>NC_054702.1:84190174-84814290 GCF_016097555.1 Gigantopelta aegis
AGACTAAATGCAAGCCGTAGTTAAATGTTGACATTCTTCAGATCCTCCCATAAACCGGGCTATTGTTTTTCAAGAATGACAGGCATTACGTGATGTCACCAAAATTCTTATGCAATGAATCTGCGAAGCAGACGAAACTTTGGCAATGACAGGGGTGTAAAATTGCTGCATATTTAGGTTTATTTAATAGTGCACATAATTTAAAATTATAGTGGCACGATGCATAATGGCCGCCATGTATACATTTTTGTCTGCATAAAAATAGTTTTATACCTATTTGTCTTTGTCTTATTTGTGGAAGGGTTTTTTTCTGACATTTTTGTTAATTCAATAAAAATTATTCCGATGTCAGGGTTCATACATCTGCAAATTCCTTAAAAACAAGTCATATGTAAATTTATCAGTTAATGGGGTAGCCTGGTTCAAAGTTTTTCATGATATATAATTTTAAATGATTCTGTAAAAAATTGCAAGATTATTTGATAAAGGTTTTAATATTCCTAAAATGTGTATAGCTATTTTAGTAAGAATGGGGTTTTTTCTGGGTTTTTTCAATTTGTTTTGGTATATAAAAGTCACAAATTTTAAAAACCACTTAGAATAGTGATTGGATTCTACATTTGTGATTATTACTTTTACTGTTGGTAATTTTATATTTTTTAGTTAATTATGACAGAAACATGATATTGTTAATAAATCTGATTCATAGCTTAATTTACCGGCCTTGGTGGCATCGTGGTTAGGCCATCGGTCTACAGGCTGGTAGGTACTGGGTTCAGATCCCAGTCGAGGCATGGGATTTTTAATCCAGATACCGACTCCAAACCTTGAGTGAGTGCTCCGCAAGGCTCAGTGGGTAGGTGTAAACCACTTGCACCGACCAGTGATCCATAACTGATTCAACAAAGGCCATGGTTTGTGCTATCCTGCCTGTGGGAAGCGCAAATAAAAGATCCCTTGCTGCCTGTCGTAAAAGAGTAGCCTATGTGGCGACAGCGGGTTTCTCTAAAAAAACAGTGTCAGAATGACCATATGTTTGACATCCAATAGCCGATGATAAGATAAAAAATCAATGTGCTCTAGTGGCGTCGTTAAATAAAACATAGCTTAATTAATGTGTATATTTTAGTATTCCAGATCTTACTCCATGCCACTGGGGAGAGACTTCTTTGACTACAATCGTTCTGTTGCTAGTTGTGATGCATTCACCAATTCACGCCAGGTTGTCAAGCGACTTGCCATGAAGCCCGGAGAGTATGTAGTCATACCGTGTACGTACGAGGCTGAGCAGGAAGCTGACTTCTACATCAGGTTCTTCTTTGAGAAGGGAAATGTTGCTGAGTAAGTTGAATCAGAATTAAAATGTATTTAATAATAGAATGGCACATTTATAATCACAATGGGCCGAATTTACAAAGCCTGTTTTTCTTAAACATAGTTGTTTAAGCATTGTAAATGTACAGATTACACGTAAATCTACATGAGTTACCACACACTGCTTATTTGATTGCGTTGTTGCTGAAACTTGAAATAATTCAGGCTTTATTAACAAGCTGCACCCACCTCATTGAAGGCCAGTTAGTCAAGACATATTGTTTTGTTACTCTACTGAAATATTTTATCAACTGAATTGTTTTCACTGCCGAAGTCATATAACCGACATTTAAAATGTGTCAAGTGTATCATTAAATAAAACACTTCTTTCTTTCATTGATTTCTCTGTGATGTGCAGTTGTAATTTTTTGCTGTAATTGTAAAAGGCCAGTGACATTCTTTGTTTTTATTTTGGTAATACAGGTACTGTGATGAGAAGCCAACGAGAGTGGACATCCCACTTCCTGAGCCATCCAATGAGTACAAGGAGCAACAAGAAAGGTTCAAACAATTCTTCTACAGAGTGGCTGGAGAGGTAACCATAGGAAAACATACAACACTTTCCTTTTCCTTTTAAGTTAGCTTGGTGCTTATATCCCAATAAGGGGCGGGACGTAGCCCAGTGGTATAACGTTTGCTCGATATGCGGTCGGGTGGGATCGATCCCCGTCGGTGGGCCCATTGGGCTATTTCTCGTTCCAGCCAATGCACCACGACTGGTATATCAAAGGCCGCGGTATGTACTACCCTGTCTGTCTGATGGTGCATATAAAAGATCCCTTGCTGCTAATCGGAAAGAGTAGCCCATGAAGTGGCAAAAGCAGGTTTCCTCTGACGCCACATAACCGTAAATAAAAGGTGTTGAGTGTGTCGTTAAATAAAACATATCTTTCTTTTTTTATATCCCAATAAGGTTCAAGTATGCTGTCCTGAGATGTCTGTCCATAGCAGGGAGTCGTTAGTGAGAGAAAAGTCGGTTTAGTGGCTTTACACCTACTAATTAAATACTTATAAACTCGCGCTGGGTGGAAGCCAGTATCTACTAGCTTTAAGTACTGTGGCTTAACCACTACACCAATGAGGCCAATCATATAACACTGTTAGTAATATTTTATAAAAGAAGAGATGTAAATCACAGAATGGTTGTGTGTAATGGAACTACATGGAAAAGTAATTTGACTGAAACCAGCCACTTGTAACTGAAATAATTTTTGTGATAGGAAATAGCAAATTTTGGTGTTATGTACATGCATGAATCCTTCATACGGTCATTAAAAATTATTAATTTATCTCTGTAGAAATTATGGGCCAAATTTACGTAGCCTGTTTTTCTTAAATGTAGGTGTTTAAGTATTGTAAAAGTATGTAGTTACATGCGTTAAGTCATAAACAGGCTTTGTAAACAAGGCCCTACATCTTTAACTGTTTAATATTTCAGGATATGGAAGTGAATCCATTTGAGTTAAAAATTGCCATTGATGAAGCACTGCAAAAAGGTAAATAATAAACTTTCTGGTATATATTATTAGGAGGACACGACGATGTTTCACTTCATTTTCATATCCATTTAATAACATGTAGTAAAAATTCGATCTTAAAATGCTAGGTTGTCTGAACTGATAATATGATTTGACTGTATTCAGGATGATGATGATGAGCAGGAGGATGTCTTTTAAAAAAGCAATAAATCCAACTTAGGTTCAAGTATAACATCCTGGTATATAGCCCAGCTGTCTGCGCTGTATGTACATGGATGTGTGTTAAAAACTAACAATTTGAGAAATTATTGTTGGAGTTTTTACATTTCAGAGCCTCTTCACAAAGACATCAGCATTGATGCCTGTAAGAGTTTTGTTAACCTGATGGATGTATCCTTGTAGTTTTTGATGATTGCTGTTTTGATGGTCTACAAAACAAAAGGGTTAATGAGATTCTAAACAGGCCCAGATTTCACATTTCACAAAAAAACATACATTTTACTGGTTTGGCACAAACAATTATTCTGAATAGCGATAGTATTATCTGTAGTTTATTATCATCATAACCATAGGATGAGTGAATAATGTACTTAATATTGAAAAAAGTATTCAAGTTTGAAGGAATAGCATATTTGGTATTACGGCTATAACACACATGTTATACTGTCTTTTGATTTTAACACTTTAACAAAACTAAAACTGAAAACTTGTTTATGAAATACTGATATTGCCAATTAAACATACCAGAATGGATCAACTTAGGTATACAAGACATTGACAAACCTGATACTATATATGCATCCCAGTAGCATTGAATACAACAAATCCTTAACTTAACAAGGTAGATAACTCTGGAAAGCTGGGCTACACAGAATTTTCCTACCTTTGGAACCACCTCAGGAGCTGGAAGGTTAGTTTTTACTGTAACAGTATAGAATGAATGAAATTAGTGGAACTGGTAGCTTTATATCATATCGTATAATGATATATTTATTAATACAGGATCTGAAAGGTTAGTTTTCACTATTTTCACATAACACTCATTGACATAAAAATCATATTCGAAAAAAAACAACCATGAAATAGCCTCTATATATCCAATCTGATTAAAATTAGCTCTACTAGGTCTAGTCAGTAGATCTGACAGCATTGCGTGGACTCCCATGTCCAGGTGACATTTCATCTATAAATAACAATTTAAATATCGACCAATTACACTTCGGCTTTTATAGCGTTATTCGGGAGCATATATATTCTAAAAATATCGGGCGAGACTGTTTATGCAATAGGCGAACTTGTTGGTCTATTTCAACATTGAAAAAATGGGGAAAAGTGCAGTAATAAACTTTGGATTGTATACTAGTATAAACAGATTTTATGGCTATACCTTCACGTTTTTGTGGGGTTTTTTGTCTTGAAACAAATTTTATATAAAATTTTATATTGCAATTAGTTTCCGGTATACTTCGTAATTCACCCGAATTATTTTGTATACCCTCGGCATAATCCCAAATGTTTTCAAATCACTGGCATGATTTTGCAAGTAAGGTTTTGATTGGTCGAATGAAAGGTCAACTGGACATGACCTCCAACAGGTTGCTGTTAGATCCACATGTAATAGTGGAGCTAATTTTAATTAGATTGCTATATATCACATCATAATGATATATAATTATTTATTAATACCAGATCTGGAGGGTTAGTTTTTACTGTAATTGCAGAGTATGGGAATTAAGTGGAATTGACAGCTTCTTATCTAGGCTTTATGTTCAGGACCGAGGTTAATTGTTGCTTGCTTGTGATTAGTGACATGTCAGTGTAGGTGTCTAATGTATAAACCCTAACATAAAATTTTATTTCAGAAAGTGTTTTATCAGTTTGATAAGAATCAGTCTGGAAAGATGAATTCGTATGAACTACAGAAGGCAATTCCAGCTGCAGGTTTGATTTGAGCTTATTAGTATTTTTAATATTTACATTATAACATGTACACAAAAACATTTTATGTCATAAACCCATCAATATAAATTTGAATAAACCCATTATGTATGAAACAGGCATGTAAATAGAAATGTTACAAATAATTATCTAGAGAATGCAATTTTATCTCATTTATATTAAAGAAGGAAGGAAATGGTTTATTTAACGACAGCACTTAACACATTTTATTTATGGTGATATGGCGTCAGACATATGGCTAAGGACCACACAGATATTGAGGGAGGAAACCCGCTGTCGCCACTTCATGAGCTACTGTTTTTGATTAGCAGCAAGGGATCTTTTATATGCACCATTCAATAGACAGAATAGCACATACGACGGCCTTTGATGTATCAGTCGTGGTGCACTGGCTGGGGCGAGAAATAGCAAATGGGCCCACTGACGGGGATCAATCCCAAACTGACCACGCATCAAGCGAGCGCTTTTACCACTGGGCTACGTCTCGCCCTCTTGTATTAAAGAAGAACGTTTTCTGGAAGTAATTGATGCTTCTATTTGTTTTGACTGGAAGTAATTGATGCTTCTATTTGTTTTGACTGGAAGTAATTGATGCTTCTATTTGTTTCTGACTGGAAGTAATTGATGCTTCTATTTGTTTTGACTGGAAGTAATTGATGCTTCTATTTGTTTTGACTGGAAGTAATTGATGCTTCTATTTGTTTCTGACTGGAAGTAATTGATGCTTCTATTTGTTTTGACTGGAAGTAATTGATGCTTCTATTTGTTTTGACTGGAAGTAATTGATGCTTCTATTTGTTTTGACTGGAAGTAATTGATGCTTCTATTTGTTTCTGACTGGAAGTAATTGATGCTTCTATTTGTTTTGACTGGAAGTAATTGATGCTTCTATTTGTTTCTGACTGGAAGTAATTGATGCTTCTATTTGTTTCTGACTGGAAGTAATTGATGCTTCTATTTGTTTTTGACTGGAAGTAATTGATGCTTCTATTTGTTTCTGACTGGAAGTAATTGATGCTTCTATTTGTTTTTGACTGGAAGGTTCATCAATCCATGAATGTAATATATATGGTGTTTTCTTGTCACATGATTAGTGCCACTTTCTAGAAACATTACATGATTTAAAAATGTCAGGGTTTGTGTTTGCTTCATGTTGTATTAAAAAACAAAAATTCTATTTAATTACAGGATTTAAAGTAAACCACAGTGCCATGGCAGCACTCATTTTCAGATTTGCTGATCAAAGTCAACACATTGATCTCGACAACTTCCTCATCTGTATGGCAAAACTGATGAAACTTTTCAGTAAGTTGTTTTTTTAATTAATTATTCCTTTTTTTATGATCAACGCATGAACATTTAGTGACAACATTTAGTGCTAGCAGCAAATTTCATTTTATTTCTGTTTGTTTACTACTGTAAAGTACTTTATTTTCATGGATGGCAATTTTTGCACAAAACAAAAATCACTGTGTTTACAGATTTTATAATTTCATATATTTTTTATTAATCTAAAAATTAAGTAAATGTACAATGTTTTTTCAATAATAGATTTGATTTGTGTTTTTTTTTTTTTTTTTTTTTTTTAAACATCAGTTACTGCACAACAACCTTTAATGTTATTATTGCTGATTAAGCTAAGTGATAAGCAAGAGAGCTATCAGAACAAAAGGGCAGGTAACTTGTACCTTCATATATTTTCAGATGTATTCAAGGAACACCAGCAAAAAGACCAGGCTGTATTTTCCCTTCAGCAGGTGAGTTAATTTAGAAAGACAATTTTAGTTTTAAAAATATTTTATTCTTATAATATTAGGTCCATATAATATATTTTGTTTGTTTAGTCAGTTTAGTCATGATTTAAATATTTTTTGGAAAATTGAGCATTTAAAAGTAAATTAAATAAATAAGAAAGTAGTTTTCCAGTGGAGATAGTACACCTCTCAGTTGAGCTGTTAAAACACAGTCTGGATGGGAGCCAGTTTCAGGATGCGAAACCAGAACATACATTTCATTTAATTTCAACTTAGTTTCATCCTTATATCCAATTAAGGTTCAAGTACGCTGTCCTGGGCACACATCTCAGCTATCTGGGTTGTCTGTCCAGGACAGAGGGTTAGTGGTTAGTGAGAGAGAAGAGGGTGTAGTGGTCTTACACCTATCCACTGAGTCGTTAAAACTCTGGGTGGGAGCCGGTACTGGGCTGTGAACCCTGTACCTACCAGCCTTAAGTCTGATGGTTTAACCACGACACCACCAAGGCCAGTAGAACATACATGTATCAGTATTAGGTCTGATAACTTGACCACTACACCACTGAGGCTGAACAGGGACATTGGTTACACTTTCTTCAACATCAATAAATAAACTCTTAAAACAGTCACTCCATCAGGAAGGATTTAATTAGATCTGCTTTCCTTTATTTTCACATTTATTTACAAATTAGAGAGAATTATAACATTTTGTCCTTTTTCTTTTGTCTTGCAGTATTTGGAAACATCTCTTTATGTTGGTTAATAGACTGTCTTGGAATAAATTTACAAATTTGGTGTTGTAAAGACCGACTTGAAAAACTTAGAAGAATGGTTCCTGTAATATAATTTGTTTTTGCTTATTTAGTATAAACGAAACATTGATGAATTGGTAATGTGCTTAATTAGATACATATAGAATATTACACGTGTTTTCTCTACATATAATTTTTATAAAATGAGTGAACTTCCTATGATGGTATCTGATCGAATAAACACGAGGTCAGATGCCATGAGAAGTTAACGAGTTTCATAAAAATTATATCTAGCGAAAATGAGTGTGGTATTTTATTTATTACCCACCCACCTTCTAATAATGTAAAATTGGACAATCACTTGGTGGTGCATTTGAAGTGTGTACCATACACCAAGACATTCATCAGTTGGATAATAAAGAGTGATATTCTTAATTACTAGAAGAAAGGAAAGCAATTATAAGCACAGTGTTTATCAGTTGTTAAGTCTTATGTTTTGAACAGTAAAATCTACTCCTGTCTTGTGGTTTATTCCTTCTAATTGCAAGAATGAAATATCTGTGGATTTTTCCAGAATTCTGGATTTTAGTGCTCATGTCCAGTGTCATTTCATCCCTGTAAAAAGCAGCAAAGGAAATTTGATATGCACTTTGCCACAGCCAAGACATAATAACTAAATAAACTCTTACACAGCCACAAATGTGAGAGAACATTAGATTATAGACACATATTTTTCTAACCTTGTTGGTTGTCAATTTAAAATTTGAATAGTTGCACAGTTTTTAGGGTTTGTTTTGTATTGTTTTTACACTTACCTACAGCAATCTACTTACACAGACTGGATTGACAGTGCTATAAAAATATTTCCCCTTCAGATTTTAATTTGCTACTTTTTTCTATGCTGCTGTTTTTTTCAGAATAAGTATAAAGTTTGCAGTATGATTGTGTGTGTGTGTGTATATATATATATATATATATATATATATATATATATATATATAATATATATGTTTATAACATTTGTATTGACCAACAAATCAAATCAAATTTATCATTATAGAAGTCACATTTTGTTACTAATGCACACAATCATTTTTAATTTGTAGAAACACTAGTAATTAACTAGCAGAAAGTAGGTATGTATATGTGCACAATGATATAATGTTATGCCTGGCTGTCTGCCAGTGTATCTATTTATGTAGTTTACTTTAGACATGATTACACATGAATGACCACTGAATTAAATTTAATAAGATTCTATGAATTCTAGAAAATATTTGTAATTTAAGTCAATATTTTTTAGTGGTCCCTACAATATTGGTACAAGACTGTTTGACTATAATAGTTAGGATGTTTGATAATGAGGTGTATTAAGGGAGGGAATTGAAAATATGAATGTTCATGGAAATAAATTTTAAAATATCTTCAGAGTACAGTATAACTATTTTCCTTTTCTGAAATGTTTAACTGAAAGTTGATAGGTTTTTCTACTTGGTTCTGGTACACCTTTTACGTAACCATTTCCAATTAAGTTTTAGACACATCTGACAATGTTATCAGTTCTGATTTTATGCCAGAAATCCTGCCTTATAATTTTATTAAAAACATCCCTCAGTGTATTGTCAACAAAATACTTTACTTGGTTGAAGAAAACTTAAACTGAAATATACCAACACCCTTTAACAACTGAATGAGCTTGCTTGATATACTATATATGGAAGACCTTGACAAACATTCTTGGTGTGAATCTATGCAACATTGCTCAAAGTGTGTATTTACTGCAATTATTGAGGATTTTAACCAAGATGCATTTTTAAATAATACTATTGTAGCTTTGTTATTGCATGTATATATACAATTCATAATTTTATCACACTTTTTATTTGTTTTTGTATAAAGTATTTAATTATTTACATTCTTTTTCTACCACATTTTATTTCAATAGTCAAGATATTATGACAAAATATGCACTATTAATGCAAATGAAAACTGTCTCGAAACAAGGGAATAATTTATGTTTATTAATATAATTCATATTTTTATATACAATAATAGCATAAAAGATTGTGTTTTTTAATTCTGTAAGCAATAATTAAAAGGTTTAGTTTTGTGGTTCTAGTAGTCATATTTTATCTTATTTTAATATATTTTTTTTAAAAAATCAGTATATATGTATATACATGAGTATTTGTGTTGTGGGACGGTTTCAGGAGTTAAACCCCATTCTAACCAGAGCAAATGTTGGGGTTTTTTAATATGTATTGTATAAAGTCCCTAAAGGACAGATACTTTGTTAGATATCATTGATGCTTATCAGGTACCACTGTCTAGAACAGTCCTTGCAAAAACATTCTAGCACATGTGCCTGATAAAGTATTTTATGTCTGCTGGTTTTGATGAGGTTACTTATAACTTGTAAAATTGTTAAAAGCTACAGATCAAAATACCTGTATTACCGAGCAGAAATACACAAAAATTAAGAAGTGTTTAAATATTTATTAACAACTTGATTTTGTTGTTAAGATACATGTATTTGTATTTTTCATATTGTTATACTGTTGTGTTGACATTACATCACAAAACAAAGATTTAGTTTTTCATTGTTGGATTTTACTTGTAATATTTCAATTCTGTCTTTCAAAAACTGGAATGATATAAAATCTAATATTTTTGTTCTATTTGTTTTAGAAAAATAATAAATTTTATAAAACATTTTTCACACAATTGTTATTGTTGTTGATGATGATTAAGTAATATATTAGGCATATGTCCAACTAAGGTTCAAATATGGTATTCCTGATGCACAGTTCAACTGCAGGATAAAAATATAATGGCTTAATTTGACAAATGTAAGCCTAAGTATTGATTAAAGTATTTTTTTCAATTCTTGGTGTTATCTAACGCATACAAAGGGCAGGATTTAGCTCAGTCGGTTGAGTGCTCGCTTTAGGTGCTCGAGTCGCAGGATTGAACCACCTCGATGGATCCATTCAACTGATTGTTTTTTTTCTTGTTCCAACCAGTGCACCACAACTTGTCAATGGCTGTGGTATGTGCTTTCCTGTCTGTGGGAAACTGCATATAAAAGATCCCTTGGTGCATTAAGAAAAATGTAGCGGATTTCCTCTGATGACTACGAGTCAGAAATACCAAATGTTTGACATCCAATAGCTGATGATTAATTAATCAATGTGCTCTAGTGGTGTCATTGAACAAAATAAAATTTTAACTTTAACATATATAAATATTAGAGAAGGAGCTAGGGGTGATTTATTTATTGGAAGGGACTAGGTGTTTGATAGGCATTGCTCTGGACTATTCAGAAAGTCATGTTTTAAGATTGGCCAATGTAGGACAAGGTCAAATAAGCGCAAAAATTACTTTCAAAGAAATGCCTTTTTAGTAGGCATGCATGATGGATAAACCGAGGTATGTATTATAAGCAAATGAAGACTTTTTTTTAAATTTCTTACCAAAATAATAATAAATATTATACATAAATTTTTATGGTATCATTAAAAGATTTTAGTATCATTATTTATGAGATTGTATTATGAAAACATCTGAAGATATTTAATTTTGTGAACAGTAATGCATCTCTTATCAATGTTGGATGTCAAACAAATGGCTCAAATACTAGGACACAAATTGAAATTTCAGTTACTAAAGTCTTCTAAAATTTATGTTTGATATTGACTGAGGTGATCGAAAAACATTTACTTAAAGGAATATTTCTGAGTTCTGATTATTGTGAATTGTTTTTCAGATCACAGCTGGATTAACAATTAAAATAACATATTAATGACATTTTCTGTATATCAATGGCTGTATTAATTATCTAATTAATTATCCTAATGTTTTTAAGAGCATATACTGGATTTAGCATCCAAAGGAAACGAGAGAAACATATACCAACATTAGTCTTATTCAACTTATTGTGTATGAAAATAATGATTTTTTTTTTTTAATTCTAGTTATATATATATATATATTAAGTAATAAAATGTAATCTATATTATAATAGCTGCAAAATCAATTGTCCTTTTAAAAAGGATAGATGTCTTATATTAAAAGTTCAATTTAAAAACAAAATTGCAATTCCATTCTTATTTCATGTGTTTATTAAATTAAATTATTAAATTATATGATGAGGCAAATATGACTTTGGAATACAACCAATTTGATTTTTTATTGATTATTATATACAAATTTTAAATATTTTGCATTTTAAAGTATATTTATTTTAACCTACAACTTTACTGTATCACTGAATACTGCTCGCGTAATATGCAATTTCAGTAATAAGTTTATCAAAATTTCCTTTCTTTATCTCATGCAGGAATATTGCTAATTTGCCTTATAGAGTGTGCATGCAGTCATACGTTACTAAGATACTTTGTGGAAGAAAACAGTTGTCAACTTTGTGTCTCAAGTCTCAAATATCCACAGCATTACGCTGCCTCTTGTAGCAGAAAATGAAAAAAAACACCTTAATAATCCATTTAGCCATTTGTGGATTGACAAACATTCATATTAAAATTGACGAATTTGTTTTTAATCTACCGGTATGCAATATGTTATATGAGATGTGGGTGTGATTTTAACATAATGTCTCATACGACTAAGATATTACACCCCATTCCCTAAGATAGCATAAACTAATAAACATTTGTTAAACGTGGATCCAAGCTTATATATTAAGTATATCGGATGATTCATAAAAAAATGTCTCACTTTTTGGGAGTAAATAGAGGGAAAAAGTGCAAACATAGAATATTCAAGTTTTGCATAAAACCAGTTTGTTATGTATATGTAAAATGTTGACTTTGATATATAGGTTACGTTTAAAATAGTGCATTATACAAAACGTAATGCCTACTAAAACTCATGTTCGATTTGCCCATCATTTGTTTTATACCACGATCAATAACGGACTCGATAGCTCTGTCCATCGTAAAAGAATGTTTTCAAAAAACTAAATCTCAAACCTTATGATGCCAAAAAAATAATAATAACCCGAAGAAGTGAAAAAGTGTACTTTGATCAAAAATAAAAGACTACGGTTTGTTTTATAGTTATTTTCGTGTTTAAATCCAATTAAGCTTCAAGCACAATGTCCTGGGCACACATACCCAGCTATCTGGTTTGTCTGTACAGGACAGTTGGTTAATTGTTAATGGTTAGTAAGAGAGAGGTCAATGTCGTGGTCCTAAGATATATGAACTGACGCATTTGACTAAAATAGGCCTAATATAAATTTTACTTTTCATTCATTCATTCGGTTATATTTCAACTAACTTGTTTACACTCTAATTTTATATTCCAAGTTCGTATCAGATTTGAGTCTATTTATTTCAATAATTTAATTCAATATTATGAATCATGCATCTATATAGAGAGCAATTGGGGAGGGGGGAAGCTATATATTCATTTTCTTTTCAACGTGTGTGTGTGTGTGTGTGTGTGTGTGTGTGTGTGTGTGTGTGTGCACCACGCCCTCCCTACTTAAGACGTCTATGTCATGCGCACACAATATTTTTTATGAACGTCGATAAGTTTTTGTACTGAGCCAATAATCATAAACCCATAGCTCTCCTGTATGCATATAACGATATGCCTAGCAATAGGCAACAGCTTGCGAGTAATATTGACAGCCTAGAAAATTAGGAAACAGGTTGTAAGATGTAAACACAGAATTTCTGCGCCTCTGAAAGAATAATTGATTTATAGAATTACAGCGTTAAAATTTCACAAGTTGTCAGGAGTGTGTACGCGTGGCAAGACATTTTTAGCTTCAACTGAATATACAAATAACGGATATTGTTATTCTTTGTTTAAAAGGAGTGCTTTTTTAATTCTTCCGTTTTTCTGCTTCACACTGAGCAGTAATCTCATTGTTACAAAAACGTCTGCATTTGTACTTCAATCATTACATTTATTTGAGGTGTTCATGCCCAACATCATGGAATCTTTATGGAAGATTTTCACAATTTTCTGTCTATTCAAATTGTCTGACGCCTTTGGTGGACATCTTATTTTTGAACTTCCAGACAAAGAGAAGATGTGTTTTTCTGAACAATTCACCGATTCAGTGGCCATCATTTTCGAATATAAAGTCATCCGTGGAGGAAACAATGATGTGGATGTTAAAGTCACTTCGCCCAATGGGAAAGTTTTATACAAGCAACTTAAGAGGTCTTCGGACAAGATAACCATGGACGCTTCCAATGGAGAATTTAAATTCTGCTTCAGCAATGAATTCTCAACGTTCTCGCACAAAGTGATCTCCTTCAGTTTGCAACCATTCGACCCGAAGTCTCTTTCTGAGGAAGCTGGTGGGCCGCAGGTACCAACGGTTAAAGTTGCCGCTGAAATCTCCATGGATGTAATCCACGCCATGATGACGCACGTGGTCGACTTTCAGAGGAGGTATCGACTCAAAGAGGCGCTCGGCAGGCACTTAGCGGAGATGCTAAATAAACGAACCACTTATTATTCACTCGTCCAGGCCTTTATCATACTGGTAACGGGATTTGGACAAGTTTTCATCTTCAAGACATTTTTCACCGAAAAGAGAAAGTCGACGAAGCTAGAAAGTGGAGAACAGCTAAAGAAATAATTGATTTTAGAGACTTAATTTAAATAATTTGTTTAAATATTGAGAGTGAATGGTTGTATTTAAAATATGTATTATGACAGGTCTTTGAAATTTAACAATATGCAATTTGTATGAGCAAGACTATAAAATCATCGAGTCCAAACTAACGTTTTATAAGTAGGAGGACGTGTGAAAAGACAAGTTTTCATTCAGTATATGACTATTTGTGTGTGGGTGTTTGACAGATACCAACATTAAAATAAAATAAACCCAATTTTAATTCCGTAGACCCATTAGACAATTATGCCTCACCCTCTCCCCTCGACGTTTTCAATGTGCTCGTTGTTTAATCCAATGAAATGGACGTTTGGCCATCTACTGTTCTGTCCAGTCAGCAATTGTTTAAATCGAAACTGTTGCTTGTGTGTAATTATTTCAATATTTATTTTCATGTATATTATTCATGCACAACACATTATAATATATTATATTCATTTGTATTTTAAAAGCAAAAATCATTTTATTTATTAAATTTTATTTTGGATGTGAGACGAGTATCTGTGCTGTTTATAGTTTAGTCCAGTACTGACTGTAATAGACGAGGGATTTCGCAACCAGACTGTTACTATGTTGGAATTTTATATGTTATATTAAAGAGACCATTCTAGGTTAATACTTTTTCTTTTTTTAATCAATTTCTTTATGTAATAAATTTCTTGGCTGATATATAATTTTTGAATAAATAAATAACACTTCTGAGAATGCCGTTATGTTTACGTTACTGGGGCGTAGCGTGATCTGGACCTGGGGGGAGGGTTCGAATATGAACCAAGTAGACCCTTTTTCTAGTTTGTTTTTGAACCACCACAAACTCCATTTGTATAAACCTGTTTGTTTTAGCTCTGAAAGCGAACCATTTGCTTCAACGGGGTAGGGGGTTCGTCTGAACACCCACCCCCACCCACCACCCCACCCCCAGCCTACGTCCCTGCGTTACTAAACGTACCGGTCTGCTGAACTAGCTAACGATTAGTACTAAGTTCTGTTGTCGATATATCATCAGCTATCAGTATTCGTAACATTAACGATGTGGTTGCCAAACCTCTCTAGTTTCTTCTGAAATGTTATATGTATGAATATGGCAAAAAAATCATTTCATTAACTATTACGACCATTATTTGACTGTTTATATTTGACTATGGCATGCCGATGTGATTTAATATTTAATATTCTAGGAACTGATCCTAACTTCGTAGACAGCAGTAGTGAGGATGTCTGGCATTCAGGGTGAGGTGAGGGAGAGACAAAAAATTGGTTTGCCGCCCTGACAAAAACTTGACCAGTCCTTCACATTCATTTTAATTTCTAACCTTCCCGACTTCCACTACTAGACATAATATAAAGTCGAACCCCTCACTACACCACTAACAGGGCCGGATTTAGACTTTGGGGGGAGGGGGGTGCGGGGTACTTCAGGTTCGGGGTCCCCTCAACATAGAAATTAAATTACATGACATAAAAAATGAACTAATTTTATAATTATAAATTTTTTTATAACGGAAGTCCTTAGTCTGGGGGGCCCCTCTGGCGGGGGGGGGGGGGGGGCGGGTGTAATTACCCCCTTTGCCTCCTTATAAATCCGGCACTGACCCACTACAGTCAAAGCCTACTTAATCACTACCATTTTTCTTCTATTTTTAATTGGGGTTTTTTGGTTTATTTTTTTTAGTTTCAATTGCAACTATTGGTCTATAACTGTAAATATAGTAAAGCCAGCCTCGGTGTTGTAGTGGTTAAGCCATCGGCCTTAAAGCTGGTAGGTTCGAATCCCGGTACCTGCACCTTCAAAGAACGAGTTTAATGACTCAGTGGGTAAGGCCACTTCTCTCTCACTAACCACTATAACAATAAACCACTAACCCAAGTTGTCCTAGCCAAGACGGCCAAGGTAGATAAGGTCTGTGCACAGGACAGTGTGCTTGATCCTTAATTGGATAAAATTACGAAAATAAGTCGGCTATAAATGAAATATATAAGAAATAGCAGAACCGTGTTTTTAAAATGCTTATTAAAGACTCCTCGATGGTTATTTTTGGATGCATAGTGTTGAAATCAGATATTTTAGGATGAAGTGTTAATGCGAACCTTCATGGAGACTTTCTGGACTAAAATAGAATGAGAGTGGGAGTGGCATATTGCATGTGAGTTCGTATGTGTGGTGACTTTTTCAACAGTTTAATAATTTACTTATTTCATGAATAATAACCAACGCAAATATAGTAGTCATGTAAATATATTAATTATCATTTTATTATATTTTTAATTATTATTACTTTATTTTATTTTATTTTATTTTATTTTATTTTGAAAAACCGAGTATAGTCCAGCAAGTCTTCTTTTTTCCCCCGTCTTGTTTTCATTTTTTGTTTTAATTCCACGGCCCCATTTCTTTCTCGCCTATGATTTGTATTAATTGTTTCCCGATATGGCAGCTCTTCCTATCTCTTAACATCTTTTGCTGTCCACCTCCTCCACATTCTTAGTTTTGTTAAAATATCTGTTGGAATTTGTTTTCTACAAATATACGATTTCAAATACAATACGGTTTTGTTCTGCTTTTACAGACTAGGCCTTCTAGTATATATACTACATTAATATTATGTCAACATATAGTATTATATAATTTGTGAAGAAACATCAAAATGTCGTCTGTATATGGACAGAATGATGCTGGCGTGTTACCCAAAGCTCGTAACCACGTGGTACATCTGCCCCAAGTTAGCCAGCAAACGTTTCGCTAATGGTCGCGAACTATTTGATTGGTTCCCGACATGGCAATTTTGGTTCCCAACGTGGCAATTTTGCTTTACCGCGAAGCGCATAAACCAGTCTAGCGGATGTTTTTCTACTAAGGGCTACGTTCAGCCACCCCACCCTCACCCCCAATCAAACCGTTTTTTCTTTCTTTTTTACTGTATTAAATTTGATAAAATCATACATACACATGTACATACATACATACATACATATATAACATACATATATAACATACATACATACATACATACATAGTGTGGGTTCCCCTCATGGTGGGTTGGTCCCCCCCAATATAAAATTCTGGCTACGCCAGTGAATAATTATTAGTATTCCTAGCACTACTTCATCGTGATCATTTCTGGAACGGATCCCGGATTTTTACTGGGAGGTGAGCAACTATTAAAATATTTATTGGAAGGGGCAGTACATTTTCGATAAATTTTCATATATATTTGGTTTTTCACCAGGAGTGCAAAATGTTCGGATGTAATGAAGCTCGGTATATATTCACTTGTGACAGAAGTTGTGTGCGACCAGTTTGGGCAACTTTCAAACAAGCTGAATTGGTGAAAGATTTGAATAGCTAAACCTTTATTCAAATGAAGTTTTTTGTTAGGTTTGATAAGGAAAGTTTCCATATAAATATATTATATCCGCCAACTCCCTCCTGGATGCGGTTTGTACGTGAACATTGTCAAAAATGCACCCAAAATAATGCAGTTTGGGAAGACATTTTGGAATTTTAAGCATATTATGATGAAAGTAACATAAAATTTTAACCAAAAATATTTTAAATGAATCCTTTTTATTTATAATTATGACCCTATTTATAATTTCCTTGAGATTAAAAATATCTGTATCTTTCTTTATTTTTAAACCATAGGTGGGCATTTAGGATGCTAGGGTTTGGCATACATAAATCTCAGCTGAACGATTCACAAATAACTGCGGTCTTCTACCTAAAGGGACCGGCCTCGGTGGCGTCGTGGCAGGCCATCGGTCTACAGGCTGGTAGGTACTGGGTTCGGATCCCAGTCGAGGCATAGAATTTTTAATCCAGATACCGACTCCAAACCCTGAGTGAGTGCTCCGCAAGGCTCAATGGGTAGGTGTAAACCACTTGCACCGACCAGTGATCCATAACTGGTTCAACAAAGGTCATGGTTTGTGCTATCCTGCCTGTGGGAAGCGCAAATAAAAGATCCCTTGCTGCCTGTCGTAAAAGAGTAGCCTATGTGGCGACAGCGGGTTTCCTCTAAAAAAATATGTGTGGTCCTTAACCATATGTCTGACGCCATATAACCGTAAATAAAATGTGTTGAGTGCGTCGTTAAATAAAACACTTCTTTCTTTCTATCTAAGGGTTATCCTGAACACGTTCAATGTATTTGGAAGGAAAGTGTTAACCTGAATCTTCGTGGCGACTCCCAAGACTGCTATCACGGGAGTGGCCTACTCTGTTATGGGAGTTCATTGGCGTTGTGAATCCGACACGTTGACATATGTTGTATTTTGATGTTGTACAGTATACTAATATAATGAGCAAAAAGGATAATAATACTAGCCAAAACATCTCTGGGTTTGGACCCGTTATTGGGCAAGCAGTACGAACTGCATAGTAGAGGCCTACTACATCAGGTGACATAGCAATCGTTTTAGAATCAATAATCCGTGAATTAAATGAATTCTCAGCAGAAACTGTTTGATCTAGAAGCCAAAAACAGCTGGCGGTTACTACCGTCAGTCTGTTGGTAGGCTATATATAGTGCTAAACTCAGACTACCAACTGTCACAACGAAGTTGGCCAACTCGACGGTTGCGTTGTAATTTCCCCCCAACTGCCAACTTACGATAGGTGCGCAGGCGCGGATCCAAACTTTATTTTGAAGGGGGGAGGGTTTATATGCAATTAATTAAATGAAAAATATTTAAGGCTGCCTATTCATTCAATAAAATAAGTGGGCAAAAATGTTGTCCTGAGCAGGGACCACCCCTTGGATCCGCGCCTGGTGCGCTCAGATTAAGAACTAATCTGTCGTAGGAGTTGTATACGATAAGAATCGCGCTGTATTGATTTTGTTTTTCCAGTCGTAGAAGTCGTGACAGCAGAAGGTTAGCCAACTATGTCGTGGCAGTTGGTAGTTTGATCTAGCATATGTTTATTAAAGAAAGCTATGTCTTGTTTATTTCGGTTTGTTGCAACTGACCAAGATCCATTGAAGGCTTATATACATACATAAGCACCGTGGATGTCTACACCCAAACGGGATATTATATGTATTAGGCCTATAAGAATTAACAATCGCTTTCACGGGTGTACAACCCGTACACTGGAAGAGGAAGCGGTTACTGGCACACGCTTATAAAGTGAAAAAAAGTCGATACATTTTGTTTATCTATAGCCCATAGTCTTTGTCCCCCCCCCCCCCCCCCCCAATGATGAAATACACTTTTTTATTTCTTTGAGTTTGTTTGCTTTTGTTTTGTTTTCCCCCCCCCACTTTTTTTTGGGGGGGGGGGGGGGTGGGTGTTGCAGTTGCGAAGCATAAAAAGAAAATCTCATGGTATTGAGCGAAAAGTTAAAATAATAGTCAGGCTTTTGGACAGGTGTGCATATTAAGTGATATATACACATGCATATACATGTATATAATATATATAAGAAGGGTCCAAGGGAATATTTGATATTTGTTAAATTTTAATGTTTACAACTCTGCAATCGTAGAATATTTATACCTAAACAAGCAGAATGTACCAATAAACTTTTAATATATATATATTATAGCTATAAATAGTACTGTATAGTCGCATGCACGTGTATACACTAGTAACTATTTGCAGTGGTGCAATAAACAAGACACAAAACTCGACAAATGTGAAGACATTATAATATATTTCAAATGAATCCTCACAGCATTGGTTTATTATGTAGACCAACCTCTAAAACAAACATAATAACTTGAACTTGTATATTTCAAAAGCTTGTAAACACAAACAATATGTATAAATTTATTTGAAATAAAGTGCCCACAAATAATTAATTGATATTTGTGAACCAAATAAAACTACAAAAGACGACTATAAAATACGACAACAAAATAAAACTACAAAATAAGACTACAAAATAAAAGACTATAAAATAAAAGACTACAAAATAAGAAAATATAAAAGCATTCAATACTGTTGTAAACATTATATTAATACTGTTACGGTATGCAGTTTTTGGTTACTCTAGACATTTCTGGTGAGGGGTTATCTTAATATCCTTTACCTACATACTATATAGTGAATACTACATGAGTGGCCGTTAGATACCATTTAAGCCTATCTCACGAGTTGTTTTAAAGCACATCTAACGAATTGTAAGAACAATGGTATCTAACGGACACGAATGTGGTATTATATGTCTTACATAACCTTAAACACAAGGTTTAAAATAAATTTAAACGTATTTTCCAACTAAAACGTATTTACATCCTCGGCGTTTGCAGCTAACTTCCGTCACAGAGCAATCAGTTAACGTATTCGTCACAGTGTAATGAATTTCGATCGTGCTTTTTGTTTTTGTTTGATGGTATGACTGTTTCGATCTGGTCATCACCAAGTCATGTCTTTAAATTGATATCACACATCATACGTGTGTTATTGGTGTGTGTTATCATAAATAACGAATGATGTGGTCATAGTAAAAAATTAAAAAAAATAGAAGAAAAAGACAATTTTCCCCATAAGTTGAATTACGCTAACATGTATTATATCTGTGATAAGCTATCCTACAAACACCAACCGACCAAGATATTACACCAATCCTCTTTTTAAAAACATAAACTGATTGCATACATCTATCAAAGAAACACTGGGGGTCCGGGGCACTTCCGAGTTCGAAGGAATGGGTGCGCACCTCCAGCAGGCCCCTAGATCTGATAATTTCTCGAACAACCCATATATAAATCATGGTACGAATCTAAGCATTGATCATGCAGTTATACATTCTTTGTGAAGTATACATAACGAAGTACAACTTCTGATCACAAAGTTCTAGGACTAATTAAAGCATTTATTTCAAAGATTGATGTATGTATGTATGTATGTATGTATGTATGTATGTACACACATCAGTATTGTAAGCTGTGCCCTTCAAGTTGATCTCTCACAGATGATATGAATTTGTCCCAGCGCCCCTGCCACTTTCGGAAGAAATGTTGGACGTCTTCCATTGTTATCCAACTGAGTTCTGCCGTCACATTATTATGTATGGTTGGAATGTCATCAAATATCTTTCTTTTCAGTTACTATTTTATTGTTTCGGAACAGAAAACACTCATACGGGGCAAGATGTGTGGTATCAATGGAATGGTTTCTTATTCTTTCTTTCTTCTTCTTCTTCATCTTCCAAAAATTTAAATATTTAATGTAATCAGCAGCGGGTAAAGGAGAATTGTCGTGGTGCAGAAATCATTAACCATTTTTCCACAGCTGGCGGCTATTTCTTTATCCTTCAATCGAAATAAGACTTCTTTTTACAAAGGGCCTGGCTGGCATTTTGAGCATAATACTGATGTACACGATTCGATGAAATAAATGCTTAGTCTTAGAACTTTTCAATTTACCCATGCACAAATTACAGCGTTATATTTGTAATTCAGTGACTCTGCCGACATGAGCTGGCAAAACATAAAATAACGAAGAAAAATATTATCAATAGATAGTTGCGTCAGTGCACATTATACGAAAACATATTTCAGAAATCGTCTCATATTAGCAGCTGACATTATTCACTACATCTCCGTGGTTATTTGGTAGATCTACGTTGTGTTTTACCTCTCATATCGTTAAAAGTAATCCATATACTTCTATAGAAACCATACATCTGTACTTTATATTTACAATTTCATATTTCCATGTAATATGGATCTTCTTTATTATGTATAGATCTTGGTATTTTGTATTGTATTTTTTATAAATACATCTAATATTTTTAGATATATTTTTAAAATGTACAGTTCTTGTTCAATTAAGTTGACTCCTCTTTGGTTCTCAAGATAGGGTTTTGTTTAGTAGAGTCTAAACAACTTGTCTGCTATATGCATGTCATCCACGTACCTAAAAAAATAATTAAAAAAATAGAATACAGGTTTTTTAAAATACAGAGCTTTATGTGTATATATGTTACAGTCAATCTGTGAAACCAGTCATTACACGTAATGCCTAAACAAATCAATCATTTCACAAAGTGCCTGTGACCGCCAGGCAATACGCGAAATGACTGAAAATTCCAGGCATTTCACGAAATGACTGAAAATCATGACCAGCCATTACGCCAAATGACTAAAGTGCTATCTATAATACCACACCACTCAAGTCCTAATGTAACGCTTTATTTAAATTCAAATTAAATCATTTCAGAAGTTGTACATGAAGATGAAGTTGAATGTTACCAAGTAGTCCGTGTCAAATCATGAAAGTAACATATTGGTATAGAAAGGTCACTTGTTTTTGCACACAAGGCTACCATGACAACGGCTGGAACATTGAATTTTGGTTTTGAAACATTTTCAACGATTGGACTCGCATCTCTTAGGACCAGCACAGTTACACCTAACATATCCCTGTCCCTGTCTCCCACTTGCAGTGGTATGTTCTAGGACGGTTGGTAAATTGAATACGGCAGATATAAGACCATCCTCACTCTGCCATCATGTACTGGTTGCAACAGAAGAACTTATGGGAATGGGAACTGTTTTTACGTGCCCATATCCAATGAAGGTTCAGGCACGCCTACCCCGGACTTAGCCTCTGACTTCGCCAGTGACCAATTCCGGCATAGGATGTGTGTGTGTGTGTGTGTGTGTGTGTGTGTGTGTGTGTGTGTGTGTGTGTGTGTGTGTGTGTGTAAGTTTGAGGTGGACGAAATTTTGAAAATTTTAGTAAGTTGGGAATAACCATGTCTGGGATCAATTAGAGGCCAAACCAAAAATTAGACTGCTCATCCAAAGTTGAAGGTGATTGGAGCAATTTAGACGGACTGCCAAAAAATAAAAGGTGCCAGACTGTTTACAAAAAAATAAACAAACTTTTTGAAATGGCGGCCAAAAAAGTTAAAGTCTGACAAAGTCCATACTCGCGGAGGTGAAGGAGGTTGGTAGGTTGGCGCTGCCTAAGGTGTACCGATGAAGTCGGTGACGTCAAGCTGTGGGAGGTACTGCCGGTACGCGGAGGCCGCTAAAATTCTGGCGATGGGACGGTAGTCTTTCCCCGACGCGGTGATATAATCCGGTCCGGCGGATGGTGACGCACATTGCGTTTCGTCCCTCCTGCAGCTTGACGCGATGAAAGGCATGTATAATACATACGCATACGCATACGCATACACATGGATACGCATACACATACACACATACATACATACATACATACATACATACATGACTTGATAGCTCAGAACGTAGCAAGTCTACAAATTGCGAGCGATTCGGTGTCATAGGTTCGAGTCCAGGCAACGGCATGAGACAATTTGTGAGGCTAGAAAGGATTTAATTACCCTCTGCATCAGTGCGTTAATGTCTATGTATGTAATAGTCAAATCCGAGATACATACACTATATATATATATATATATTCATACATCAATACATGCATCAATACATACATACATAAAAAAACATACATGCATGCATGCGTATGCATGTATAAGCACTGTTTTATGCACGTAAGCGGGATTTACCGCGTAGCTTGTAGGCCCCATGCATATGGTTGAGTTAAAGAGCATCCTTTTTATGGATGTCTCGACAGTTCATATCATATCTATGTATGTAACAGTCAAACTCAACATACGCTGTGTTCCGCCTGAATAGATCACTATCACTAGTATCAGGCTTATAAGGCTTAAATTACATACGTATTTGATAGTGCAGATGTTTTGCTTATGTAATTAATGTATATTTATGTTATTGTTACTATAGATAAATGTATATTATGTTTGCTCTGCTCATATGCGGGTGTTATGCAAATGAATTATTCTTATTCTTATTCTTACAATATATAAATATTCATACATCAATACATAAATACATACATACATACATACATACAATGGATGCATCGATAGCTCATAGCGCATCTTGCTTAGTCTCGCAATTTGCGGGCGATTCGGTGCCACAGGTTCGAGTCCCAGCAACGGTATGGGACAATTTGTGAGGCCAGAAAGGACTTAATTATCCCCTGTGCCAGTGCGTTAATATCTATGTATGTAACAGTCAACCTCGACATACATACAATATATAGATATTCATACATCAATACATACATCAATACATACATCAATACATACATACATACATACATACATATGGTTGAGTTAAAGAAAATTCCTTTTTATGGAAGCTTCGATAGCTCAGAGCGTATCGTGGTTAGTCTTGCAATTTGCGGGCGAATCGGTGCCACAGGTTCGAGTCCCAGCAACGGCATGGGACAATTTTTGAGGCCAGAAAGGATTTAATTATCCCCTACGCCAGTGCGTTAATATCTATGTATGTAATAGTCAACCTCGACATACATACAATATATAGATATTCATACATCAATACATACATACATACATACATACATACATGCACGCACGCATGCATGCATGCATGCATGCATTGCATGCATACATGTATAAGCTTTTGATAGTGTAAATAGACCACGGCCGTAGCTAGCTAGAAAAAAATGTTTGTTATCATAAAATCAATATGCGTTACTACCCCGCCGACCCCCTTCGAGATGACTGGATTCGTCACTGATTGTACATAAACTATAGTCACACGGCTGTGCATGCTCGATACCCGGGACAATACCACGGACTGGGAACACGGCGTCCTACAAGGTCGAACGCCGATCGGGTACACCGAGTCAGTAACAGCCGATATATCATTCTATAAATACTGGTCGAAAAAAACACACAGACAAAACGGCTACAACCACTTCGATAAGGACAGCGAGTCTTTGTTGATACCGATTACAAGTGAAAGGAATGTGGAGAGTATAAATGCATTACTTGGATGTGTAACCGCCTGGGAAACGCATAATATAATTAATCATTATACTGAGCGTGCTGGGGTGTCGTTAAACATTCATTCATTCATTCATTATACTGAGTGGCGTATATTATATATTTCACGACTGGTATATCAAAGGCCGTGGTATGTGCTATCCTATCTGTGGGATGGTGTGTATAAAATATTCCTTGCTACTAATAGAAAAATGTAGCGGGTTTTCTCTATAAACTTATTTGTCAAAATTACCAAATATTTATTACTTGAATGTGTAACCGTCCGAGAAACGTATAATATATTGAGTGGCGTATATTATATATTTCACGATTTTTATATCAGAGGCCGTGGTAAGTGCTATCCTATTTGTGGGATGGTGTATATAAAAGATTCCTCGCTATTAATGGAAAACTGTAGCGGGTTTCCTCTCTAAGACTATATGTCACGGTTACCAAATGTGTCATATACAATAGCCGATAATTAATAAATCAATGTTCTCTAGTAGTGTCATTATACAGAACACACTAACTTTTAATATTATATATTTAAAAGTCGTTCTAAGATTTGAAGTCAGGTGCTTGAGCAAAAAATAATGAAGTAGGGGGTCTAGACTGAGGCGAGCGAAGTTTGTAGGGTGATTCGGGTCATGCTCCCCTTGCATATATATATTTTTATAAAAATTGCTTCGAGCAAAGTGGGTTTCGACCCACAACCTTTTCCCCTTGCATACACGCCTGGAAGTCCAATGATTCATAAAGTAAAAAAAATAAAAATAATAATAATAAAAAATATAAAAACCCAAACACCAACCAAACATGTAGCAAACAGAGACACACACACGCACGCGCAAATACAGACAAAGAGACAGATAGACAGGCATTTATACATTCACACACATGCATGCATAAATACATAAATTTAAGTGATCCTGCAACAAAAGATAGACCCTATAGAATGTGATAATATACCTAACAATATTTTTCTTTTTGATCGTTGTTGCGTGAATCGTATGTCAGTGATCTAATTATACTATCGACATATTACGATCAAGATACCAAGTTTGATAATTCTGCCTTGTAGAGAGAAAAAACACACAATAACGAACGGAAAAATACACAGCCTGCGCCATAATACATAAGCACAATTAATTTTATTATTATTATTATGAATAATTGTTTTAATTAATTAATTTTAAAAGATTAATGTAAAGATTATGTCTTGAACTACAAGCCCATAAAAATGACAGCCATATAATATCATTTACTAGCAAAAAAGACATAAATTATATTTTTAGTATGCACTGCTTAGCGCTTTGGGTGTTCTGTGATTCAGACTTCCATAAACATGAAAAAAATAATTAAGTTCATTTCTTAAATAGTTAAAATATTTCAAGATAATTCTTGAGCTGACTAAACTACCATTTCAAATGCCTTAAACTTAATTCCTTATTTTCAAGAAACATAAAAAGTCATCTTCTATTTTCCAAAAGTATTAATAAAAATGTTAACATCTGGATGTTTCATATTGGACACCTGTATTGGCCCTCGGGCGTGTTGAATCCAGGTATTGCCTCGGGTCAATGCAGCCATCCTTGGGTCAATACAACTGTCCTCGGACAAGGCCAATATGCATGGAAACACATACTTAATAAAATATAGTTATTTCCGTGCAATTGGCTTGTAGTTCTGCACTCACTTAAAGGCGCACTCCTTACATTTGAATATAAAAATCAATTAATACTTTTACAAGTAAAACAAAAATATACAATTCAGTTGCTCATGAAAAGGAAAATAGCCTATCAGGGCCGTACCCTGATCAAAATCATGAGGAGCACTACTTTTTATAAACAAATGAGAAACTATACAAATTAAACCCTGAGTTGTGGATGCTATTTTCTGGAGTAAAAAAAAAAAAAGTGAGATTCTCAGGGGTGCAACTGCACACCCACACCCCCGTGCCACCCCCGGAGGGTACGGCCTTGCCTATACAATTGCTTATGAAAAGATTTTACGGTTAAATCTACTGTCAAAAATGATTACCTCTCTTGTTTCATTAGTTTAAACATGTTTTGAAAACATACTTACTTTGTCATTGGGCTGTTAACTGTTGGGTTTCTGCGTTTGGGCCTTGCGGAGTAAAAGGGAGGGTAACCCAATCCTGTCCCCCATTTGGGGGGACCGACTTTGAAGTGTGGGCCTTTGGAGGGTAGAATCTGCCTAAGAGTTGACCACTCCTCTGAGCGAGTGCACGGACTAGACGCATATATGTAAATACCGTCCCGCTGAAGGTCCCTGTCGAAGTATCTGAGCGGCGGATCCAGTCCTACTGGCACAAATTGCTTCTGGACAGGGGGCAGGTCCCTGGGGACTACCAGCTTGTGTCGGGGTGTTGGAGCTGTGAAGCGGAGATCAGTTGGGTCGTACCTTTTCGTCACCCACACTACCTCCGGTTCGGGTGGATTCAATCGGTTTTCGCGTTCTTTCCTTTCTTTTAAATATTCACTGTACGAATGTTGGTATGCCCCGAAAGCTCCCATGCTCAGATGCGCCATATTGGTACTGTCTTGTCGCTATGGACAACTTGCGACTGGCACGTCCGCCGAATGACGTTACGATCTGCGTTCTGGAAAGTGGCGACAGGGGGTGTAGCTACCTTGAAAATACCTGCGCAGATCCGATTATGTTTGGAAATCAGGACTGTGTATGTACGGCGGTAGACAAATAACCTCGGTATTATCAGTGCTAAGCTTTCAGATTACCACTCGACAAAGCCAACAATGGAAAGAAATATATGTTAATATGCTACGTGATTCCATTATTTTACGATCCCCCGACAAGCGGGTTGTATATTATTAGGCCTGGATTATGTAACATAATATAATACAGGAATCTCACACTGAGAGTGGCGTAAGCAATTAGCATGAAAATAACTCAACAATACCAAGGGACGTACCCAGGGGGCACGATGGATACAAGTCATACACGTTCCCCAAAATAAAACATGTACAAAATATAAATAAATAAATAAATAAATAAATAAACACAATTAAAAGACAAACAAAC
This sequence comes from Gigantopelta aegis, assembly GCF_016097555.1. NCBI lineage: Eukaryota > Metazoa > Mollusca > Gastropoda > Neomphalida > Peltospiridae > Gigantopelta > Gigantopelta aegis. Next base: position 84,218,002 of record NC_054702.1, read on the forward strand.
ATATATATATATATATATATATATATATATATATATATATATATATATATAAAATAAATAAATAAATAAATAAATAAATTACTAACTAACTAAGTAACTAACTAACTAAATGAATAAATGAAAGTCGTAATTTACATCTCGGGACGGGGCGTAGCCCAGTTGTAAATCGCTCGCCTGATGTGCGGTCGGTCTGGAATCGATCCCCGTCGGTGGACACATTGGGCTATTTTTCGTTAAAGCCAGTGCACCACGACTGGTATATCAAAGACCGGTGCTACCCTGTCTGTGGGATGGTGCATATAAAAGATCCCTTGCTACTAATGAAAAATGTAGCGCGTTTGCATTCTAAGACTATTTGTCAAAATTATCAAATGTTTGACATCCAATAGCCGGTGATTTTTAAGCAATGTGCTCTAGTGGTGTCGTTAAACAAAACAAAACTTTTATTATCATTATTTTTTAATCCACATCTCTTTCAGAGGAAGATACCTTATTTTTCTCGACAAGGATATTTCCACAATTGGATTTTCAGGACATTTTGACGTTCGGTGTGGAGAATGTACCACCCAGCACCTCCTGTAGGTCCGCACCTGCCTTTTGCTAACGATTAACATTGTGTGCCTACGGTCGTTACTAGCAACTTAAGTTTTATTTTCTGTTACCACAACCTCCTCCACCCCCACCAATGTTGATTTGTTGTGCGTGAACCTGTACTGTAAGTGCTATTGAAGTTTGTTATTGTACTGCATTTATATCAGCATATTATTAATAAAAATGGATTGTAGTGGTTTGAGGGTACACGCTGGCTACTGTTATTAAAAGTATTAGTGTGCTAGTTGCCTATTCATCACCCAGGAATGATCTGATTAGCAATTGTGTAAATATCAGTAACACAATAACCCAATCCAAAACATAACTCATGGGTGATAATGTCATTAATGTATGAGTGTGATATCTGTGTGGGTAAGCAAATAGGTTTCAGTCAGAATACACCATATAAAGTGATATGTTCCATAGTAAATGCTCGTATTCAAAATTCTTTATCATCAGATTTGAACACGTGTACACGTTGTTAAAGTACAATCTCGAGTATATTCGCTAATGTGGGTAACATAAAAATTTACTATTCCTCATTCAAACATTCTGTTTAAGGGAGCTGGTTAACTGTTGTATGTTTCAAAATGTTAAAACATGACCCGTAGATAGCAAAATCAGCTATGTATGGTGAAGCACGAATTTAGCTTTCATCTAATACTTAATGTTTTAATTTCACTAGATATCATTGTTTGAAATAGGTAATAAGTATACTATTAAAGTCTCAAATGTTTCATATTCCTAAAGTTCTTGACAAATGATTAGTAACATTCCCACGATGGAATTAAAAGAGAATACTACACGAGAGGCCGTTAGATACCACAGAGTTGTTTTAAAACGTATTCAACGAGCGAAGATAATATGTTTTCGTAAATTGTATGATATGATTGAAAAGTAAATTTCAACATTGAACCAGACACACTCATTAATATATAGTAACAAGCACTGATATTTCAAACAGGAAAATGTATTTAATATGTAATATTAGTGATTGTATTAGTCAGAAACGTGTTATAATGGCCGCCAACGTTTGGGCTCATGTGACTCTCGCTACTATGAGAACTCTCCTATATATAACCTACACAATAACAAAAAGAACATCAGATGTGAGGAATTAATATTCCGAACAAGAAAGGTCAATTTCAGCGAGTAATAGGTTCTACTGCACAATATTGAATATTAATCAACACTATATAGGCTTATTGGCTAATACATAATTTTAGGGATTCTAGCGATTACCGGTGTCACGTGGGCACACACTTTGTGATTTTGCTGTACGTCACTTCAAGAAAGTCCCATGCAGATTCGTTTCGCATGGAGGCGTCGGGGTTTTTTCGTGTAGCGTTGGTACTTGTTAACAACATGTAAGTTTAATGTCATGACTGTTCTCGAAAATAATCAAACTAAAGCTTTGTGGTATCAGATTTAGACATAGTAGCCCTACAACATATCAATAAGGGGATGGCTACAGGTTAGGTATTTCTGAAAGGATATTAAGGTGAAAGAATGAAGGAATGAATGAAGGAAGGAATGAAGAAAGGAAAGAAATGTTTTATTTAACGTGGCACTCAACACATTTTATTTACGGTTATATGCGTCGGTAATGAATGAATGAATGAATGAATGAATGAATGAATTAATGAATGAATGAATGAATGAATTAATTAATTTTAAAAATTAATTAATTAATTAATGTTTAACCACACAAAAATACATTGGTTATTGGGTGTCAAACAATAGTACAAATATGCATGAATTGATGATCAACATCAATATATAATTAAAAATACAGTGTAAAGAACTGTGCAAATTATAGATATCACAAGTACATGTATATTGAAGTTTCGAGTATATAAATATCATAGGTACGTATATTAAAATTTTGAATAAAAGTGAACATGTAAAAATTTCAAAATGTGTGGAGGTTGGAATCGAATGATTCCATTACATTATAAATAAAGTTCTGTTCTGTTCAAGTATGTGTGACTGATGCGAACTATTTCATTCGTCCTGCGCCGCCTGTATGAGGATTGCCACTCTTCCAAGACTGACTGACAGAACGAAGCTTGCCAAGTTGAGAAGATATATTGGTTAATATCATGTTTAATATCAGTGCAAGGCACACCAACCCTGACATGAGGCAAATCCAACTTGGCAGCTCTGTCTGGGCTCTTAGTAGAATACGATATATTTATTAGCAATAGATAAAACAAAAACACAAAAAAACTTTCGTATCAACATCCCAATTAAGGGATGTTCCAGCTTTATAGTTTCTGAGACACGAAAGTGAGCTCATAAAAATAATATACATTTATTTGGATTCTATAGAATCCTTAATTTGTTCAGGTGCTTTATGCCGAATAAGGCAGTCTCATAGAAATTATTGTATCTGATGGAAGAACTGAAGTACAAACCACAAAATTCCCATTCTGTGATCCATTAGCCTGAATAATAAAATACATATCTGCAGTTTGATTATGAAAATTAATGAAAGCTATATTTTAAAACAAGATAATGTACGTAGTATATCGATTAACCAACGGAATAAATCAGGAAGTGGTCAAACGCTTGTATTTTGGGCAACGTACATTTTTGTACTCATTCTTCCGTTAACGTTTAATGTACAGTGATTTCTCGTAGACAGCATAGCATTTTGTTATACGTTTGTTTGTTTTTGTTTAATAACACCATTAGAGCAGATTGGTTTATTAATCATCGGCTATTGGATGTCAAACATTTGGTAATTTTGACATTTGGAAGGAAATGTTTTATTTAACGACGCACTCAACACATTTTATGTACGGTTATATAGCGTCGGACATATGGTTAAAGACCACACTGATATTGAGAGAGGAAACCCGCTGTCGCCACTTCGTGGGCTACATTTTTCGATTAACAGCAAGGGATCTTTTATATGCACCATCCCACAGACAGGATAACACATACCACGGCCTTTGATATACCAGTCGTGGTGCACTGGCTGAAGCGAGAAATAGCCCACCGACGAGGATCGATCCCAGACCGACCGTGCCTCAAGTGAACGCTTTACCACTGGGCTACGTCCCTCCCCCTATTTTGACATTTAGTCTCAGAGAGGAAACCCGCTACATTTTTTCATTAATAGCAAGGGATCTTTTATATGCATCATCTCACAGACAGGATAGCACACAAAAATACCCAATGGGCTCACCAACAGGGCTCGATCCTGGACCGATTGCGCATCAGGCGAGCGCTTTAGCAATGGGCTACATCCCGCCCATATATCATTTGTTTTGCAGGAATCAACTGTAAAGTTTAATTTAGCACTAGACGAATGAATATTTACACAAAAAGTACTTTACCACCCACGAATATAACTATTTTTTAGCATTTATTTCATAATATAAATGAACTGTGCACTAGCTTCGCTTTTATTATTTGTTTTAGGGCTATTCTGTGGCCGATTACCATACAGAATGCAACAATGGTTTTACTGGAATAGCATAGATTAATACCGGTTGGCCTATTATTTCACTGGTGCTTTAAATGTTCCGTAACAGTTTAGTTACCTATAGAACCAAGTATTTATAAACTTATATTTTTGAATGTGTGTGTTTTTCCTGGACAGAGGAGCCGGTCAAGGCCAACACCTGTGCCCATGACAGGCCTGCACTGCAACAGCTTGCTCTAAATGTGCACGTAAAACCCTGTGACCTGACTTAATGTGTGCTCCACCGGCCTCGGTGGTGTAGTGGTTATGCCATCGGCCATAAGGTTGGTAGTCACTGGGTTCACAGCCCGGAACCGGCTCCTACCCACAGCGAGTATTAATGACTCAATGGGTAGACGTAAGACCAAAGAAAGAAAGAAAGAAGTGTTTTATTTAACGACGCACTCAACACATTTTATTTACGGTTATATGGCGTCAGACATATGGTTAAGGACCACACAGATTTTGAGAGGAAACCCGCTGTCGCCACTACATGGGCTACTCTTCCGTTTAGCAGCAAGGGATCTTTTATTTGCACTTCCCACAGGCAGGATAGCACAAACCATGGCCTTTGTTGAACCAGTTATGGATCACTGGTCGGTGCAAGTGGTTTACACCTACCCATTTAGCCTTGCGGAGCACTCACTCAGGGTTTGGAGTCGGTATCTGGATTAAAAATCCCATGCCTCGACTGGGATCCGAACCCAGTACCTACCAGTCTGTAGACCGATGGCCTGCCACGACGCCACCGAGGCCGGTAGACGTAAGACCACTACACCAATATATATATATATATATATATATATATCTATATATATCTATATATATCTCTCTATATATATATCTCTCTCTCTCTCTCTCTCTCTCTCTCTCTCTCTCTCTCTCTCTCTCTCTCTCTCTCTCTCTCTCTCTCTCTCTCTCTCTCTCTCTCTCTCTCTCTCTCTCTCTCACCACTAACAATTAACTAACCATTAAGTTTAACCGACTGACCTGAACAGACAACCCAGATAGCTTCTAAGGTGTGTTCCCAGGACAACGTGCTTGAACCTTAATTGGTTATAGCACAGAAATAAGACCGTAGGCTAGTTCAGTGAGAGTACGTTTTAGCTACCCCTGGTTACTGGTATCATTATATTTCACATCAACTAGCCATGGTACAGTAGTTATTTAATGTGCTGAGGTTCTTAAACATTCCTTTCTCCCTTCCCGACCCCCTTCCCATCCTCTTTTCTCACAGACGAGAGAGAGAGAGAGAGAGAGAGAGAGAGAGAGAGAGAGAGAGAGAGAGAGAGAGAGAGAGAGAGAGAGAGAGAGAGAGAGAGAGAGATGACCTTTTAACCATGTGACCTGTAACCCGGAAATAACAATGCAGCCTCGTTTTCGGACAAAACCTATCCAGCTGTGGAAGTGTCATTCCTGTGTAATTATCCCGTTGCTAAAATAGTTGGCTACCGTCCCTTTCATCGGCTAATGGAAGATTCGGGTAGTAGCCAACCCCAACGTTGTCCGTGCGGTTTTTGGGGGTAAGAATTATTGCATTTGTGATCAAATTTAGTCTTTAAAGATGGACAAATGTCGATCGACTGGACGTGCCCTTTTCCCAAGATGGAGACCAGCTTTGTGTTACAAGATCATAGAACAGGCTACGCGCATAATCATTTATGATGGGAGGCATTTCCCAACGTTTGCAGCACGTAGACTTCTACATTTGTTGTTCGTAATTGTATTTGAGACCAATTGTATGATTAATAGGCATTATTAATGAACATTTGTACCTTTTTTCGGAGATAAAAGGAATAATCGGTAGACTCGAAAACGTTACAAGTACCCTCATGTCCTGCCCCGCCCACTGCCAATCACAATGTATGTTGTCTGCTCACTGTTATAACTTGACTAAAAGAAAATGAACTTTAAAGCATCCATTTAAAATCAGCAAAGTCATTTTAAAATGTCATATAATATTAATAATGTTACTGCCATTCAGGGTATGATTGTTTTCCAAAGCATCCCAGATTATAAAAGTTAATTGTGTTATGTATTGTCTAACTCTAATAAGATATCAAACTGATCTTGTTGTAATTTTTTTTACTTATAGTCAGACTCTGATCATAATAACTTGTAAAAGCTGGCTTACCCATTGTTGAATCCCAACACAGAAATTATAAGATATTTGAAATGAAAGTCGATCCACTACAAACATGTATGATCATCAATACACATGTGTATGCATGTATGTATGTATGTATGTATGCATGTATGTATGCATGTATGTATGTATGTGTATGTATATATATATATATATATATATATATATATATATATATATATATATATATATATATAGGGAATAACAGGTTAGCGTCTTAACATAATGGCGAATGCAGCGAGGCTCTGCCATTTGACCTGAGCAGGATAAAGCCGATATCTTATGATAGTAACCAGTTATTTCTTTTATCCTGCAAACCTTCGGAATATTCGGAAAATCATTATTTACTCCAGTTTTGTGTTGCAAATCGAGTATCGTCAACCTAGCAAGGGTTTTGCCGTATGACATCATTATTTGTAAGATGCTAGCTACATTCTGTCACATTAAAAAAGTGTTTCTAAACTCTTAATTCATAAATAAATATACAAGTTTTGTATTGTTATCGCAAAACTAAAAGCTATTTGTATTTACTGCACTTCAACAAATGATTTAACGAGTATGTTTATTGAAAATCTACTCTGAAATACTCGAGTCGAGTTGGGCTTATGTCACGTGACCAATATTTTTGGTCAGTTACCAGAAATATAGAGATTTATCTAGTCATCATATCTTGCCAATGCATACAGTGATTGCTGGATAAATAAATATATATATATATATATACACACACACACACATATATTAATATTTCTACCAAGAAAATATACTTAATATGTAATTTTAGTCATTAAAAAAGGCTCTGTTAAGTACCTGAAAACGCTAACAATGGCAGCATACTTCGGGCAGTCTTTTAGTTTTAACAAATTGTATTACTACGTCTACACAGGCAGTGTTTTTACCTAAGTTATTTAAAATTGCTCATTGACATATTAGCAGTACTCTATTTGCGAAATAGAGGAAAACCTTTAAAAAACAACCCAAAAACCCCCCACTATTTACATTCAGGTGTGGAACCAGTACTGTTAGATTCACCTCCTTTATCATGTGCATTATTCCTAAACTTGGTTTTTCATTTAGATTTAGGTTTTTTTAATGTGTTATTAGAAGCAGAAGTAAATAAACAACCACCAAAATCTCTATAGCAATCAAGACACTACATTTTAAACATTTAACCAGGGTTGTGCATCTACATTAGAACGTAAAAGCAGAGTTAAATTTAACCCTGGTAGATGCTTAACCTGCCCAGGTTGAAAAAAACTCAGAGGGCCTTAGGCCAAAAAAAAGAAGAAGTTTGTTTTAGGTAACATGGCCAAAAAAAGTAGGGTAGGTAGGTAGGATTTTTTATTTTTTTATTTTTTTTTAGTTTAGTTCAAAGAAAGGTTACTCTACCTTAAATGTGTTTGCCAGAGAAAAACTCAGTCTCAAGATGAAAGACATGAAGGCAAGCTGTCTGAAAAATGTTAGTTTACTCTTTGCAGCCAGAGAGAAATAAAAACAATCTCACTGTCAATGTCAGTTTTAAGTTTCACATGCCATTTTCAAAAGATAGGAAAACAAAAAAAGTTCAAACTATTCCTTTCACCAATAAAAGTCAGTAGATGACTGCACAGAAACTTCACAGCTTTGTCCAGTTTTGTCAGAGGATGACTGCACAAATTTGTCCAAGTTGGTCAATAGATGTTTGCACAAAAAGTTCACAGATTTATCCAGTCAGTAGATGACTGCACAAAAACTTCACAGATTTGTCCAACTTGTATTGGAAATAACAAAACAATACTAATTTTGTGTGCAATTTACAAATCAATCGGCTTAGAAATGAATAACTTGTAGTAAATTTCATAGTAATAAAAAAGGCGTTCCTAGCCCGAGTACATAAATAATGAGAGCGTGTTTATGTTCAAATGTCCGTCTAGCTCTCTTACAATCAGAGTACTCAGGTTAAGGCGTTCCCTGTGGGACGGACTTATAGTTTTAATGTTTATTAGCCTATTAAATGGACCCATGCTAAAATCACTCAAATTAATTTATTCCCAATTAACTGAAACACTGAAATAAATGTGAACTGTTTAATGTTTGTGGTTATTCTTGAATATTCCTTTTATTTAATTATTACCCATGCTCAGCAGTTGATAGGCCTATCTACATCAATGGCATAGGGAGTGGGGGAGGGGGTACTTTGTAGCAGTATCGATGGTTTATATATTAATTTTATACCCCACTTTTTGGTATCTTCCTACAGGCTACACCCTTGTATATTAACAAATTCTGGGTACTAGGCCTAAGCAGTAGCCAACAACGAAAATTGTACCACGTCTTCTTCAAATGACCTTCACCTTTGCATGCGGAAAAAAACGTGATGACTTGTAGTCTGTGCATGTAGTATCAAGAAATCCTTGATTGTTTTGTTGAGATTGCACGTTGTTGTTTTTGGAAAATAAACCTACATTGTATGAGATGACTGGAGTTACGATAATACAATATATTTTCCTCTATAGGCCTACAGTATTTAGCAGTTTGTAATAAAAGCCGTTTAATCGCCACACACGTTACCGTACTGTCATGCGATCTCGTGTGTCACCAATTACCGTGGTACCTAATAAGAGCACGTGTTATTAACAGTGTTCTACACTCGGTTTTATAACTTACTCTTCTTTGGCTAGTGGACAAACAAAATTTACTAGCCAAGCTTAAAATGTTACTCGCCACAGTGCGACACTACTCATTTTGCATCATTTATGAATGTGTTGTAAGTATCTGGATTATTTTCGCCAAATTACTCAAATCAACGATGAGTTCCGAATTGTACCGACAATTAATACGGAATTCACAGTGATCAATTGGACAACTTCGTAAATAGTGAAATGTTCCGACTGCACAATGATGTCAACAAATTTCATTTGTTTTCGCTGCTAGGACTCTGAACGCACATGGCAAATAATTTAATACTTAGACGTTTTTGGAGTCAGTCGCCATCTGGCGACGATAATAAATTCAATCGGTCGCCACGCTAACATTTTGGTCGCATTGGCGACCACTTTGGTCGCAACGTGGAACACTGGTTAATGATTCCAATTTCAAACAAATTAGTTATGCTCATATCCATTCAACGTCCAGGCATGTCTAGTCTTGGTCTAGTCTCTAACAACGCCAGTGATTGGGTCCAGGGCACGGTGTAAGAAGGTGCCAAAAAGTGGGGTGGGGGTGTATAAAAACCATCGCTGCTGCTGCGCCCCCCCCCCCCCCCCCCCATGCACACACACCCCTCAACCTCCATTTAACACACACACTAACGTGTAAGAGTTATCCTACTTGAGTACTTCTGTCGTCTGCTTTGTCGATCCGCGACCACAACGTTTCTGTGTGCTTTTCCCCACCCCACCCCACCCCAGCAGAAAAAAAAAAGTTCAGGGTCGGTGGCAAAATTTAGGGTCGGTCGGGTGACCGGAAACAAAGGATTTTTTGGGGGGGCCTTATGTATTTTGTTTGGATAAGCCAAACTCAATTTTGCTAAATATATTTAAACAAAATGCACCGGAATTGTTAAGTATTTTTGTTTTATCTATCTGAACTGAGACTTTTTTTTCGCGGCATCTTGATTCAGTTTGCTTGTTTCAAAGATTGTTACACATGGGACAATATTCCAAAATCTTAGGTAACCAGAAGTCAGTTCACGTGAGTTTTATGTGAATAAAGTTCTTGTAACTGATGAGTTAGGCCTACCTTGAACTATGCATAAACTGATTTTCACTTTCCTTATTGATATATGGTACTTTTGATGTTAGAATGTAATTGTTCACCACATAACTGATTGGCGGTTAGGGTCATTCCGTGTCAAATCACCCAGGAAATTTAAACCCTACCCTCCCCAATTTCAATGACATTTGGTATATAGAGTTATTGTGGCAGAAAAACCTGAAATTCCAAGTTTCAGCTCAATCGGACCAACGGTTTCTGAGTTATGGCCTTTTCCTTTTTTTTAAATTTTGTCAAAAAAGGGTGTGGCTGCCCTTTTTTAAATTGCCTTAACTCAGCAACCAATTGTCCAATTTTGACAAATGAGGTATCATTGGAAAGGGGGAATTACAAGGAATCCAAATCTGGCATTATTCCTGATATTTGGGTTACTTTTGGGCTGATGACCGTTTGACCTATATTTTGACCTTGAAATTGAACCTTGTGGGACTCGTGACGTTGAGATCACCTTTGATTAAAATTATAGCCCAACATGTTATCTACAACATATAAAAAAATTGCAGGTGGAAAATGTTTCATTAGTCAGCAATTTCAAATTGAAATATGTTTATCTGCTGCTGTTCTATGCTCTGTGTATAGACTGCACATGTATTTAAGCACTATTAAATGTACATGCATCAACACTGTAAATGTCATGAATGTTCTAACAATATAGTCCAGCATCCAACAGATTTAAGATTAATTTTTTGAAATATTGCCTAATTATCAAAAATATCTTGTGCCAACAACTCATATTGTTTAGAACAGGCTAAACTATATTACCATGGGGACTACATTGAAAGTAAGTTATGGTCCCTTGAATGGACTTTGGACCCCATGTGGAGGAAACTGCAGCCCCCCAACCCCAATTCAGAGCATGCTGCATGAGTATCTAAAATCGAAGAAATTTATGTTTATCCATTAGATCTTGGATTTCCCTCCATTTCCAAGATCTATTAAGATGTAAGTATCAGAAAATCTCCAGTAGGTAACTGACAAACAAAAGAACTAATTGATCCTTATTACTTATATATGTAATTAGTATTGATAATTATTTTTAAGATTAATTACTATCTGTGGTCTGTAGGCCTACTGGCACACTTGTGTGTGTACATTTACATCCTTATTGATGAAGTGAAGAATGTTTATACTTTAAAATTTTGAGTCTACATCATGTCATTGAGCAAGTCATTATGGTAAGAATTGTCACAATTCAGCAATAAATGGCAGAAAATAGTCATATATATGGAACTTTTTTAAAATGCCAAACAAATGCTATTTCATTGTACATAGTTAAATAGATGGCAGGGGCGGTATGTAGCCCTGTGGTAAAGCACTCGCTTGGTGTGCTGACAGTCTGGGAATGATCCCTGTCAGTGGGCTATGTTTTGCTCCATCCAGTGCACTACAACTGGTATATCAAAGGCCATGGTATGTGCTGTCCTGTCTCTGGGATGGTGCATATAAAAGATCAATTGCTACTAATTGAAAAACGTAACGGGTTTCCTCTCTAAGACTATATGTCAAAATTACAAAATGTTTGACTTCCAATAGCCAATGATTAATAAATCAATGAGCACTAGTGGTGTCGTTAAACAAAACCCTGCAGTACCATCGTTTTGTCCCATTATCAGTCTACAATGCAGGTTTTCAAACTGAGTTTACAATCCAATCCACCCGAATTGGTACAAATTCAAGATACTAGCAATTTCGATGATAGTAATGACGATTCACAAATTCTACTAGAAATAAAGGCACAGAACTTTGTCTGCAGCCTCTATGATGGTCTTCCTTGGATTGGTTTGGTGGATGAGGTTTCAGAGGAATTTGGAGACTATAACGTCAAGTTCATGCACCCTCATGGACCTTCATGGACCTTCAAGGCAGTTCCACTGGCTGTCAAAAGCAGACAGGTGTTGGATTCCAGAAAGGGATATACTTTGTGTTATAAACACCCCATCCTTGACATCATCTTCATCCAGGAATTACAGTATGCCAAAATGATCTCGTCAGAATTTCTAAAGTCTGTTCAACATGGATAGTTAAAGACTAGAAAGCTTGTGACTTCAATCAAGTAGTCAGACTCCTCAAATAAACAGAAATACAATAATATATAAAATTAACAAAAGATGAAGGAAACTACCAGTAGTGATTTATAGATTCTATTTTCCTTAATCAATTGGTTGCCACACTATATTGTATCATTAACATTCATGACATTTAGTGTTGACGCATATACATTTAATAGTGAAATGCATGCAGTCTATACAGAGAGCATAGAACAACAGCAGGTAAACATATTTCAATTTGAAATTGCTGACTAATGAAACATTTTCCACCTCCAATTTTTTTATATGTTGTAGATAACATGTTGGGCTATAATTTTAATCAAAGGTGATCTCAAGGTCATGTGTCACAAGGTCAATTTCAAGGTCAAAATATAGGTCAAACGGTCATCAGCCCAAAAGTAACCCAAATATCAGGAATACTGCCAGATTTGGATTCCTTGTAATTCCCCCTTTCCAGTGATACCTCATTTGTCAAAATTGGACCATTGGTTGCTGAGTTATGGCAATTTAAAAAAGGGCAGCCACACCCTTTTTTGACAAAATTAAAGGCCATAACTCAGAAACCGTTGGTCCGATTGAGCTGAAACTTGGAATTTCAGGGTTTTTTGCCACAATAACTCTATATACCAAATTGGAGAGGGTAGGGTTTAACCCATTGGGTGATTTGACATGGAATGACCCGTTATTGTGATTTTAAAGTTGTATAACCAACACACGAACAGAACAACGGTTCTCGTGAAATATTGTGCCCTGGTTACACAATCATAAAACATTAATAGTACTTGCTAATCAATTGTTAATTGCTTAACAAATGCCACTAATCCAAATTTAAAAAACTGAATAATCCCTGGTTAATCACTGCCAAGATAAAAAAAAAATTGTTTCCATAAAAATCAGTTGTTAAAAATAGTGTGTGTTTGTGTGTGTTAATATAGAGCTCTGTATTTTAAAATTAATATCCTGATAATCCATGTAGCTGTTATAGTTATCTCTGATTATTTTTATATACGTTTTATCTATCTGAGCTGCAACTCCTAGAGCATATTTTATCAAATCTTTACAGATCAAAGAAGTATTATTTTCAGTTCATGTTGACAACTTTCTGAGTGATGGTAAATCCCTGTCTTTAGAAAACTATGTATCATAAGTAGTTTTTACTATCCCACCCACTTCAACATTAAAAAAAAGGGATTCAAAAAACTTTTAATGAAGAATTGAAATAACATTCTCAGTATTAAATATTCACTAAAAACCCATTAGATAATATCTATGTGTACTTCACTTAACATAGGGAATAGTCAATCACAACTGGCCTAAAACAACTCGCATAACAAGAGATTTTACATCTTGCCCTGAAGACATCGATGTATGCATTAATTCAATTGCTATAGCCATAATAGCTTTTCTTGGTTTGTGTATTGCATGTACCGGTCTCTCACTCTGTGGTGTGTATGTGTTTGTGCAAACCTCAGCATGAAAAAACTGAGGGGATAGATTAATTGCTCTCCTTACTTAGATTATGGGCAGCCATTTAAAATATTACTATATTGATACCATATAAATTCACATGCTAAGGGGAGCTAAAATGACTCCTTGAACTAATCTCGGGGGAGTGAGAGTGACACTGATAGCTCCCCTCAAACAGAGAGATCTTTTTGTGTGCACAAGTTGTATGGATCATTATGTGTGGTGGGTGCAGCATGTGATGCATGAGAGGTGATGTTTAATACAAAACCAAGTTGAAATTTTATTTATGAGTCTATCTCCAGTTTACAAAGTAAATTCTGTCCACTGATGTGCAACAATGTTACTGAAAAAGTTTAGTATTTTTCGCTGAAATTTAATTTCAGTTTGGTTTTTTTTTTTTAGGGTAAATAGACTTTAAGTTGAAAAAATAAAAAAAATTTGGGAGATTACTTAATGTTTTTCTTTTGATGTAATATTAGAGCAAATTCTAAACACTTGTCTCATTCAAGTTTTCATTTGCCTAGCTGAAAATTACAACCTCTAGCTGTCATGCAGTTTATCAAAAATAATTAAATGAAGTGTCATATAGCAGATATGAAATAATGTTGAAATTTTATTTATCAGCAGTTTTTCTTACCTCATTTTTTTTTATAGTAAAATTGTTTGTCTTATTTAGAACCTTGTTTTGTTTTTCAATGAAATTAATTCATTTAAGAATTGATTGCAATTATATTTTGGTTCATGCAAGTATGAACCGAAAAAACAATGTGCACACTGTATGACCCCACGTAGCGGGTCATACAAAAGTGTGCACATAGTTTTTTTGGTTCATACTTGCATGAACCAAAAAATAATTGCGGTCAAATCTTATAATTAAATTTATATGCATACTTTAACACTACATAACTGAATTTATTTTGTTTAGCTTTAAATACGCCTGTAGTATTGTTTGTGTAAACTTCATTGATACTTATGTCGCGTAAGAATGCAAACGTTCATTCACTATTAATTGAATCAGGTGATTTTTTTGTAAATGACGTAATTTTGATAAGCAATGCCATATCCTCTAGCTGGTGTGCATTTTTACAGATCATTTAGTTAAATTGGAAGAAATTGTCCTATTCGTGTTTACTTTATAGTTTATGAAAGTGAATGAAGGGAACGTGGAACCGTTTAATGTTCGCCAACAGCTGTAGAACATTGCTTACAAGTAAGTTACAGGCGTGAAGTTTCCTACATGATTTCTTTGGCCACTGATGGAGTCTCATTTCATGATTAGCAAAGTTTTTTTTTTTAGTTTTTTTTAAATCAATGCATATAGATCTACTTCTACTCTGCTATAGCATTTTCCATTAATTTATCATATATTTTTTTTTTTTTTTGCTTTTGTAGCTTTCACGTATGTTTTCTTCAAAATATCTAAATATGGTTGGCTGAATAATCCGGCGTGTTGCACAAAAGTAGTGCGAGTCAGTGGGTGTGTGAGTTGGGGGGGTGGGGTAGTAGGTGTGGCTTAAATTTTTTCAGTTCATCGAGATATGAATGAAAAAAAGTAAGCACCTCTGGACCAATCAGATTGCCGTAAAGTGTATAGACGCAAAGAAAATTTAATTATTTCAATTTATTTTTGTGTTTATATCCAATTAAGTAACAAGCACACTGTCCTTTACACACACTATCTGTCCAGGACAGTGGGTTAGTGGTTACTTAGTTGTTAGTGGTTAGTGCGAGAGAAGTGGGTGTGGTGGTCTTAAAACTCACCCTGGGTGTGAGCCAAGCTTTATGTCCAATGGCTTAACCACAGCACCACCAAGCCCAGTAAGAACACACCCCTTTGCAGTGGCTGTACTTAACACATTTCTGCACCATGGTACATGTTTGGGGTGTTTTTGTTATTGGCAGAACTAAAATTATATTTCAGCTGGCATTTAATATTGGTCTAAATACATATGGATATTAGTTTACTTCATATAAATTTACTTCCATGAATTGTTCCTTTTCTAATTTCAAACCTTGGAATATTAGATCTCTATTCCTTGAACCATACCCTTTGATTACAGATCTTCTGTCTTGGTCTAATCTTCATCTTATGTATTACTTAACAATACAGGTATTTCCCTAGAGGCTGAATATTTACTGCTTGCTTCATCAATACATATTCAGCCAATTAAAGACTTTGTTGTATCACAGCTTATACTTAAGCTTTTTGTTTTTCGGCCGTTAGCCTTGCGATCCAATAGACTTGTTACCAGGATAAAGATGCCTGAACCATTATCGGATATGGGCATGTAGAAATGGTTTGTCATTTGTCAGCCTCCAACTTGTCATGTAGATAAGTGGGCAAACCGGGGTTGAATTTTTATAGTGTAAAATCAGTTTGTATATATAGTAAATAAAATAACAGGGAAATTGAGCTGCTTAAATTTTGTATCCAGATTTAACCAGAGTGGGGTATAGCATAGTGGCTAGAGCACTTGCTGAAGACTTGAGGGTATAGAGGGCGAGTATGTGCTTGACATACGTACAACTGGTCACAAGATAATCATGAAACATAAATCCATTGGTCTTATACCAAGCAGTACTCCCAAGCTAGTGCATCAAAGGTGTTAATTAATATATATGGGTATGCTCAATGGGAAATTCCATCAATCATAATAATCGGAATCCGAAACAAACTCTGTAGAATTTAGTTCCAAATGGATTCCAATGATGTTCGACCTAGAGGTGATTTGAGCTAAATCAAAATTAGCGGTTGTTAAATTTCCTTAGTGTTGACTTGTGTACTGAATGCCATGTTTGTAGAGGTTTGTATTTCATAACTTTTAAAGTACAACAGCACTTAGTCAACATAATACAAGGTGCGATCAAAAAGTTCTGAAACTGTTCCTGTTGTGAACGAACAGCGCGACATGGCCATGCATGTGCAGCAGGAGCGAGCAGTGACTTTCGTTATTCAGTATGCCACGTGACATTGAGCGTTCATCATTGGGATCTGTGTTGCACACATTTTTGTGACCACGTGTACGTGCTTATTTGCGATTTCACTATGAACCTGAAACTTTAACAGAGAGCAAACATCAAATTCTGTGTCAAACTCGGGGAAATTAGCAACAGAGACCCATGAAATGCTTAAGCAAGCCTATGGCAATGAAGCAATGAGCTGGGAGAGGTGTTTTGAGGGGCATTCTCGCTTTAAGAGGGGCAGAACGTCACTGAAGAATGCCGTGAGGTCAGGGCAACCCTCCAAGATCACAACCCCTGAAAATGTCGAAGAAAGTAAACAAATTGTGCGTCAGGATCGTCGGATCACCATCAAGGAAGTTGCTGAGTCGTCTGAGGGAGGACATTCAGCGCAAATGACCTCAACTGTGGCGCGATGGCAATTGGGTGCTCCATCATGACAATGCACCCTCTCACAAAGCGCTGAAAACATGCAAGTTTTTTTCCTGGACCAACATAATCATCGCATCTCACACACACACACACCCTTACTTGCCAGATTTGGCTCCCTGCAACTTTTTTCTCTTTCCCAAGATGAAGTTCAATCTTAAGGGTTGCCGTTTTGACACTGTGGAGGCGATCCAGCGCAAATCGTAGATGGTTCTTGACTCACTTAAACAACATGATTTCCAGGGGGCATTCCAAGCATGGTAGACGTGCAGAGAGCGGTGTATCGCTGCACAAGGTGGCTACTTCGAAGGAGACCGCGCCAAAATTAGATAGGTTTTTGCTGTTTTAGAGGCTTAGTATCGGAACTTTTAGATCGCACCTCGTAGTTATTAATTATCCATTGTCAGTGTTATAAAATACACTCATGCTCATTATGGTGTATTAATTTTAACCAACCAATCTTAAGACTTTATTTCCAATTTTGTTTTAATGGTGGAATTTTAAGTGAATTCTGATGGTCCATTTGAGCACATACTATATGTAGTTAATAAGTATCCTGTACAGTTTGTGGGAAAATCCATGTAAAAATATTTTAATCAGTAAGCAGTCTTCATCAGGAAAGGCGAGTGACCGGTCACATTTCCATCCACGTACACTTGGGTAGCTTTAGGAGAGCAGCAAATTGATCAAATTGCAATAAGAATGTGTTTTTTTATAAATTTTATTTGAAGCTGTAGCTTTCCATGATTTTGCTCATGGTGAAGATAGGTAAATGTACATAAAGCTTAAAGATGTGGTAGTAGTTGCTTTTTATTTTTTTATTTAATGTTTTTTTCAATCGGATACGGTCTCTAGTCAAGTTAATCTGGAGACATGAAGTTAAACAGTGTAGGCTTTTTGAAAACAAAGGCCAACTTGGGGGAAAAGTGTGTGTGTTTTGTATATACATGTACAGTGATAGAAATAAGCAAAACTGTTCACTATTCCACTGGACAAGTACACCTAGAAATCTATCAGTCTGCCAATATTTTCACTTGTCCAAACAAATGGTTTGTTTCATACAAGTGCAAGGACAGTGTTTTTTACAGCTCAAAATTAAACTGCATTGAACATTTTTACTTGAGGTAAACATTTGTTTGTCCAGGCACATTTTCACTTGTCAGGACAACCGGACAAGTGCTTATTTCAAACACTGGTGTAGCATATTGAAATATTGTTTCAGCTGCTACTAGTAACAGTTTTTGCTATTGGCTTAATTTACTTTATCTTTTCTAGGTCTCCCAAAACTTCTGGCTTATGTTCCAAGTGTTACAAAGGTGGGTAGTGGTAGACCATTTATGCTGGTTGGTTGGCCTGTAGTTGTTTTTGTTTTTTTAAATCTTGCATTGTGCATTTTAATTTTGTTCAATTATGTAGATGTGCATGTATAACCTGTATTGATTTCACTGTTTTATTAAATCTACAAACAAAAGTCTGTACATTTCCTGAAATTGGAAAATGTTCACCAAAATATATAATAATCTATTGTAGATACAGATGGCAGATGGGATGTGGAAGAATAATTAAGTTATTGGTCAAACGTGTTAGCATGTTTCAGCTATTACAATAAAAGGCATGTTTATGCATGCCACACTTAGTCTTAAATACACCGTTAACTTCCTCATTTGTTGGATTGATAAATTAAGATTCTAACTTTTCTATATTAGAATACGATAGATTGAGGTTTATGGAATATACGTGTGTGTGTATATATACACACCATTTACATTGTATTTCAGCCCTGAGACTAGATTTTGTTTGATGTTTTTATATCCTCTTTACCATGTGGTATCAATTTACAATGGAAAAATTACAATCTTTGATTTTTCCATTCATTTCAGTCTTATACATATATATGACCATGTGATGTTCCAATGACCGATTATAATCAAAAGTTGATTGGTTTGGTTCTACCTATGTGCAGTGTTTCTGCCAGAAAGAAATTTTTGGGTATGGCGTTATAGAATTGAATGCAACCACAGTCAACAGGGTGTATGGGGGGCCTCCCCCAGAAAGAAAATGGGTTACGTTTAGGGTTAGAGTCAGAAAATCATACAGTAATGAAAGGAGTAGTTGATTTTGTCAAAAAGGTTAACTTAAAAATAAAAAATTGGGGTATGGCGCCATACCCATTTTACCCTCTGGCAGAAACCCTGATGCAATGATCGATTGTATTGAGTGTAATTGTTCCTCCAGTTTTTATGATGGAATTGATGTAAATATGTTGCTGTTGGTATATGTTTTCATGTCTCCATGGAAAAAAAGAAGATATTACATGTAAAATAGTATGATCTAGATCTAGATTAACATGACAATAGGTGCATGGTCCTTATAATTCAAATCCTTCTTTTGTTTATACAATTCTATCTGATTGTGTAATTGAAAGTTGATCAATATGTGCAAACCATTTATAACCAATGATGAAATACTAAGTGATTCCCAACACTAGTATAACCACTTATTCATCAAGTTGCTCGAACACATAACAGGGACTCCCATTGTACCATGGTGACCTTTTTAGATGGGTTGCTTATGGGGTTTTGGTCAAAAGTATGGCAGATAATGTGAAGTGAAGCCTAATGATCATAAAATTTTAAAATGCTAGGTATATTATATAGAATCAAATATATCAATTTATATATAATAGAAATAATTATTAGAACTAAGGCACATCGAATAAAACCTGTAATAAACTAACCTAGTGAAAAAATTAATTATGCGCTCAAAGGACTTGATTATTCCATAACATGAAGTATAGTCAAGGCATGTGGTCTCCCGACAACAATTCAGGTTTTCGTACCATCAGAGGTTCTTTGTTATTTTCTTTTTCTATTGCTGTAGCTCATCACGTCTAGGCTGACACAAAGTCCCATTTGTTACTTGTCCACTGTCACTCAATAGGACTGATGAGTTTGAACATGAAGTAACCTAATCTGTCCTCTGTTCTGTTCTTACAGAGGATATTGACATCAGCAAAGGAAAAGAACCCAGGGAGACAGGTAATGTTGTGTTATAAAAACAGTGTGTTGAAAACTAAAATAATGGTGATCTGTAAAGGGTGGTGACTTGTATAAAGCAGCTACATGTACCTTTTCATATTGAACATTGTAGATTTTACCTAATTAATTTTTAAAAAACGTTTAACATACAGATTATGTCTTAACTACATGTATCTATGTTAGTTAGCAACCAGTGTCTGTCTATCTCTATCTCTCCCCCCCCCCTCTCTCTCTCTGTGTGTGTGTGTGTGTGTGTGTGTGTGTGTGTGTGTGTCTCTTTTCTTTTTACAAAATGGGGCTGAACAATTTTTTTTAATGAAACATTGAACCTGTTTAAATATAGACACAATCGTGAAACAAAATTCTTATTGTTTTCTGTTATAAGAACGGTTAAGAAAGTGACTAGGATATTATGTATAGGTAGCCATGTGTGCAGTTTACATTGGGTTTGGTTGTCATTCCAACTAATGTTTTAGAACTTAAAGACCTATGGTAAATGATGTCCTGGCTTTAATGGGCACATAAAAAAAAAACCTCTTGCTGTTAAATGTACAGGTAGTGATACTGGGGTTATCACTAGACCATTTGCTATGTCTCATTTTGCTGGTTATTAGTCCACTACTGGTCCAACCGGAGGGAACTATAGGTTTCATCTCCATCCATTTGTCTGTCTGTCCATCTGTCTGTCCGTCAGTCCCTCGTATAGTTTACCTATCAGCCTTATGTCCAATGGCTTAACCATGACACCACCGAGGCCGGTCTTAAGCAGTACTCTCGGAATGCTTGTTAAGTTGTTAAACTATTCTTGGATATCATTAAATATGGTTTTTCCTTTTTTATATGTTGTATTCTGTTGAGTAATTGTATTTAACCATTTTATGTACATGTTACTTTGTGGTTTATTTATGCTGAACAATTTCTTTTTCTTTTCTCTTTTTCTTGAATATAGATCCACGAAAACCCAATATTTCTCATAGTAACAGCTCATCTTACTGTACATCAATGGAGCCGTCACCACACACCTCCAGGTCTGCCAAGGATAATATTGGCAAGAAGAATTCAAAGAATGGCGGTGAAGACATTCATGTTCAGAAAGGAAACCCCGGCTCAAAGGATGTAACAGTTAGTTCCCATGCCGGTGTTTCCTGGGACACTGATGCTGTTCCCGACAGCAACCCTAGTGTGTTAAGTGATATAGCAACACCAGACAAACTGTGTACAAAAGCTGAGGACAGTTCTCAAACTGCAGATATATCAGCTTCTGTGACTAAAGACATTTCTGTTAATAATGACACTATTCAAAATCCATCGGTTTCTGAAGAAGCAAAGGGTACAAAAAGGTACTGCTGGTATAATTAATAGATTAGTTTTTTAATGCGCTTTACATAACATAACAATTAAAAGTTGAAACATCTTCTTAAAAGATATAATTCACCCAAATAATATAACATGTATTAAGCAGCCATCTGTTCTATAGACTACTTTCTAATATCTCTTCAAGGTTTATATTAGATACAAAATAAGGTTGGCAGTTTTATTTTAAAAGTATAGTCAAATTCAGTTTGCCGTAGCCAACAAAATACAAAACAGCAGATGTTCTGGAAACAGTTTTGGAATTAATGTTAAGAAAAACAATATTATGAATTATTCATATATTTTTCCAGGTCAATTTGAGTGTTATCTTAAACCCTGTTACCATGGGGTACGTCTTAACACAGGTTTGACTATATTGGATATCAGAGTTAAATGTGGTTATCAGTCTAGTGACTGAAGTAAAAGCGTTAAATCCTGTGGGGAAATTTTCTGAATAATTTAATATTTGTGACTTTCTAATATGATGAACTATAATTGAGAGTAACATTAAAACTAGCTGTCATAAGAATTTTTTGTTGTAATCTGCAGATAAAATATAGTGGCAGGACATAGCCCAGTGGTAAAGTGCTCGCCTGATGCATGGTTGGTTTAGGGTAGATACCCATCGGTGTCCCATTGGGCTATTTCTCATTCCAGCTATTGCACTGTGACTGGTATATCAAAAGCTGTGGTATGTGTTATCCTGTCTGTGGGATAGTGCATATAAAATATCCTTTTCTGCAGATAGAAAAATGTAATGGGTTTCCTCTCTAAGACTGAAAATTACCAAATGTCTGACATCCAGTAACTGATGATTAATAGATCAATGTGCAAGTTGAACAAAACAATTAAACCATTTTTTTTTACAAATAAATATAAAAATATATATATTTCTTTTAGTGATTATTATATTCAGTTCTTTTATTTCTGTGACTATAGTATTTGATAACCTAGAGAGAATAAAAATCTTTTGTTAATCAAATTTATGTTAAAAGCATTTTCAAACTGTAATATAATGATTGAGATTTTTTATTATATAGAGACAGTTCAGTCCTGGATGAAGAATCACCTCAAAAAGTTGCAGTTGTTCAAAAGAACAAGAAACGATGTTACAAGTGTAGCACCAAGATGGAACTAGCTCAAAGAGAGATAGGACGATGTAGATGTGGTTGGTATATTCTGTAACTGTTTGAGAACAGTATTTGATAGTACTTTGATAGATTTTTCCCAGAAAATGTCACTGGTTCTTCACTACCGTATTTGCTGCTTTGTGTGCTAGAATAGTTTTTGTAAAATGACCCATTGCTGTTGTTCGTCACATCTGTGTCCAGGGCTGATTAAAAATGTAGCTGTTTTGTTGTGGCAGCTTTTTCTTGCGTTCTACACCATATGTCCATGTGTCCAATTTAGTAGTAGTATTTTGTTTGAAATCAAAATTTTAATAGCAGTGTTCAGTTGATATTAAAAGAAATAAAGAAACAATATTTATTTTTAGTTTTACCGGTAAGTAGTTATGTTATTAGTCAAAATGTCATTTTTACATGGCTCAGTATATGTTTTCATTTCTACAGAGGATTATAGACTGTCACCATTATAGGCTTTGCTCCACATGGCCTCAGACCGCAATTAATTTCGCTATATGTTTCTATATAGCCTTAGTGGCTATAACATTTTTATTAATATCAGCAGGCCCGTGAAGTTTTGTATGTACCTTTGCCTGCATGGGGGACACATACCGTGAACAGGACAACCCCTGTTGTCCAGCTCTTTCTCCCAGCATATTGGTTTAAACAGACCCACCCTCTAAACCAGGCCGGAGTACACCCATTTTACACAAAAAGCACTACTTTTGCATGGGCCGGAATTACCACAAACAAGTCTTCAATGTCAGCAAGTTACACATGTTTACAAACTACATGCTATCCCCTGTCAGTTCAGTCAAACAGTTGCCACTTCATAGCTGTCTGCCATGAAATAATCACAGTCAAACAGCAGACTACTTGCGCGGTCAAATTTCCGGATTTTGGACAACCAAATGGGAAGATAACTGTAATCTGAGGCCACATACAGTATTCCACATAAAAATAATAGTATTTGCCCAATGTTGACAGAGTGAACTTAGGAGATTTATATGAAAATTTGTTGGCCCTAGTATGTATTGCTTTGACTGGCCTCGATATTGTTAAGCCATCGGACTACAGGCTGGTAGGTACAGTGTTCGTAGCCCGGTGCCGGCTCCCATCCAGAGCGAGTTTTAACAACTCAATGGGTTGGTGTAAGACCACTACACCCTCTTCTCTCTCACCAACAACTAACCCACTGTCCTGGACAGACAGTCCAGGTAGCTAGCGTGCTTGAACCTTAATTGGATATAAGCATGGAAATAAGTTGAAATGAAATGTATTGCTTTAGCAGTTCTTTTAGAATGTTTTGTTTCAGTTTGTTAACTTTGTTATGACTGGGTGGGAGGGACATATTGCAGTATGATGGGCTTCCTAATTAACGTTTTGTCTCAGCTTTATCGTTCTGTTGCAGGTTTGATATTCTGCCCACTACACAGACTACCTGAACTACATAACTGTAACTTTGATCATAAGGAAGACGGGCGAGAGAAGGCCCGTGAGAAAATGGTCAAACCAACTCGACATCTCGGAACCTCTTTCCGGCGCTTGGATACCGACTTGTGATTGTTCTCACTATACAGTAGCAACCCAAAACACACCAAAATCTCCAGTTGTCTTCAATATAATAAAACAAAAAATGAAAAGACAACTCACATACAAGGTTTTTGGGGTGTTAGAAGATGCATAATCATTGCATTGTATTTTCTGTTAGATGTTCAGGACGATTGCAGGATTATTGTTGGAGTTAGTGCTCGTTAATGCAGCATCTTTTACCAGCAAACGCCTGGTGGACAAACGGATGTATTGTCTATAGCAATATGCTTCGGAGATGCCATAGCAATGGCCTACGTTTTTACACACAATGCTACACACATTGGTACTTGTAGATAACATTTAGAGGCAGGAGGCAGAGCAAATAAACTACCTCCCAAGTTTTTGTTGGATAAGCACAGTGTTTCATAGTGAAATGTATTGTGTAGATGATTTTGCTAACTTTTACTTTTATCACATACAGACTTCGTGGACTTTTTGGTATGCTGGTACTACCATGTTATTATGTATTTATGGAACTATATAAGACTTTGTATACCGAAGCCTATCTTTATTAAAGTTTTAAAGTTGGCATTCAAAACAGGGCTAGATCATAAAATAATGATGCCCTAAGCTGTGGTAGTTTAACCAACTTTATACTATAAACATATTAGCATTATTGATTAGAATACTGTAAATAATAACATGCAATTATATAAAGTTTGTAATTGTATATATATTCAGACCTCATTACAATGGCCACATTTGTCCCAAAGTAACTTTATTAGAGTTTTTCATGGTAACAAATGCATAGTTTTCGTAAACAAAATACTACCTCATAAGAAATGCTCTATTTATGCAGACAGTTAATGCATAAAGAATTACACTTCTTCTTTTTTTTAAGGATATAGGGAAAATGCTTGTCTAAAATCACAACACAAGGTACCATTATCGATGCAGACATCAATGGACACATTGCCCTTTCAAATGCCAAGGGATGTCCCAGACCCGTAGTCGGAAAGAAATTGCTTAACAAACATATTCCGTCCATTTTTATCATAATTTGTTTTAAATGCACACAACCGTAACCCAGCAGGAACTTCTGTGTACATACCTGGTAAAACGGCGGTCTCCAAACATTTGTGTGGGTACAAGACTATCAAATGGCAGATGGCTAAGTTTAAACTGTAAACACCTGGTGTGCATCACAGTGATAACAAATGGCCAGATTTTTTTGTTGTCATTAAAATGTGTACTTTGAGAAGATAATTACACATTGGTTACAATTATGATCTGAAAGTGTGAATTGAGGTAAAGTTATATTTCCCCAACATTTTAATGAGGTCTGACTATACAAATAACAAACAAAAACATATAGGTTGCTTTTTAAAAATTGAAAAAGATTAAACTTTAAAAATAAAAGAGAAATATTTAGATGGCCTCATGTTGTGAGGTCCTTTTGTGTACCTTAGTTCATGTATATATCTGGTACTTGCTAAAACCTAAAAACCTGGATTTTGTAGTTTAGTTGGAATTTTGGCTCTAACATAACATTAGTTTCAATTCAACCAGGGCAAAATATTGAAATGAAGTAAATAATCACCTGCTGGTAAAAATTAAATGACAAAACTAAATTTATAATATATGCCAATAAGATGTTTAAAGAACTTTAGTCAGCATGAGTGATCATTTTAAAACTATTTCTAGAATTTCTAAAAGTTTATTCACATTCAGTATTTAAAAAAAAAAAAAAATATTAATCTCTAGCTTCTGGATAAAATTTCACCTTACTTGGCACTGGAATAGACTGCAATTTATTCTCTTATAGTTTGGCATATGCATCAACTATTGCTTTTATTTGTTTTGTACTTTATTTTCTATTAATATTAATTTATCACATAGCTTAATTACCGTAGTTCGTGAACTAAATGTCTAGAAATTGCTTTTACTTATTAAGGCCAAATGAAATCATTAAATAGTTTTTTTAAGCACATCGTGTAATACAAAATGTATTTGTATTTTTTAAAGAACATATTTTAATATACAAATGACCACATTCATGATTCCATAAGTTTTATGCTATAGCTCTACTTTATTAAATGATAAATTATAAGTATTAAATTGGCATACCAGGATCATTGTAATGAATCTGTGTGAAGGTTTTTTTAACACATTTATTGATACGGGTATATTGTAAATTTTTATTAAAACAATTTTTTGTCAATTCACTGTTTATTAATTAGTTTGGCCTTATTAAGAATTTTGCTTGATACACTAATGTCACAGCTTGAACTATGTGATAATGCTGGTTGACTAGTATGTACGTATGGTAGTGGATGTTTGCAGTATGTGGACAGTATGAATACATAACAATTTACTGCTGTATCTTAAATAATTAAGCAAAAACTAAAGTAATAATCGAGGAAACCTTATTTTTTCTTCTCTGGGGTTTTTTTTTCTTCTTTTTTTAACGTCTTCTTTATTTCTGTTGTTTTTCATACACTGCTAGCTAATTTTACACAACTTTACTGGGGATTTTGGGGGGGGGGGTATAACTGGTAAAAAAAAATGATGTTAATGGTACTGAAACATTGTGAACAAATTATTTACTGTAGCTCCTGTTTCATTTAATATTCACAGCATGTTGCTCGTGTCCCATGGTTCATTGAAGAAACCATTTAATAGTCAATTAAGTCTCTTGAAAGTGACCTTTCATGGAATCTTGAATAATTTTGGCATTTTTCTATGATGTGAATTTTTGTGTGTTTGTTTGTGTGCATGCATGTGTGTTTAACTATCTGCTTTGAATTGTTAGGTTGGGTTTTTTTTTAATAAATTTTGTTTACTTTAGCAATATGTAAGCTTAGTGTGTAATCTTGCAGCCCTTATTTTCAAAATGTTCTGTTTGTCCAAATTTAGTTAACATTCATTGTCACAATAAATATATAATATAGTCTAATACGGTTATTGGATAAGATTGCTACTGTTAAAAAGCAATGAAAGATCCATTTAACTGTATATGCAATTTTGTATATATTATTTTGTGTGCTTCCTTTAAGTCGATTTTTTTTTTCTTCTTTTCTACATAAAATTAAGCCTCTTGAATTTTAAAGTATGTTGATAAAGTAAAATGAGGGGATGTGATGTGACGACTGTTCTAGTGTGAAACTTAGATGTGCAAACTTGCTAGATCAGTTGACTATCTTCATGTGAGGCCATCTGTCTTCTTGATTAAATATTCCATCTAAGATCAGTCACCCATTCTGTATTGAATGTTGAAGCTACCAAATAAATGACATACCTAGTAAAAGCTGAACACATTTAACAAGTGGGTTTTGGGTGTTTTTTTAAATATATACGTGTACATTATTACAGAATGGATATGCATGACTATGATTCACTTGTGCTTTTTTATGATTTGATGACTGTTATTTAAAATAAGCTCACCATTTGCATGTCAGTGTTATAAATCATGTCAATCAGGGTTTTTTGTGAACTTTGAATAAAAATGACTGATGCATGTTAAAAATCAACCATACACTAAATGTTGGTTATTTCTTTATAATTCCTCTTACTTGGTGTCATTTATTATTGTCAAGGTATGCAGGTCTCCCTTGGAGATTAAGAGATGACCTACCATTATGGATTGTAAGTAACCTATTCATACACAGCTTTTTGAAATAATGCTATGACTATCCAAAGTTTGTTACCCAAATATAACGTGTTTTTTTTTAATTCAGCATTGCACTAAATGATGCATTAAGACATTCTTTGAGTCTTCCTTTTACTGCACTAAACAGCTTTTTAAAGTGTGTTCCTTAAATATGTTTAGGTTTGATCATAATAAAATGATTATTACACAATGCAAACTTTGGATATTCAAAAATATATATATGCATATGGGTATTAATAGTGTTTGTAGAACTTAAATATCAAAATATTTATCCCATAAATCAAGAATATTGTGGTTTATTATCTTTATTTGGATATTTTACTTCAGTATATATTAGTAAATACATTCACACAGGTTTATGTAGTCTGAATATTTGAAAGTGAAGCACATTAATAGTTTTGGTTCTTTAGTACCAGGCTCATGTTTATTAAACTCTTGACTTGAGGCTTGAATAAAATCTTGTCAAACAAATGATATGTAGTTAAAATCTGGGTAAACTAAGTTACTATGTCTCAAGTCTGGACCTCAGACTTGTATAAGCAGCAGCCCAGGGTAAACAATTTTTTTAATTGGATGATGCATAAGCTAAGTAGTTGTGTAATTTATTATTAATAAAGAGCTATATGTACATTAGTTTTTGCGATTTCTGAAATTACAGGTATATCCGATGTATGTTATCTATGTGAATGTAGATAACTGAACCCAAATAAATAGCTTGTTCTCTATAATGGGTGTATTAACATTATGTATGATTTACATAGTTATAATTTTAAAGTGCTAGATTGTCGTTAATATTTATTCGTTAACAGTTTTATAGGAAAACTTATTTAGAAATAATATTTGTATTCTATTAAATGCATAATTTTGTTTCTGTTTCACTTCTAAACAGATTTTAAAAAGGGTTTTTCAGTTGTACACAAATTTAGACCATGGAAATATGGGGTTCTTCATTGCTTAATCTTCCATAACATCGGGTATAAACGTGAATTTTGCCCAAAACCTTGCCTATTAATTGGCCATCCCTGCATGAAAATCTTTAGTTCAGTTTTAATTTCCTATTCAACATCCCAGTTATGGTATTAGAGGGTTTTTTAATTGCAAATACGGTACCATCAAATTTATGTTTGTACAGAACAAAAAGATTAGGTGTATGTGCAAATAAATGAATGCACTTCATAATAATTGTATTTAATAATGGGGACAGAAGATGTGCTGTGCATTTATCTGAAAGCCATGTACATGCCACTCAAATGTTTTTTTTAACTTTGTATATGTAGTAGTTGTCAACCAAGATCTTTTTAATGAGTTTGTAATTATATTTCAATCTTGGTAGATCATCATTTGGTTATTTTTTCCTCCTGTTTTGACAGCTTTACCGTTTATGATTGTCATGTTGTATATGAAGTGGTGGGGGTGGGTGGGTGGGTGGGTGTCTAAAATGCTGCACATGTTAATTCTTTCATTTATGACCATTAAAATGATTTCGGATATGCTAGAGCCTTTGGTGGATCAAGTGTCAAATCATAGGGACTGAAATCAATTTCTGCTCTTATTTTTTTTTAATGTCTTTTTTCCCCTCTGAATTAAGCGTAATATTAGTGATTATACTATTGATAATGTTATCATTGTATAGTTATAAGCAATTGTCAACAAAATATTAGTTACCTACATGATGTATTTATGCACCAACTGAAAAAAATAAACCCAGTGTACAGAAACTGAATGACTACGGTGGTCTGTTGAAAATGATGGATAACTAATAATTTGTTACCTTAGTAACATAACATGTTATTAAATGAAAGATGAATAAATTATATTTACAAGGTTTTATACTTGTGTTTGTTTTTAGGGATTTGTCCCGATTTTGAAAAAAATAAAAGATTTCTGTCCAGTTAAATAAGAGGATATGCGTTCATGCCAAATATCCCTTCCATTTTACGTTTTCTTGTCTGGATTAGAACAAAAGTAAAAACTGGCATTTTTAGTCATATACACCCACATCATATTTTGTCAGCGTTTAATAACGGCGACCTTCATCAAAATTAAACATGCAGGGCTAAATTTGCAAAGGCTGGTTTTGTCTCGCATGTGTGTAACTACATGTATTTACATAACTTTGGTATACAATTTCCATGGGCAGTGGTTCAGTGTTTAGATAACATTGTCCAACCTAAAAGATCTTCAAAACAAAGACAATTTTAATCATATCTTTATTGTTGCATGTACCTTCCATTCTTTTATACAGAGAAAAATATCATTTTAAAACAACAATTAACCTGACATACTAAAATGTAAACACTTCTTGATTGCATACATATTGACATGAGAAACATTCATTACTGTGAGATGTTCATTTACAACTTCAAACATCACAAATGCAGTTCATTTCCAAACCCCAACTGTGAGCATGATGTCGAAGGAATCTTATAAATGACATTGATGTCTGTAAGACTTGTGGGGGTACAAATGCCATTTCATTAGCATTTATTTGAAAAATACAAGTTGATTTCGATTTACCATATGATGCATACTAACCTCACCCAATCACAACTAGCAGACAATGAAGACGTATCCAAATTAACATTTTCTTTTAAATACATGTACATTTTTTTCCCACCATAAACAAGGCCACAATATGGGACAATTCATAGTTCTTTGGTCGGATGGTCACATTTTAGTTATTGCAACATTTGAAGTAACAAATTCCACATCCTGAAAACATTCATGCAACTGTTCAAAATGTTAAAAATAACGAAAGATGACAGCGTGTAACAAATTTAGATGTATTCACATGGAATGTGATATCTGACTAAACTAAAAACAAAAGGTGCTATAAACAGCTGTTAAGAAAAGGGCAAGCAGCCACAAAAGAAATAAACATTTGAACCTGAATATAAGTATGACAATGGTAACCATAACAAAATCAGCTTATAACTCCTCTTTTCTCTCTATCTGGATGAGTTCGACTTCAAATACTAGAGTTGCCTTTCCTGAAATATAAAATACATTTAATAACACATGTAGCATCCATACCAATACCCGATAACTAGAAAAAACCCTACTTTTGACAGTGTAAAAAGGTAAAGTAAAATGATGTAATTGTTATAGTTGGCATTGGTTCCAATGTTTCTGTCCTTATATCCTTAACGCTGTGGTACGGTGTTCTGTCAGTGAGAAAGTACATATAAATGATCCTTTACTGATAATGGCAAAATGTAGCAGGTTTCTTCTGAAGACCATAAACCAGAATTATTGAATGGCACCCAAAAGCCGATGATTAATTAATCAATATGCTCTAGTGGGAATGAATATTTATTTAACAACACCTCAGCACATTTTAAACAACGGCTGTTTGGTGTCTAAGATATGGTTATTTTAACATTGGTCGATTGAGAGAAAGAAAGGCAGGAAACCCACTGCTGCCACATGAGCTCTTGCCACTGATAAAGCATCAAGGTATCTTTTATATCTGCTTATATAGGTCAGTACATACCATGACCTTTAATGTACCAGTCATGGGGCACTGGCCGAGACGTGAAGAACAGGCTCTACTGGTGTAGTTAAACAACACAAACTTGTATTGAAATGACGAAATAATAAAGGTAAAATATTTTGTTACCCATAAAAACGTTAATGAAATCAAAACATTAAGGGCCGATTTCATATGTTTAGGTTATCGGTGGGTTTTGAAAACATATGGTTTAAACCTAGGTTAAACCCTGGGTCATGTTTACTGTGCATTTCACATGTCTGGTTTTCAGTAATCCTAGTTAAACACTGGGTTACAATTGTATTGCTTGTTTAAACCTGACCTTGAGGTGGTTTTTCGTTGGGTTTGCTCAAAGTAACTTTTCTTCATGGATAATTTTGGCAGCAAAATTGTGTTTTACGTCAGTATTGCAGAGCCATGAAATGTGAACGTATCTTAGAGATCATTTGAAGCCACTACAGAAACAGTGGGGGGGGGGGCATGCCCTCCCCCAATCCCAGCACAATTTGGGGTGATCAGTGACGTACTCAATATTGTTTACTTGGCTGCTAGGTGCTCCCCCCCCCCCCAATACAAAATCATGCCTACACCACTGTACAGAAACGAATACAGGGTGGGGGTAGGGGGGTTCGAACCCCCTCCCACTTTAGACAAGATGCCCTTTTTCCTGGGTTTTTTAGTACGACTGTATAATAATATTCACCCCTTCACCATGTTCATGGCGAATGAACAACAAAGCGCCTGAGATATATAGAGGATAATAAACGAGGTACCAGTTATTAACAAAATTATGTCCCGAATCAAATCATTTTTAGTTGTCGCGAGCTTTAGTGAGTGACAAATGAAAAGTATTTCATTCGGGACATATCAATGATAATAACTGGTACTGAGTTTGCTATTCTGTTTATTACCCCAGCTATGTTTTCTCTAAACACCTTTATTTTAGGAGCACATGCACGTACATGTAGGCTATAGAAACAATGTAAACCACTTTACACACTTCTGGATATTGCTATAACTTTGCATTTTAATCACGTTCACAGATAATTTTCAAAAAACAAAAGTTATCGTTATTCTGCTAAAAATATAAACAATGATTTGTGTTAAAATTACATTTTGTTATAAATTCAATATTAAAACGGTCGTGAACGCAAACTCATTAAAGTACATGACGTCATTTTGTGTGTTTGCCAAATCGTGATGATGTTATATTTAGTACCGACAAAGTCATTGGTTTGTAATCGTCAAATCATCCAGTGGGCTAATATTGTACATCACAACACTGCATAATATTTCTCATTGAGAAAATACGGAAAATATTTTCCCTGTTATGAGTGGTCACTGGGGGTAATAAATATAGTTATTTATTAAATTAGTAAAAATAAACATTTTCTTCATGGTGTATGAACTGCACAAAAACAGGAAGTACCAGTAATGAAAGTTGATTGGTTACCACCAGTATCAAAGCAATAAACATCTATCATAGACTGCAGTCTTATAATGACATACTTTCGTGTTTGTCTCGTCTTAATAAAGGGGGAACAAGGCAGTACAGGCCCCCAGTTTAGAAAATTTGACCATACGTTATCTCGGTGCCCTCAGACGTACACGTCCTATCTTTAGTTTTTTAATATTATGTTAGAATTAAAGGGAAATACCAATACCAACAGGTAGCTAATCCTCCATCTCGAATGCAAATGCTAATAATATACCGGTAACGAGTTTCAGCTACAAAGTGATGAAGCGTAAGCTATTCCTCGCTTATGTCCCTTTCCAAATCTGCAGGTAATCCATGTAAAAAGCGTGGTTTTGTAAACATGGGTAAAACACACACATGTGAAATACACCACGGGTGTATGTCTTGGTCAGGTTTTTCAGCGTTTTATGTAAACCAGTGTTAAACCTAGGTTTTGATATAACTCAGTGTTTCGAAACCCAGACATATGAAATCGGCCCTAAGTGTTTATTGTCAGCAAATGAGATTTCTCTTTACTGGAAAGAAGTGTAACTCAGGAGGTTACCCATATCAGCATGTATTCACAAAACTTGATATTGTGGAGAGTTAACACTCTTACTCATTAAATATGTTGCCGTAGATAAATAAAATATTTAGAAACCTCAATTTGCAAGATATCAGTATTTTCCATACCTGGAATTTTAGGGGGAGATCCCCTCTCTCCATAAGCCATGTCATATGGTATGACCAGCTTTCTTTTTTCTCCTTCACACATCCTGCAAAATAATTCAGTCAGTAGTTACAAATATATTTGTTTAAAAGCTTAATAGCCAAATTTGTATAAACAGCTGACAATGTAACATTTAATTAATTTTAAGCATCAATAAAAAGTTCCAAAAAGGGCTGCATGACTTCACCTTTGACTTCAAGGATAAAACAACTGCCATCTGTCCACAAGCTAGGTAGGAGCATGATTTTTTTTTGATTTTTTTTTTTGTTACAGGTAAAGTTACTGTTATTTCAAGGTATATACATGAGATCAGAATAAAGTTTGATTGTATACACATTTATCCCCTATTGACTGGTAATAATGTCCATAATGAATATTTAAATATGTATAAAGTTTAGGTTACCTAACAATTTGTTTTCAAACTCTTGACTAGCAATATTTCTAGTCAATTGAAAATTGATTAGAAATTATTAGTTTAATCTTTTAAAAATGTTTAGCGATCTAACAATATTTTATCCAGTGAGCTATCAGTAAATGGAAAAACTTAACTGATCTGTATCATATGCAACACATGAATTAACAGTTATTGGACCAAAGATTACATTTAGGTCAGAATGTACTCTGTAACATAAAACATAAGATCGCTAAACAATTTTAAAAGATTAAAGTAATAATTTCTAATCAATTTTCAAATGACTAGAAATACTGCTAATCAAGATTTTGAAAACAAAATCTTTCCTGTACATGTGACTAGACAAACAGCTACTTATAAAACATTGTGCAAAAAGGTTGATGACATTACCACCTCCTTAAATATATCTACATCAATTGATATTAAAAGTGGGACAGACAACAATAACATACATGAGCAGTCCTTGGTCCCATCCTTTAATGACCTGTCCAGCTCCTAGTGTAAACACAAATGGTTCCTTCCTCGAGTAACTACTGTCAAATTCTGTACCATCTTCTAGTTTTCCCTGAAAACAATGCCAAGAGTCATAAGAAGTTACTCAATACAAATGGCTAAAAACATTTTAAATTCTACATACATAAATACTGAGCAAAGTTAAATGTTTGCTAAGTGTATCAATACCACTGGAGCCGTCACTGTAATATTGCATAAAACAGTATCTGAAAATATAATTTTTTGTTACCTTATAATTCATATATAATTATTCACAAAATTGCTGTTATGGTAAAATAAAACGGAAGCCAGTCACGCACTGAATAATGCATATGTAATGTGTCCCCCTTCTTTGACTTGATCTTGCATTTGTCTGGATCCACGCGTTTCTTCACACCAATCTGCAGTTTCTTCTTGTCCTTCTCCCCTTCACTTGCTGCCACCATCGCACACAGACACACTAGGACAGCTGCATATCTCACCCATGATATATGCATCATAGCATCCAACAATCTGCAATGGACCATATATCGGTGTTTGAACTGGATATCATATATTAATAGTAATTTGGCAGTTTGATTAAAAATGCATTAATGTCAAATTCATTGAGAACGTATTTGCCAAACAAAATAAATAAGCTGATTCGGCAATTACATGTACTTGTTTGAATGTTATAAAATATATTCACCCACTTCAACTTCAATTGCCATCTGGCAAATGACAGCTTATTCATTGTGATATTTGAAAGTATAATTTTTAAGCATTTAATCTAATTTTAGCAGCTTCTACATTGACATCTGCTGATCAATCAACAACCTGTACATGTACAGAGGTTGAAATACTGCCAGTCAACATCATCACAGGTCAAGAGATTGTTTTGCCTGTCATCTTGTTGGACCAGTAATTATTTTTTATTCACATATAACATTAGTTTGAGCCAATCATGTTTAATCCAGCAGGTTTTCATTCGGACTGCCATAATTTGTAGCTTGTAGTTTTTCATGTAGTGGCCTCAAAAATGGAAAACGCATGCACCTGAACGCAGTTATAAATGTTGCACTCTTTCCTGCTTACTGGAGGGTGCTTCACTTTGGTTTACTAGAATGGATTTGTTTTACATCCTCATTGTTGATTTTTTACGTTAATTGATTGCAATCTATTTTGTTACACATATCGTAATTGAAAATACTAATAGTATTTCCATAAAAGTCGTATTTGTATTTTTGTCTTTTGATGAACGTAGCTTGGGATATCGATGGCATTTAAATTTTAAGTTTTCTAACCATTTTTCTGTAGCATTTTGGGTTAAAATTTACTATGGTTAAGCTAACACGAATTTTGTGTCCAGCTGCCCTGTATTGTAGATATAGTTAATTCTGGACGTTATAGTCATTCTGATTCGATGATCTATTACGGTTAGTTGAGAGGTTAATTGTCAGTGGCAGTCACCCGTTTACGTTTATACATCCACCACGATAACAGGTTCCGTTGAATACTTAGAGCACTAAAAGCAGTTTCATACATTGCGTGTGTATCTGAATGGGTACTTGTTTTAAAAACATGTGTATCCTTTAAATGAAATAAAACATTAAATAAATACAAATAATAACACTATGTACCAGACAGAACCAAAAAAATACGGCTGAAAAACGGCGTTACAGGTCAAAGGACAAGTACTGGTCCGGAAATAGGGAAAGGTGAAGGTCATTTACAAATGAGACGTTTGTCTATCGTTGGCGGAAAATATTAAAAGAGGACTGATTAATAATCTTTAACATCCACATAAACAATCATGTCGTAAGCATTTTTAAATTATAAAATGTGAAAGCTGTGCGATTTTACTTCAACCTGCAAGTAGTATTATGAGTGCTTTCATTATACCGGACCTTGTGTTTGTTGACAAAAGAATGTTTTTGTTTTTACTATTATCATTCTTTCGGATGAATTGTTGGGTCCGAGTCTGACCTGCAATCATGTAAATGCATGAGGGCTGTACATTCGATACACACTGTAATGTGCAATTTATTTACAGTAGAAATGTACTTAATAATTTGTCCCAAACGGCCATGTTACGCATGTATCCTCAACCTATC
Source organism: Gigantopelta aegis (assembly GCF_016097555.1). Lineage (NCBI taxonomy): Eukaryota > Metazoa > Mollusca > Gastropoda > Neomphalida > Peltospiridae > Gigantopelta > Gigantopelta aegis. The sequence continues at coordinate 84,254,260 of NC_054702.1, forward strand.
AAAAACCGTTCTATTAACAAGAACAAATGTTCATTGCATTGCAGTCGTCTGATGCATTTACCGGAAAAATATCTGCCCGGTCCCCCCTTCCCCTAACCCTAACCCTAACCTTAACTCCAACCCTAACCCCAACCCTAGCCATAACCCCAACCCTAATCCTAACCCTAACCCTCAACCCATAACCCTAACTAAAAATAATAATGGAGGGGACCGGGCGGATATTATACCCATTTACCGACATTGTTATTTAATGTATCCAGTGTAGGGTCTAGTACAACAAAATATTGTTATTGTAATGATTTTGCTTAGGTGTTTGTTTTCAGCTAACTGATGTCAATATCTGTCCTGATCATCATGATGTGGTGAACTTAAAAGTTATTTTGTCAGTCTGAAACACTGGCAGTTAACTGAGTTTGACGGCAGAATCATATCTTTGTATATAACTAGAAGTTGATGTGACTCGAGTGTCCTCTAGTTGTGGTCTACTTACAACATAGCTAGGGATGTATGTATGTAATAAAAACAGAAAATAGAACCTTTAGTTTGATTATTTGAATCATGTCATTAAACTTACATTAAACTAGTACGAACAGTACATGAATAAACCCAAGGCCTCAACGTGATTCATAGCCCAACTGTATTTTCTTGTGGTGACGTTAATGAAATAGTGTGAACACGTGACTCAATTAACAGTGTTAACTTTAGCAGAGTTTGACAAATCCGCAAGCCCGATGCCTGTGGTTAGTGGTTTTTAAGTTCGGACTAGTGAGAAATGCAAAACCACTAGCCCTGTGGGCTAGTGGTTTCCGACCCCCACTCCTTATCGCTCGATCATGTTTTTGTTTTTTTTTTTTTTTTTTTCTCTCAGCTGAAATTTCGTTTAATAAATTTGATTGTGACATTTGTCATAGAATAATATCAACAACACCATCAGTATATAATAATAATCCACTTGAACTAGGTCTGCAAACTGCAGTAACATGCTATCTCTACATCGTCACAGTTACAGCATGCATTGTTTACTTTTCCCGTTCAAGTTTCTGGCACAGGAAATAAGTCTAATGACATACATGTTTTGATTGGTTGGACACATCACGTGGTAGTTAATCTCACACATATGTTTTAGTCTAAGAACTTGGAAATCACCAATCACGACGACAGGATAATCTCATTCAAGTAAACCCCAGTCATGCTTTGAATTTCAGTGTTTGTTTTATTTACCTATTGTTTTCTAATTTAACACTTCGCTTACATATGGTTATCGTCAACCAGGAAAACAATTTACTTTAATGGTAACCACACATGCAATGACTCGGCTTGGCCTATTACGTTTGGATAATGTCTCACAGCTGCCGATACAAGATAATACCTTTTTTGTTCATCAATTAACAACGGATTAGATGTCGCCGTTCTATTCTTTTGATATCGGTCTGACATGGGATAATGCCCTGTATTTGAGCAATTGGCAGTACCGTTCCTAGCGACATGAATAGTAGGCCCTAAAAGTATAACCCACTGCCAAATACACTGAACCATCTATTACCGTGTGTCACACTGTCGTACCCTCATTTAAATTTAATTATTTTAATAGTGGTTTTAGATACCAACCATGAGTTTAATCAATTATTTTTCCCCGGGGGAGGGCAAAAGCGAAAACGGGACAATGACGATGGATCACACTTGCCAAAAGACCAAACGTACAACACGACAAAACTTAAAGTTACAACATAATTTAAGTGTTTGTTTCATTTTACTGTTATATTCGTAAATGTGTAATCTTACAAAAATTAGATAAAAATCTAGTTATAATTCAGCAAGAATTTGGGCTAGTGCTTTATCTTGGTGGGCTAGTGGTTTTCACAAACCCACTAGCCCTGTGGCTAGTAACATTTCAAAATATTTGTCATACTCTGACTTTAGAGATCATATCAGGTCATACAGCGAACTCGACTCTTAAATGCAATTTTTTAATTCATGACCTTTTCTATATATTCACAAATATTGCAATGCATGCAGTCTTCATGGTAGCATACATGTACTGTCTTACCTGTGTAAAAGATCCTTGAATAATTGAAAATTGATACGGAAGGAAAGAAGGAAATGTTTTATTTAACGACTGAAAATGGATAAATCAAATAGTGAAATAGGTTAAAATACTTGTTTCCGGTAGCTAGTTACATATGTACCATTCCCAAACATTTCAGGGCGTTGATGCAAAAGCCGAAAAGTGAAATGACGCCCGAAGAATTGTCAAAGAGAGAAGATGAAGAGTTCAACACAGGACCTCTATCTGTACTAACACAGTCAGTGAAAAACAACACACAAGTCCTTATCAACTGTAGAAATAACAAAAAATTACTTGCTCGGGTGAAAGCATTTGACAGGTTGGTAAAGTAATATACTTGGATTAGCAAAAAATGTCTGATGGGAACCTTGAAGTTTTAGTATTTGCTTTTTAAAATAATTTAGCAATAGAATGTTGACTATTTGAGTTCTAAGTTCTTGTATGACTTCTTCTGTTAACAGTGAAACAATACAATTTAGTGCCCTATAGGTTTTGTCTTTGTTTGATTGTCTCCCAAAAGTTCCTGCGCACCAAATAATTGCATATAGAGTATAATTTACTTGAAATCTGGTCATAAAAAATTCAATAAATAAACGTGTAACCAGTCAATTGAACGAGCTATTCATGCTTTGTGATCATAAGTTGCATTACTAGCATTCTTGGTCACGTGCTCCTCTTTGACGTCATGTTTCTTATCATTGGACTCTAAAACTATTGTATGGATTCTTATCACTCAGAAAAAAAACTTTTGTTGGCATCTGATCGTCTTCAGTGTGATGTCACGCCTTTAAGAAAATTAACTTCTTCGAAAGATGAGCATGATTGCAGTTAGAATGGCACAAATGTTGTTGCTAGTCATTTTGGTGTTCATCAGAAAACTATGCAGTGTCTGCGGATGTTCTTGACAGTTTAGGAATACTAGGGATCTTCCATGTTTAGTTAGTCGACACGTGACATCACGTTAACCAGTCGTCAATATCAAGCGGGTACACATGTGGAATCATTTGGAAATGACAAGTTTAACATCCCAATACATCCCTGAGTTAAGACCAATCAGTGGAAGAACTTTACGCAACCGATTAGGTGGTCACAAAGTACGACCATGACATGATGTCAATACGTTGTTCTGTTATATCGTCACCGACAGCACACCACGCATTATGTATACCGTATTTCAGGTTCAGAAGACAGGAGGGGATCACTTTACTTTTGACAGACAAATAGTACCCCGGTACATCTATGTAAAACACAATATTTTAAAATTTTATAAATATATGTCTCACTGAAATTTTAATGATGCACAGGAAATGTTTTCTGTGAGTATAGTTTTCCTGTCTCTGTCTTTCCAAGCTGGCTGACATTGTGTGTATTGCTTTATCATATAGAGTTACTGATCGTCAAGTTTGGCTTTCATGGGTATATACTCATTTTGACAAGGTTATATGGCCCTTGAATTGAGCTAAGATAATTTGTTTGGCCTCTGTGGCATTGTGGTTAAGCTATCTGACTACAGGCTGGTATGTATACTAGTAACTACAGGGTTCGCAGCCCGGTACTGGCTCCAACTCGGAGAGTTCTTAAGGGCTCAATGGGTAGGTGTAAGGCCACTATACCATCTTCTGTCTCACTAACCAAATAACAACTAACCCACTGTCCTGGACAGACAGCATGCTTGAACCTTAATTGGATATAGGCACAAAAATAAGTTGAAATGAACAAAATTAAATGTTGGGCCTGGTTGGGAACATATTACTTGACCAATACTTTTCAGCATGCTTCTTCTTTTTCTAACGGAAACCAATAAATTTCACTAGATTTTTTTAATGTTTGGTCCGATAATTAAGAGTTAAATGTAAAAAAGTACTTTTATTTGAAACATATTTACATACACTCATTTTACTAACAGTGTATTTTTAACATTTACAGGCATTGCAATATGGTGTTAGAAAATGTGAAAGAAATGTGGACTGAAGTCCCAAAGACAGGAAAAGGAAAGAAGAAGTCAAAACCAGTGAACAAGGACAGATACATTTCAAAGATGTTTCTCAGAGGAGATTCGGTTATTCTAGTTCTTAGAAATCCGTTAGCTACAGGAAAGTGAATTTCAAAATATTGCTTATTTGCCACGAAAGCATCTAAAAAGACAATAGTGAATCAATCATCAGTTGCGAATATTGTTAACATTTCCAATTTCATTAGTGATTTATGTTACCACTTTTGTTCTTTTCATTCCTCATTGAAAACATCACGTACATTTCAGAATTGTTCTGTGTTTGTATCTCTGGTGTTACGAATTATCATGGACCTTTAATTTGCTGAACTAGCAGCGCCATTAATAGTAAAATGTTTAAATATATATTTTTTTAATTAAGACAAAAACAATGAATTGGAATAAATGTTTTCTTTCAAATGTTTCTGGTTATTTGAAATCATATTTGCTATAATATCAGGTTGCTATACTGACCTAAATAAGCAAAGTGCTGACTGAGATTTTTGTTTTTAAATCTGTCTTGATACATGGAATTTTGTATTGAGAGTTGTAGTATTTTGTTTTGGATATGTCATTACTATTTGCAGGGTGAAAATTGGCACAACCTGATTAAAATTTTAAAAAAACCCACTTAGTTTTTTAATAAAGGTTATTGTTATCAAAAAATTGAACTCATTTCTAAATTATAGAAATTTTGAATTTAAGTTGTGCATATGACAGTCTATTTAAGGATGGTTGATTTGTATTTAATACGTAATTTCTATTTTTATGAAACAAATATGGTTCTAAAAAAAACCTTAATAAATGCATCATTATGATGTTGCAAGCAGTATTTACATTATTTACTTGAATGCTGATTTTGCAAGTCTTATTTTATGTTTATAATTTAAATAAAATCTTTTTTTTAAAACCTGTTTTGTTAACTATTATTATGTGCAAATTATTCAGGTGATGTTCAGTCTTGTTAACACTGACGGCGAGTTATGTAAAAACAGTGTTAGTTCAGCTGTCAACAGTAAGGCCCTAAACACCGAAGTTGGTTTTGATCTGTGGTATTTTAGAGGCACTGATTTTCCATTTCAGATTTTTCCCTTTTCCGTTTCATAATGTTACAAATTCTGGGTTTTTTCCGTTTCAGTATTAAACAAATTCTGGTTTTGTTTCACTCGCACACACACACACACACACCACAATTAATTGTTGGTATAAAATAAATAAATATGCAATGAGGCAAAACATGTCAGTAGTTTGTATTTATTTTTGGTTTACATTTAAACATTCAAACGATCACATTATAAACCACTTCCCTTGTATAATTTATTTTGAACAAAGCCTGGCGTACAATATGAAATTACTGCATTCCTTTGTGAGATCGGAAATATGGCAATGCCGCAAATGTTAAAAATTAATAAGCAAACATAACGTAATATTTTCTTTTCACATTACCTGTCCTCAAACAAGGGCACCTCTCCCTCTCTCTCCCCCCATCCACCCCACGCAAGTGGTCAGCTCACAATGTTCGGTTTTTCCCGTTAAATCGCCGGGAATAAGCGAAGAAAACACGACTGGTAAAACTTCTAGATACTCTACATTAAACATTTGTGTAACATACAAAGGTACTAGTGTCGTAGCGTAGCACAGGCAGATGTCGGTGTGTATAGTTTCTAGTTTGATAAAATAAATTTTAATTAATCAAATGCGCTAGTTAAAGTTATATAATGTTTTGGGAAAAAATTGGGAATTCCGTTTCAGATAGGTATTTCATAGATTCCGCGATTGCGGAAAATCAGTGCCTCTAGTATTTTGACATCTGGGTCTGTAACTGTTACATAAAAATTGGTTCATATCATATGGATCTATTTTCTATAAACAGTTGATACCTTTCCTGTTGTTTATTAAGTTGAATAAAAAAAAGTGAGGTTCAAACTTTGTGCATCTGGCAGTGTTCTATGTTGTCTCTTTGCAGATCTGTAATAAGCAACAACCAGATGCAGTGTAATATGTTACATCAAGTTAGTTTATCATCTGGTACCACATTCACCAGACTTTTTGGTGTGTTTGGGCCTGAGGGCATTTCTTTTCATCCATTTTGTATACAGTCATACCTCGTCATACCACTCTCTGGTATACTGTCATCCCCGCTTATCGCCCGATAAATATTCAAGTACAGATTGTCTGTATTTAAATTTAAATAAATTTACCACTCCCCGCCATCTGCCATCGTATTGGGTGACACACAGGTCATGTTCAGTCAGTTGCTTTCTAAACTGGGTTTTTTTTACGCTACCTGGTAACCAGTTAAAATAATTTGCAAACATCAGCGAAACATTAGCTAGGTGAACTTTGGTGTATTCAATCACTCATTCGCTGAATGTGACGTCATAAGGTACATGCCAGCTTTGTCTCCGGTGATGGTCATTCATTTTTTTTTTTTAAATCCTTTAAAATACTAGTATTATGTAACATTAAGCCCTCACTCCATTCTCCAAACTTCATTAGCTCTTACAAATAAAAATAAGAAATCGTTTTGAAAATGTTAAGTAATTCTAAACAAATACTCTTCCTCAAGTTAACCCTGAGTAAGTGCTCCGCAAGGCTCAGTGGGTAAGTGTAAACCACTTGCACCGACCAGTGATCCATAACTGGTTCAACAAAGGCCATGGTTTGTGCTATCTTGTCTGTGGGAAGTGAAATAAAAGATCCCTTGCTGCTAATCGGAAGAGTAGCCCATGTAGTGGCGACAGCAGGTTTCCTCTCAAAATCTGTGTGGTCCTTAACCATATGTCTGTCGCCATATAACGGTAAATAAAATGTGTTGAGTGCGTCATTAAATAAAACATTTCTTTCTTTCCTTCCTCAAGTTATATAGCATACCCTATTTGAGCCACTCTGGGTGTGTGTTCATCAGTACTTACAAGCATATCAGTCGGAATCAAGTGCTTTAATATAACTTTTTTTTAATTATTCTATAATACAGCTAGGGTACTTTGGGGTGGGTACTGAGCTTTGGTGCACTTACCTGAGTGGAAATAAAACTTGTAATAATGCCAAAGTCATTATAATGACAAAATTATTTGGATCCTAACGTGGGCAGTATAACGAGGTTTAACTGTATATAACTATTTAATAACCACTGTTTGGGCATGAGGCTATTGCATAACGTGTGATATACATGTTGATGCATACCAAACAAATAGTTATGAGCTGAGCAAAAGTTTTTTAGGTGTTGGCTCTTAGTGATTTCATCACACACAAATGAAGTCCTGGGCAAGTTTTCTCATAACTGTTGCAGTTCTAAACTGATATGTTTTAGTTTGTCTATAAATTGCTAATTGTTATTTCAACTTGACACATTGCTTTGTACATGTTGCGATGTACTACTTTCAGACATTTCAGTTGATGTTATGAAGAGGCCATATTATTTTTAGGGCATATCTGGTAAGATATTAATAAGTGGTCTTGGGGAACGTGTACTGTCTTTTGTTTGTCAGTATTTGACAATTGTTTTGAGAAAGTATCTAGCCCTCACAGAAGTTTTGGCAAGTGCCCTATGTATTATAGTAAATGCTGAACTGCTATTTTTATGTTTAGTTTTGTCCTGACGATGTCTACATATAGTTGACGAAACATTGAGATTTTAAACTTTTGGTTTTAAATAGAGACATTACTTTTATTAGTAATTCAGTTGATAATTTTCACTTCACTGGACCGAGGTCTAAAAGAGTTGTCAAACCTTGTTTATGGAAAATGTTGGTTGTTAATCCTGAAGAGATTTTACCATTTGCACAATATAAAGGGTATTGACAGATTTCATATTTACAGCATATGTTCATTATTGCTAAATTGTGGCGCTGCCGACATTGTGACTTTTCATTGGATTGTACTCTGCTTTAGTAATTCTCAAACAAAAACATTTTCAATAGCAATGATGCATTGGGATTTTCCAGCATTATGAAAACAGAAACATCAAGTACCCAGTTTATGGTTATTAGTCCTCTACCGATCCAACCCGAGGGGACTAGGTTTCATTTCCGTCCTGTCTGTCTGTCCATCCATCCCTCTGTCCCACACAGTTTTTCAGATGTTTTTTCACTATGTCTTGAGATATTGAGTTGATTGACAGTTTGTGTAGCTTTATCATGGAATAACAGATCCAGTTTGACAGAGTTATGGAGATGACAAAATGTATTGGGCCTGGTAGTGGACATGTATTGCTTTGATGGTCTTCTCAGAAGTTTGTTTGTTTTGTTGAATGACATCAGTAGAACACACTGATCTATTAAACATCGGCTATTGGATGTCAAACATGGTCATTTGACAGTCATAGAGAGGAAACCAGCTACATTTTTCCATTAGTAGCAAGGGATCTTTTACATGCACGATCTCACAGATAGGATAGCACATACCACAGCCTTTGATATTACATACCAGCTGTGGTGCACTGGCTGGAACGAGAAAGGGGCCAACCAACAAGGATCAATCCTAGACCAACCATGCGTCAGGCATGCTCTTTACCACTGTGCTACGTCCTGCTCCCATTCTCAGAATGTTTGTTGTAAAGAGATGTAAAGTGATCTCACTGGAATACTGACATAATTCACATTCAAAATTAGCTGTATTATTACAGTGCCTCGCCACATTAAAATAATATTTGGTCTACTTAACTAGGCTATAACAACGCTGTTTACATGGTATGTTTTTATTTTTGTATAATCGTGGATAAAATATTACGTTTTATGTTTTAAAAGATGAAAGAAAGAAAAAGTGCCGTTCGTCAAATATATATTTTTTAAAATTACGCTTGGATATTTTATATTGTGTACAAAGCAAAAACAAGGTTGCGAGGAGCGACGGTTATTAACCTCGGTGACAAAATTGAAAATTATATATTGGAGCTCGCTAGACCGGTAGGCCTCTTGTCTTGCATAAATACTTTTGACAAAAGACTGGAATATGGGCTGGATCTAGCTTGGTCAGTAAAGCAATCGCGGAGCTGCTTGGGTCATAGGATGAAAACCTTGCTGTGAACCTCCCGTATTAACCAGTGTCCCACAAGTGGTGTATCAAATGTTATGGTGTATGCTGCACTGACTGTGGGAAAGTGCATATAAAATATACTTTGAGCACTGCTACTGAAAAATTCAGCTGATTTCCTGTAAAGACTCAGAATTCAGAATCCCAATAGCTGGTGATTAATTTGTCGATGAGCTTTAGTGGTGTCATTTTTTAAATCTGCAATGCTGAAAAATGGCCTTCAGTTATGAGTTTTTAAGCATTTATTTTTTAAATGGATATCACATCCCCGATGGTACAATGCAACCTGTCTGTGCATAAATATATAGTTGGCTACTTTAACCTTTTCGTGTCTGTGCTGGAATGACATGGATTCCGCTTTTTTATGATGCCCAACTAACTGGTGCACCATCGTGTCCACAATGTAATTAAAGTGGCGTGCCATGTGCACAATTGAAACTTTTGATATAAATAACATGACAATCTTAAATTTTATGATACTTTATGTTAAATTATTTACAACAGCACATATTGAACTTTTCTTTTTAAAACAATTCATTGCATGAGTATATAATACTGAATGGTAAAATGCTTGCTTGGTTGTTCACACACAAAAAGGTACATTTTGCCACCCACAGTGACATCTCTTTTAAACATGCACAGTTCATGATGAAATTCATTAAGCAGTACATAATTGATCAACACAACATTTTTATAACTGCTTTCATACGCAGTGATGTTGACAATATGGATTTTATTCGGAGTCTAAATGTCCACTGGGATCATGGACTTAATGCTGTTAGATTCCTAGACTGAGGTGCTGGGCTTTCAGACGGTACCTTGCGGCCACTGCAAAAAAGAAAAAGAACTTGACCTTAACACTGATGTATATGAAATGCAAGTACAATAAAATTAGTATTAAATATTGTAAAGTATTGTAGTGATTTGAAAAAAAAGCCTGGGTTAATTTCTTTTTTCTTTTTTTCTTTTTTTAAAGCAAACGTTTTACACTAATTATTTTTTTGCATGAATGTTTAATTATTTTCAGAATAATGTACCGGTATGCATGCTTTTTAAAGACATATCAAAGTTGCATTGTGACAAACGTATGCACAGGTATTTTGTTTTTAAAAGTAAAAGTATAATATACCTTAAATTACATGCTCATAAAAAATAAAAACTCCGATACTTTCATTTACTAATAGAAAAAGAAATCTGATTGGAAAATTCAGTTGGTGACGGACAGGTTAAACTGGTGATGTGACGGTTTGAATTTGAATCACTTGTCTTTTTTGTTTTGAGAAGACACTGGATGCTGTTTTAATGGATATGTGGCATTAGGTTTTAGTCAAGAATATGAAAAATGCTGTTTACACAAAGTGGCAGCACATATTGCTCTTTTGACAGAGATGAAAAGTTTCTATATTTATTCGCAATTCAGAATTTTTGATTCTCTATATGGTGTTTTCAGGGTTTCTTCCCTTTGTAAAAAAAACACAAAATTCATATTCTCTATCCAGAATTTATGATATGGTTTTGGCCGATACTTTACATACATTCTGAATGAGGGTCGCTATTTCAGACCATAGTGCATCCGTAACCCTAGGTCCAAACTTTGTACTTGATCAGCAGTACTAACATTTTTGCTTTTCCTTTTTTGTAACACACTTTCATGTCCGGTTTGATATTCATGAATTGACTATGCAAGTTTATGTGTGGCATCATTTTATTTGTAGCTATTTATTAGAAAGAAATAATTCACTTACAACTATGATAATGCATGTTTTAAACTGTTTGGTCTTGTTGTTAAAAATGAATACTAAATGCCAATTTATTGAAGGAGTCAAAACTGGAATACTAAGAAAAAAACATGTTGCTAAACAGCAAGCTATATGTATCTTTCATACACACTTTGCGACAGATATGACTGGTTCATAATTGGAGAAACACCACAGGTTCCACAAAAAATCTTAAAGGATTGATTGAGCCTTTTTTTCTTTCTTTTTTACCAGTGCATTTTTACCAGTGAATTAAACTGGCACTAAAAGTGATACGTAGCTTATAACACTTTTTCAACTCTGAATTTGAAATGACATCATTCTCGGGAATAGTGTTAGGTTATAGTGGACCTTTTGGGTTTATTTGGCTCAAGCAAGTGGTCATGTTTGGACATGTATGTATGTGGGGAAACGTGGATTTAAATATCCTTTGCTGCTGATTTGAGAGTAGCCTTTTAGCAGCAGTGTAATTCAGAGCATAAACTACAATTACAGTGTTTTGATATTTAGCAGCCAATGATACATATAGCAGTGAGATGTCATCTTTAACATTTATTCCTTCTTTTTCCATATTTCACAGAAACGTATCCGATTTGACAGTTGGTTTAAGCAATATTTATTTTTGTCAAAACAAAATGGGATTAGTGAACAGACTAAGACCTCTCCCTGACATATTTGACAGCTGAGACAGTACTGTTTTGCAAACATGCATAACATAATATTGCTGGTATATGTGTACCAAGGTTTAATTTGTGTGGTAGTAAGAGAACAAAACCGTGAAATTAGTTTGCACTAGTTAGTTCCTAAAGTGCATATACTACAAGCAACAACAAAGTGTCAAGAAACTAACGGTGAAATGGTTTATAAACTTTTTAATATTAAAACAATATGCATCGAAGTTGAGTACTTAATAAAATTATTGTATCAATATATAAAGATTATAGATGCCAATAGAAAAATCCAATCTAATAGTCTCATTTACTTTTACTAACAGTTTTTGAAAAACATACTAAGTATATTGGATAATTTTTAGATAATCAAAAGGTAAAATATATAGTAAAGTCGACTTCACTAGCAAAAGAGAATAAGATAGGTGGATACTGGCAAATAATGCACTAAGGATTGAGATAGCGTGTATAGACTGACGGTGCAGAAGAGATAGAATACATTTGTGATGGGAGGATGGGATACTAGAATACATTTGTGATGGGAGGATGGGATACTAGTATGCTAAAACAGCCTATAGGTGAGTGAAACATGGATTACTGCTGTTGACTTCAATTTAAAGCAAAAATTTTATAAAATGTTTTGCTACTCTGTATAAGCTTAAATGTGACTGTGACTTATCCACTGTTGTTTGATCTTGTTTGTGTTGAAGAGTTGACATATCACCTGACAGTAAGACTGTTAATAAACGCCAGCCTTGGCATTTCTCGCAGCAAGAGCTTCCCCTGACACACCTAGCCAGCGACCCTTCGCTCCAAGGCTCGGTTTCTTATAACCTAACGGACAGCAATTAAGATTAGTCAATACATAATTTAGTAGAATGGGTGCATTGAGGGCAGACTTCCCTGCCAACAGAACACATTGTGGAGTGCTGTAAGTAAGATACACAATCATGTAGATTACTGGTACATTATAATATATTTATTAATTCCCACTGATAAAGTCACACATTAAACAACTTTGTGGGTTGTTTTCGTCCAAAACATACTGCAAATTGAATCCAAAATGATGTTTTTTAACAAAGGTATTTTTAAAATTTATTATTTAGAATGAAATTATTGTAAATAAATGTAATTTGAACTTGCTGACACAACTAAAATTAATCTGTATATATATACTTTCATGTAAATTATTGATGAAATCCTTTTATATCCAATGGAATTTGCAACAAAACAGATAATTGATGTTTCTTTTAGTTCTTTTAAGATCTGACATAAAAAAAACATTCTTGTTGACCATTTCATTGATCATTATTGTAGTATGTGGTACTTAAGAGATTAAAAGCATAGGAGCATGGATAGTTGAACTATTAAATGACCCACCAAATTTTACCTGAAATATATATATATATATATTTACCGTAACTATTTCAAAAATACTTTATTTCATGGCTACATAGTCATTACCTTTTTGTTTATGATATTATTAAATTATAACTAAACCAGAAAAAAGGTACTCTGTTGCAAATTGTCTTATGTTAGCTAGCAATAGCTGAAGAGAAGCATTCTAAATATACTGATAGTTCTCTCTGCTATAGTATGACTCAAACGTTGGGCATTACGTTAGTAATGTTTATATGAAATGTTCATATATAATCCTGCATCCAACAAAAACGAACCTTATAATCCATCATACTATGCCTTTAATAAGATAGAAATTTTGGAAGATGTGTTTATATTATTTAATTCACATCTAACAGCAATATGTGACCACATCTGCGAAAAAGGATACAGATGAGGCAAAATATTTTTTTCATTATTTTTTTATAGCCAGTAGTCATAAGAGTATGATGTCCATGTATTTCAGTTACAGATATACCAGTATATGATGACTGGAGTCTTGATCATATAATAATGGTGATAGTTGTCTCCGTTTTTTAAAAGAGGGAGTACAAACAGAGTAATGTAGTATTTCGGGCAATTAAAATATATTTAAATATTTCATAATTAAACTATAATAAATAGATGACAACTAACAGTACACAGATTTATATGCTTGTATGTTTATAGCATTTCCAACCAACAAAGTGACCAACATGTTTCACATGGACTTTTGACATACCGTATATCATTTTAAATGTTTGCTGTGGATGGCATCATGCCTCATCCCTACTTTTTCTTTCTTTCTTTCTTTTGTCATAGACGTGATCACATACAAGAATACAGAATCTGATGGTTTATTTGTTTTGGTAAAATTCATTGTCATACAATTGAATTTATGATGTATGATACTGTATAATGCATTGACATGTATAGGCCTACCGGTAGTTAAAATTTAATTTAAAACATACTAAGCTAGCAAACTATGTAACTACAGGTCCATTATGAATAGTACATGGAAAAGGAATTGAGAATATGTTATTAAAGCTCTGGAAAAGAATAGATGAGAATTATGGAATAGTAAAGTGTTAATTTGCTGAGACCGTTTCTGTTGAAGCAGGAAGTGTTTTTGTGTTAAGCCAATCGTTATAAGCTATATGTTAACCAGGTTATATGCATATAGGTTTTCTCACAATCAGTTTCGTTGAGATCGTTTGCTCGAAAGGTAGGTTCTTTCTTTTTCATATGCTGAAATGAACATCACATTTTAACCATGTGAGGAGATACTTGCTACTTTATTATGACGGTGAATTGGTTAGAAACACAAAAAGTGCATATGAATGTTATGGTAATGAAACATTCTGGAAAACCACACCGGGAGAAGCACACAGAATAGATTGTAGTGTTATGCTAATATAATGTCTGACAAATATTTTTTTAAATGCCTTTTTGAAACTGTACATTATTTTATCTTTTAATATAGTGAACTAATACATATTTTGACATCTGTTTGTTTGTGACGGTCAAATAAAAATTAATTTGCTCAAAACAAACAATTAAAGATGAATACTTGTTATAAAAAAAAAATTATAAAAAAATAATAAAACTTATGGTTGAAATTTTTAAACTAGGCTGTTTGATACATAAATTGGATTTCATTATAATTTGCAAAATATTTGTTTCTTGACCCATGATGCCAAATACCTTTTAAACTTTACATTCTTTGATCTTTTAATATTGTGAAATAATACTACATATATTGACACCTGTATACAACCATTCATTTACTTAAAGCAAACCATTAAAGATGAATAGCTGTTAACCCCCACCCCCCACACACACCCCTCCTACATGTATTCTTGAACATTTTAAAATTAATTCTTGGCTGCTGTAAATATAAATTTGATTTCATTATAATTTGCTAAATATTTCATAGTGCATTACTGGTACACCTTTTAATTCACATATATACTGCAAAAACTAGAAGAGTATTTAAAATTAACTTTATCAATGAATCTTTAGTTTTTACCATTAAAAAGTTCAGAAACAAATAACTTTAAATAACAAACTCATTAAAGAATAGCACTTGGTTAAAACAACCAGTTTTGTTTGATGAGTCTTGACAAACAGCATTATTAATTGCGGAAAATGATTGTACATAACAAGCGTGACACCTACAGTCGAGTGGTTTGGTGTCTTTGTACCAGTACTGGAAGCCTTGCCTGGCTCGCTCATTGAAACTGCTGCTTCTCTTGGGCCGGCTCGCCTGGCGTGCAATCCTCGGGGAGATGAACAGAGACAGATCCGGGGGCTCCATCATCTCCTCTGGTGGGTAGAAAAAGTTTTCTTCTGTTTTTACGGTTCCTGGAATATAAACACAAAACAAATACAGGTTTATTGTAAATAATTTTTCATAACTGAAAAATATATAGAACTGAAATATATAAGATGAAAACCATTTTGTATGTTCTGGGGTTTGTTTTTGATGGTTTTCATCTTCGTGCAGCTGTTTGCTCAGTCATGGCTGATATTGCACATGTTGTACAGGCAAATGGATATATAATAAGCCTGAATCGTGTTTAGAACGATTTGTTAACTAAATAAATTTTTAAAAATTTAAAATACTACTGTTACTATACCATCTGCTTTTCATTAAATGTAGATGGTGAACCATATGGTATTATATCCAGTCATTTAATTGTGTTGTATATGAACAACCACCAAAAGCACAATTATAGTTTTTAAGATATTAAATATTTGATAAATTTCTTACCATCAATAAAAACAAGATGGTTTCCTCCATTGTTAATACATGCTTTAATATGTCTCCATGGGCTACCCAAGCGACCAGATCGATAGCTGAAAGGAAATAAATATATTGTTTTTCAAATATAGAATTTACACATCACCCTATTATCATGATATATTATCAATAAATGTTGATATTTCAAATACCAAACAAACACAACAAAATCTACTAATACTAAAAAGAGCCCAAGTTGTGAACCTTTGAACAACATTTATGAGATTATATATGTCAATGTAATGGTTAACATAGTCTTACTACCCCACTAGTGGGGCCCATCAACAACAAGTGCGTGTAGCTATACTGTTGATGTCTGTCAAAGTACATCACCAAAATTCAAATATAAAACTGTTTCTGCTATCAGTCAATGATTATTAATTACAATGGATTTGTATTTTTATTACTGGTACATTTCAATACCAGTGAGGTAGTTTGTTAAATGTGGTACATCCATGATTTTTAACTTCTTCATGTCCGACGGTGTGACATTAACATAATATGGGATAAACCTGCTAAGATGATTTTCTAAAAAAATTTAACAGTTGTGTGATCAGTGCATAATTGAAAAACAGACATTGTTTGATGAAAATCATTTTCCTTTTTTTTGTTCTTTGTTTCATCTTCTTGGAGTTCATTGCTCATGATCATTTTAGATTATACTTTACCGGTATATAATATTTAGCATTAAATTCTGAAACAATATCAGTCTATTGTAACATATTATGTACATGGGTCGTCGAGGTGATGGGGGTTGCTGCCTCCACTGTCTGTAGTAATACTGTTGGTTAACTGGGTCCATGTGTCCTGTGTAAGGGTTATCATCTTCCCTTTCTCGCAGTCTTGGCCGTTCTGTCTGAAATGAAGTCAAAAACACTCAAACATAAATCTGACATTTCACTGTACATTACATGGTCTACATAAGCTATTTTCACAGAACTGTTACCATAATTAAGTTTTCTTCATATAACATGAGTATGTCACCAGCCATATTTGTTATACTAAACACTGGAATAGTGCCCCTCTCTGTCTGTGAGAAAATGTATATTAAAGATGTTCTGCTCCTTTTTTGAAGGAGTAGCTCATGTGGCAACCGCAAATTTCTCTCTATTTCTTTCTGTTGACCAGGGCACCCCGTTCCATGACGCGATCTTAGCCCTACGGTCACCTTAAGTGTATAACTACCTTTAGGTGATCTTAGCATTACGATTGCTTCGTCAAAAGGGTCCCAGGTGTTAAATAGCTAAGCCATTTGCTAGATTCCAAATAGCCGTAGTTTAAAATGCGCTGAGGAGTTGTTAAAAAATATTCATTGCATGTGCATTAATAAGTATATTGTTAACAGATACTGAAGGCAAGAAAATTAATGAAGATCTATTCTGAATGGTTAAATAATAAAAAATATAGTTGGTTTCACCTTTAACAGTGCATGATCTTTTATAGTACACACATTATAAACCTATCAATAAAGCACTACATGTAGTATACATAAAAGATTTTAGTACCCAATAACTGTCCATTTCAATACTATTAATTTCAGTCAGTGCTCTTGAAACTAAACAGAGCAATACAAATATCAGTGTACCAAAACATTCCTTCACAACACCATTAATTTACATGCATAACAGGCCATCCATGTCTGTTTAAGAATAACCACTTTATGTTTCATGCCTGAAACATTAATATATGTCTCAAGAATAAAGGTTATGTGGTGAAAGAAAACACCATTAGGTTTGTGCTGCAATTTACTCACACCTGATCAGGCATTACTTTAGTATCTAGTGAGTACATTCCTTTGAATACCGAGATTCATTCAACACAATAACTTTTACATAGATGTATTAAAGGGCCTATCCTGAGTTTAATGTATTGTAAGATGTTTACGACTAATAAAATCGTTTAAGGACAAAAATATATTTTCTTATTTAGATTTGGGTTTTTTTATTATTTAAAATATTAGTGTCGTATATTCAGTGTGTTTCTGGTCATCTTAATATTTGTAAGTAGCCTAAACTAGTCCAAATAATGTTGTACATTTGAAAAATGAAATTTAACCTAGTACAAAACTAGGATGATCAGAAACATTTAATATACAACCACTAATATTTTATGCACCAAAAATAATAATAATAAAAAAAACCAAACAACAAACAACAAACAAACAAACAAACAAACAAACAAACAAACAAACACACACACACACAGATTATATATATATATATATATATATATATATATATGTGTGTGTGTACAGTATTTATAATGTGGAATCAGGCACATATATATATTTACAGTCATTAAAGGGACATAACTGAGTTTGCTGCACTTTTTAATAAGATGTTATCGACTAATAGAGACTTTTAACGATTGTAATTACATAACGAATATATTTTTTGGCATACAATATTAGTGGCTGTATATTAAACATGATTCTGATCGTTCTAATATTTGTACTACTAGGTTAAATTTAATTTTATTTCCAAGAAATATTTTTTTCATACGTACAAATTATTTGAAGACAAAATCCAGTTTGGGCTTCTTACAAATATTAAGGTGACCAGAAACACATTGAATATACAGACACTGATATTCTAAACCAGAAAATATATATAATATGTAAGGAATGTCCCTTTAAAAAGTCTCTGTTAGTGGGAATGGTTCCTTTAACTTTGAAGTAGATTTCTCTTACCTGTATACCAATATCAAGCCCTCCAGCACGAGTTGTTGGTCGAGACCGTCTCCTCATTCCTGGTTGCATTATGTGATCTTCAAGTGGTAGGTACGATGTTCTGCCATCATAGGGCATACTAAACAACAAATAGAAAGTAATAATCTGGTGGCATTCACAGTCAGGCTGTCATAAGACATACTAAGCAGTAAGCAACACACATATATAGTCTAGTGACATTTTAAATTGCTGCCAAGTCATCAGAAGGAAATATAAACAAATATAAATAGATTAATTTGGGTGCCTTTTGATGCCAGTCCTTGTAGATAGAGATTCATGGAATCAGCCAATATTTTGCCAAATGCTCATTAGATTCTGCATTGTGCAGAGATACAGTCTTGATCGCAGATAATGGTTTTGTTGTTCTGATTTGTATGGCATATTAAATATAAAAAACAAACACACACAAAAAAAATATTTTAGTATTTGCATGCAAAAGGCATCTAAAAATCAAATATAAATAACAAAACTCAAAATGATCACCCAGTGGCAATAATGATGGCCTTCTACATAAAGCAATTCTATAGGCATGGGGGGGGGGGCCTGTGGGGCTCTACCCTACCCCCCCCCACATAATTGTGGGGGCTCTAACTCCCCAATAATTGTGAATAAAAAATATTATTGGTAGTAAGATGAACTGTACTTGTAGAATGCAGGAAATTGCATTTCAAGACATCTGGTTTTCAAAAAGACAGGGGAGCATACCACCGAACCCCTAGAAGTTTTGTAACCTCGATCTTAGTCAGCTCCCCCCCACCCCCTACCAATGTCTACTTGCATCCGTCATGCCTGTTCTATCAAACATTGCAATAATCAGATGACATTTTATTGATAAGCCAATGAAAGACTTTTTAAGAAATAAACAAATAATATTTAATTAGAAAAATTGAAAAACATTAAACCACAACTTTATGACTCGCACTGTCAATCTGATAAACATGACATACATATTTTATTCCAATTTTAATGTACATGAAGTAACCAAACTGGTAGGTGTTAGACTAGCATTCATCAGTAATATTGTATGCACGCACACATAACATATTACATCTATACTTTCACCTTGTCAAGTTAAGCCAAGTCATTTAATCACAGGCATGAACATTTACATCTGTATTACATGACAACTACATGTACTGAGACCAACATAGTGATTTAGTCTTTACCCACATGTTGTTATGGTCACTGTACATGTGAGCAAAAGTTTCTGAGAAAATAAATAAAGTTATTTGCAACTGCACTTAAAGTTTAAACAATTTCAAAATTAAAATTAATATTTTAACATTTTAAAAGTGTATTATTAATACATGTATAACATCAGAGCATGATTGTTTGCACATATCACAAAAATAAATTGGTATTAACACTTATAACAACTATATTTCTGAGTGAAAAAAGTCATTAGCATATTCTGTATCATATTTCTGTATAAAACAAATGAATGCAAATATGTCCATCTCTCTATTTAGCAAGGCATCAAAATATTCAAAACATGCTATTACATGTTTCTGGATGAAATGTCTATTTTGTGTATAGATGAACAAACTTATTTAACTTACTTCAATTCTGAATCCTTTTTTTCATTCATTGTTAAAAATTTAAAGTGTTTCTCAATAATGCTGCCTGTCTATTCAGTATTTAATAATATTGTGTTTGAGGAATCACAAGACAGGACTATATTCTAAACAACAAATAACAAGTGTTACTTCTAAAATCAACAGTTACAGGATATGAGACTGCTTGAGACGGTTGTCAAGTGTTTTCATCTTTTACTGTCCACTATAGTCCAATAAAATAGGTATGACAATAAGATTATAATGTATGGGAAAAATATATTAAAATTGTTAAACACAATTCACATGCTCTTAACACAGGGGAATGATGTGTTAGTAAACATTAACTTTACTTTAAAAAACATGGATGGGTAATTTAAAGTATAGGTGCATATATCGTAAATATTTAAATTCTATTGTAAGTCGGGTAACACTACTAACATACATAGTGTGTACATCGGCACTTATTACTATTTTATTCCTATAACTATTTGCAAACTTATTTCATAATATATTTTTTCATATCACATTTCATATATCATAATTTGCAACACACGACAATGCATGTATATGCATGTTTTTTATAGTAATGATAGTTTCAAGATATTTCAGTTGTCAGATTTTATTTAAGGTAACCTTTAAGGTTTTGTTATTTAAGATTTACACAAAATGGATAACAAAACGAAAGAGAGGAAATGTTTGTCCTTGACAAAATAATTCTTGTTAGGTTCACAGAAAGCAAAACCAAACTTAAAACTGAAGAATTAAACAAACACTTAAACAAAACCTGGATGGATGTAATTTATTAATAAATTATCATAACAAACAAGACATTTATTTTGTTTATGAATTAAGACAATGGGATAAAATGGTATGATTTGAAAAACAAGTCTGTTATATAGAATATGGGTTGGGTAAAACAAGTGAGGGATGGTGCAAACATTTCATTTGAGGACATTTACATGGTCACATACATTGTAGGTGTGGGCCACAAACACATGCAATAAACTGTGACAGTACAGACACTTTGGTGTGTTTTGTGAGAGAGTTGTGGTGATCAATAAATTGTTATACTCAGGTCTTATGGCTGATGGGATCTCAGGAAGAATGGTGGCGCCTTCTGCCTTACTGAAGAAATCATAAATAATCATAAACATACAATATGATGAACTGAGTATTGCATCTCAAACAGACACTAAAGAATAAAATACATACCTGTCATACTTGTGTTTTATCTGAATTATTTGTCACCTCAGTGTGACTCAATACCACCACTGATAATACTATAAAAACTGTTTTAATAAATAAGTCCTTGAGAATATTTGCACACACAAATGATTCTATAAATATTCAGCATGAGATTACAACGAATTTGGAAATGTATGTGTACCATAGCCAATTAGGCTTTGACATTCTTAACATTTTCCATAGTTATCTATACCACAACTGATTCTTAATCACTGGATTTTCAATATTTAGTCTCAAAGTAAATTTTAGCAAATGTTCCAAAGTAATGTAATATAATATAATTATGACAGGAAAAAAAGAAAGTTTCATTTCATGACACACTCAACACATTTTAATTATGATTATATGGCATCAAAAACCTGCTGTTGCCACTCATGGGCTATTCTGTTTTATTATGGCAGCAAGGGATTTATTATACCAGTAATACAGTGCTGCAATCGGCCAACTGATGGGGATTGATCCTGGACCGACCATGCATTAGGCGAGTGCTTTACCACTGGGCTATGTCCTGCCCCTTATAATTGTGACATGATCTGTTAGGAATTTCTAAATCTAGTCCTTTCAAGTGTGCAGAATTTCAAATTAATATAATATATGACATAAAGTTTGTTTTATTTAACGACGCCACTAGAGCACATTGATTTTTAATCTTATCATCGGCTATTGGACGTCAAACATATGGTCATTCTGACACTGTTTTTAGAGGAAACCCGCTGTCGCCACATAGGCTACTCTTCTTTACGACAGGCAGCAAGGGATCTTTTATTTGCGCTTCCCACAGGCAGGATAGCACAAACCATGGCCTTTGTTGAACCAGTTATGGATCACTGGTCGGTGCAAGTGGTTTACACCTACCCATTGAGCCTTGCGGAGCACTCACTCAGGGTTTGGAGTCGGTATTTGGATTAAAAATCCCATGCCTCGACTGGGATCCGAACCCAGTACCTACCAGCCTGTAGACCGATGGCCTGCCACGACGCCACCGAGGCCGGTCGGTAATAATATATGACATAGTCTGTCAGAGAATTTAATTTTGCATACAATTTAATAAATGTTTTAACTATACAAGACAGGGAGCATATAATTAGTGAGAAAAAAAAAGCATACTCATAATTACATTTATAATCTGCACTGAACAGCTCCCTCATATAAAAAGGAACAGGTCTGTTATCAGAAGTTCTTAAAAATGTCATTAAAATATCATTACTAAAACGTACCTGACAAACAACTAAAGTGTCTGACAGTTGAGAATCAATTGCATTGCAATAAATCTTTTGAAAGTAAACTTATAAATTAAACAGTCTTTCAGCTGTAAATATAATAAATTGCCAGGGGTTTACTTACATCTATATGTAAATATCTTAGATAATAAAAGAACACATTTCATCCATTATGAAGTGAATTTTAGCCAACAAAAATGGGTTAATAAAAGTAAATAGGTTTTGCTGATGTACAGTAATTTTAGCAAAATGTTAACTATGTTCAAGAAATATGATATATATGTATAACTGGCCTCAGTGGTGCCATGGTTAAGCCATCGGACATAATTAGGCTGGTAGGTACAAGTTTTGCAGCCACCCGGAGTGAGTTTGAATGACTCAATGGGTAGGTGTAAGACCATTATACCCTCTTCTCTCTCACTAACCATTAACAACTAACAACTAACCCACTGTCCTTGACAGACAGCCCGGATAGCTGAGGTGTGTGTCCAGGACAGCATGCCTGAACCTTAATTGGATATAAGCATGAAAATAAGTTGAAATAATAATAATAAATAATAATATATGTATAATATTACTAAGATTAATATAAAGTAATATTAAAAAATGTACAGATGAAATATTTTAAAAATAGCATGACATATATGGAATTAACTGTCTCACTTACCATCAAACGTAACAGTGTTACATGCAAGTAATATTTTTTTTTTTTTTTACTTTGTCAGGACGAGACAATAGAACTGATTTAAAAAAAAAGTCTTTTACCAGTCCAACCACTTATGTATAGCATTAAGTACAGATTAAGTTTGACTTTCCTAGGGACTAGCCCTTTTTGACAGAGTTATGACCCTTGAACTTAGGTTATACGAACATTTATTGGGTCCAGAAGGGGACATGTATTGCTTCAGCAGTATTCTCAGAATACTTGTTTCGTTTGATGTACAATGAAGGAGGATCAAACAAGGGATCACAAAACTACATCATGTAGTAATTTGTAACATATCTCATTTTATTTGACTTTTAGGTACCATGTGCAAGCTCAAATCTAGCATTAACACCATAATGCTGAGTGGTTATATATATCAATATATATACATCAGAGTCAAAGAAAATGAGATTTTTATGTTACTAAAACCTAGTAAGAAATAATATAGATATGAATACCCATAAACAGATATTAAGTGTTTCTTTCTTATTCATGTTACATGAATCTTCTATTCTATTAAGTGTAGCCCAGTGGTAAAGCGTCTGCTTGATGTGTAGATGATCTGGGATCGATCCTCGTCAGTGGGCCTATTGGGTTATTTTGCGCTTCAGCCAGTGTACCACGACTGGTATATCAAAGGCTGTGGTATGGGTTATCCTGTCTGTGGGATGGTGCATATAAAAGATCCCTTGCTGCTAATCGAAAAGAGTAGCCCATGAAGTGGCGACAGCAGGTTTCCTCTGATATCTGTGTGGTCCTTAACCATATGTCTGACCCACATAACCATAAATAAAATGTGTTGAGTGCATTGTTAAATAAAACAGTTCCTTCCTATTCTATTAAGTGTTTGGGTAGTGGACTGAAAAGGTAAACATATGGCTTGTGACCCAAACACTATGGAGGCTGTGATACACACACACTCCCCCGATTAGCTAGAGGTTGTGCTCCACCACTCATTCCTATGAGCCTGACAGTGGCTCATGGATGTCTAAAGTTTGTTTTGTTTAACGTTTTTGTTGTTTAACGACACCACTAGTGCACATTGATTTATTAATCATCGGCTGTTGGATGTCAAACATATGGTAAGCTTGACATATAGTCTTAGAGAGGAAACCCGCTACATTTTTCCATTAGTAGCATGGGATCTTTTATATGCACCATCCCACAGACAGGATAGCACATACCACGACCTTTGATATACCAGTCGTGGAGCACTGGCTGGAATGAGAAATAGCCCAATGGGCCCACCGATGGGGATTGATCCCAAACTGATCACGCAAGCACTTTACCACTAGGCTACGTCCCACTCCTATATATGGAAGTCTAATTACTGGTAAGTAAGTGTAACACATCAGAAATGAGAGATGCCACCACATAGGCTTGTCTTTCCAATACGGTTTACGGTTCTGTTTGTTGCCAATCACAGATCCACCAAACATTCACATGCCCACCCCAGCCCAGCTTCTGACATTGCCAGAGACAAAGTCTGGGGCAGAGGGTTTTTCATTCAGCAGCAACAGATCTTTTATATGCACTTTTTCAGCTGACAGGATACTATAGCACATACCAATGCATTTAATATATAGAGGACATTTCATGTTTTTTGTGAAATATGATTTATGTCTCATTGAGTGAAGTTTGCAATCATATCTCATGAGTCGCACTTGCGCGACGAGTGTGATATTATTGCAAACTTCATGCAATAAGATATAAATCATATTTGACAAAAAACATGAAATTTTCCATTTATTATATAACTTTTGGCAATTTACCTTTATTTTTAAAATGCCAGCAGCAAAATAGTTCTGGCTTTCTTACAGTGAAGATAACACTTTCTACAGTGACGATGACACATTTTAGAGTGAAATAGTTAAATTTTCACTCTAAAATGTGTCATCATCACTGAGTGACTGATAACACTTTTATTTTACCGATATTTTAAGATATTTCACTAAATGTTATATAATAAAAAAGTGATGAAGCACAGATGGAACAGTCTTGCAATCCATCTAATGGAAGTTCTACCACTGAGCTACATCTCTTTCATGTTTTGCAGAGAAGATCAATAACTATTGGAATCCAACAGGACAATCAATACTCTCAACAAATACACTTTTGTAGCTCTTAAAACAGACACTAAAACACAATTTGTAATCAGTGACCATATATATAAATGGTTTATAAGCTGTTAAATATATTGTAGGGTTTACAAATGTTAACTTACTCTTCTGGATAGTCGTATGACGTTCTTGCTCGTCGGAATCCGTCCATCGCCACTTTGTATGAATGATAAAATCAATATAAAACGTCTGTGTATTGGATTTTTTGTAATTCACATCAGGTTTTCTCAAACTGTCTGAAGGTAAGCATACACCTGGAAAAAATAATATGAATAGCAGTTAAATTCACAGGTACATGTTACAAACAAAAAGATAAATCCATAAGGAGAGGGTACATAATAAAAAACAGGTAATTTCATATTACACCAATAATGATTGACATTAGGTTTTTAACAGACATATGAACATCTACAACTACAAATATGTACTCACAACTGGAAAATGAACAAACGGTAACTTCATAGATGTGCAAAACAACAATGATATGCAGGTGTGTATGTGTATTGGGAGTGGAGGACAGGAGGGTTGGTAAATCATTTACACCACTAGAGTACATTAATTAATTAATTAATCATCAGTTACTGGTAATTCTGTCATATAGTATTAAAAGAAACCCACTACATTTTTCTCCAAAAGACAGGATTGCACATAAATATGTACGATAAATATATACACTAATTATGGGGCATTGGCTGGGATGGTAATAGAAATCTGAGAATGAATGAAAGTGAATGAATGTTTAATGATACCCCAGCATCAAAAAATACACCTGCTATTGGGTGTTATGCACTAAAGGAGTTCAGTCATTGTTAAACTAATAATGATTGTTACCTTTTCTGACACCCAATAGCAGATGTGTATTTTTGTGCTGGGGTGTCGTTAAACATTCATTCATTCATTCTATATTCTAAATTACCACTAATAAATTGGAAAAGTAAAAAAATATATTTTTTAATTTCACATTACATCAAATTATTACCAGTAAAAGAAAAATGACTTATATCGATTTATATTATAAAAAAAATAATCCAACATTACACCAATTTAATTTATATAAATTCCTGGGATATGGTAAATAAAATGACAAATACATGCAGACATAAGCACTAATAAATAATAACTCCATAGTACTTGCGGTAAAGTTATAGGTATTCAAAAGGTTGACCCAAAATGATATATACACTACCAGGGTAAATATAAAAAGAATTGCTATTCAACATTACACCAACTTCACACCACATAGATTCACAAGTACTCAACAGAAATATGAGAAACCTATGAGGGTGCACATAAAAGAAAAAAACAACAAAAGTAACTCCATAGTACAGCAACAATCTTTACCTCTAAGTCACGGATCTTTGACAGCTAGCTAACAGACAAGTGCACTCCTGGGTGAAACTGACCCTGTAGGTTAGTTGTGGTTCTAGACGATGCCTTGTTGCTAGGCTGCGACAGGTAGGTGAAAGTTGATGGTTCACACCATGATTTCATCAAATGTTTATATGGTATTATCTAAGCTGTGTATCACAGGTGACTTGTTCAATAGACGCAGGTAAATTGATCTTATCCGATTCAATGTGCAGGCTTCACTTAACACAACTGGTGCTGGGATTATCGCCACAAGGAAAGTGTGCTGGTCATGACTTTGTGATATACCTGAAGCTTAATGGGTGCATAAAAAGTATTATCTAAGTAATAAGACTTATTATTATTATTATTATTATTTTAATAATAATAATAATAATAGTAAATATTATTATCATTATTATTATCAAAATTGTTACTACTGTTATTACACACACACACACACACACACACACACACACACAGTGTTTTGTTTCACGACACCAGTAGAGCACATTGATTTATTAATCATCGGCTATTGAATGTCAAACATTTGGTAATTTTGGCATACAGTCTTAGAGAGGAAACCCACTACATTGGTTCATTAATAGCAATGGATCTTTTATATACACTATCCCATTGCCTTTGATATTCCAGTTGTGGTGCAGTGGCAGGAACGTGAAATAGCCCAATGGGCTCTCACTGACAGGGACCTAGACCAACCGCACATCAAGTGAGCGCTTTACCACTGGCTACGTCCTGCTCCTATTATTAGTAGTAACAGTATTATTACTATTGTTATTGCAAATACACACACACATGCACAAACACACACACATATGCAGTGTCACACACACATAATGTGAGTATGTCTACACATGTGCACATAATTCAGGCACGAAATTGTGCAGAGGGTCTAGACTGATGAACAAAGTTTCTAGGTGAGAGGGTCTGGTGATGTTTCCCCCTCCCCCCCCCCCCCCCCCCCCCCCCCGGAAAAGATATTTAAAACAATAAAATCACTTGGAGCAGGGAATTCAACCCCCAACCCACCCTTTGCACATCACTATTGTCCTTAGTTGGCCTGTCACAGATTTTCCCCCATTCCAAACCATTACATTTAGAGATCATGGTATGTGCTGTCTTGTCTACAAAAATCTCTGAAATTCAAGGGAGTGGCTTATACACCAGTATATACAATACAATACAATACAATAACTTTATTTCCATGTTCATATATGTATAATAAAAACATAGTCTGGTTGACCAGCAAAAATAAAGTACATAAAATATTAAACGCTAACATCAAAAAACTAAACTACAACTCTTGTTTAATAAAGTACATGTAGTGTAACAGGTTCTATTGTCTTTTGTCTGTTCTTCGATATTTGGTTAATTAAAATAAATAAATATTATTAAGTGGCAGGGGGTCTAGTTAGAAGACTAGTTCATGCTGTGTCCAAATCTGAGCAGAGTTGTGCGACTGTAATGAGTTGTGGTTTAGGGCAGTTGATGATATAATAACGTTTTTCATATTTATTTAGTGTTTGGAATATTGGGAATTCTTGTGCGAGTGTAATAAAATATTTTCTTCAGTTCGTTTCTAGCTGTTTGCAGTCCACGAGAAAATGTGCCTCATCTTCCACTGCCTCTTTGCAAAGCTTGCAGAGTCGGTCTTTTCTGAGAATATTGTGATACCTGCCTCTTTCAATTTCGAGGCGGTGTGCACATATTCTAAGTTTAGTTACATGTCTTCTTAGGTTACAATTATTTAATGTTTCGAGGTATAGGGCAAGTTGATATGGTCGTACTACGTGTTTATAATATAACAGTTTTTCGGAGTCTTTTAATTTTTGTTTAAAGTATTGCCTGTAGTTGTGTTGTAGTTTTTCAGTTACTAGTTTGTTGAGAGTTTTCACGGTTGTGTGTTGGGTAGGTTCAGCATTTGTATCTCTAAAATGTGCGTGTATTTTCTTTGCCATATTTTCTGGCAGGTTGATACTTTTGCTGGTTCTTTCTGTTAGGTTATTTATTATTTTCCAATATATAGGCCTGTGGGTTACCGTTGTGTAGGTTTTGGAGTTTGTCATACAACATGTTTTTTCCCGATTGTTTGTGTGCTTTCTTTGCTTTTTTAAGTTGTTTTTTATATTGGATGTATTTTCCCCTAATTCTAGTGTTATTAGGTTCCTTAGATAGTGATTTAACAATTTCGGTAAATTTACTCTTGAGGTTTTGGATGTCTATTGGCATTTTTTTTTTTTTTAGCTTTTTTCTTTTGTTATTGCAGATGCGAGTTTTGGGACATGATCTAGATGCTGCTCCAACGAGTATGTTGTTGAACTTGTTTACTGCTGTTTCTATATTTGTGTAGGAGTTATTGATGGGACATTTATAAAAGTTTGTACTTTGTATTGTGCTTCATCACCTAGGAGACTGTTTATATATGCCATCTTGTTTTTTTCAGACAGTTGATATTTTGTATGTATTGGATGAAGTGGAATAGTGTCACTACTGGTATGGGTTATGTTATATTTCAGTATGACAGATAAGGAGCAGTGGATAGATTCTTCTGTTAAGTAAGAGATGTAAAGACCGACTACATGTTTCATAGTTCTGTCATCGGTTAGAACATAGTCAACTGCGCTGTTTCCCTGGTAGTTGAAGCATGCGAGTTTTCCTAGATAGTCCCCAGGTGTTCGTCCGTTGAGTATTCTGACACCACTTGTTTTACATAGTTCAATTAACATTTTGCCGTGTTTATTGTAAGTTATGTCCTGCGAGTGTCGTTGTCGGTATATGCTATCGGAAATGTAATCAGATGGAAAAGGTATGTGATTTGTGGGATCATGTTCTATGTAGTCTACTATAGGTAGGCGAGTATCCCCAGTCCTAGCGTTAAAATCACCCATTATCAAGACCGAGCCCTTTTTGCTGAATGTTGACAGTTCATTTTCGAGTGTTTGGAATTGGTCCTGAAAATATGGGGAGTCTGTTGGTGGTATATATAGACAACATATATACAGATCACGTGACCACCCAAAGTATGTTTTTGAAAGTCTGAGCCAAAGGCTGTATGCGCTGCTTGTTTGGACTGTGTGTACCTGTTTATGGTATTTTGTTTTGTAGTAGATGGCTATGCCACCCGATCCCCTGCCACTTTGAGTTCTTGAGTCCTTTATGGCAAGCTTTGTTGTGTTCGAGTAACCTTCAATATTGCTTTCTGCATATTCCTTATCTCGTATATGGGTTTCTTGAACTGCAATAAAATCATGTTTTGTAAATAATTCTCTAATTTCAGGTATATCTAGGGTTTTTTTTAAGTCCATCTATATTCCATGACATAAATGATAGCATGCTGTTTTGGTTCATACTTAAAATAAGAAATATTGATTTAGTTGTCCCGGGAATCATACACTTACTCATACATGAAGATTACAGTAATAGTGTGTGAGAAATATATATACATGTATATATATATATATATTTTTTTTTAAAGATAATTGTTCATTTAGATGTGTTAAGTTGAGTTTGGTTTATAGAAGACTAAGGTTTTGTTCTATTTTGTTCCTCCATGATGTAGATGTCTGTTAATACATAGTAATGGAACTATGAAATATAGGTTATACATTGTTAAGTAACTATACTATGCTAGTATTCGCTAGTATACTAAGAGAAAATGTACTCCAATAAATATTTCCATAAACATGTCTATTACTAGTGTTAGCTAGTCCATAATAATGTACAGGGCCAGCTCTGGGTTAACACAAGGTTTCGCCAAACTATCAATTAAACTTCAAAAATGACAGAAAGCCAGTTATTTTTGATAAAATTATTTCGCCAACTTAAAATAAGATTTGCCAGTTGTTTTTAAATTTCGCAATTGGCGAATTTGGCAACTGCCAGAGCTAGTCGTGTGTGTATCTATATATACTAAAAGGTGTACTCAGATAAACATGTTTTTAGACATACATAAAAATGGCTCTATATATATGCTCTATATACTAGGTTTGTATCTATTATGTGCTGTCATAAATCTGTATGATCAAACACAACTACTTCTAAACTTCTCTCTTTTCATACACACTATGGTACATAATATTCAAGTACCAGCGGTACTATGAAATGCATATATGTTGTCATATAGATATATACTGAGAAAATCTGTATTCAGATACACTATTTATCTCCCGTACACATCTCATACACACGTTACTACCATACGTATATATTGCATACCTGATATACATGTAACAATGGCTGGTGCGACTCTTTCTTATCACATATATTCATGCTATTACCACAACATACATGTTGGCACAGAGTATTTGGCACAAATTATATATATATACACATATATCTACGTACACATACCCCCCCCCCCCACACACACACATCCTTTCGAACATACATCCACCTACCCATACATACATACCCATTTACATACATACACCCATACATATATATTTACATACACATACATACATATACATACACATTCATACATATATATATATATATACATACACATACATATACACACATACATATACCTATATAATATACTTATATACACACACATACATACACCCACATCTACATACCCATACATACACACACATACATACATATATACCCCTACCTGTACTCATGCATATGTACACCCACATGTGTACGTTCATGCATACACACGTTCATGCAAACACACAAAATATCTTCATCCACAATTACACACATATTTTCTGGAATGAGTTGTTTTAGCACAAGTTGTAGATACTGTTAGTTATTGTTTGAACATGTTGTTTTGATATAAGTCACATTTAAGTAGGTAATACATTTTAAAAAGTCACTTTGTATACTGCAAATATGTTTGGAGTATTTCGTGAGGTTTTACACCATTGTTTCTTTTATGTACGTGAGAGGCATGTATCTGTTTCTTGTTGGTATATCCGGTCTTCTGCACATTGTGTTGATGCTGGGGTTGGTTTTTTGTGTGTATTCGGCTGTTCTTGCGTATGGCCCTATATCCTGGCTATACATGTAAGTCATTCCCAGTTGTGGGTACAAAATGTTCTTGTAGCTCTTCACTACTTTGCTCAGTCCATTTGCATTTAGATGTTTGATGCCATTTTCATTAAAGGCATTGTCTGACTGGCATATGTACAGCAGACTATTGTATGTGATGTTGCAGTTGATGCAGAGGTATTTTAGCTGGTCATCAATCCATTTGTTCTCGAGTGCGATTGTTTTTGTGGAATACTATGCTAAGAATAACATTTGTCTGGTTGAATTTTTGTGTTAAAAGTTGTATCAATGCTGTCATTTCTTCAATAATGGTAATTCTACTCTACTATATACCAATCCACAGTCCTCAATCACAGTGCACTTGGTGTTTTCAAGCAGTCGCACATCCAAGTACTAACTGCATGGGCCCAATATTGCTTAACCTCAATAACAGTGGGTACTGATGTTTCATGTATGGTAAAGCCAAAGTTAATGTTAATAAAATATCTTTAACATGCATTAAATATGTTTTGCAATGCATATTTAACATTAATATATTCACATACATGTATATAATAAACATGTCCATCTGGTAGTAAAAGTATTACTGGTACTGTATCATGTGTATTTACAGGTAAAAATAAATGTCTATACTGTAAATGACCAACCCAGACCCTATTGTAGGTGACAAATGACCCATAAGACAAATAATATAAGTCTATAATGCAGTGACTGTCATTTGAATTGCAGACAGATCTAGGCAGTGGGCCAGATCTACAGTAATTTGTTTTGATCCACTCCACAGTTTGCACATGCAGAGACACCAAGTAGTTCTACAGTGATATATCAACAAAGACGCCAAGTAGACACTACAGTGATATACCATCGTGTGGGTATGCACCAGTCTCAAGTTCAATAAGAACAGACACATCTATAGCCACCGACAAGATTAATGTATGATTAATTCATGACTAAAGAGACCACACAATAAAATACATTTTATTATCATTACAAGTAACGGCTTCTGAAAAAGAAAAAAAAGTTTCTTTTGCCGAACATACAGATACCATTGGATGATATCAGAGATAGGGAGGATCAGTTATTAATTCACCTTTGAATTGGAGTGGGGGGATAACTCATTCTGACCACTTCAGCTTCAGAGTTGTAGTGTTCCCCCAGCACTTCTGTTGCCTATGAAATTTGGATTAATTTTTTTTAGATAATTTTATTTCTATTATTATTTTTTAATGACAACAACAATAACAGAAAACCTAAAAAATTAAATGCAGTGCTCAGCATTAAAATAGGTTTCATAGGTTTTAAATGACATTTCAGGATGGCCATCAAAAGAAAGACATGTTTGTTTAATAACATTCTTTAATCAGCAGCTTAATTGTGACCAGATTTGATTCATTGTTAAAATATTATTACTAATTGTTACAGTAATTTTCCTTCTGAAAGGAAAGTAATATTTGTTTAAACACTGAGTGCAGCCATGCAATTCTACAATGTATTGTACACATGTGATCTCGCTACCACCCTGAAGAGTACTAGAACTTGGTAAGTGATGAGTGTAACACCTAGCTTCACACCACACACCTTTGATCTGTTATTTACAGAATTCAATCAATATCTAAACATGGTTTATTCACATCATTTCATTTCAACTTATTTTCATGCTTATATCCAGTTAAGGTTCAAGCACACTGTACTGGGCATACACCTCACCTACTGGGCTGTCTGTCCAGGACAGTGGGTTGGTTGTTAGTTGGTTAGTGGTTAGAACAGGGTGTAGTGGCCTTACACCTACCCATTTAGTTGTTAAGAACTCGCTCTGGGTGGGAGCTGGTACCGGGCTGTGAACCCTGTACCTACCAGCCTTATGTCGATGGCTTAACCACAATGCCATCAAGGCCGGTTTATTCACATCACTTGTTATGAGTTTAGCCATTATGCCATAATCCGTAAGCATGGAGAGAAATATTTTAAAGTAAAATAGTTTATCTGTTATATACTAGTCACAACAAGTTAAGGGCCAGTATCAAATTATAACTTACTTTTTCAAAAATTAAAAAAACAACAATTAGGGGCGGTGATAGGTAATGAAAAGTAGGTTACTTGAATAAAGCATTTTAGATTCCATATACATGAGCCTTTTACCCACAGCTTGTTTGGTTGATGGTAAAAAGTGTATGGCAAACCCATAAAAAAATCCAAGATTGTTGGACTTTTTAAAACCTTTTTCTATGTGCATGGTGCACATAAAACTCCTTTTTGACACTTTTCATGTTTGATTAGGGTTGAGAAGGTATACATTTCTTTGCAATCTGGCTTCAGATAACTACACCACCAAAACATAAAGTGAGCATTCTGGACTGTGGTCGAGCCCTTCCATGTCTAAATGATAGCATATTCATGAGACAAGTAGCAAGATGCCTGCAATGTAACCCATCAATAAACTGCAAGAGCATTTCTATACCACTGCACAGTGAATGAACTACCCCTCTCAGACACAGTGGTCCTTAACGTCTTTGACTAGTATATTTAGACTACTTTGTAATTACATGTATTTGTAACATACAAAAACATATGTGGATCCAGGGGTAGGGTGCTAAGAGTGTGTGTCCTCTTTCCATAATTTCAATGTGCCCCAAAAATGTAGTACATGTATTTACATATGAATATTACAGATTTCTTTCTTTTTAGTGTGGAAGATGTAATATCTTGGTCAGCTGGGTGTTTCTGGATTGTCATTATATAATGTGTGTTAATTAGACAATCTCATTTTTTTTAAACATGGACTAAAATGCCTTGCCTACTGAGCAGCTCATTCTTGTACTATAGATAATTATTCGGAACAGCTGCACAGCAAGTATTTTTCTATTGGCCTTAGTCATGTAGTGGTCAAGCCAATGGCCAAAAACCTGGAAGATGCATCACAGTACTAGGTAAATATTTAATGCTTGTTTGGTTTAACGACACCACGGAAGCACATTGCTTAATTAATATTGGCTCTTGGATATCAAATCCAAATATCTTTAACATACTCATTAATATTCAAGGTTCAGGGATGTCCACCATGGGTCCTGACTCTAGCATGGCCAGTAACTGATCCCATGAGGCAGGATTTAGCTCAGTTGGTTGAGCGCTCTCCTGAGGTACTTGTGTCGCAAGACTGAACCACATCAGTGGATCCATTCAACTGACTGGGTTTTTTGTCATTCCAACCAGTGCATCACAACTGGTCAAAGGCCATGGTATGTGCTTCCCTGTCTGTGGGAAAGTGCATATAAAAGATCCCTTGCTGCTAATTGAAAAATGTATCAGGTTTCCTCTGATGGCTATATGTCAGTATTACCAAATGTTTGATATCCAATAACCGATGATTAATTAATCAATGTGCCAATGTGTTCTAGTGGTGTTGTTAAACAAAACAAACTTTTGATCCATGGTGGCTGTAGGACTAAATGAAAATTAAATCAATAATAGTATTCTAGTTCACTAAGCTACATGCACATGTTCTATAGATATAGTCAAGTTATCAAAATGTGTTCTGTGAGTGTAGGTGTGGGTAATTTTTGGCATGTTGAAGCATGCTGTCAATGGCACAACCAGAGACTTCTGTTCATGACAGGTAGGGGGGCATTTATTTATATATATATATATATACACACACACACATATAACAAAATAAACAGAGAAAAAAAATCATGTATTCTGTACATCATGACACTCCCTCCACCGAATCTGTCAACTTGGGTGACGCAGTTGTTGGCAAAATGTTCATTGCGTCGCTGTAGAAGAAAACATGACTCGTTGCTGAACCATACTCGGCGCCAGTTTCCCCTAGTTCCACCCTGTACATTTGTGCACCAGAGAACACATAAATGTCAATGTTGACGTCGCAGGACGGGACCAACATACGGTCTCCTAGCCTGTAAACCAGCTTCTCAAAGTCAGTTATGAATGGTTTGTGCAGACACCCTTCTCAAACCAGGTATGCGTCCAGCAGTGTTCGGCGACGCAAGTTCAGAACCCGAATGTAGCAATCTTGTGCTGCAGTTGTTATGCGAGGTCTTCCACTTCTGGGCCGGTCTTCAGCTGATTGAAATTGCTGATACCTGTCCCAGAGATGTGAAATGGTGCTCTGATGGATGTTCATGTGGGGTGCAATTGCTGACTGTGATTCACCTAACTGGAGGTGGCCTATTGCAATGTTTCGATTCGGCAGGCTTAGTCTTTGCATCTTGTAACTCGTCTACGTTGAAATGGAAACGAGGCATCATTGCAAGCATTGCAGCTTTAAATACCCATCACTACCCCAATTTCCCCCTCCCCCCCTCCCCCCCCCCCCCCCCCCCGAGTTTCTCATGCATTCACCAAAATCTGACCATTTCATGCTGATTTACTGCAATTGTCGCACAACGTGCGTTAAATTTCTTTTAGGGTACATTTGGGCATGCTGTCCCATTCCAGGAACATTAACAGACATGGTCATTCAGCAACATTGTACAAAAAAACTATATTTTGTAAAATCAAACACTTTTCTTTTTTCCCTATCACCTGTGCGTTTCTTTTTTGACAGAGTATATACACACACACATATATAACAAAATAAACAGAGAAAAAAAATGTATTCTGTAAATACTCTCATAAATTTATAGCAATATAACTCACTAACACAGCAATACCATTTATCAGAAATATTAGTTTAGCAGGTTTATATTTAGCCACAGTGACCTTTGATCTCGTGTTTAATCCAGTTATTTGTATAGATAATAGTATAAACTAGGAGCTTAAAATCCACAGGCCATGTATTCATTGACACGGTTATGCTATAATCTGTTATCCCCTACAAACAAGATTATCTCCAGATCTACAGGGTAATATATCCAACCACTAGAGGTTAAGTTAAGCTATATTTATCAGTCATCATCATAGATTTTTAAACAGAACCTGTGCTGACAACAATGATAATTCAATTGCCTATTCAATCTTCTGGCAATACTGCATGAATAACAGATAAATTATCTAAGTCAATTAATAATACAGAGTAATTTAATCCCCTTTTGTATGTGTCAATGCAGCAATATTTAAATCATTATTGATAAAAGGTTGCAAAACATATCAGTGGTGGATCCAGAAAATCCATTTAGGGTTGACTTGAGGCGCAATGCCAAAGGAACTTTGGGGGAGGTTTGGAAAAAATTTGTAAGGGGAGCCCGGGCCCCTGCCTCCCCCTTAGATCCACCTCTGCATATGACACATGCATATATGTAGGCTAACTACATGTTAAAAGATTATAGAACAAATATTTAAATGTTTTCTACCTTTAGTTACCCTTACTGTTCATACAATGCAATCTTCACCTACGCAATAAGACCTTTAATGCTTGGAACAGAATATAAAATAACATTAAAAATTAATGTTTGACTACATTGCTATTTAAATATTTCCAGCAAACATCTTAAGCTATTTATTTTTAATTTTGTTCAGCTTTTACTACAAAATATTGTTACATAATTTTATTTTATTTTAATACTGTGTAACAGCCTGAGCATAATAACATTATTTTGAGTTCTTGCAAACTAATATCTAGGTCATATTAAAGTTTGCTTTGTTTAATGACACCACTAGAGCACATTTATTAATTAATCTTTGGCTACTGAATGTCAAACATTTGGTAGATCGGACATTGAAGTGGTCTTTAGAGAAAACCTACTACATTTTTTTCATGGATCTTTTTTATGCACTTTCACACAGACAGGTTAGCACATGTATACTGGTCACAGCCATATACCATATACCAGTCATGGGGCACTGATTGGGATGGGAGTGGGGCGGGGGGGGGGGGGGGAGGAAGAACCAATCAAGGGTTTGATCTTTCAACCCAAGCATCTGCTGTATTGATGGAGCTAGACACACACACCCATCACATTAATACTGTTCACAATATAAACAAAAAAAGAAATGTTTGTTTACAAACACCTCAGCACACAATTTAATGGAAAATGTAATACCATATGTAGAAAATGTGAGAAGAAACCCAATGCTAGCATGAGGATATACTTTTAGCCGTTAGCAGTAAAACATCTTTTATATATATTTTTGTACAGACCATATTATAACAACATATTAGTTTTCTATTTTAAGGTAGTACAATACCAAATAACTTCCTGCTGGGTCAAAGTTCGAGGTGCACCGAACTTTTGATAGAGAAGTGAACACCACAAGTCCTGTGATTGGTTATAAATGTGAGTGTGTTGGTTGTACAAAATAATAGTTTCATCTGGGTAAAATAAATGTGCAATTTTATTTCATCTAGTACCAATGTGTCAAGTAGCCGTGTGCTTGAAACATGTATGGGGTACCTGTAAAAAAAAGTACTAAAATTTTGTGCGAAACTAGGGTAGTCATAGACGCTACCCGTTATCTCAGAAACGAGCAGCTTGACCCCCATTTTTTTCTGATTCACTTTAAGTGTAAGGGGTGGTAGTATTTATATCCGTGGCGTTTATGTCGGTTGATACGTTGCAGGTATGAGTTTTAGCCGTATATGTTACTATTGTCGTCTATGGGATTTGATTTGGTAGTGTACACCCTATAGCACATATTCAGTGCATATTAAAAAATATTTAGATTTTGTCATTTTATTTAATTAAACTATACTGGTTGATTAATTAGCCATCACTCGATCATGCAAGTTCACAATGACCTTGACCTTGACAATAATCTCTGTACATGGCTCTGAATGGAGTTTGAATCAAAGTTAGCACTGAAGAAAAGTTGGTTTTGGCCTATAATTCATACTGTAAAGATTTCAATAATTTCTTTTTACATGGTATTTGACTTGCCATATACAACTGCTCTTAAATATGGTATTATATATAGGCAACCTGAACTAAGATTTTAATAGCAATTTATTTTTATATTAAAAATAGCATGTGCCAATATTGGGTTAATGTCTTTAGTTTCCATTAACATTGTTAATTTTTTATGTATGAAATTCTGAAAACTCAAATTTGTAAAGAAGTTGATTTTTATTGTCATTTTGACATATTTATAGGGTGCTAAGTTATATTTTAGACAAATTTGTAGTTTTATGCAAAATTTAAAGTAAATTTGAAGAAAAACTTTACCAAAAACATAATTAAATTTGTTGTCACTATTGTGCCTTCTGTTCTTATTTGTACATAACAATAAGGTTGTTAAACATATACTTAGATCTCCAGATCATTTTTGTTTCTTAATAATCACTTAGTTAGCTCTCATGAAAAGCATTTTGAGTTTATACTAGATTCAGAACCAATTTTTTCAGATTTGATTATTTGCCTTGGATTAAGTTGATAATTTATTTTATTGTTAAAGCTGTATTACCTAATGTTACTAGCTAAATAAAATGCTGGATTACAGATTGTAGGAATACATCTAATGTACATATTGTATTCATCCGGATTAGAAAATAATGCAAGAAAATAGATGTTCGGGTAATTTTGTCATTTAAAAATAGTTTTTTTTTTTTCGGTAATTAATCAAAAATAAATGTGTTAAAGCTGCATGATTATTCCAGATATCACAACTATTAAAACCTCCAACTACAGTAGGCTATAAATAAAATATAGTCAGGAATATTGGTGGCTGCCATTGGTTTTGATGGTTCATTATGAAAATCAGCATGGCCGATGGATTTGAAATTCCCACACCTGGTAACTTGAAGACACCCACACCCAGCATACAGGATTTCCTCCCAACACTAATGTTCAGCACATTAAGTCATTACTTCATACAGGTACAGTCATGTTTGTGTTTCCTTCCTCAGACAGTGTATTTTTTTAATACTGATATTTCTTTGATGTGCCTGTTAAGGTCTTCTTAATCTAGGGGTCAATCAAGTGCATGTGTTTTAATGGAATTCTTTAAAGGGGTAGAGGTACTCTGACTATCTTTGTTGTCTCTACATATATACCCGAGTACACACACCCAACTGAAAGTAAATATCTTCAGGAGTTTTATTTTAAAACATTTTGTTGTTTAATATGACATATTGCATTTGTACAAAACTATATGCAATATATAAGCTTTTTGAGGGGTACATTATATTAGGTTGCACTGTAGAAACAACAGTTTCAGTGAGGTTGTCAGTTTATGTCAGAATACACCAGATCCTGGTTGTCATAAAGACACATAGCTGGACACTTTTTGAAAAATGTATGTTATCAGTATAGGTAGTACAATACCAAATAACTTCCTGCTGGGTCAAAGTTCGAGGTGCACCAAACTTTTGATAGAGAAGTGAACACCACAAGTCCTGTGATTGGTTATAAATGTGAGTGTGTTGGTTGTACAAAATAATAGTTTCATCTGGGTAAAATAAATGTGCAATTTTATTTCATCTAGTACCAATGTGTCAAGTAGCCTTGTGCTTGAAACATGTATGGGGTACCTGTAAAAAACAGTACTCAAATTTTGTGCGAAACTAGGGTAGTCATAGACGCTACCCGTTATCTCAGAAACGAGCAGCTGGACCCCCATTTTTTTCTGATTCACTTTAAGTGTAAGGGGTGGTAGTATTTATATCCGTGGCGTTTATGTCGGTTGATACGTTGCAGGTAGGAGTTTTAGCCGTATATGTTACTATTGTCGTCTATGGGATTTGATTTGGTAGTGTACACCCTTAAAGCAGTTAGAATGTTCTAG
Source organism: Gigantopelta aegis (assembly GCF_016097555.1). NCBI lineage: Eukaryota > Metazoa > Mollusca > Gastropoda > Neomphalida > Peltospiridae > Gigantopelta > Gigantopelta aegis. Next base: position 84,294,574 of record NC_054702.1, read on the forward strand.
TAAATCAAAATCTTGGTGCTCAAATTGGACTGCAAATTGGTCACAATAAATACATACTTGTTGTTAATTGCTTCAGTAAAATGATTTTAGTACCAAATTACATCAACATACAGTTTCACTATTGATTCTTCAGTTCTTGGAGATAATATTAACAAAACTATCAATACATGTATTTTGAATCTGGAATCCACTTCAATAGTTCAAAGGGTAAATATATACAACTAATTAAAGTTCCTGACCATTTATGCATTATAAAGCCATTTCATATATTAGCTGTAAATAATGTTTAAAAAAAAAACCACAAAAAAAATTGTGTCATTTTTCATTTTTAAACTATTTTATGATGCCAACCTGCAAATCATTATCACAGAGTGATCAAACGATTTTCTTTTTCACGAGCAGCTTTCAACTATTATTTAAATCAATCTGAAACCCAGGGTGTCTGCAGAGGCTGCTGTAATTAAACAAATGGCTGTCAAACAGATTGAATAATACTAATTGGCAATTGTTCGCCACATACCAATATGTGACAGATTATGACGTGTGAACTGCCAAGGGTGTAACAACATTATTTCATACATTGTCCATGCTAACTGTTGGTTGATAATAGCAATTAACTGTATGTAACAATTACTTGTGTCGATCAATATATATTTGTTAACTATGAGCTCCAACACAGAACTCCAGTTGCAGCAAACATATACAATCAATCAATCAACTGTTTGACATATTCTCCCTCGGGTCAAACTGCTGGCCATGCCACGGTTAGGACCCAAGGGAGACATGACTGAACCCTAATGGATATAAAGGCATGTAAAACAAGTTTCAAGTGCAAGTTTGATATATGTGCTTCCCTATCTCATTATCCATTCCTTGACATGGTGAGGTAGCTTGCATGTCTCAATGACTCGGCGAGCTATGCCAGCTGGAGCATCAGCTCCTGGTAGGGTTACCCAAGCTGGACTGGTCAAAGGGTAGAGGCTAGACTAATATGGACTGGACAGACGTGAGTCTAGAAAGACAACTGTGTAGGAGAAGCAAACTCCAAAATGAAAACTGGGCTGGAGAGGCTCAGAATCCTAGTAAAGAAACTCTCCTAGGAGAACGAAAACTCCAAACTCAAACCAAGTCCACTGAAGTCAGAGTACAGAAGCTATGCATCAGCATTAGCGTGGAAACTGAAGGGAAATGTCTGTACATACACCAAGCTTTATCATGATGATCATCATATGTGCTTCCATTCACTGAAGGTTCAAGCACATCTGTCTTGGGAGATAACCCTTAGAGTTCCTCAGGAAATATGCCCAAGACTGGGAGATAACCCTTAGAGTTCCTCAGGAAATATTCCCAAGACTGGAAGATAACCCTTAGAGTTCCTCAGGAAATATGCCCAAGACTGGAAGATAACCCTTAGAGTTCCTCAGGAAATATGCCCAAGACTGGGAGATAACAGGAATAAAAAGGCTTTGGAATCTGCAATCTTAATTTGTTTTAATAATAGTAAAAACAATAATTATGAGTCTTGCTAAAGCAATGCATGTTCCCTATAAGTCCAAGGGCAATAACTCTTGTCAAAAATTAGAAAATCCCCTGTAAGACAAACTTGATCTGTAACTTTACATGATAAAACTAAACAAATTTCAGTTCAGTAGCTTGATGCACTGTCAAAAAAATGTCTGGAAAAGTATATGTGAGACAGATGTACAGATAAACAGATTGTTGGACAGACACACAGATATATGGATAAATGGATGGACAGACTATAGTCCTCTCTAGTGGGACTAGTAAACGGGAAAAAAACACCCATAATATCAAAGGAAATAATATTATAAGTAAATTTAAAATTAAATCTAAACAGATATTGTGACACCTACAGGTAGCAGGTGTATGCTCAACAAGTCACGAATCTACCATAAACGTGTCATTTTTGTATTTAAATCATCAAAAATGTTAAATATACTGACATGTTTACCATTTTTAATGTATTCCTGCACTTATATCTCATGGAGGTCTGTCCAGGACAGGTGTTAATGGTTGGTTGTTAGTTGTTAATGAAAGAAGTTAGAATTCCCGTTGTTAAAATCCATTCTGGGATGGAGTGAGTATTGGGATGTGAACCCAGCACCTACCAGCCTTGAAGGTGAAGCTGATGACATGCCACAGAGGCTGATCTCAGTCATATATTCCTCTCTCTCTCTCGACATCACCTGTAAGCCTCATATCAAAACAATCATCCAATCACATATTTACATGTAAAGCCATAAGACCACCACTGATGCCATTTTAACCAGAACATGTACATGTACCAACAGGGTAGTTTCTTCAACTGGACTTGAGGCAGTACAAAGTATAGCACAGCTAGCATTTAAGAAATAAACAGTTTGTGGAGTGTTCAAGACTAACATCATACAACCAGACAGAATCATCTTTGTGGGATGAATGGATGAATCCCAGAAACCCTTACCCATACCCCAATAGAATGTCTTCAAGGGAAAGAGTTATCAAGTTTCACAAGCATACCCTACTCCCCACTCCTAAAAGCTTACAATACATCAAAAATGTTCATTCTGTAGTGAATATTATTATCGTCCACATTTTTCTCTTTTTTATTGTTTTAAAAGCATTGCTGGCATTAACCCTTTTCAACCCCAGCACACATAGTATTCACTTACAAAAATGTTGATAACTGTCACCAGGCACTAAGGGAAGACCGTCTACCAGTCATTAATTATAATGTTCATGATAGCATTTTATAAAACCTTTATGTATTCAGCAATTCCAGCAAAAGACAGTTTAAAACACACCAAAAATAATTAAAACCCCCGACTAATAATTATTACTAAAAACAAAAGCTTAATGTAATAAAAAATGTTTTATTTTCAAGAGCTATAAAAATACTATAGAATATTTTATTTAAAGACAAGCATAACTGTCGGGCAAGTCGTGTGACAGTGTTAGGAATTTCATTCCAATTTTCACTGAATATTGTTAATTAAAATTATAATAGTAGAATAAAAGTGAAGAATAAAGGTAACAAGGTATGTAATATTAATATATAAAATATTTCAAAAATTCTTATTAGAAATGACCCAGTTCAAAAACATTAAACTAAGTACCTGTGGTATGGGATAATGGAATGTTTCTCTTTTCTTAAAAAAATTAAAACGTTAAATATTTATTTGTTTAAAACTTTATTCAATCTGAAATTAAAAATTAAAAAATCTTTACTACATGTATTATGCATTTAATTTTTATATTTTCTCTTAACCACTGGATAAGTTTATTTCACTTCTGAACAACTGGACTAAGCTAATTATAAAATTAACATTGCCAAATGTCAACTAACAGTAAAAACACTACCAATCTACTCATAATAAAGCAAAATGTTTTAAAATACCCTATTATTAGGTTACACGTGTAACAATATTGTGATAAATCATCAAAATAAAGGTAAATTTGGACACTAAAAAACCATGAAGCATATTACTAATATTTACTATGTAAATTATCAAGCCCTTTAGGCTTTATATTATTGACTGCACTATATAATACCGATACTCTGAGGCTAAAAACATGCAAAACTACAAGTAATGCAATTACCATAGTTAAAGAAAGCAAATACAGTGCAACCTCTCAAAAACTGACCCTCTGTAAACCGGAATTCCCTCAAAAGTGGATGTTTTATAGAGTTCCTTTTTAAACATCAGTACAGACCATAACCTCTCTAAAACAGAAGCCTCTCAAAACCTGACCCTCTGGAAACCAGAATTCCCTCAAAAGTGGATGATTTACAGAGTTCCTTTTTAAACATCAGTACAGACCATAACCTCTCTAAAACAGAAGCCTCTCAAAACCTGACCCTCTAGAAACCGGAATTCCCTCAAAAGTGGATGATTTACAGTTCCTTTTTAAACATCAGTACAGACCATAACCTCTCTAAAACAGAAGCCTTTTAAAACCAGACATTCTTCTTGGTCCAAGGGTGCCCAGTTTAGAGGGGTTTCACTGTATATTGATTTACTATGAATATAAAGATGAAACCTACTGAATGTAAAAATGTGGTTAAACAAAAACAGTACTGCTTTAATGTAACTCTTCATAATTTGTTTATTAAAGAATGAGCATTCTCTGCAATGTACATGTATTTCTGATGTAAAACTATTGTCACAGATAAAGCTGCTAATAGTAAACAGTTTAATTAAGGTAACTAATTTAATCCAGGCTTCTGTGTCAAACAGTCCCTGTTGTAATACAATTAAAACAATTAAGCTTACTTGATGTGGGCTTATATTTTGGTGAACCGGTCAAAGTACAAATAATTTTACAAAGACTGAAAATAATTTTTAAAATGATTTCAACATTACTGTACAAGAATAAAACCACTTCTGAAAGTGACCCCCTAATGTTGAATAATAATGTGCTGTTTTTATTTTTTATTTATTTATTTATTTGTTTTGGTTTTCTTTAAATGAAACAGATAAATTCCACCAGGCTTTATTTATATATATATATATATATATATATATATATATATATATATATATATATATATATATATATATATATATATATATATATATATATATATATATATGAAGTGTTTCATTGCAAAACGCGATAAATGCTATACAAACCCAATCCTAAAAACATTTTATTCCAAGCCACCATAAACACTACACCAGTTTCTCTGCAATCTGTGACATATCCTCAGACAATCGTATCGCGTTTGAACTGAATTTGAGCGTGTGTTTGTCTACGTGTGAACAGTGTCTGAGTGGTGTTCGCACAATGGTTTTAATATGGTGTTTATCATGTTTTGCAATGAAACTCTTCATATATATATATATATATAATTATATATACACTGAACAACAAAAGAAATGCAAATATTTTAATATATTTGGGGGGGGGGGGGTCATGGTAAAATTAATTTGGTAAACACACAAGACATTGATAATTTTAACAGGTCTACACAATAATTAATGGGATTCAAGCAGAATAATTTTAAATAAGTGAATATAAACTAAATTAATATTCATGTTTCTTTTTTTGTTCAATTTAATATCCATAACAACATTGTAATAAATGGTATTACCACGAATGATCAAGTGACAAGAATCAAATATCTTTGTATTAGTAGAAAATTATCATTCCATGCTGCTAGTTAATACAAAATACACCACTATATTATATACCTGAATGAAAAATCTGAAAATATAATCTCAGACATATTTGTAAATATTTGTTAGTTTTTACAAAAACCTGAGTTTTCAAACATATGAAACTGCATAACCACTTTGCATATATTATACAATTATGATAAACAACAGTAGATTTAATTACTGTACACTGAATTTGTTTTAATAAAATAAAAATTGTAATAAGACATGAGTGTGTATTCATTGGATTTCCTAATAATTTATGAATATACATAACTATATGTCACAAATAGCAGGAAACTAAAATCAGAGACATGCTCACACTCACAACCAATGCATATTTAAAATTTGTGATTCTGAATAAACTGTCCTTTTTAGCTACACTTACTGTCCACACCTTTCAGCTGGTCACACAATTAGAATGTTTGTACAAAACGTTCTGTTCGACTAGTAAATGACTTTCCATAAATATATTATGTGCATATGTAAGATACATGTATTGTGTGTGCTTAATTAAAGGTGCAAACTTTATACATGAACAAAAAAAAAAAAAAATACAAGTAATTGTGGAGGGAAACTTAGGCGAATCTACATTTAAATGTGAAATGTAAAGGCACAGAGTAATACATATCTTTATTTAAAATTGTTCTATTGATTTATCCAAGTACTCAGTATTAATACAAATAAGGCACTCAATAAGTGGGAATAAATATCAGTGTTGTGAGGAAAAACATCACACTCCAGAAAAATATATATATAAGTTTTTTTATATCATTAATTAGTGAAGTTGTCATGTTAGAATTTTTCAAAAATACAGTCCACTGCATACTTCTCTAGGTTATTATTTGTAAATAAATGTGTCCAAAATAACTCACATAATGTCTTGTCTTGACTCTATTTTTATATTATTGAATCACATACAAAATATATGAGTACATTATATTTTGAGTATAATTACACATTGTTTCATTATTTATTCCTTTTTTTTCACCACAGCAACCATGTTGTCGTCTGCACGTTGCACCCACTCTTTCCATGATCCCTGTGGAAAAAAAAAAGAAGAGCAATTTATTGAAAATATAGTTAGATCACTTAATTTAGAAATAACACACAATGTATGTGAAAGTACAGATATTGTTGTATGTCTTTCTTTCCAATAGACATAATATTATACAGCAAAAGAAATGACTAAACATACACAGTTAAACTATAGTCCATCCCACAGGTAACGCCTTTTTTTATACTATGGAATTCACTACAAGTTAAACTATAGTCCATCCCAAAGGTAACGCCTTTTTTATACTATGGAATTTACTACAAGTTATTTATTTCTGAGCCAAATGTTTTCTAAATTACACACAAAAATAGTTGGGGTTTTTTATTTTCAAAACACTTACTTTTTGTCTGAGCCGATTGTTTTCTAAATTTCACACAAAAATAGTATTATTTTGTTATTTTCAAAACACTTTTACTTTTCTTCTTATATCAAACCAAACTGAGATTATTTACAAAAACCATTTTTGTAGGAGGATGGGATTGACTATAGATGTTTAGTTAACACAATGGTTATACAAATTATGTACCGGTAGTGGTACATACAGGCAGAGCAGCATAGAACCAGTTAGAGATGTAGCTTTTCTTTTAGTCAAAGAAATATAAAATATACTGTGTAAAGGAATATTTGTTTAATGGCACCTCAATACATTTTAAACTATGGTAATGTGAGGTCTAACAAATGGTTACTTCGACAATTGGTCCAGACAGAAAGACAAGAAACCCACTGCTACCAAAAGATACTCATATATCAAATTCAAGCAATTAAAGGATCTTTTGTATGAATTTAACCACAGACAGGAAAGAACATACCATAGCCGTTAATATACATGTACCAACTGTAGGTCACTGGTTAAGACAGGATAAAACCCCATGGGTCCGGTGAGAGCAATCAGTCCTAAGATTTTTTTATATCAAACTGTTATTTAATAACTTTATAAGTGAATGACATATAACGACATAAAAAAAGGGGAAAAACTTTACTTTCTGCCCATAAAATATAAAATCCTGCAGAATTGTTTGTTGATGATAAAGTATGTTACAAAATGTATTCTTAATTAATCTATGATACATGGCAGACGATACTGCCAAAACATCTATTCTCCTCCCTGGCTCAGTAGTTGGTTGGCATTGTGCAATGTCTTTATTCAGCTGGAGTTCAATTTAATTTTCAACAGTCTGGTTATCTGATTAATAAGCTAATGTTTTGGTGCCAAAAACAAATCTACCCAGATTCCAGAACAGACAGATTCTAGTTTGTTTGTTTGGGTGTTTGGTTATTGAATACCAGAGAAAAAAACACATTAAACGTTTGTTTTGTACCAGAGAAAAAAACACATTAAACGTTTGTTTTGTTTAATACCACCACTCAAGCACATTGATTAATCAATCATCAACTACTGGATGTCAAACATTTGGTAATTCTGACATGTAGTCATCAGAGGAAACCTGCTACATTTTCCCACAGACAGGAAAGCACATACCACAGCCTATCACCAGTTGTGGTGCACTGGTTGGACTGATAAAAAAACTCAATCAGTGAGGCAAAAACCTCAAGCGAGCACTCAACCAACTGAGCTAAATTTTGCCTGAAAACATATTAAATCTTCTTCTTTTTTTAAAGACTCTAATCTAAGCTTATTTCAGTTGATACAGCATATGTGACTCAGTTTTTCTGTGATGTTCAGGACTGAACAGTGTTCATGCATTCAAGGATCTTAACATTTTCTGGAGTTCTTTTTACAGTGACTGTGATACTCACAAAGTAGACTGGTACATCTTTCCCGAGACAGTGTGCGGCTGCTGCCAGTCCACAGGCTGTTAACCCAGTCAAACAGGAGGCCACCAGTGGCTTGTTCAAGTCAATCTCAGCCTTGTCAAACACTAGACAACAGATTAACAGTCAACTTCAAAACCTTAGCTTTATTTTTAACATAAAAATATTTATAACCTGACCATAACTTATGAAAATTAGCATTCATGGAGGTAATTTTAACCACATCAAAGTTCAGGTTTGCATATTTCAAAATATTGATGGATTGTAAAATGGATATATTTAGTAATATAATCATACTATAAACAAATAATTTGGCAAAGATAAATATACAAGAAATGTACAATATAATTTGTAATCTATGTAAATAACAAAGAAGATTAAATAAATTAATTAAAATTTAAATTGAAAGTTGTTCAACTGTTTTTAAAACCAAAAGAACAGAACAAAAACATTATTTCTTAAATCAAATTATTTTGTGAAACAAAGGCTGATAACTCTTTTTAGAATTATAGCATAGGGTGTTGAAAATTATCAATGGTTTATTTGTGAGAGACACACACCAGTATACAAACAGCTTATATTTCAGATATATGCAGACTTACATATTTTCAAGTCTTTATCTGACTTGAATGTGCCATCTTCATTAAAAAGGTCTTCAAATGGAATATTTCTTGCACCAGGTATGTGTCCAGTCTTCAGATCTATAAATAAAATAATAATAACAGATACAATTTTATTAGCAGTATTTTAAACCTTTTGAAATGTATGAAAGTCATTATTGGAAAAACTCTAAGTAAGTTCTTGGCTTTAGAGGTCAGATTGTGAGCAACTGAAAGAATATAACTTGATAAATACACATACACAATATCAAAATCATCCTTAAAAGAATTATTAATTGAAAACAATTATAGAAATTTTAAGTTAAAAATTACTAATGTTAATCCAGTTCTAAATAACAATGACTTCAGGTCATGGGGCTCATTTACTTAAAACCAAAGAAAGTCATCATCCAGTTACGGCAATTAGAGAAACTTCAACCAAACTTTAAGTTAAAATGATAATGATATTGCACACCATGGGGTTCAGGATACAGTAATATTTTGGTGGAACTTTCATATCAAATATGAAAGTCATCTGTTAAAACATTCAAGAGTTAAAAACAATTAGTGAAACTTTAAACATGTCTTACAGATTCTTAAAAACTGTTACATTCATCACAAAATAGTTTTATACATATACATGCATGTGTATCTTCTGAAGGCTCTTCCTGGGTTTATCTTGAGTTCCAGGGGCCTAATTCACAAAGGTCTCTTAGGCTCTATGCAAGTCTTTTAGCATTGCACTGCGAGATCGCAAAGTTGCGAGGGTTTAGTGAATTAGGCCCCTGGTCTTGTTGACCACATGCCCCATGTTTTCAACCTGGACAGGGATTAGGCCTTTGTACAGGGTTCGAACTTAACTGCGGCACCGACGTATGTGGTAGAATATTGTGGTTAAATGTAGGGACCAACAATCAAGTGCAAATGTGCACCATATATGACCTTTAATTTTTATCTGGCTTTAACGAAATGCATGTACATGATCAGATAGCTAGACAGAAATTGTCTTTTTACTGACTCACATTATGCACTCTGTGTATGCCAAACATCGGCAAATTCATCAGAAAATATAAACAACATGAACATGTAACAGAAGAGACTTTCCAAATGAATGCATGGTTGCAGAACAGAAACAAGATGAAGATTCAAAATGGCAGCATACATACCATCAGGTTTCTCCAGCTCTTTTTGTCCGGAGAATTCCTCCCAGCTTCTCGCATCCACCATCTGTTCAACCTTACTTTTCACATTCTTAACCATTGCATCGTAATCACGCATTAACTGAAAGTTTGGCTGAAGAAGATAGTCTGTCTTCTACAAGTAAAATTAATCGAGATTATTATACTAGAGTGTGTGTCGTGCTGATTTCATGAAACAAGTTTCAGGATTCTTGTATTGCCCAAGCGAAAACAAGGGTAATACATGAATCCTGACATGAGTGTAATAATTTTCTGACATTTCGATAATCGACATCATCTAAGATTAGTCACATGATTACTTGTGTGCTTCATATGGCTTTTATTAAGTCAGTTATGTTGAACCATGTGGATAATAATACATGTTGTAAATCCTACAACAATGTTTATATTTCAAACTGTTCTTGGGCAACCAATTAAACAAATGAGAGAAACAAAGCATTACATGTAGAACATTACTGTGTTGTCTAAAAGTAACACCAAAGAATTTTGAGTTCATTAATGATTTAATGACATCACAGCACACTGCTTGGTGTCAAATATGTAACCTATGACAAAAATAACTGAAGAAAATGGTTAATACGAAGTTATACTGTAACATAACTTTATCTCACCTACTATAATCTTTCCCATCATTCTATAAAAATATGTTTTGTAAATAACTTCAGTTTGGTTTGTCATAAGAAAGTTTGTTTTGTTTAACAACACCACTAGAGCACATTGATTAATTAATCATCGGCTATTGGATGTCAAACCTTTGGTAATTATGACTCGTAGTCGTCAGAGGAAACCTGCTACATTTTTTCTAATGCAGAAAGGGATCTTTTATATGCACTTCCCCACAGACAGGAAAGCATAAACCACGGCCTTTGGCCAGTTGAGGCGCACTGGTTGGAACAGAATAAACCTAATCAGCTAAATGGATCCACCGAAGTGGTTTGATCCTGCAATGCAAGCACCTCAAGCGAGCACTGAACCAACTGAGCTAAATCCCGGCCTGGTTTGTCGTAAGAAGACAATTAAAAGTGTTTTGGATTTTTGTTTTTTTATTACTATTTTGGTGTGCAATTTACAAATTCCATAGTATAAAAAAAGGCGTTTGCTGTGGGATGGACTATAGATAAATTCCACAGTGTTATAATATAACATATCTATAAGTAACTTACTAGATACTTAACAAGGAAGGAAATGTTTTATTTAACGATGCACTCAACACATTTTATTTATGGTTATATGGCGTCGGACATATGGTTAAAGACCACACAGATATTGAGGGAGGAAGCCCGCCGTTATTACTTCATGGGCTACTCTTTTCGATTAGCAGCAAGGGATCTTTTATATGCACCATCCCATTGACAGGATAGCACCTACTTAATAAGGAAGGAAATGTTTTATTTAACAACACACTCAACACATTTTATTTACGGTTATATGGAATGGAATGGATGAAGGTCTAGGGCATATATTGTCATATTTTCTAATGGAAGGAAGGAAAATTATTTATTTAACGATGCACTCAACACATTTTATTTATGGTTATATGGTGTCGGACATATGGTTAAGGACCACACAGATATTGAGGGAGAAAGCCCGCTGTCGCCACTTCATGGGCTACTCTTTTTGATTAGCAGCAGATCTTTTATATGCACCATCCCATAGACAGGATAGCACATACCACGGCCTTTGATGTACCAGTCGTGGTGCACTGGCTGGAGCGAGAAATAGCGAGATACTTAACAATGCAACAAAGTTATGACTGAATGTCTAACCTACTACTAGTAGATAAATAAGGGACCGTAGCAAAAGTATATGAAGCCAAAAGAGACTAAATCATTTAGTCTCTCTGCAGACCCCTCCCCCCCTCCCACCCCAAGAGACTAAAATAAGAGCAACTTTGGCTTCACATTGGTGGACAGACAACATGAGGTCCACCACTAAGCAATCTGGCGCAACAGGTAGCAAGCCGAACCTTCAAAACGACTCCAACTGAGGTAAAAAAGCCAGTCCCTTGTTCAGAGTAGTTGCTAACAAGAAAATTTGCAATAGAAAAGTTAGGAGCCCAGTAAAGCACACCAAACCACTGACAGCTGCGTCCTTCGTCAAAACTAAAATAAATAAACCATCTCAACCAGAAAAAAGAGTCAAGATAACCAGTCAAACCACCAAAGTGCCCAATAAGGTAGTGAACCCACCCACTAACAACACCTCAGTGTCCCCTGGGCCATTTTATAAAGAGGTGACCATCAAGGCCACTGGTAGCTTGAAGTACCAGCCACAACAGCACAGTCAACCATCATGCCAACCCACCCCTACCCCACCAACTAACACCCGTTCCAACCTAACCGCTCCACTGAACCTTACCAACAAGTGGCTAGCCAAACTTCACCCACTTCCACCTCAGTCCACAGCTCTAGCCACTCTCAAAACTGATAACCCCCACCTTGAGATTGACGATGCCACTACATGGTCAAATGGATATGTCCTTATATCAACCACCACCACCGGCGACATGCACATCATCATCAATGGTCGCCAACATCAGCTTCTTCCATTTGAAAGGAAGCCAAGCAAATGCCAACACTGCCAACAGTGGGGGGCACGGGGCTGCAAAATGCCGACATTATAGGGAACCTCCTACTTGTAGCCGATGTGGTCAAAAACATCCCTGGAGTTCTAGAAACTCCCCTTGTACCCAACCGATACAATGCGCAAACTGTCTTAGTAGGCACATGGCACAAGACCCCAGGTGCCATCACTACCAGAGGGCTCTTCGACAACTTAACAACAAACTAAACCAAGTTAGTCAAACCAAGCAAAGCAGACCTACTTTTTCTAAACCAGAAACAGTAACTCAATCAATTACATATGCTGACAAACTTAAAACTACTGACCAAACTCAGGTTAGAGAACTCAAAACTATCATCGAACAACTAGTTCAGGAAATGTCTAATATTAAATCCAGCCTGGTAACCTCTAAAAACTAAAGCTAAAACTAAACAGTATATATCATCAACCATAATTTCGGGCCTGCGTAATGGGAGATACGTCTCCACACGCCCCCACTAATAATATCAACACATTAAAAAAGGGCCTTAGCGTTCTCCAATGGAACGCTAAAGGCCTCCATTCAATGGGACATGGTGCCGAACTTATTCAACTAATTAGCACCAGCAATATCAAGCCAGATATAATTTGCCTACAAGAAACATGGCTAGGAATCGGCACTAAAAATAAAAATAAAACAACTAAAGTATTTAAAATTCCAGGATATACTAGTTACTATAAAAATAGAGATAACAGCACCAGAGGTGGAATAGCCACATTAATTAAAAATACCATACCTCATACTGAAATTAAATACGATTCTATTAATACAAACTTAGAAGTCCTAGGACTTACTATACAAAACGATAAAATGCTCATTGACGTCATCAATGTTTATAGCCCACCGGGAACAGCCCATAATCAACTAACGTTAAGAGACTACAATAAACTCATAAACTCAAACAATGACTTGATTCTTGTAGGAGATTTTAATTGTCATACCACACTGTGGGGAGGTCTGCACTCCGACGCACATGTATGTCTCAACGATGGCAGTACTACTTTTATCCACAATTATCAGGGCACATCCGCCATCGACCTAACCATCACCTCTAACAATATAGGTGCAAACGCCCAATGGGAGGTGTTAGAAGCTCTCAACAGCGACCACCTCCCATTCTAACCAGCTATAAATGTAATACTACTTATACAGAAGCAGAAAAATTTATACCTAAATTTAAATTTAGTAAAGCTAACTGGGCTGGCTTTACAAGTGACTGTAGCAAAATTAAGTTAGAAAATAGCCTAAACATTGACGACGCCACTAATAAACTTACTAATAAAATAACAGAAATAGCTGAAAAGAATATTCCTAAAACTAAACCCTTCAATAAAAATAGACCAGTTAACTGGTGGACGGACGAAATTAAATCTAAATGTGGCTTTAGGAACAGGATGCGTAAACTTTATAAAAAAACAGGGAAACAAGACTACCACACTAAATATAAAATAGCCAAAAACAAAGTAGGTAAGCTTATCATCAATGCTAAACAAGCCAGCTGGCATAAATTTTGCGGTGAAATTAACAATAGAACATCTATGAGAGAAATGTAGAAAAAAATTAAGGCTATTCAAGGACAACGCACTAATTCCACAGTCCTTCAAAAACATAAAACAGCAACTACTAATAAACAAAAGGCCGACCTTCTCAGTAAAACTTTCAGTAAAAACAGTAGCAACGAAAATTTTCCTAAACAATGTTTTTGAGAAACTTAAGAAAGATAACTCTCTACCAACTAATGATACTAAAACAGCAAATCACCCAACTACTGATAATTTAGAATTTAATAAACCGATAACAATGTTAGAATTAAAAACAGCTCTTAAAGCTAAAAAAAAGTACTGCCACCGGGCCCGATCAAATAAGTTACACATTACTCCAGCATATGCTGGATGTAGCCCTAAAGGTAGTGTTATCGCTCTTTAACCGAATCTGGAGGGAGGGTCAAATGCCCACTGCGTGGAAACATGCAGAATGCTTTAGTCTCCCTAAAGTGGGAAAAGACCATTCCCTCCCAGGGAGTTATAGATCGATAACACTCACGTCCCACATATGCAAAACCTTAGAAACTATTATCAATAAACGACTCAACAATTACCTACTCGAAAATAACCTAATAACTAATGTACAGAGCGGATTTAGAACTAAACATTCAACAATAGATCAAATAGTTAGATTACAAAATAGTATTAATGATGCATTTAGAAAATCTCATAAGGTCTTAACAATATTCATAGATATTGAAAAAGCTTTTGATATGGTATGGTGTCACGGTCTACTAAATAAACTACAGAGTAACGGTATTATAGGTAATATGTTTAATTTTATCAACAATTTCATCCATAATATACTACTCAAAAGAATTTAAGGGTCAGACGATATTTTCGACATTATTTTCTGAATGTCAATTATATTAGCTAGACCATAATGTCACGCATGGTATTGTTCCATTTTGACAAAAGTGGGTCTAAGCAACCCATAAATGAATTAAAATCCACTGTCATTGACACTGTCGACTAGTTCTAATGGTGAAAACATGCTTACATTTGCACGTAAATTAGGGCGAAAGCGAAAGGTCTGCTAAGTGCCCATAACTTGCTTTTTCACAAAGCGCTTCATTTGCATGCTTTGCACGTGTATTCCATGTTCCCAATGCTGAATTTCCGTATAATTGGAGCGTGCGTTCGTGTACGGTGCACACTCCAAATTCGACAATGGTACGACTTCAACTGACTATCGAAGATCGAGGAAGGGCTATTGCTTGGCTTCAGGATGGCAATACGCAAAGAAATGTTGCTCTGACACTTGGTGTCAGTCAGAGTGTCGTTGGCCGACTGTGGCAACGGTACCAAGCAACGAATTCTGTTCGAAATCGTCCACGTTCGGGAAGACCCCGAAGCACTACAAATAGAGAGGACCGCTACATCACCAATATGATTCTACGTCAACACACAACCACTGCACGCCGATTACGTGACAATCTGCGGACTGCGACTGGAACTCGAGTGTCTGATCAAACCATACGCAATCGTCTGAGAGCCAATAATCTACGCTGCCGTCGCCAGGCTGTTCGACCACCACTCCTACCACGTCACAGAACGGCCAGACGTCACTGGTGCACGCTTCATCTGCGGTGGCAACGTGTTCAGTGGGGTCGAGTGATGTTCACTGATGAGTCCAGGTTTAGTCTCCAGTTCAACGACGGTCGGGTTCGTGTCTACAGATGTCCTGGGGAGCGCTTCGCTGATGTTAACGTTAGACAACGTCACCGGTTCGGTGGTGGCAGCGTCATGGTGTGGGGCGGCATCTCTATCCACCACAGGACCCCTCTCTATGTGGTGGATGGAAATCTGAATGGAATCCGCTATCTGAATGAGATTATCCGGCCGTTGGTTCTCCCAGGCCTTCAGCAGATTGGCGGTGGGGCAGTTCTGCAGGATGACAATGCCAGACCCCACCGCGCCAGGGTGGTAACGGACTTTCTCAGACAACAAGGTATCGCCAGGATGGATTGGCCAGCATATTCGCCTGACTTGGCCCCAATAGAGCACGCCTGGGACGAATTAGGCAGGAGAGTTCGGGATAACCATGCCCCTCCGGCCAACCTTCATGATCTGGGTCAACTTCTTATGGCAGAGTGGCAGGCCATTCCCCAAGAGTTCTTCAGACGTCTGATCAACAGCATGAGGCAACGATGTGTCGAGTGTATTCGCGCCAGGGGTGGATTCACACACTATTAAACGAATGTTCTAATGTGTAAAATCCATGTTTGACAACCTTCAACTTTGACAGCATGTCATGTGACTTTCTTGTATACAGTGACGTTTATTTGTGGTTTTTTGTAAATATGGAACAATAAATAAAAAATATGGTGTAGTTTACATCATCAATCTAATACACTCTGAAACTTATTTGGTTATAAATTTTTGACCCTTAAATTCTTTTGAGTAGTATATAGATCAATCTCAGTTAGAGTGAACGGTCATTATTCAGATAGAACCGAAATAATTAATGGCATACCACAAGATTCGGTCCTCTCACCAACCTTATTCATTAATGACATAACTAAAGCACTTAATGCTAAAGGAAAAACAAAAACGACCATGCCATTAAACACAGCACTATTTGCCGATGATTGCGCCATCTGGCGCACAGGCAACACAACCACTAATTTATTTCACCTAATGCAAGCTAATATGAATAGACTTAACAAATGGGCCCTGGACTGGGGCATTAAACTATCAGAAACTAAAACTGTCTATATGCTTTTTAATAAAGTCAATAAATCAGATAATCACCAACTTAAATCAGGTGATAAAATAATTCCTAGAGTCAAAAATTTTTAATTTCTAGGTGTAACTTTTGACTCAAAACTAACCTTTAGTGACCATATCAATGACATAGTGAGGAACTCAAAAAATACTCTAAACTTGTTAAGAGCCATCTCAGGTACCAGTTGGGGAGTGCAAACAGAGGCAATGCTTACGGTTTACAAAGCATGCATACTCTCCAGAATAGATTATGGAGCCCAAGCCTACAGTTGAGCCGCCCCCAAACTGTTACATAAATTAGATGTTATTCAAAACCAAGCTCTTAGAATCATAGCTAAAGTTCCATCAAATACCAGCGGACAGAGCTTAGAAGTTGAGTTTAACATTATGCCACTGAAATATCGTCGCAATCTTCAACATCTTAATTATCATCTAAAAATCCACTCTCTTAAACTAGATCACCCAGTTCAGGAACTCACTCCTATCATAGCTAAACCAGGACTAGTATTCAAAACCAATCAAAATCTTAACGATTCTTTCGCCACTAAAGCTAGTAAAATAGAAATAGAAGTAGGTGTAGATAACACGCCAGTGGCACTATACCATATCAATCAGCCAGTCGAGTGCCACACACCATATCTAATTAAACATGCTACTGATTCAACTCCATTTCCACCATTTAAGAAAATCCTGTTCGAAGCCGCAGCCAACGAAAATTACCCTGAGCACATCCATATCTACACGGATGGCTAAAAAAATCCAGATAATGGTAGGGTTGGCTTCGCAATAGTTGAAGAAAAAATATCTAAACACTCGAAATTAGTTAAACACTCCAGGCTGTCAGATAATCTATCAGTCTATACAGCAGAACTGACAGCCATCCATGAAGCTCTAATCTGGATCAAAACCCAAAAATACTCAAAAACCGTTATTTTTTCAGACAGTCTTAGCTCTATCCAATCACTTCAAACTAATAAATCTACCAGACCAGACATTCTCGCAGCTATCCACAATAAACTTCATGAACTAAACCATCTCAATTTAACAGTAGTATTCGAATGGATCCCAGCTCACGTAGGGATAATTGGCAATGAAATAGCTGACTATGGAGCCAAAACTGCACTTTCAATCAGTAGTAAAATTACAACACTACCTTTAGGAATTTCAGAACTCATGTCAAAAGTAAGAAAACATTACATTAATCAATGGCAGGCCAACTGGGACCTAACAACCAATACATGGCACTATAACATCAAACCACTAGTCAACTCTATCCGACCTAAACACCTAAACACTTATGTGGATAAAATAATTACTAAATTGCGCATAGGTAAATCATCGCAGCTCAACAGCTGCTCTTTCACCAATAAAAACCCTGACTGTGAGTGTGGCACCTGGGAAGACATGAAACATTATCTACTGGATTGCACGTTACACGACAGTCAGAGAAAACTAATGATAGAATCAATAACCGAAGCCAACCATAACAAACCAATTACTCCTAATTTTTTACTTAACCCTGATAAATTCCTCAAACTCAAAACCTTCAAAGCAGTATACCAATTCGTCCAGTCCACCAAACCAAAATTATAAAAGCCACGTGCAACCCGCCGTGCCAGCATTCGATCGGCGCAAACCACCAACTCGACCGATCGCAGGCAGGATGGGAAGCCGTAGCATACCCACTGGGCACCTGGCAAGTCATTTAGTCAAAAGCTAAAAAATTTGAAAAAGATCGCAACCACCCGCCTGTACGTCTCCTGGAGGGAAGAGCGACCTTCTGCACTCGACCGACACGCACTCCAATCTGGGAGACCAACGGAGGGAAGGTGGCGATCTATAACTAAGATAAATAATTAGTATACTACTTAACTCGTGACACCTGTGACTCCCTGGAAGGAACATCCACCCTACGCACTCGAACAGACTAGGTATTCCAACCCGGGGAGAGAATGGTGAAACGACAAAAGTACAACCATATGCCTAAACAAGTTAGCTGATATAAATGCAGCTATAAATTAACAACTGCTCAAAACCTCCCACCTGTACATCTCTTGGATGGAAGAGCGACCTTAAGCACTCGACCAACAAGCACTCCAACCAGAGAGATCAACGGTGGGACGGTAGCGAGTGATTAATAATTACTAGATATGACAATACTTAAATCGTGACACCTGTGACCCCTTGGCGGAAAATCCACCCTTCGCACTCGACCAGACTATGTATTCCAATCCGAGGGGAGAACGGTGAAACGACACAAGTAAAAGCATATACTTAAACTAGATAGCTGGCATAAAATAAAAATATTAATCAACAATTATTCAAAACTACCCGCCTGTACAACTCCGGGAGGGAAGAGCGACCTTAAGCACACGACTGACAAGCACTAGAACCCCAGGGTTCAACGGCGGGACGGTAGCGAATAATTAATAACCATTGTTAACCTTACTGTAAATATTTATTCAGGTTCTGAAACTCGTGTGTTGCAATTGGTGTATACTACTCCCAAATGTTTTGGTGGCCCTTAAAACAAACAAGATAGGATACCACTAATTACCACTTTTTCTTGCAGCATTCTCATTGGTCCAATCCAGCCAATCACGAACAATGAACCTCACATGTAAATAAACTGCACAATTGTGTCTTTTGCACTCGCACCATGTTCTTTATTATTGATGCATGAAATCCTGGCTGACTAAGGTAAGTCAACTAGGGCAACAGAGGAAATAGCAAGCAGGAAAACAAGATAGACCTAAAGACAAACCAAGTAAGCCTAGTAAATTATTCTATACTACAAACGATTACCAACATATAGATATTGTTCATTTCGCCTCAGTTATTTCATTTATTCATAAAATAATCTATTCAGGGGGTGGGAATCAAAAATCTTAAACTATACTTAGCTGTCAACTATACTCCTGTACAATTGCTACTAGATACTATTAAGCTCATTTTTATTCATTGGTAATAAAGTTAAGTATGGCAAGCATTAGGCTTTTTAAACCAATACCTACACTATAAGGGTTTCACCCTTCAAATTAGATAGCTAGATTAGTCTAACTCCCCCTCCGTCATTGTATTCAATGCTATACAAAGACGGAGGGGGATGGGTGGTCATGAATGACCGTTGAACACACTAGAATAGGGACTTAAGACAATAAGTACAACCTTAACACAAAATTAGAAACCACACACAGACTACACGCTCACTGCATCAGTACACAGGGTGCATTGACTAATGATAACAATCCACCCGCACCCATTTAATGGCCCAGCACGTGCTCTAATAAGGAACCGGACAAAAGAATACTGGTTCCGAGTACACAATTGCAAATGCACCCGGGGGAAGCTGAACAAAAGAATATCGGCCTTCCCTACCCAAACCCCAAATACTTGCTGCTGGTGTAACTTGTACTTGGTGACACTAAAAGGAGGACACGAAGGACCCCGTCAACAAACATCAAGCCGACCAACCCGGAACAGCTGCCTTGCCTACCAGTGCCAAATACACAATTGCACGAGTCTCCCCTGGGTTGTCATGCCACGACCAGATGCGGTCAGGTCCTTATAAGGGCCCTATGGGCAACCTAGGGAGACAACCAGCGACATAAAGGTCTATAATTAACGAGCTACTCTCGATTCACTAATATCAAAACCTATGCTAGCTCAGCCATTTACCTTTCGACTGACCGTTCAAAATTGCACCAAATTTTCTCAATCAAAATTGCGCACCACTTTCTCTTTGGCATTAACGGCTCCATTCAAAATTCCATAGCACCACCACCACCCCCACCCGCCTGCTACCGATTCGGTCGGGCTGCTGGTGCTCCCTTGCACCTGCCAGTGCAGGCGGTCCTTCCTCTCCTCTAACCTTTCCTGTCATGTACGGAGGAGCCGGCCTTGGCCGGCTCTTGTGCACACGACAGGCGTGCGCTACAACAGCTTGTTCTGAATGTGCACGTAAAACCCTATGACATGACATGACATTGGTGGACATGCCCATGGTGCTATGTGAACCAGTTTGTTTTTGTTGAAAGAGACAGGGAGAGTTTTTTCCCCGTTTACCTTCAACAAAAACAAAATAAAGAATATCTAGATATAAATAAAAAGAATGTTCTGTTTTTTAAATTCTCTTTAAAGGGACATTCCCAAGTTTGCTGTATTGTAAGATGTTTCCGATTAAGATTTTTTCTACGATTAAACTTACATATTAAATATATTTTCTTGTTTAGAATATCAGTTTCTGTATATTCAATGTATTTCTGGTCATCTTAATATTTGTAAGAAGCCCAAACTGGATTTTGTCTTCAAATAAATTTGCACGTACGAGAAAATATTTTTTTAGGAAATAAAATGAAATTTAACCTAGGACAAATATTATAACGATCAGAAAACATGTTTAATATACAGCCACTAATATTTTATGCAGAAAATATATTTGATATGTAATTACAGTCGTCAAAAAGTCTGTTAGTCGATAACATGTTACAAACTGCAGCAATCTCAGGAACGTCCCTAAAATGAAAGTTTTGATAAAACCAACTATTAGTTTAGATTAAATCATGATCTTAAAATTAAAGTTTTGATATTAAACAGGGCTCAGTGCAGAAGGTTTTTTTCACTTGCTCCTGGCTAGTAAATGAAATATACTTAGTAGCCAAATTTCTTCATCCACTCACCAGTATTTAACCGGAATAAGCCTGGAGGGGGAATAAAGCAGGTTCATTAATAGCCAGGGGGGGAGGAGGGGGTACTCATGGCCAGGGTCCTCCATTCAAAGGACCCAGGAAGGAAAGGAAGAACGTGACCATGTTTCATGGCTGGTTGTTATGGTACTTTGCCCATGCACGGGGGTGGGATGTAGCCCAGTGGTACAGCGCTCACTCAATGCGTGGTCGATTCCTGTCTGTGGGCCCATTGGGCTATTTCTCGTTCCAGCCAGCGCACCACAACTGGTATATCAAAGGCCGTGGTATGTACTACCCTGTCTGTGGGATGGTGCATATAAAAGATGCCTTGCTGCTAATCGAAACGAGTAGCCCATGAAGTGGCGATAGCGGGTTTCCTCTCTATATATATCTGTGTGGTCCTTAACCATATGTCTGACGCCATATAACCGTAAATAAAATGTGTTGAGTGAGTCGTTAAATAAAACATTTCCTTCCTTTGCCCTTGCTCAGTCTATATAATAACCAGAGGAATCTAAAAATAAATGGTTTATAACGATTCCATATGATCCAAGCCGGAGTTTACCAAAGTAAATACAGGAAATAAACACATGTATATCGTTTTTCAACTCCTTTTTGACTTTTAGAGGGTGAAGCCTTTTTAAAAAAAACACCAAAACCCCCGAAATGACCCTAGTGGATTCTTTGACCCCCCCCCCCCCCAATGACGAAAAATTTCATCTCTTTTGGCTTCAAAATACTTTTGCTACGGTCCCTAAGTACATGTATAAAAAGGTTGAAAAGTTTGATTTGATTTCCTACCTCAACTTGGGGCTCCTCTGTAGACACCTCGTACCCATCATCCAGCCACTTTTTAAAACCTCCATCGAGTATAGAGATCTTTGAATGACCAAACACCTGATTAAAAAAAACAAAAACAATAAGCACAATCAAGGTTTTACTATCTGTACTAGTCTGATGTAACTACTAACAAAAATATTCAGTCAATTTTAAATAACACCTAAATAGAAAATATCCATACTTGTCAGCATTAATTTTTAATTAAGGTTTTAATTAACATTGGTAAGCATTGGGTTCACATCACAGCACTTGCTCTAATTCATATTTGTGACACAGTCCTCTCTCACTAACCATAACCCATACATTAACCAGGGGCATCAGAGCTGGGATGGTAGGAGCCTTAGATGACCAAGGTATGTCTCCAACTTGAACCTTAATTGAATATAAGTACGAAAATCGGTTAAAATAAAATAATTCTGTTTCTGTTACATTCCTCATAATTTAATGTCATCCCATTGGTCAAGGGGTAGAAACTGGAGTTTGTTCATTTCTCAACGAATGTAAATATAATGTTGACAGAGTATGTCATATCTGATGACATCACTTTATATTGTTAATTTGTTTTATCGAGCGATGTTGTTTAGAACTAAAAATGTAACTGAAAATAAAACATGAACTTTTAGTGTTATTATTTATTTATTTATTTATTTACTTTTCAAATGTAATTATAAGGATTGTCTGTTATTTCTTTTACATTCATCTGGTTATAAACCAAAAACATCATCCACAAACTTATATAACAGACAATCCTTAAATGAATTAAATGAATTAAAGACACTGACCCTATTACAGCTATGAGGCTATCACAACTAGCCTTTTTATTGTTAATTTATACATTACTTGCAATGTCTTGCTTAAATTATCAATTTTGGAAATTCTATTGTTTTTTTATTATTCTGATATTTGAGTACAGTATTTCAAGTTTAATTTTAAGCCAAACAAAACAGATATGTACACAAAACAATTTTGGTGAGTAGCTAATAATAATAATTACCCTGAAGAGCCACCATGTTCTG
Source organism: Gigantopelta aegis (assembly GCF_016097555.1). Lineage (NCBI taxonomy): Eukaryota > Metazoa > Mollusca > Gastropoda > Neomphalida > Peltospiridae > Gigantopelta > Gigantopelta aegis. Next base: position 84,317,778 of record NC_054702.1, read on the forward strand.
AGAGCTGACCGCGAGGTAAACTGGTCGTAGGCTATGATGTGCGTGTCACTAGCGATTCCTAACCTCTGGATGTAGTGATTGAAACAGTTCAGTTCCGGCAGATTTCGCTGAATCAGTTTTATAGATTGGACACATTCATCAGGATTGAAGTACACAGATGTTGGGATATGTGATCTGAAATGAAAATAACAATTTGTAAAATTAATTTATCAATTTAATCACTGATTAAACTGGGCTGAAATTACAAAAGAGATATCAGAGGGAGCAGACGACCATTTTTGTTTCTCCAGAGGAATTATAAACTTTATGGACCGAATTTACAAAGCCTGTTTATGTCTTACACATGTGTAAAGTACATACATTTACAATGTTTAAACACTTATATTTAAGAAAAACAGGCTTCATAATATCAGCCCTATATACTGTAGATTCTGAAATTAATGCGTCCCTAAATTAATGTGAGTGATGGTGGGCAGACTAAAATGCGACATGAAATTAATGCAAAGGCCTCCCTTTGAAATATTACTTTCCTCACAAAGTCTGTGTACTTTTTGGTTAAGTCCAAGTTACAGGCATCTTCAATGAGATTAATTCACTAACATGTCAGTGTACATATCAATTTACAACCTGTTTAGTGCCTAGCATTTTTGGTGAGATGAAAACAAAGAAATGGTTGACCTCAGGAAAAACCCATTCACACGCGATGAATCTTGTCAGCTTTTTATAGGGTGGCCAAAGACCCTGAAGTCATTATATTTGGCTGGCATTTGGCTGGACTATTGTGGACAGTTGTGTTTTATAAATATATTAGAATTTTAATCTTTGTTTGTTTTAATAACATGGGACACATAGACAAAACATAGAAATAAATGCATCATATTATTAATGCGAATAACAAAAACTCGCATTTTTCATATTAATATTATGATCGCATTAATTTCAAGATCTACTATATTTAGAACACGAATAAAAATCAAAATTAATAGCTTACTTCTTGTAGTATTCTTCATAGTAATTGGTGTCATTCTTGGGTTTCCATGTTGTGTCGAGCACCCGGAGTGGTCCGCCCTTGCTAGTTTTACTGAAGAGTTGTTCCTTCAGCCAATTAGTGCCCACAAGAGTGCGTACTCGTGACAAACCCATTCGTCTAAAATATATATATATTTTTTTATTGTTTTAATTACATGATGGTTAGGAAGCCTTACTCTAAGAATAATCTATAGCTGTAGCATTTATAGTACAACATGAGCTTCAGACAGCATTCACAAATAAACTACTAGCTGGGATTTAGCTCAGTGATAAAGTACTTACTTGAAGTGCAATGGGTCATAGGATCAATCCCCCCTTAATGACCTTAGTGTTTTTCACTGCATTCAAACTACTGATTTATGGCCAATTACTGTAATTAAGAAATTATATCCTCAGCAAGGATTCTTTTATATATGCACTTTCCCAGACATTAGCTGACTGGGTTTTTTCTTGCTCCAACCAGTGCACCACAACATGGTATGTGCTTTCCTGTCTATACAAACGTGCATATAAAAGATCCCTTGCTGCATTAGGAAAAATGTAGGGTGTTTTCTCCGATGACTATGAGTCAGAATTACCAAATGTTTGACATCCAATAGCCGATGATTAATTAATCAATGTACTCCAGTGGTGTCATTAAATAAAACAAACAATTTTTTCCCCACAGATAGGATACTTTGATATACCAATTATAGCAATGACTGAGACAGAAAAAACTAAACAAATATCCGCCAAGTAATTTTATCCTATCAAGGTCCAATACATTCTCTATCTGTGGTTGTTTCCCCTTGAAATATCAATCTATCTTACAACTTAGATTTTATTACGTTTGCACAGGCACTGAATTTCACACCTGATACTGAGTAAATTAAACTCTTTTGACTGATGGACCACCTTATAACTCCAAAACTGGGATTTCTGCCAGAAGGTACGGAGGGTAAAATTATGTACCCCAAAGTAATGGAAATTAATGGATTATAGTATGAGAACAGCAATTTAAAATTTGTCAAAGTACATGTAATGTAGTGTCCAATTTCAAAATATTTCAAGTCCTAGTAGAGGCAGTTATGAACCGTTTTGTTTTTTATTACACTCCCTCAATATTAATTTCTTACAGAAAGCTTGAAGACATCCATTCATAGAGGTATAGTATAACAAGTCTTACTAGGGATCATGGGTTGGGGGTTTGCCCTGAAACTTTGACGGTGCCCTACTGTTGGCATAAATGTTACATGTAGGGGCCATTCAACATTTATGTGATGCTCTAGGGCAGGATGGTCATGAGATGCACTTCAAAATATTATGGGAGGGTATTTTGAGTTACCAGTATATTTTTATGACGATGTGTCATTTTACTTCATAACTCAGATATAGGCCAGGCTAGGGATTTTTGAAGCTATCTTAACTCTAAATAATCGTAAAACCATCATAGGCAATGACGTCACTACAACACATGATCTTCTAGAATACAGTATCTGGGCACCTATTGCTAGTATTTTCACCATTGGGCAAGTAAATACTTTCATTGGCCAAGCCCGACGGCAGTAATTTTTTTCTAATATTATGTAGAGATAATGTTTTTTGTTTATTTGGTTTTGTTTGGGGGTGGTGGTGTTTTTTTCTTGTTTTTTAAAATCAAATAGCTGTTAATATCCAACAAACAAAAATACACAAAACCCAATGACAGTGAAAGGAAATAGGGGATGGGGGAAATAAGATCAACTTGCCACCTTTACAAAAATTTACATGTCAACACAACTGCTACAAGGGCAAACTGGACACCCCTATTTGAAATCGGAGCTGTGTGTTAACGACAGGAATGTCGGGTTTCTTCATGCAGCCGTTTGTAGACCCTGGAGGTCAACATACACATCTACTGTCCTGATCGAATGAACTGTTGAACATGATTAACTAATGGCTTGTTGCCTCATACCAGTTGGGGGAATTTTGTGTATATTAAACACACCTAGTTTTTTGCTACCTTTTGGATGTCAAATGGTTCATCAAGAAAATTGTCTATGGTCTGGTGTGTGTGTCCGTGCGTGTGCGTGCGCGTGTTTTACAACAACTTTTGAGAAAGCCAGCAATAAACGTTCTAATAACAAATAACAGACCGAAACGTGTATCTTGATTTACTTAGATGTCAACAGGACATTCTCATAAACTGGCACGAACTAGCAATAGTTACCAACACTGAACTTCAAGTACTGGACTGTGCCGTGGACAAGTTCAACTTGTCCAGTCCTCGCATGATAAACTGGACACGCTAGTCAAATATATCTAAAGACAGCGGTGGTATCAGTGTCATTTAACTCTACAAACATAAAAAGAAAGCATATATATATATTTGTTAAAAATAAAATAATCATACCCGTTCAGACGTGACAACAACTGCGATAACCGTAGTCAGTTCGTCTACACTAACTACTTTGGTTTGGGGATGACCCTACTGTGTCTATTTTTAGCAAACACTTGCAGTTCCCATGTGGCTGTTCCGCTATTTCGTTAATAACCACTAATAGCGTGTTCCATTTGCATGACGTTCGCGAATGACTTGACTGGTACTATCATATACTATCATATTACATTCATTTAAAATTTAGTGCAAAAACCTGTCTAGTAAACGATAGCGAGCACTCACTCTCCTGAACATGCTTCAAGTTTAACAACAGTTACTTCCCTTATACTATAAAAATCTTTTATTTTGTTTTCATATTTAATATGGGCCACCTTATAACTTCACCTTATAATGTTTTAGTTATCGATCTAAAGAGGGATTTTTTGATGGGGTATATATAGAAAAGTGGGGCATGGGGCCCTAACCCTAACTCTATCCCTAACCCTAACCCTAACCCTAACCCTAACTCTATCCCTAACCCTAACTCTATCCCTAACCCTAACCCTAACCCTAACCCTAAACTATTATAAATGATGGGGGAAACGGGTGGAGCTCTTGCCTTAATATGCACCGTCTACCACCCAAAATGAGTTTTAACGACTCTGTCACTAACCACAAACAACTAACTGTACTGGACAGACAGCCCACGACAGCGTACTTGAATCTTAATTTGATATAGGCCTAAGCATGAAAATAAGTTAAATTCATATTTAAAACTGGACAAGACCTTCAAGGAAGGAAGGAAGGAAGGAAGGAAATGTTTTATTTAACGATGCACTCAACACATTTTATTTATGGTTATATGGCCTCGGACATATGTTTAAGGACAACACATATTTAGAGAGAAAACCCACTGTCGTCACTTCATGGACTACTCTTTTTCAATTAGCAGCAAGGGATCTTTTATATGCACCATCCCACAGACAGGATAGTACACACCATGGCCTTTGTTACACCAGTTGTGGAGCACTGGCTGGAACGAGAAATAGCCCAGTGGGTCCACTGATGGGAATCAATCCTAGACCATCAAGCAAACGCTTTACCACTGGGCTACACCCTGCCCCTCTGACAAGACCTTCAATACATGCTTTTGTTTTAAATGACATTAAAGTTTTAGGGATACCAATAGCTTTGTTATAAATCAAACATTGAACATACTTGGGGCCACAGAATGGGAGAGGGCCAGGAGATTATGCAGGTAGGGGGACTGCGAAATCAAACACTTTGCTGAAGCAAATTAAACTAAAAAAATTCAATAGGGCCTATATATTTTCTGGGTGATCCACTATAAATGTCATTCGTATGTCTAGACACCCCCCCCCCCCCTGCTAAAATCCCTACATATACCTGGAGGGGAAAGGTAGCCATCCTCTGCCCACTTTTCCATGTTATTGTTTAGGAAGGCAGGAAAAAGCTGACCCTTTAGGTCCCCAGTGTATCATCTGATGGGTCGTCATACGGACTGTGTCCCCAGCCCTTTCAAATAAACTCTACCAGTTCTATAATCTCCATTACAAAAAATGACATTCTATTCCATGTTAATTAAACAGACGGGGTTGGGGGGGGGGGGGGATACATGACAGGTTTTCCAATAATTATTGACTTTTAAAACTTTTTCTTATTAATTATTGAACACCAGTTAGATTGGGAAATAATCCATGACACTTAAGTGGGAACTCTACACTTACTGAGCTAATGCTCTAGGCTTACACACACACACACACACGCACGCACGCACACACGCATGCACGCACACACACACACACACACACACACACCTGACAATCATCACTTGGTGTTTTTTGTCAATAATTTTAATTTGGCATGACATAATTAAACACAAAGGATAACCAGTGTTTTGGAAATAGCAAAACTTTTCTCTGCAATTTGTACAAATATTGGTCAAGATACATGCATAAATAAATCAATAAGCCTACTCATCCAGAATGAAGAATGCTGTCTGCTCACAAAAATTGGAAATTATATATTCTCCATTTTGTTTTTCCTACATACATTCAAAACTATGACAAAATAATCAAATATGAATTTAGGATAAACTAAATATGTTAAACTCTGTAAGCAGACACTCCCAACTGTTTTCGCGGTGCGAGTAGACGTGTCTACGTGCGCTCTCGAGTTTCCCCCCCCCCCCCCCCCCCCCCCCCCCCCCCCCCCCCCCCCCCCCCACACCTGGGAGGATTGATAGCCAGTTTTGGGGCTCTGCTGGAGTTCCTGGTTACCTATACCGGGACACGGGCGACCATGTCTTTGGTATATGGTGACCCGCCTCCAAAGAAGAGGAATGGAGGGAGTGGAAGAGGAAGGAGGAAGAAGAAAGGCATGCCAGGGACGGCTCGGGGGGGATCAAAGCTGGCGGCTCAATGGCCAGTGGCGGTCCTGTCTGCGTCGCCGCCCCCACCTACTTCTCCGAAGAGGACAGGACCGCCATTGACGCCCACGTCCCCGGATGCTATATACTTGCAGCTGGACATCGCGATGTGCTAGGCTCCATGGGCGGTACCACCGACCTCCACTCCATGGGTGCTGACTCCAGTGAAGCGGTCAACTATACCGACCGCTCCCGTTGAGTCGGCGCTGGACCAGTTGTTGTTGCGGCGGTGGCGAAATGGAAGGCAACATCACCAACCACCCAGCCAGCCAAGATGAAGCAGCCACCACCGCCCATCACTCCCCCTGAGGAAGACAACTGGGTCTTAGCCGTCAATGGATCTGATGATACTTTGGGGCAGTTACTTCAACACAGACTGGAGACCAATAGACGACGGCAGCCACTACGAACTGCACAACAAAGTCTTCATAAAGGCATACATAGAGTAGTCGTCACGCACAGGAGGGACCAGACCTTCAGGCAGTGCATCTTCAATAGGTCTATCCACAAGATGATCAGTGCAGTCTGCGGCCCCGGCTACTCCACTGTGGTTCGGACTTTGCGACGACAATATCTGCTGTCGTCACTCCGGGACTCTCCAGTCTCCCCGATGTAGAGTGCAACCTTACCTAGGACAGGTAACCTCCTTTTTGGGCTTAGTTGGACTTTAAAATGTTTGGCCGCAGCTCCAAATTCTTATGTTTATTTTTTTATAAACAGTCCAACGCACTTTACTTTGGCACAATTGCTCAAATCACCGTAAAACCTTTTAGGCCGAGCACTCAAAAAACTTACTTACCCTACCCCCCCCCCCCCCACCTCCGGTCCCCGACTTAGTCACTGGTGAAAATTAGAGATTAAGCCCATGATAGGCATGTGTGAAACCTTCGTGGTATATATGCATGTTAAAAACTGTACCTGACCTGACCTGTAAGCAGATGACACTCTTCACTGTTGTTTTATTTATATCATGAGCAATACTTTCATAAATTGCATATAAAAATAAAACTTTTGTTATTTATGTAACACTTTTCTTTTTCTTTTACATCAATCAAAACTGATATAGTTGATGAAAAAAAGGGCTGGTACAGGGTATAGAACGTGAATACTGGGATAAGAGTTTCACATGAAACTTCCCCCCCCCCCCCCCCCCCCACCCACTCACCCTACTCCACCCATCTCAAAACAAAAGAATCTTATTTTCACCTCAACACATGGTTTTGTTTTAAATGTTTCAGGGCTAATGCTTGAGAAAAAATTGTGTTTAATGACACCACTAGAACACACTGATTTATTAATCATTGGTTAATGGGATGTCAACCATTTGGTAAGTTTGACATATAGTGTTAGAGAGGAAAGCCACTACATTTTTTCATTAGTAGCAAGTCGTGGTGCACTGGCTGGAACAACGAGGATCGATCCTAGACGGACTGTGTATCAAGCAAATGCAAAGAAAGAAAGAAATGTTTTATTTAACGATGCACTCAACACATTTTATTTACGGTTATATGGCATCAGACATATGGTTACGGACCACACAGATTTTGAGAGGAAACCTGCTGTTGCCACTTCATGGGCTACTCTTTCCGATTAGCAGCAAGGGATCTTTTATTTGCACTTCCCACAGGCAGGATAGCACAAACCATGGCCTTTGTTGAACCAGTTATGGATCACTGGTCAGTGCAAGTGGTTTACACCTACCCAATGAGCCTTGCAGAGCACTCGCTCAGGGTTTGGAGTCGGTATCTGGATTAAAAATCCCATGCCACGACTGGGATCCGAACCCAGTACCTACCAGCCTGTAGACCGATGGCCTAACCACGACGCCAGTTCAAGCAAATGCTTTACCACTAGGCTATGTCCCGCTCTTATTACTTAAGAAAACATTTGAGGGGAATATATAGAAGTCTTTACATACTCTAATGAAAAACTTTCAGATTTGGTCTTTCAGCAGAACATCTGGGCTACGTTCAGCCACACCAAGCAGAAAAACATCAGCTAGACTGATGTATAACAATAATAAAGAAAACAAAAACTAAATGTAATAAAAATTGTTTATTTTCAAAAGCTATTTAAAATACTATAGAAAAACTATTTAAAAAAACAGAGACTCATATGACAGTGTTATAGGAATTTTATACCAAATTTTACTGAAAGTAATTAATTTATAATATTAGAAGTGAAGAATAAAGGTAACAAGGTAAGTAATACATGTATATATAATATAATATTTTTTTAATGCTTAGTAAAAATGGCACAGTTGTTAAAAAATATTAAACAATCATAAGGATATTAGCAACATCATTTAATATGATGTACTTTTTCAAACATACACAGAAATTAATTTTTATCATTGAATTGCCTGAAAGTTAAATAACATCATTCACATAGAGGGGTCAACCCTCTAACACACTCTGCCTCCCCAATGTCAAATTCTTTCTGATGCCCTTGTAAAGCTGTAATGTGCAATCCAAAATTAGGAAATCTTTGCTGATTGTATTAAAGTTTTTGTTTAGAGAATTTTTTTTAATCACTGAATAAGTTATACTTTTGAACAACTGGACTAAGCTAATTATCACTGCCAAAAGAGGACAGAGTCGACTAACAATAAAAAATATTCATAACAAGCAAAATACTTTAAAATATACTATTATTAAGTTAGACATGCAATAATATTATGTCAATTCATCAAAATAAAGATCAATATTGACATTCATTGATTGCACAATACAACACCATAATCTCATGTTAATTTTTTTTTTTTTACATGTAATGTAATTACCATCATAGTTAAACAAATCAAATATATCCATTTTCCACTAAGTTAAAGACAAAACCTAGTAAATATTTTATTTAAAAAAATGCATTTGTAATGTGCAGTGATGATAAAAACGGCCAACTAATGTGATCTTATGTTATATGAAATTGATTCCACCTAGGTGACTAAAGCAATATCAGATAAATATGTCTTAAGTATATACTAAATAATATATTCCTTTGAACCATGACATGCTTGACTCCAAACGACAGCGATAGATCAGTTGGAATGCTTCAAGCAGGTATTAGTATATCAGCAATGTTGCCAGACATTTTGATGTGACATGATTGAGAACACCTAGATTTGGTGTGACATGATTGAGAACACCTAGATTTGGTGCGACATGATTGAGAACACCTAGATTTGGTGCGACATGATTGAGAACACCTAGATTTGGTGCGACATGATTGAGAACACCTAGATTTGGTGCGACATGATTGAGAACACCTAGATTTGGTGCGACATGATTGAGAACACCTAGATTTGGTGCGACATGATTGAGAACACCTAGATTTGGTGTGACATGATTGAGAACACCTAGATTTGGTGCGACATGATTGAGAACACCTAGATTTGGTGTGACATGATTGAGAACACCTACATTTATCTATTGACTAAATATCACTGGCTCCACCAGAGTCCTGAATTGCAACCCTCCAAAACCAGTTTCAACCAGCCACCATTATTGCCCATCAGTTACATATCACTAACCACAATTTAAGAAATCACACAATATGGTTAGTGGTGTTTATGGTCATTGTGAGGTCAGCACATATGCAGACCCATAATATCACATTTAATGACACAAACTTCCTTCGTAATGATGCATTTATCTTGTTCCATATTGTCTGTCAGGTTAATAAAACAAGCGTCCTGAGAGTGCTGCTAAAGCAATACATGTCATCTACTGGGCCCCAACAAATATTAGCATTTCCTAAATACAAGAAACATAACTGTGAAAAAATGTGTAAATCGCCATGAAAGTTTAAATTTGATTTGTAACAATACATGATAAAGCTATATAAAAAAAAATCATCTCAATATCTTCAGGCACAGCAAAACAAATCTTAAAAACAAAAGAAAAAAAAAGAAGAAAAAGTCAAGGGCCATAACTGTGAAAAATGTGTAAATTGCCATGATGTCAAACCTATTCTATAACAGAACATGATAAAGCTATACATAAAATTTCAACTCAATAGTTTGATGCACTGCCAAAAAATAATACAACTGCCATTTCATGTTTATGAAAAAAATAAAATTAAACATTTTCAAGAAAATCTCTGTATATTATATATTATGTAAGTGTAACCTATCTCACAATGGAAACATTAAATAAATGAAACTCAAGTTTCTACTAGAGTGAAATGCTTGAAAATTACATGCATGTTTTTTGAAAGTTAAACATGCATGTAATTTTCAAGCATTTCTAAGACAAATAAAATTAAATATAATATAAATGTAGTTACAAGTTTTAATTTTACCATTTTATAATAGTTTGTAATTGGTGGAATTTGCAATATGTACACTAAAATATAGTGTCAAATATTGCAATACTAGTACAAAACGTATCACAATACTTAACCCATGATACAATGTGTATTGTGATACCTCATTCACAATGTTTTCCCAGTAAAATAAGAAGTTGAAGCTTAGGTGAATTGATATAAATATAAGGCATAAACCTGATTAAAAGTAAAACACTGATTAGACACAGTTTTCATGTAGAAATATCACATCACAGACATACTGACATAAGCAGGCAAGGGGAAATAACTTGTCAATAAGTACATAACCAGTACAAATTGATACCGGTAAATGAATACAAAATTTATATAGGAATCGATACATGGTCAAAATAGGAATGAATACACCAGCAGTAGTATCGTGATGTATTGATGCATCGGTATATCATGTCACCTCTACTAATACATAGCGTTAGATGGTTTCAAAAAATGCCAACAGTTCTAACGACTATTTCTGGTCAAATCAGAATCAAATAGGTTTGTTTTAGTAGACAATAATTATTCCTTTCTATCAGTTAACACAAATACTAAATACACCATTGTGTTTTGGGAGATGGGGTGAGGGTGAATCAAATACCAAAAAAAGTATATTAGTATGTGTATATATCATTAATGGGTGAAGTTATCATGTTAATAATATTCTTAAAAAATATAGTCCCAATGAAAACCTCTTGAGAGCTCTATATCAATGTGGCTGGAATAACTGAAATAGGAACACTATTTGAATTGGTGGGTGAGGACACAATCGCTAGTGGAGGGGGAACACAAGCGAGATGTTTTTCTTTTTAAAGATTAACACAAAACACATACATTTTTGTCCTGACATCCAAACCCCCAGTTCCTATGAACCTTAGTCTTTGTCTTTTTATACTACTGAAGCAAATACAAAACATGTGAATATATTATATCTTGAGTATAATTAAACATCGGATATTTCATTATTTATCTTTCTTTTTTCACCACAGCAACCATGTTGTCGTCTGCTCGCTGTACCCACTCTTTCCATGATCCCTGTGAAAAAAAGTAATTTACTGAAAATTTAATTACATCAGTTCATTTATTAAATGCAGACACTTCAAGTGAAAATACAGTCATTGCATTTTATTTTTATTTTTCATAGGCACAACTGTTTACAGCAAAAAGAATACATGTAATACCCCCCCAAAATAACTAATTAATAGACTTTTTGGTAATTCTTTGTTATTGTAATATTATTTTAGCAAGATTTATCACAGATGACTTCTAAAGATTATTACACTAATATTTGACCTATTTCACCGGGTAAATGCAAAAATTAGGCATATGGTGTGTTCTTTGTGTTTTATAAAAACTACATGTATTGTAGCAAGATTTGTTACACATTGGTTTGTAATGATACTTGTCATTCTGTTCCTTCTAAACTGTTGTTTAAATATTTAAGTTTAACAACATACCTGCCCAAGTTCAAATCATAATTTTTTGTTATTCAGTACTTGTGGTAATTATATTTAAGCAAAACAGTTGAATTTGGTCATTAAAAATGTGTTGGTATACTCATAGGTGTACAGGCTCCTGTTTTTTCACAGGGGCAGACTGGCTTTTGCCCGAATGAACTGAAAATGCCAGAATCTGGATAACAACATTTATTCATATTAGCATGACTGTCAAACAGCTATATAGGGTTGCAAATGAATCACTATGCATTTGAGGGTAAAATGATGGAAATACATGGTAAAAAGGTCTCAGGTTTGCACATTATGCCTGAATAACTGTACAATATTTGCCCAAATTTGAGGTTTTGCTCCAGCATAATGGGGGCAGGTGCTCCCTCTGCACCCCTGTTTCGTACACTTATGAGTATACTCCTCACAAAAAGTTATGTTACAAGCAATGAAGTATGAAAATGAAGTATAAACTGACAATATTCTAAAATGATTTGATGTGGTATTAAACCTTTGCCATCCAGTAAACACTTTATAAAGCAAATTAATTTAATTGTGTTGTGTGCAGAAACATGTATGGCATTCACAAACATTGTTTTGAATGTGGCATTTCAATAGGTGTTGTATTCAAGAGCAGATAACTCTCACAGAACTCGTAACATGGCCAGTATCATATTAGTGTGTGTGTTTACTGAATGGTGAGTCTTTAATAACATCAAATTATTTGTTAAATATTGTCAAATAATATTTCAGTTTTTTCATCGATTGTTTCTGCACAAAAATCTTTACTTTCTGCCTATATAAATACTCAGTAATTTTAAAAGCCTTCCAAACTGTCTGCAGATTACATATAACATAAAAACTTCTTGAGGCAAATAACTCATTAGACACAAACATAATATAAGAATGGAGGCTGGGGAATTTTATTTTCATTTTTTGAAGTGTCTTAAGTGTTTGATACTAGTATATCAAATAATAAAATTAATTTTAAAAAATGCCTCTCAGTTTTTCTGTAATGTTCTGGACTGGACAGTATTTATGCATTCAAGGATCCTCCTCTAGAGTTCTTATTACAGTAAGTATCATACTCACATAGTAGACTGGTACATTCTCCTTCCCCAGACAGTGTGCGGCTGCTGCCAGTCCACAAGCTGTTAACCCAGTCATACAGGAGGCCACCAGTGGCTTGTTCAAATCAATCTCAGCCTTGTCAAACACTAGCAAATAGATTTAATAATAAAAACCTCAGCTTTATATTTATCATAAAAATTTATATTCCAAAATTTATACTCTGTAAATAAGTAATTTAAAATTGAATGTAACAAATTAGAAGAATTATTTTTGAAAACAAAACATGAAATTTTGGCAAATTATTTTGTAAATAAAGGGCTGACAACTTTTTAAAAAGTTATGGCATAGTACATATGTGTTAAATATGATTAGTGGTTTATTTGTAAGATACATTGAACATACACCAGTTTACATACAGACTGCTTACCATTCACATACACGTACTTACATAATTTCAAATCTTTGTCTGATTTGAATGTGCCATCTTCATTAAAAAGGTCTTCAAATGGAATATTTCTCGCACCAGGTATGTGCCCAGTCTTCAGATCTATAAATAATAATAATAATAATAACAACAACAACAACAAGCATTTTAAGAGTACTGCTAAAGCAATACATGTCCCCTACCGGGCCCAACACTTTTTCGTATCTCCTAAATTCAAGGGTCATAACTCTGAAAAGTGGGTAAATCACCATGAAACTTTAACTTGATCTGTAAAGCTATATACAAATGATAAAGCTATATACAAAATTTCATCTTGATATCTCCAGGCATTGCAAAAATCTGGAAAACAAATTTTCACATCTCCCAAGTTCAAGGGCCATAACCATTAAAAATGGGTAAATCACCATGAAAGTCAAAATTGATTTTTAACAGTATGTGATAAACCTATACAAAAAATTTCAACTCAATATCTAAAGGTCTGATGAAAAACAAGTCTTGAAAACAAAATTTAACATCTCCTACATTCATGGGCCATAACTGCGTCAAAAATGGGTAAATCGCCATGAAAGTCAAACTTGATCTGTAACAGTACATAATGAAACTATACACAAAATGTCAGCTCAATATCTCAAAGCCTTCTGCAGAAAACATCTGGAAAACATATGTGGGACGGACAGACAGACGGACGGATGGACAGAGATGAAACCTATAGTCCCATCCGGTTGGACCGGTAGTGGACTAATAATGATAATAGACCACTGGTATACAATTTCATTAGAAGTCTTTGTTTAAACTGAAATCCATTCTTGAATAGAAAGATAAGTCAAAAGCAATTAGAAAACTGGCAAGTTCATCAAGTAATATAATTAACATGTAGTGGAAGAGACTTGCCAAATGAGTGCATGGTTGCAGGATGGAAGCTGACCTCCAAAAAGGCAGATGTTCCATTTGGTAGACAAAACAATTAATTGGGTTATATAAGCCTTATCGAGTAATACTGCTGGAGTGGTGAGTCGGTCCAGTAATGCGGGAGCAGGAACTACCAGTATTGTTATGTGCCCACATCCAATGAAGGTTCAGGTACGCTCATCTCGGGTTTAACCTCGGACTTCGTCAGTGACTAAATAGTGATTCAGTATTGTATACAAATTTCTTATGTCTACCAATTTCATACCAACAACTAATCAATGATTATTATGTCTTTAACTTCCAATATCTTGTATTTCATTGGGCATACCTTTATATAATGTGTTCTTGGATGTTTTCATTGCACAGTACCTGTCTAAGATCTTTGCTTATCTATCAATTTAACACAAACAACAGTTATATCAGTGTTTTAACTACCAATATCTTGAATTTCATTGACAGGTGATTAGTAATGCGATCAACCATGTCTCGATTTATTTTGAGGCATCTGCTTTAAAGAATGTAGACCTGTCTTTTGGGAGAATACCAGATGGAAAAAAACATGAAGATTTAAAATGGCAACATGTATACCTTCTGGTTTTTCTGGCTGTTTATGTCCAGAGAATTCCTCCCAGCTTCTCGAATCCATAATCTGTTCGACCTTACTTTTCACATTTTGCACCATAGCATCATAGTCACGCATTAACTCAAACTTTGGTTTAAGAAGATAATCTGTCTTCTACAAGTAAAATTACAGATGGTATAAACCCCTGCTCATGTATATTTTCTGTACAACCAAGCCAAGCTTAGTACTTAGATTACCAATTTGTTTATTAGCACTAAAAGTCACAATGATTTCCCCCAAAGAGTAAAAAAGAAAATGGATATTGGTGCATTCAAAGTTATAACATAACATAACTATATCTCATCTAGGCCTACTAGATAACTTTCACAGTGTATGTATGTTTAACCAAATAGATACTTAATATGTGTTACAACAGTGTGTCTAACCTACTAAATAATGAAGTACAAAGAGGCTGAAAAATTGGGTTAAAGTCTCAAATTTCCAACCTCAACTTGGGGCTCTTCTGTCGACACTTCGTACCCATCATCCAGCCACTTGTTAAAACCTCCATCAAGCATAGAGATCTTCGAATGACCATACAACTGATTCAAGAAACCAAAATACAATAAGTACAATCATGGTTTTGCTACTTATGCTAGATCTTAATTCATCATTCAAATAAAAAAAATACTTCTCCATGTTAGCTAAATAACAGCAAACATACCATCCTTTAATCAATGGTAATTTTTCTTTGAAGCCACACAAAAAACAGCTTCCATCATACATGGTCACAATACTAATAAAAATCCACCAATAAATATGTATTTCTCTGTAATTTTCTTGATATTAGATTACTAATACATGATACTAGCTACAAATGAAACAGACCAAGTGCAAACTCAAGCTGATAGGACTTTTGCATATATTTAGATTTGTGATAAAATGTTATACTGGGAAGCATAAATAGGGCTGTGGGTAGTAGGGCCTCCACGAGTTCAAAATATTGGACTCAAGTACTCAAGGGTCAAACTCCAGTCAGACCAGAGTACCCGCCATTTACACTAGGTGATAATGAGACTAGGGAATAAATTAAAATAGTATTATGCATCTCAATTCCAGTGCTGAACATGGATGCCAAATCATGCCATTGTATTGCATTTCACATATTCAGGGTTTTTCTTCTTCCAGGTCTCACATTCTTATAATGTAACCGGCGGCAAGCATATCACAAAATGACATAAACAAATATAATTAAATAAGGGTGCTCTTCCTTGCATGGATACTGGAGTCCTGTGAACGGACTCGAGTCTTACTGGACTTGGCCCATGCCCAACTACTCATGGAGACCCTAGTGGGTAGGCTATTAGGTTTAAATTACACACTGATAGGTACTGAGTTTGCATCCAACTTAGAGTGAATATGCATGTCAGTTTGGTGAAAAAAGACCATTAACAAATTTCACTGGCATATCCAGGTTTTTATATTGAGGGGTAGGCAAATAAAAAAGGTGTGATTCGGGGTGGGGGCTTTGCCAGTGACTGACTTCTCTCTCATTAATCACAAACCATCAAATGTATATAAGCATAAAAACTTATTACAATGAATTAACCAGCTTTGGTGACGTAGTGGTTAAGCCGTTGGACTTTAGGTTAGTACATACTGGGTTCACATCCCAGTACCGGCTACCACCCAGAGTGAGTTTTAATGACCTAGTGTTCAGGTGTGACTTCTTTCTCACCAATCACTAACAAATAACCCATTAACCGCTGTCCTGAACATGCAGCTCTTATAGGACAGTGTACTTCAAACGTATTTGGACATAACTAGTCTCAGGATTTAAAATTTTATGGGAAACACTTTTGCTGGTTCCATGCCCTGTGATCATGGGAATCTATTGGAAAATTTGTTTTTCAATGATCATGGTAATGGTGGATTATTTTACATGATAATGGGTTTTAATGGAATTTTGGTTCCATGATTTTGCTATTGGAAACGATTCTTTCCGTTGAATCTGGAGGCCTGAAATAAACACAAAAATTTATTTAAAATAAAAGGAATCAAAATTAATTAAAAGCCACTGACCTAGTTGTTAGGCTGTGTAAAATATGTTTGGCTATGACAGCTTTTTGTTGTTAATTTATAGAAAATGTCTTCATTTAATTATTAATTTTTAGAGATCCAATGTGTTTCTGGTCATGCTGGTGTTTTTAATAAATACAAATTTTATTTTAAAATTAAAAAGGTACCTACCTCAGAAACTAGAGTCAATGGCAATAAAAACCATTACAACCAACCAATAAATTAAGGCCAAATAAAAAAATATGTGTGGTTCTGGTCACATGTGGGGAAAAAAATTGGATAGGTAGGTAGGCTATAATGTTTTTGTTTTTTTAAATTTAATTCCTAAAATCTGCTACATTTGTCTTGCAAAGAGCAGTAAAGTAACATTTTAAACAAATGGTGTGTCCTGTCGCTGTTATGTAGATCAGTAGGTGGGAAAAAAAAAAATTATGGTCAAAAAAAATTAGGGTTGGTTAGGTAACCAGAACTACACATATATTTTTTATTTGGCCTAATAATTACCCTGAACAGCCACCATGTTCTGAGAGATGATCGTGCAGTGATTTGGTCATAGGCTATCACGTGCGTGTCACTAGAGATTCCTAACCTCTGGATGTAGTGATTGAAACAGTTCAGATCAGGCAGATTTCGCTGAATCAGTTTCGTGGGATGGACACATTCATCAAGACTGAAGTACAGAGCGGTTGGGATATGAGATCTGAAATAAAATATCAACTTGTAATGTTATTTAATTAATTGAAGGGGTCATCAAGGGTGGATCTAACATTTTCAAGGGGGGGGGGGGGGAGAAGAGCATTTAAAAAAAAAGACCTCTTGAACCTCTGAGATCCACTAGGACAGTGGAAAGCTACTGGTTTTCACACTAATAATCTGAAGCATCCCAGTGTTTGTGAGAGATATGAAAACTCTATATATCTAAATGCATAGTAAGAAATGTCGGTTCTTTGTTGAAAATAAAGTAGGAAAAAAAGGTCCTTTCCTTTTTAACACAGACAGGATTGTACAAACTTCAGACTTTGATACATCCATATGGAACACTGGATGGAATGAGAAACCCTAATGGGATAAAAAGTGGGTTTATTCTCCAACATACTGACTTGACCTCAGATTAGAACCGTATATGCTAAATCCTAAGCTGGTGATATTAGAACGTTTCAATATTTGTTGCTAGGCGTAATAAACCTTATTTATTTTTTAAATAATTGTAAAATCTTAAGCTTATAACATACTTCTTGTAGTACTCTTCATAAAAGTTAACATCATCCTTGGATTGCCATGTTGTGTCAAGCACTCGGAGTGGTCCGCCCTTGCTAGTTTTACTGAAGAGTTGTTCCTTTAGCCAGTTCGTGCTCACTAATGTGCGTACTCGTGACAAACCCATTCCAGCCTTAAATATATATATATATATATTTATTGTTTTGATCATTAAATTTATGCTTCTAACTTTGTCATCCATAATGAAGAATTCTATGAAGGTGAAGAACTGGCTGCTGGTGAC
Source organism: Gigantopelta aegis (assembly GCF_016097555.1). Classification (NCBI taxonomy): domain Eukaryota; kingdom Metazoa; phylum Mollusca; class Gastropoda; order Neomphalida; family Peltospiridae; genus Gigantopelta; species Gigantopelta aegis. The sequence goes on from NC_054702.1 coordinate 84,335,923, forward strand.
ATAAAATATTCTGGTTTCTTTCTATTTTTACCCGAAATTCTTTAATATAAGAAAGCCATATTGTTTCCACTGAATGTCAGATTAGTTTCAATATTCTAGCATTAATTATGATAATGAAATGTTTAAATTAACATGTCAGCATGAAAAGTTAGATTTGTTTAATGAGACCACTAGAGCACATTGATTTACTGAAAGTCAAACATTTGATCATTCTTGCATGTAGTCTTCAGAGATACATCTGCTACATTTTTCATTAGCAGCCCATGCACTTTCCAATAAACAGGACAGGACATACCATAGCCTTTGCTATACTAGTTGTGGGGTCAGGGAAATGTTTAATGGGTCTGTGTACATGGTTCAATCATACAACCCAAGCATATTAGGCAAGCACTCCACTGATCGAGTTAAATCTTGTCCCATGTCTGCACATTAAACGCTATGTAGACAACCCTAGATTCAAAATAAGTGCTCTGTATGTTAATGACAGTGGTGTCAGGTTTCTTCTTGCAGGGTTTGTACAGGTCACCAATGTATAAGGCTAATGCTAGTCATGAGAGAATCCTGTCCTGGACGGAGGAACCGACAAGAGCCGACACCTGCGCCCATACTAGGCGTGCACTACAACAGCTTGCTCTGAATGTGCATGTCCATGGGAGAACTGTCAAAAACGATTAAACTAAATGTTTATGGCATCACAAATCATCAAATGGGAAACAGTGTATATTTTGGATACAGTATTTCCTTGACCTTTCAAATGACAAAATTACATTTTCATAAACTGGCAATTTTCAAAAGACCAATGAATTTAGATTATCAGTTTTTCACAACTCTGCATATCATGATTTTGGTTCTACATAAAAAAAAAAAAATCATAGTCTCAAAGTAAATGTTCATTATTTTGCAAACAAACAGGAAAAATCCAACAAACAATATTCTCAATTAAAAAAAAAACACCTTCCTTTTAACTCCATCCACAAAGGGTCAAATTTTACTTTTTAATAATACAAAATAGGGCACCATTGCAAACTTTTCCTTCAAAAGTTTTCTCAGACAAAAATAATTTCACCCCAATATACAATTTATTACCAACAGTAATTTTACCATCTTATATATACAACGTAGGGCACTACAGCATTTTTCTTGCTGTTGATTTAGAGCAAAACAGTAAGGGCAACCACAGCTATTTGCTGTCTTTGCCATGGCAAAATTTTATTCGTTCATCAATCATGCTTAACTTCATACATCTCTGACATTTTTTGTGACATCACGTTTGCTCTGTGCACTATATGTTTTTTTTTCATTATCAACCTTTGTCACTGCCATTTTGGAATAATTTTAACACCAAATACATTCGGACGACTATATCTGGAGCTACATTCAATTTAAATGTGGTGTTTTGTGTTGGTTGAGAGGGTGGACCTAGGAACTGTTAGATCAGGTCAAAAAGCACATGGACCAACTCCCTGAAATGGGTACATTTAAAAAAAAAATTGTAAATAAATTGTTGAAATAAAAAAGCACTTTATTTTATTGGGTGGTGTGTGGGTTTGGTCAGTATTCGAGATACCTGGGCCCCGTTCCACGAAACGATCTTAGCCCTAAGATTACCGTAAGCCATAGCTAGGCTACCCTATGCACTTAACTAAGTTGATATTAGGGCTAAGATCGCTTTGTGGAACGGGGCCCTGGTCCTTTCCCTTGGAAGTTGGATCCAGCCCTGTGTTGCATTTTCAATGTTAAAAATAATGAATAATGGGATAAAGCAAAATACCCTCCCTAAATTTCAGAAAATGACTGGCGAGAAACAAGGTATCTAATTTCATTGGCCTAAACCTACAACGGCTACCAGTCTTATGGTCACACTCATAGGCACTTGATGACAGGATAATTTAAATATTGTCCATATACCACAATATACCCCTCAAAAAACCCTCTTAGCACGCACTAGCCTACATACAAACCCTTGAAAATATTGCTGTTGTCAAAGAGGAATAGAAAAAAAAAAGAAGAAGGAAAATAATAATAATGATAACCACTAGCACGTAGCCTATATTGTTACACGGCTTAACCTATTAACAAGCGTTTTCCCTACACTGAACGCAAAAATATAAATTTGAAAACTGACTTGAAATAATTGATGTTTAATTAATTAAACATTTCAAATCTTTGAACTGGTTTATGAAGTTGCAATAAAATGTCAAATGTAGATATTATACTAAGTAATTAAAGAACTTACATTTTCAAAGTCGAATATAAAATATGGTCCTGATGAAGTGTTTTTAATACCTGATTATATCAAAGTCATAAGGTATTTTTCAAGAAGCATATGATACAAATTAAGCTCTAAAAGTATTTTTTTACTTTTTTTTTACTTTTTTCTGATGTAGTTTCGTGTTTTAAAATTTGCATTATGGGCGGGGTAAAATCCTCATTTCGTCATGGCCGGGAATAAAACGCGAATCAAAATGCTTAGGATAGGGTGCTGTTAAAAAAAAGAAGAAAAAAAAAGTACTGAATGTTTATCGGACATTGGGCTTTTAATCACAGTGACTAACTCAATGCAGCAACCACCGTATCATGTACTAGTGTCATTTGGAAATGGTTTATTATCCTGTCATCAAGTACCTATGGTCACACTATAATTTATGGGGCAGCTAGGGTCTCAAGTAGGCTAGAGAACACTCGAAATAATCAAATATCTGAAGACAGGCATACCTGTTGAAACGTGACAAAATATCAGTGTAATGTAACCTTCAGCGAGTTCGTCTACACCACATTCCTGAGGATAACCGCACTGTCTATTTTTAGTAAACATTTGCGGTTCTCCAGGTCGCTCACAGTCACAGTTCATGAATCAAAACGACCAACATTAATCAGAGTTACTTCCCTTATACCATAAACGCAGGTAAATAATAAATTAAATATTTGATGTGGTAATTTTAGTTTTGTTATGATTTTTAAATTGGATATAATTTATTTAAAACTGGGCAACACTTTCGTATACCCCCCACTTAATTCATGTTTTTGTTCTAAATATGTTTTCGGATTATAAATAAATTTATTATTTTTCTATGATATTAAATAATGATATTTTAAAAAAGAGAAAAAAAAGAAGTCATTTCAGTTTGGCATGACAAAAACAAAAGGTAAACTTTTGGAAATAACAAATATATTCTGTTTTTATGTGCAGTTAAATGTTTGTCAAGATAAAAATAAAACAGCAGTATTTACCCAGAGTGAAGAATATCATCTTCATGCCCCTGCGCGTGCTGTAACCTCACCGTGGTGCAGGGGTGTAACATTTTCTTTGAGAATGGCCAATACAGCACAAAATTGAAGTTTTGAGTAAAATTCAGTATCCAATTCTGTGATATTTGTGTCTTTGCACAGCTCTTGACACTGTTCTTTACACTCTTTTTGTTTAAACCTTGAATTTTTATATTGATGTTGATCATCACTTTATTTATTTGCATTACCATAGTTTGACACCCAATAGCCGATGTATTTTTCGTGCTGGGGTGTCGTTAAACATTCATTCATTCATTCATTCATCATCTTCATGTACAGGTTTAAAAAAGTTAAAGTTTAGTTTATAAATGACACCACATTCCTACAGACAGGACAGCACATACCACAGCCTTTTATATCAGTCGTGGAGTACTGGTTGGGATAGGGGGAAAACTCATTCAAAGAATTGGCTCCACTGAGGTGGTTCGATCTTCGACACAAGCCCATCAGGGCAGCTAGATCCTATATGCCCACAGAGTTTAAAGTTCAAACGCCTTGAGAAGACAACATTCTTCATTATGGCTTAGTATCAATGTTTTATTTATATCTTCACTAATGTTCTCACAAATTGCAGATAAAAATATAACATTTTTTAAATTTATAAAACACTTGCTTTTCGTTTAATTTTCCAGCCAGTGCTCCACAACTGGTGTAACAAAGGCTGTGGTATGTACTATCCTGTCTGTGGGATGGTGCATATAAAAAGATCCCTTCCTGCTAATCGAAAAGAGTAACCCATGAAGTGGCAACAGCAGGTTTCCACTCTCAGTATCTGTGTGGTCCTTAACCATATGTCCAATGCCAAATAACCATAAATAAAATGTGTTGAGTGCGTCGCTAAATAATACATTTCCTTCCTTCGTTTTACTTAAGTCCAAACAAATAATAAATACTTTCAACTGATGATTCTTTTCAGGGATGACTTTCAAACTTGGTGCGAGTTCATTGAAAGAGTCCTCACACCTATGAATTTGATGTTAAAGTAAGGTAAAGATCAATTTAAAGTTTTTATTTAATTGCTAATAACTATTGAATCCTTTAACTGATAGCTTTCATATTTGTTATATATTTTCGCCAAGCATTTTTACCAAAATCATGACACCAAAGCAAGGTAGAAATTTGGTAATAAACTGAAAGGAAGTTTGTTTTTTAGCCTAAAAAAGTTTTAAGTTAGGGACAAGATTGTAATTACATAAGATGCTCAAAGTGAGAAACATAGTGGAATGTATTACACAATGTTATTGGAATGTGATTTTAATTTAGACTAATGTTTTTACCAGTAGTTTAAAAAAAAGCCTATCATTTATGTGAATTAATATATGTTGGCACCATTCAGAATAGAACTGCAAGACATATTTAGACTTTGCCAACTTTTAGATTTTATATCTATGTTGATCATCAATTCATTTATATTCATGTATTTACCTTTGTTTTACACCCAATAGCCGATATATGTTTTGTGCTGGAGTATTGTTAAACCATTCATTCATTCATTCATTCATTCACTCACTCACTCACTCACTCACTCACTCACTCACTCACTCACTCACTCACTCACTCACTCACTCACTCACTCACTCACTCACTCATTGAATGCTTTCTCTTGACTAAAAGTTGATTCTTTCATTCATTTATTCTTTGCTTGGCTTGCTATTCTGATCTTTAAAAAAAATATTATAATGCTATTACAGTACATAGCCTTGCAACTATAAACTAATTCTTTTATATTTAATATTATCCTGTATGTTCAAGTACACATATATTGACACTCCTATACATCACTGCTTTTCTGGTTATCGATAAACAGATCATGTTATTAGCCACAGTAAATCTCTGTTGCATGTGAAGACCGATGTCTCCATTCATGATGGAGTTTTAAAAAATATACAGGAAATTGTTTCCACGATGGATTTGTTGTGCTGTAGACAGTGTCACTGGGTGCACATTGTCATCCTTCAGAGGGTCCAGCAGATGTTTGGATTTTTCTTCATTCCAGGAGATAATATTCCTTGAAACACGTCATTGTCATGAAGAAGAACATGCAGGCTAGACTTCTCCTTGAGTTAGTGTGACAGATAGCAGGACCGGCTTTTACAGTGATTACCCAAGTGTAAAATAAAGAATTTATTCTATTAGAAATGAAAGGGATGTTTGTTTACCAATACCCAAGCACATCATTTAACCATCATTTATGTATATCACATGGTCAGTGCATGAGATAAGAAACTCCCTATTGGAACATAATTTCTTTTTCATTAGCAACAAAGGGACTGGTTTATAAATACACTTCCACGCCACAGACCTTGATGTTCCAGTCAAGTCCTTAATTATTTCTCAAGAATTTCTGACAATTACAAATGGATACTGTAGATATACAGTAAAACCTGTCTAAACTGGACCCTGACTTAACCAGATTCCAATCAAAACCGGCCAAGTTTCATAATCACAAATTGTTAAAATTCTAAAATGCAACTCTTTTAAAAACCGGATCCTGTCTAAATCAGATTTATATTAGGTCCCCAGCATCATCCGGTTTAGATAGGTTTCAATGTATCAGTTCAGTTCTGTTCAGTTCAATCAGTTCTTTTTTCCCCAGTTCAGTCCAGTTGAGTTGAGTTTATTTCAGTTTAGTCCAGTTCAGTTCAGTTCAATTCAGTTCAAGGAATTCGTTTTCCCCCCAGTTCAATCCATTTGAGTTGAGTGCATTTCATTTCAGTTTAGTCCAGTTCAATTTCTTATTGATACAATATGTGAGTTACACAACTGCTGGCATCATGTTTTTTTAGGTCCAGGTTTGTTTTAACATTTAACATTTAATATGTGTGCATATATACATATATGTGTGTGTATGTATATATATATATATATATATATATATATATATATATATATATATATGTGTGTGTGTGTGTATATATATATATATATATATATATATATATATATATATATATATATATATATATGAGCCGTCACACGTGAAAACCTACAATTTAGCATGGCGTCAGAAACCGAGTAAACGCGGCTCAAAGTTTGACGTCGCATGTAAACGCAGAAGTAAAAGTTGACATGCTGTTTGCGTTGTTTGTTTTGAAGAATTTAGAAGATGACATCTTCTTTACATGAAGATCAGTTTGAAGTAAATATATATCTGTATGTACAATAGTGTTTGGTTACTATTTTGTATTTTGTACCTGAGAACATCGGTCCAGATCATTAGTGATACCAACAGTACTTTGATACACATTTACAAGCATAGGGAGAAGTCCTATATATCGATATGGTATGCAAGTATCACATGTTTTTATAACGTACATGATTATACATAACATAAAGTTCAACAACTTTTCCAGAAGTTAAATACAATATTCATAAGTTAGACCAAACATCAAATTAGGATCGTATCGGGTTGCATGGGTCTACCACTCGGTTAGGCCTATCTTTTCTGTGGACTACAATCAACACCACTATTTCTACTCCTATTTATATTTATAATCTAAATATTGAAAATTAAATCATTTCCTACCAGTTTTTTTTTTTTTATACCTTTATACATTTTTAGTTATTTATTTCAAATTTACTGTCGTCTGCACACACATTGCAGTACGGTAACAGAAACGTTTCATTTATATACCTTTATTATATGCCATGATGTCATTGCATAAGTGGTCTAGAGATTAAAATGCGGAGATATAGTAGATCAATTCTCGAAAGGTTGTTTCTCCCTCAACCAATTTTATTATTATTATTATTATTATTATTATTGCTGTGTGTATGTGCATGCGTGCGTGTGTGATAATTATTAAATTATTATAATATCTGTTCACTTTACTCACTTCACATCATTTGTATAGAAGGAGTTGGTTTTCTTTCCTTACAGATGTATATTTTAATTTTACAAGAGCCTGAAGTAGGCCTACTGTTTGAGGCACATTTTGGAATTCAGAATAGAAGACCAAGACTAAGAACAGTGGAAATGGAAGAAACAGTATCTGTATTAGATGACGAGTGGGACGTAGTCCAGTGGTAAAGCGCCCGCCCATTTGAAGTGCTCTTTTTAACTTCACGGGACAAGATGTAGCCCAGTGGTAAAGTGCGCGCTTGATGTGCGGTCGGTTTAGGAACGATCCCCGTCAGTGACCTCATTGGAATATTTCTCGTTCCAGCCAATGCTCCACAACTGGTGTAACAAAGGCTGTGGTATGTACTATCCTGTCTGTGGGATGGTGCATATATAAAAGATCCCTTGCTGCTAATCAACAAGAGTAGCCCATGAAGTGGTGACAGCGGGTTTCCTGTCTCTATATCTGTGTGGTCCGTAACCATATGTCTGACACCATATAACCGTAAATAAAATATGTTGAGTGCATCTTTAAATAAACCATTTCCTTCCTTTTAACTTAACAAATTTTTGTCAGTCAGAATGTTCCAAAAACAACATTAGTAAGACACCACTAAATTGACATGAAAATACATCTTTGAGGATAATTATTTCAAAAACATTTGAGAGAGCATGTCCCCACCATTGTACAGGTCTTACTGCCTTTGTGAACTTGGCTTATTTTTGCTGTTTAGAATTTTGAGATACCCCCTCCATACAAAATCCTGGATCCATCCCTGACATGTCTGTGGAAAGTGCACACAGAAGACAGACCTGTCAACTGATATGTATGTCTGGGACAAAATGCTTTAACTTTAGTTGGTAAAGTCATAAATAAACTATCATTGTCATTGGCATCACCACCATCATCATCATCATTATCATCATCATCATCATCCTCACCATCATCATGGTTCATTGGTCAGGTGACTTTTCTATTGGTTATTACTGAGCATTATAACACTAAGAGCAGACATCCAACATACTGAATAAAAATGTCTCACCATTGGTTATGATTTAAAATTCTTTTGTAAATTTTTCTTTTTGATGTTCATATTTATGTTGTGTGACACTTTTAGTTTATTCGTTCCAGCCAGTGCACCACAACTGGTATATCAAAGGCTGTGGTATGTGCTATCCTATCTGGGATGGTGCATATAAAAGATCCCTTGCTGCTAATCGCAAAGAGTAGCCCATGAAGTGGCGACAGCGGGTTTCCTATCTCAATATCTATGTGGTCCATAACCATAAGTCCCACGCCATATAACCGTAGATAAAATGTGTTGAGTGTGTTGTTAAGTAAAACATTTCCTTCCATCTTTTAGTTTATCTTCTGGTGCCGGTACTTTCACATAATTTTTTTCTTTGCCATGTCATATAGCATCACATTTTAATATCACTATAGCTAGCTGTCTATAAATGGTGCCGGTGCCCCACAGAAAGAAAGAAATTACTATTGGAAATCTGCCTGATTTGGTTGATTTCATTCACACTGTGAACACTGAGATTGTCTTTGATGGCCGCTACATGCATTGTAGATCTCTAGGCTCTACATTGATTTATGAGATCTCAATTCACAGTGAGACTCTTTAGCTTGAAGCAAAGTTTTACTTGGATACTTAAACTTAGCTAAAGCTTGTAGTAATGGTAAATGGTTTTTGAAGTATTACACATACGTAGTAACATGTATACTGATGGTACATACAGAAATGCAGATTGTTTTTTTGTAATATAAACATTGCACTTTGATGGGTGTTTTGCATGTGTGGTTTTATTGAATTGTTGTTTGTTTCCTGTTTCTATAATGCTAGACAGTTTGGGATATTTGTTTAACAACACTTCACCCCCATTTTAAACTATGGAACAGAGATAACTGAAACCTACCACATAGGCTTCTACTAAAGCAATAAGGAATCTTTTACATGCAGTTTCAAAAATGCAGAACAGTACATACCATGGCCCTCGTACCAGTCACGGGACACTATAGTACTTTCCATCATCGAATATTGCTTGTTTTGGAGTTGTTGTTTTTTTAACTATATCACAAGTTATTTATTTGTCACTTTTTGTGAGCTGATTGTTTTTTTTAAAATTGCAAACAAAAATAGTGGGTTGTTGGGTTGTTTTTTGGGGGGGGTTTTAATTTCCAAAACAGTTTTCCTTTTGTTTTTACATCAAATCATATTGAAATTATTTACAAAAAATAATGTTCATGGAGGCTGAGAAGGACTTTTGTAGAAATTAAGGAGGGGAACTCGTGCATAATGGGTGATGATCACTCTACCAGAGGTAAACCCCATCCTTCAGAGGCAGACAGAAGACGCCTTACAGTTCTTGGAAGTTGGAATGGTATGTAGCCTGGGCTATGAGAAGTCAGATTGTTGGTAACCCTCTCTAGACTCACTGATTAGTTTTGTTCATTGTAATTAATTCTCTGTGATTGGAAAATAAAAGGCTATGATATGTTGTCTTGTCTTTGAAAAAGTGCACATATTAGACGTCTTAATGCTGATTATTAAGAATACTGGTAACCCATGTAAGATGCATTGATGACTTCTTTCTCCTTTGTGCACTCCAGAACAAGAGTCACAATAACTACCTAATAGCTGCTGGAGTTCATGATCTAATTAGATTCATAAGATATTCAACTTATATTGCTGGAGGAAAACATGTTTTACTGTCTATCGTTCACTTTCATGGAACTCCATGTACAATTTCATTTGTTTAAAATTGCATTTGTATTTGAACATTGACAGTATTTTGTTTGAGTGTTATCTTTAGAGAATCAAGATATGATCTCAAAGGGTTATTAAACTGAAAAGTGGCTTATTGATGGTTTTATGCTTTGTATGGTGGTAAGTCTGCTGGATTTGATTTTTTTTTTTTTCATGCAAATAATGCTAAATAGAGGATTCATTATGAGTATTTTTTAATATGGAAAATATCAAGCGTGTCTATGTTAATCGATATTTGTCGAGGTCGATATTTTACATATTAAAAAACACGAGTAGCGAATTCTATTTATCCTATAACACTTCTAAAATAGCATTTTAATAAACTTTTTAGTCAACCACAGTACTAAAGACAAAGTCGCCGCAATCATAATTAGCACAAACTAGTTTGACGTCATGCATTTTAACTAAATATTTGAAAACGTTACGCTCAGGTACACAGGTCTTGTTGGCTTGTAAGCAAATGACCCATCCACAGCAACACATTACCTAGAGACCTTGAAGATTTGCATACCATTATTAACTGGGTTAATACACTAAGTTATCACATGGGTTTATGGCATAGATATCATGGGTAAGTTATAATGCTAAATTGTTTTATCTTATGGGTGTAGATTATCATAGTTGAAGAAAACATCATCTTCTCTACTACATGTTCATGTGTCGATCAGTCCACACACAATCTGAAATAGGCTTCCTGTTTTAGATAAACATCAAGTTAATATATGTTCCCAATTATTTCCACAAAATTCCTTTATAATTTTATCATTTTGTGATTAATTAAGTCTGCTACATAAAGCAGATGTTACTGCTCGCATGTTTTATGAGTTGGCTGTGAATCACAGTGATGTCAAAATGTGATTACTTGATTATGAAAAGTTTACTGGAACTTCTACTGGTGTTTGTTCCAAACAGTTATAAGTAATCGGTGTAATATTGTATATTAACAGTGAAGAATGCTTATTATAAGCATCAAATTGCCTTACATTCACATGACAATTAATATTTCACAAATTTTAATGTTAAAAATTGCTAAAAGTGTTAATACAAAAATTTGCTACATACAAGTACAGTCAAATTTCGATAACTCGATCTTGAAGGGGACAAGGAAATAGTTTGATTTTCAGGGAGTTTGAGTTTTCAAAATTAATATATAAGAGTTCAGATTTGAAACTGCATTGCAGCTGGTTGCAGCATTGCAGCTGGTTGATTTCGCTTAATATTGTAAGAAGTGTGTGCTTCGCTGCCTACCTATGAACTCTGAAAACTATGCATCCCCAGTTGAAAGGCAAATTAATATATCAGTTACCTCACCCCATGCCACCCCATCTCATTCCATCTCACCTCACCTCAGCTGTTGGCATCTTTGACGCCTGTGGTACATTCATTTTACGTATATTGTAAAAATAAGTAAATAAAACAAAAAAGATAACCCAGATGAATTTGAAATATATGCTTGGGCATATAGGCTACATGTATTTATTGACAGAAAGAAAAAAAGGAAAAAAAGAAGGCATTTACATACATATATAAATAATAGAAAGTAACTATATTTTACAGATGTCAAAACATGAAGAAACTAACAAATAAAACACTGAATGCCAAATAACACTAAGTACATTTGTTTTACACAAAATTATTTACACTTCACACCTCTACTTTCTTTCTCCAGTCAGGCCACCCACCCCCATTTCTGGACCCTACACAAGATTGCTTGGATGACAAGAAAGCAGAACTTTTTAAAACTGATCTGGCAAACCCCACATTGACGGGTCCTTCCCCAGATTGCTCATCTGTGATGTATCAATTTTTTAACATAACTAAATGACTGGTAATTGATAAACATTAACTGATATATAAATAGAAAAGCTAAAGTTTGACATGATTCATGCCTTTGAGAGATAAAGCAAACAGTGTTAACAGACCACCCGAGACCGGTGGCTTCACCTGCTGGACATGATTGACAATACATTTGTCTTTAAAATACTACCGGCAACGACAGTTTTATCAATCCACACGTGTTGAATTTTAGAGGTGCATACTCTATTAAATCTTTATGGCAGGACCAAAGAATTAGGTTCAGAGATCAAGTTTATCGAGTTTTCGAAGGTCGTTTAATACTAATTTGTATAGCAACTCGGCCGGGACCGTCACTTCAGATCGAGAGATCGAAGTTTTCGAGAGATCGAAGTTTTCGAGAGATCGAAGGTGGAGTGATCGAAGTTTGACTGTATGTCATTATTACTTAACTTTCATTTTATTTTTTAACTATGTTTTGATATGGGGTATGTTAACAATCACTTAAATAAAAAAATTCATGTTGTCTAGCGAATGTGGAACCAACATTTTGTCCAAAAAAATGAGAAACCAACATTATCATATTTTTTAAATTGAGGAATGTATAGAATGTCATAAACTTGGCAGAAAAGTAATATGTTTTTAATATTTGATATCTAAGACAATTATCTGCGTGTTAAAGCCGACAGGTTTGATGTTGTACAGGTCCTACTAATCATGTTGATCAGGAACCATGCACTTGGCCGGGGTCTCACACTCCTCTGTCTTGACGGAACCTCATCTACCACCCAGTAACACTGCCCAGATGGCTGCTGGCCTTCACGATATTATACACAGATACTTATAAAATATGGCTAGCATATTTTGAATTCTTTAACTGAGCTTTTTCTTCAAAAACCCCCAAAAGAGCTTTATTTGCTTACAGATGGTTCAACATTTTCATCAGCATATTGAGTGCATGCTAGATTGGAAAGGATTTTTTATTTTCTTTGATGTATGTAAAAACATGTAGTACTAAATTTGCAAAAGCAACTATGTTAGATAAGATACAAGATATTATGTATTGCATTTAAACATTCCACATGGGAACAGAGTGCACAAAATAACATCAAAAAGTTGCAATATCAACAAACAATTAATGACTATAGTTTTATATACATATATACATGTATGTCACTACTATAATCTATTCATTATATTGGAAAACCAACTTGCAAATAACACCTATGTTGGCTGGGTCCTGATTTTTCATAATAAAAATAAACTCTTCTTTGGGTGTCCTATTTAAAAATGAAGGGTTGTAGTTAGAGATAAAATGAAATAACTTTGACCATTGATACTTATATTTCTTACATTGTACAATGTGATGAAATTCATCTTCAATGGCATTGCATTCATCACAAAGATGCTAATCAAGAGGAGTATATGGTTTTGTATGCCTGCCAGTTTCAATTTTCAAGTTATGGTCACTTAAACAGAGATTAGAGAAATATTTTTTATGATCTGGGTTTAAGCAGAGAATTAGATATGGTTCTAAGTATATTTCCTGTTTGAGAGTTTCATATGTTCTCATTTTATTGCCAGTGCCATTTGTCTTTTTTTTATAAAATTTAGACTTTCTTGGAAATGTTTTTAACAAAAATTCTTTAGTAACTTTATTAGATAGTTAATAATACTTCTCTTTAGACCAAAGTGGAACAATAATTGAGTGAGCCCATATAATTTAATTATATGATCAGTTATTATTGGAAAAAGACATTTGATAAATTCATTACTTATATTATCATCTCCTTGGGCTTTTCCCGATTTTATTTCCTTTATTGCAGAAAAGATTTTGTTAGCACAGATTGCAATATTAATTGATTGATTATATTTAAGATTATCATTAGAGTGATATCCATCATTGGTTGGATTAGTTATAATTGTTGGCTTGTATAAAGTGTCTTGGAAATGCTTCACTAAATTTTCTGAGTCTGGTAGTATTTCATTTTTGTCATTCCCTTTAATATTATTTATTGTTTGCCATACCAATTTTGAATCGGTTGCTGATACATCCCTAAGTTTTGAAACTAACTTATCTTTATGAGCTTTCTTTTTTCTTCTAATTACTTTCTTATACATCTTTTTAGATAGAAATGCATTTTGTTTTGTTTCAGGATTATTATTATTATTCAGGCTAACAAATTTAAATTTCATGTCTACCTCTGCCTTTTTACATTCATAATCATACCATGGGTTTTTCTTTTGAACTTTAGTTGAACTACTAGCTTTGGTAGCTAACACATTTATTGAATTAAGGACTGATGTAAATTTGTCTACCATAACTTCTGCATCTTGAAGTGAATCTGGGGAGGGCCCCATGATGAATGCATCAAGTGCCTGCTTAGTTGCATCAGACATCACTGCTGAGTAAACAAATTGCTGGCTATCAGCATGCCACTTTCTTCGATTTCTTTTCCTAAATATATATTTACACTTTCTGGTTTTTTTTTCTTGTATAGTTTTAACAGACACATCAAATTTTAAAGACAACTGACAATGATCCGATAACCATGTAAACTGTCCCAAGTGATCTGCAGCCATACGACCATTCAGTGCCGTTAATTTACAAAACACTGCTAGTGATAAGAGTGATTGGCCAAATTTATTTATTAATTCATCTCTGCTGTTTCATTGTGTTTGAATATTAGAGAAAATAGTACTGATAGCTGGTATGTCTGGAAAACAATTCTGGTCATCACTTGTCACACATTCAAAAACATTCCCCATTCTGGCATTGAAATCACCTCCAATAATTATATGCCCATTGCATGCTGTGAATATTGTAGAATCTCCTTATAAATAAGATTAAATGGGTCATTCTGGTACATTTCCAGTATGACCAAACTGTTTTATCTAATCTAATCCACAAAGTAAAGTCACTATTGGACACAACAGTGATTAAAGGTTTTAAGTAAAGTTTGCATAAAAAAGCTAAGCCACTGTGCACATCCGACTTGCACAAATTGTTTTCGTGGACTCGAAACACAGTAAAATCCATCAAAACATAAATCACATACATTTTCTGTCCATGTCTCTGACAGACCAATAAAATCATAATAAGAGAAACATTTTAAAAGATCAGATTGTTTTAACTCAGATATTCCCTAAATGTTCCATAAGGAAATATTAAGCAGATTAGCATTTGTTATCATAATAAAATTGCTGGCTGTTACGGTGCTAGTCCTGAAAACATACTGTTATTATGCGCCCAAGTATTGAACCACTTACGTAAAATTATGCACAGGAGTATCTGAATAAGTTATTCAGATATTGAAGTGCATAATGAGCACTTTGGTAGTCATTAAATAGCCGATTGCTATTAACACTAGTTGGAACATTCCAAGAAATATTTCCATCTCTAACTGGCACATGGCTAGTTTGTGAATGAGATGTAATCGGGTAATTGTTTATGTCTTGTTGTCCATGCATTCTATCATTTGCATGGGGGTTGGTGATGAAATTTGATGATTAATTGTTTGTTGTCTGTTGTCTGTTCATCCTGTCATTAAGATCTGGGTATATGTTAGGACTGGTTGATGGAGTAGTACTTCGAGTTTCTTGTTGATAGAACTGGTTCCTTGTGCTGTGCTCACACTGCACTTGAGATACAGTATTTCCCTTGTTGGTGGTGACTTGGTCCATTGCATGTGATGGTAATGGCAGAAAATCGTGCCTATAGAGTGCCTGGTCTCCCTGGGGGTTGTCTGTATATTGTTGACTGTACCTTGACCTTGTCTACTGCTGCCATAAGTGCAAGTAAGACCCACCGATTCCAAGAATGAATTAGCAAACACATACGATTTGTACTTGCTGGGGTGAACTTTATCATGGTACATACACTTTTTTGGAGTACAAAACAGAGAAGAATGGTCAATGATGCTGACTTTCAGAGAATGAGCCAGCTGTTTTATTTTCTCATTGGCACTGTTGATGGCTTGGTACAGTTGACCTCTAGTTGAAGAGGGGATGATCATTGAGAAGAAGATGGCAGCATTAGGAAATTTACTTTTGCATACATTGAAAAGTATTTTATAATCGCTTACTTCAAATGAGTAATCTGGTGGGGTATGGCAGTCATTTACTCCAGTGTGTACAATGACATTTTGTACATTTAGTTTTTGTGATAAGTGTTTCACCTGTTCTGTTAGTTTGTTTACCCCATGGCCTGGGTAAAACAGCACCTTTGATGTACGCTTCAGAACATGCTGACTGAGGAACTGGAGAACAGAATCACCTAGTAAGAGTGATGTCACTTTGTCACTGATATAAGCTGGATGTACTTGAGCTACTGATGGCATGAGATTTGTTTGTTTGGACATGATTTTATTTATTTTTGGTTCTTTTTTACCTGAATGAATCCATCATTAGATGTGTTAGACTGGTTCTCTGAGCTGACTTTGTCATGTTGTGATTCACTAGTACACACTAACGGCAAGTTTATTGTATCAGGCGAGGACCGTTGTGTAACTGCTGTATCTATGGTTTCTTGTATTTTTTCAGTAGATGGTTTCTATATATCCTGAAGGGCTTCGAGCCTGACAACATTTGTTTGCAGATTGGAGGATAACATTTTATACTTCTTCTCTAGCTGCTCCAATCTGTGATTGAGTGTGTCATTTTCCTTTCTCATTTGAAGGTTATCAAGTTGTAATGTTTCAACAAATCCCCTGTAGGATTCATACACTGCTTTGAGTTGGTTAGCAAACTGCACACGAATATCAGTAATCAGCTCTTCTGTACATTTCATGTGACCATCCAGTCTTGATTCTTGGGTGCAAAAGGCTTCCCGTAAATCTGTCACCTTGTGACAAAGTCTAATGCTGAACCTGTGCCCTGAATACTTTTCCATATGGAACATTTTGAGTGGTTGGATTTGGCTGGTGATTTTTTGGTTTTAAAAAGTTTCTCGACTTGAGTACAGTTGTGATTGTTGTTAATTTGGTATTCCGTATCAGAATCACAATCAGACCTAGCAAGTTGAACAATTGGAACGGTCTCAATATCAGTGGATTCGATTTTGTTGACATTTTCCTTTGTCAGTTCTGTGTTTATGATGAAAGGGTCTGAAGTATTATCATCTTCAGTAATAGCATTCAGAACATTGCTGTCTTCCAGTTTCATCAGTTGTTGGAAATTTATGTGATACTTCATTATTGTACCACAGTTGGGCCTGCTGCTGGAACATTAAATGACAAGTAGTTCTGTAGACATGGAGTGTTCCCAATTTTAAGGGTTTTACATCTTTGTCTACCATACATATTTTATCTTCTGTGATTATCTTCTTTGTGTCATCAGTGACCTCTGTCCATTTAACTTTTAGGCATTGGACTGGCCTCGGTGGCGTCGTGGTAGGCCATCAGTCTACAGGCTGGTAGGTACTGGGTTCGGATCCCAGTCGAGGCATGGGATTTTTAATCCAGATACCGACTCCAAACCCTGAGTGAGTGCTCCGCAAGGCTCAGTGGGTAAGTGTAAACCACTTGCACCGACCAGTGATTCATAACTGGTTGAACAAAGGCCATGGTTTGTGCTATCCTGCCTGTGGGAAGCACAAATAAAAGATCCCTTGCTGCTAATCGGAAGAGTAGCCCATGTAGTGGCGACAGCGAGTTTCCTGTCAAAATCTGTGTGGTCCTTAACCATATGTCTGACGCCATATAACCGTAAATAAAATGTGTTGAGTGCGTCGTTAAATAAAACATTTCTTTCTTTCTCTTAGGCATTGGTCATTTTCGCTTTCTTTCCAGTACCTATTATAAATGGCCTGTCTGTACAACTGGAATCTGTCCGGTGTTAATATCACACTTGCACATTTATTGTTGTTTTTCCAAGTAAATGCTGATAGCTCATTTTTTCACATCGACAATGTTTTGTGTATTTTAAAATTTATTTATAGCCTTGTCTTTGTTAAGTGTATAATTCCTGGTTTGTTTTTGTATTTTTAATGCTGGGCCATTGGAATAACATATGTTTGTCTTTGCACTGGTAATAGGATAAGAAAGTTATATCTTGGATGTACCAACATAAAGATAAAAGTAAATTTTTTATTGCATATAGACATTCCACATACGGAACTGGATGCAAAACATATGCACAAACAAGACACATACAAACATCATACTATTCTAATGACTAAATAAGGACTAATTATGGGCATTACATGTATAATCATGAACAAATTTGCATACTGCACCAGCACAGGCTGGATTTTGGTTTTGCATAATAAATATAAATTTTTCTTGCATACTCATACTTGTAAATAGGTAATTATGGAAAGTTAGATATGCATATAATTTCACATGTTGAATATTATATGATAAACAGACCTCCTCCAAGGGTTCGGGCACAGCTGTGGCCATTAGTGCCATGCAGCATATAGATTTCAATCACATGGTATAAAAGTGTTAGGGGTCATTTAAGGAGTTGTTTAACTGTCTTACCTCAGTTCTTACATCAGCAAAGATCCCTTGGGAGGCCTCACTATTTTAGTTGGAACAATTATTCCTGTAAACTTTAGGATATTCCATGGACAGTTTTTCTCCAAAATCTCCTTTAGTTAGAATCCTTTCCGAAAACAATTTTCACCACAAATTCCAATAGGTGTTATGAATACTTGGTTACCCAAACATGATGGAAACTTACCAAAATTAAATATTTCAGCAGAGCAAAATGATCTTGTTTTACTGTCTCAATGACCTAGAAAAAACCAAAAACAAACAAACAAACAATAATTCAACAATATCTGTATTTTAGTACATGCATAATGCTACACTGATGGGTATAGATAGCCTACTTATTAACATGCCTCTATCAAATTGAAGTTACATGTTTAGGCAGATGAAAGGCATGATCATATTTTTTCTCGACTATCCCATTTCTATTCTATCTACTCTCTACCTTTTATTACTATATGTTAATAAATATTAATTATGTTAAATACTTTATACCATTGGACATTATGTTATTATGTTTTATATATGATTATGAATATTGATTTTTGCCTGATGTCCATCTTGTTTAGCAGAGCACTTATATACTAAGGCTCTGCCTGTTGTGCAATCCTTTTGACTTTTTTCTGATCAATAAAATATTTCAAAATAAAACGAAAGGCAGGTGGTTTGCAGTGGACAGAATATGGAAGAAACCAAAACCAGTAGAAGATCATGATAAGAAAACATTTAGAGGTCAAATAAAAAATTGTTTATTGTTGAGTCAAAATTTTAAGACCGTTTGAGTATGGTAGTTATTAACGGGTTACCAAAATAAAGTGCATTGAACTGTTTACTAAAATAATAGACATGAATTTTAGAAGAATGGCCAAAAGATTTAAAGTCTAATACAGGTCTATAATCTGAAGTGTCAAAAGATTTGTAAGGTTGATATTACTTGTTTACACAGATGTAAGCACTGGTAAAAGATGGTAATTGTTTATCAGCACCATCTTCAACAAATTACAATCTATGGATGGGAAAATTATCTATCTCTGGAACCAAAACACACAGTTAAAAAAGGGGAAAAAAGTTTGTCTTAAAAGTTTGTTTTGTTTAACGACACCACTAGAGCACATTGATTTATTAATCATCGGCTATTGAATGTCAAACATATGGTCATTTTGACACAGTCATAGAGAGGAAACCCGCTACATTTTTCCATTAGTAGTAAGGGATTTTTTATATGCACCATCCCACAGACAGGATAGCACAAGTTTACAGCCTTTGATATACCAGTCGTGGTGCACTGCCTGTGACAAGAAATAGCCTAGTGGGCCCAACGATGGGGACCGATTCCAGACCGACTGCGCAACAAGCGAGCACTTTACCACTGGGCTATGTCCCGCCCTGAAAAAAGGAACCATGTGAAAGTGACATATCGTCGGCGAAATGACAAAAGGTCATAACTACGCTTTTGGCGAGAAATCACTTTTTGGAATTTCCAGAGTTAGAATGTTCATATTCTGCTTTTGTCAAAAGATCGTAACTATCGGCCTATTAGAAAGTGGTTGACTGTCACATGACAAATAGTTGTATTATAACTGGTCCAAGAAACAAAATAACAAAACGTCGTATCTACAAAGCGGGAAGCTAGAATGTGGACATGACGCTCAGCATTGCATTATGTTCACACATTACATGGATTACATGTAAATAAAACCAGTTCATTACACATGTATGTGTATTTAATCCATGTACAGATCTTGCCTCATTCCTTCAACCTGTGTTAAATTCTAGATCAAAATGTTGTAACTGACATTTTCAATGAAATTTCAGGTGTAAAATGTCGTAAGTACATTTGTAGACCTGACACATAGGGTAAATGTCCTAATTTCGGACGTAGCTGTAACTATGGTACACCCACTATTAAGTAGTTATCACTATTAACTGTTAATATGTTCGCATAACAACAACTATAACAAAATAACATATTTTTCGAAAAATATTCTGTTTTTTTTTGCTCTCCTGTAAAATTTTGAAAAGTGTAGTTACGAGGTTTTGTCATTTCACTGACGATATAGCACCAAACAGAGTGGGCCGTTTATCTGTTTGCAGTGATGAAGGTGTATAAGCCATGTTGGACTGGATGAGATTTTCATGCCTTTTAGATTGGAGTAAAAGTATAAGTAAGTGGGTGTGATGTCCACGTTTGACATCTCAGCCATTGACCTCCAAAGATATTAACATCACAGATAATGCAGGTTATTCTTTTTCTTGACCATCAGCTGAACTTCAGCCAGCAGAGATCAATGGCTGGCTTGAGCTTGAGATTATATACATAGTTGTAGTTTGTACAACTAGAGACAGTGCCAAAAGAGCTTTTATTGGCAGTGAGACACTGGACACACCCCTAACTTTCAACCATATTGGCATTAGTTGCTTCTTCCTTCCAAAGGTAATAAAGACTGTCACCATGTTTACTGAGTAAACTTCTTAATCATCCCCCATTGTGTGACTAATGGTAATTTTTGAAGGTCAGCTTGAAATGTGCTAAATTGAAGGGGATCTTTGTAAAATCATATTTTACTAACATTCATTTTCATTGGTTTAAAACAGAACAAATTAAAGAGTAATAAATATCTTAATTCTTAGTAGCTTTTTGATCAATTCATGTTGAAATATCTTTGTCAAATTCAACTTCATTTCATATTTGATAAACAACTTAAATACTGCCTTATATTGATTTGGTCTATATTTACATTTGTACATGTACTAATTCTTTGAAAGTGGCCTTATTATCAGTGTCACTCTTGTTGTGTATTCATAATATCTGAACATCAATCATTTCTTGAATAAAGTCAGCTGCATGTGTTTAATACTAGCATGGTTTACGTTTCAATTTCTTCATGTGTTAAGTTGATTGCCATCCTCATCACTTTGATTTCCCATGATACTTTTCAAGTTCTAAGTTACAGCGAAGCTCTCTTAAAGTTCCATATTACTCTGAATCCTCTCTTTGAAAACATGAATCAATTTTACATTGAAAGTTACAGTACTTTTAAAATGGTGGTGTCTTTGAATAAGTTATCATATGGGCAAATAGTACTTAAACTAACTCCCTTCTTGTTGCTTTCCTTTTTCTATGATTAATTTAGATAGATCCCTTAATTTTTCAGTCAGGGCAATATTATATATACGGTATGCTATAAGCAGTGGTAGAATTCTTGCCTATGGTATGGTGGGTCATATATCCCTATCAAATCTAACAGGCTTTCCCCCAGCTCATGCAGAGTCATATGAAGGGTCATGGTATGTGCTGTCCTGTCTGTTGATAAGTGCATATAAAAGATAGGCCTATCTTGCTGTTGTTTGGTAGGAGTAACTTATGTGGTAGCAGTTACATACCGTGACATGAAAACAATTAAGGGGAATGATTAGATGGATTAGGGGAGCCATTTTTTGATATTACAATATTGATGCCATATAAATTCATATTTTAAGGGGAGCTAAAATTGACTCTTCTTGACTGAATCTCAGGTGAGTGATGGGGAGCGAGAGTGATAGCGAGGTCAGCAGTTGGAATACATATATGTTAGATACCACAGAGTTGTAGTTTAATGTCCTGGGCAGAGGTGTCATTAAAGAACAATCCGTCCTATCTTGTATCTTTTATTTGTCGGGGGCAAAATGCATCCCAGTGGCAAAGTGCTTACCTGGCCTGGTGCTTATAAAACTAGACTTGAGACTCTAATAGAGTCAGAAACACTAATGTCATGACAGCACAATACAAATTGTATGCATGTGATGTCATTAGAGATTGAGTCTGGACTCTGAAAGTTTTATAAGCATGGACCCATATGTACAAATGATCTAGGATCAATCCTTGTCAGTGAGCCCATTGAGCTATTTCTCATTCTAGCTAGTGCTCTTTAACTGGTGTAACAAAGTTAAAGTTTGTTCTGTTTAACGAAAATATTTGGTAATTTTGACGTATATCTTAGAGAGGTAACCCATTATATTTTCCCATTAGTAGCAAGAGATCTATTATATGTAACAAAGGCATCGGTACATGTATGCACTTTTCTGGCTGTGGGGTAATGCATATAAAAGATTTCCTTGCTGCTAATCGAGAAGAATGGTGGACATGGGTTTATTCCCTCATCTGTGTGGTCCAATGGTAAAATGATTGTTTAATGCATGGACTGGTATGTACTATCCTGTCTATGGGATGGTGCATATAAAACATCCCTTGCTACTAATGGAAATATGTAGCATGTTTCCTCTAAAATTACCAAATGTTTGACATCCAATAGCCGATGATTAATTAAAATAGTGTGCTCTAGTGATGTTGTTAAACAAAACAAACTAACTTTTTAAGTGTGGACCTTAACCCTATGTCCAATGCCATATAACTGAAAATAAAAAATGTATTGAGTGTGTGCATCAGTCACATGCAGATAGTCAAAGTAACTAAACTATTTAAACTTAAAAATATAACATGCAATGGACTTTACATATTAATAACATATATAAACAAAATATATGTACATATCAATGTATATTTGAAAAACTTGTTAAAAAAAAAAGAAAAAAAAAAAGACTTGTTTTATTATTAAAGGAAAGACAATGAAAATAAACCATAGACTCCCTGGAAGCTTTTTCATTCCATTCTCGAACATAAACCTGTTTGTGTTAAAATCAATGAATACGCTTCACACTTCTGTCTCTCGATTGCGAGTGAATTATACACAGCACATTGGAGCTGACTTGTCTTGTGTTTGTAGGAGCTGGCGGCGGCCACCAGTGCATGACTGGACATTAGTTAGGATTAGGTGCAGGCTGATCCCAGTCTATAAGGGTGATAATTAATTGCTCATCATGAGGTTGGCTTATATAATGGATTCTCAGGAAATTAAATTGTCCACACTCCACTAAAGAAATATCCGGATGTGGCAGACATATCTTTGTAATCTGAAGCAAATATATATTTCATTATTCATTCTTTTCTTCTCTTCTTCCTCTTGTTATTAACTGTTTATTTATTTATTTATTTATTTATTTATTTTATTTTTTTGCATTTGAAATCAAAAGTTAATTGACTTCAAGTAATATAACATCCATGCATCTGTTAAAATCATCAAATGCCATCTGGCATGTTACCACTGTCCTATGATTGAGGAAAGTGCATATGAAAAATGCTAGGCCAACCTTAAAACTAAATTGTTTTGTGTAAGTGTACACCAATATGTAACAAATGTCAGTGCCTCTTGGCATAATTTCTTTGGGTGTTTTTAATTATAAAAATTATCTAGACCCATTACTAAATGGTAGTTAGGCCATAGGTGTATGAGGCAACTGTTCTGGAGTAGTGCTAACTATCCCCACAGCTAGGGACTTGGGGGTTTTTCGGGGCAAAGACTGAACATTTTTAAAGGCAGTTCTATTTGACTGTTGGATGTTGTTGGGTTGCAGTTTGGGGGGGGGGTTTGGGGGGTTGCTTTTGTTTCATTTTGGTATGGCTGGGTTCACAAGTTTGCTAAAGTATGAGTCAATGTAATCAGTGGTGACTGGTTTCTCTAACTTGTGTTCTTAATGATTTTCTATTTTATGTGACCTTTCATGGCATCCTCAGAATTTTCAAAGGAAATCCTCTTCCCAAATTTTTTTCATGTGCCTGCAAACATATTTTTAATAATCATTCATGCATTAATTCAAGCATCCAGTTCTGTATGTGGAATGTGTATAACATACAATAAAGTTTTTATCTTCTTAATCTTCATTTTTATTATGTTGCAGTTACGTTGTACTGTACATGAGTTTTGTTAAACAAATATTTCTTTCTAAACAAAATTCTTTTATTCCCTCTTCTTTAATGGCTCCAGCTATTGCACTTGTAGAAATGAATGTCTTTTCCAGTAAACTGGCCTGCCAGTCACATGATGGAATATGCAGCCGTTAATGGCCTTCTGCAAGTGCATGATGTATGTCCAGGGAATTCTAAATGTCTCTGCATGATGACTTCCAAACCTCCTGGCTACAAACCAACTTTAGTTTGACATTTTCAAATACTGACAATAGCAGCTATGAAAACATCATGTAGGTAAACTGAAGGATTGAAACCAAATGTCGGCTAGAATCTTTGAGGGCCAAACCTGGTCAAATATGTGAATCAGACTTAGTTATATAGTTGTAAATCTGTTGATGAAAACATTTGTGATGATTGTGCATTATCTTGTCCAGTGGTCTTTTCAGTATGCACCAAAAAAATTAATTAAATCTTAAATTTAAAATTTGTAAATAATAAACTGCATATTTATCTTCAAAAAAAGAAGAAAGAACTGGACTGGTGCTTACAAAACCTTTAGAGTCTAGACTCGAGACTCTAATAGAGCCTGAGACACTAATTTTATGACAATGCCATACAAATTGTGTATACTCATTAGAGATTGAGTCTGGACTTGAAAAGGTTTATAAGCATGGGCCCTGGTGCAACTAAATTTGTAGGCTATAACAATAACCAAAGTTACTCCTGGTACCCCGAATGACAATCTGCATGTCGAACTCAATATCCTCCCACTCAATGTTAGGGGCACCCAACTATGTCTTAAACATTGGTTTAAAGCCAAAAACCTAGTACCCCACAATCCAGTTGCGGTTATGAAGCCCAATAATGATTTATATTTACATAGAGATATTAATTCCGCTATTAATTTTAACAATTGAATGGCTTCTAACCTAGAACTCTTGGATTTAAATTCCGACAAATCTATCTCCCCCTTAGAGCCACCCTGGTTAATTAAACCCCCCAATGTCTCGTTACTCTTAAGAAATGAGACCCTTAAAACCGATTTCAACCCCTTTAAGAATATTATTTTTAAAGCCGCTTTAACTGATTGTTATGCTGATTATATGCATATCTATACAGATGGCTCCAAGGATCCTGATACCGGTAAAGCCAGTATGGCCTTTTACGCCATGCCGGGCCTACCCACCATATCCATTTCTTGCCAAGCCAGAATAACTGACCATGTATCTGTATTTACTACAGAACTGGTCGCTATTTACTCTGCACTTAAATGGGTTCTCTCTGTTTCCAATAAATATCCTGCACCCCAAACAATTCTTATTCTATCTGACTCTTTGAGCTCCCTTCAAGCTCTTCGGAATCTTAAATTCAAGAGTTCATATTTAATTAAGCAAATTATTAACATTATTAACTATATTAACAATAAAGGCTATCTTATTATCTTGGAGTGGGTTCCTGCCCATGTCGGCATCCCTGGCAATGAGCACGCGGACTACTTTGCTAAAAAAGCACTTTTACATAATAAAATTGAAATCAACATTAAGGTTAATTTTAATGAAATTATGGCCATAACACATAAAAATCTACTTAAGTTTTGGCAAACAGAGTGGGACAAAAAAAAAGACTATGGCATTATCTAATTAAACCCAAAGTTAATTTAAAAAAACCCACCTTTTCTAACACTAAATCTGAAAAGATCATTACTAAACTCCGTTTGGGGGTAGTATATGGACTGAACGACAGCAAATTTAAAACTGAAAAAAGTACTACTGCTATGTGTACGGTATGTAACAAACTTGATAAAGTTAGACACTACCTGTTTTATTGCACTAAATTCAATAACGAAAGAGCTACTTTTAAAAATTTAATTACAGATCTTAATATTAAATTTAATCCAGTCAAATTATTCAATCCACCCCTAATCCATAAGCAACTGGTGGAACAGGCTATTATATCTTATGTAGCTAATACTAAGATTGTTATATAATATAAACTATCCTTTAATGTTCTGGTTATAACTTAATCTGGCATATAAAGTAGCGATAGCCATTAATATCGGGACGGCCTTATTTTACTACAATGGCGGATCGATGGCTGGTGGCGGTTTGAGTCCCCGGTGGTGACCACTTTGGCGCCACCCTCCCGTGGGACATAACGAACTACCTTTTAAATTATAATCTTATATTTTAGATGTTTTTAATTTTTATTTATTATTCTAGATATTTTAGTCGGCCTTTACACGATTGTCTACACCCACTCACCAAATGGTATTGACTGGAGAATTTAATTTTAACCACCTTCCTTTTTTCCAATCTATTTCAGATAAGGAATCCAATTCCAGCCAACCACATCGCTGCTATAATAGGTGCCTACCAGTTGGTCCGCGTACCTCTGGTAGCGCTACCTTATAGACAGGTCTAACCAGGAGTTCAAACCCAGCCAATAATATCACTGCCTTTAGGCAGTGTCTGCTAATCGGTCTGCGCACCACCGATCCCACTAAACGCGACTACTAACCTTTTTTGTTAGGTTTTCACTTTTCCTTCTTCCTTCCTTTTTGTAAGCGCTGACTCGCAGCTGGCTACGGATAGTCCCGAGGTGACATTCGGTAAGTTCCAGTCCGCCGGGACTCCCCCTGTATAACGCACATCAGAAATTAATTAATTAATAAATATACTATTTTCTCCCCACCCCCTCTATCCTTTCCCAAGGGCCCTACCGGGTCTTGTTCTTTCGACAAGACCAACTGAGGAATCCAATATCAACCAATGATATTGCCATAAATTTTGGTGTCTGCTAGTCGGTACGCGCACCGCTGGTAGACACAATTCTCAGGTAAGCCTAGTGTTAGACTGTCTGTGTGAGTGTGAGATACGTCACCATGGCTTGGCGGCGTATATACCTGGCAGTATCTGCGCCGCCCGCCATTGGTGATCGGTGTGGCTGTTTATGAATGTCTTTTTTTTTTTATAGGATTTTAGGTTGCCTGTATACTGTTGCAACCTTCTCTTCCTATACTTATATATTTGTTATACATATAATTAATTTTTTAACTATAGAATGTAATAAAATGTTAGTTTATTTCCTCTTGGCAATTTTAGATTGTATTATTTTAACATATATGTATTACTTTTCTTTTTTAATGCTCAATAGGTTTTAACAGGCTATTAACTTGATCGGTCATCTACTAAGATAATAAAAAAAAGAAACATGGCCGATACTCGGGGGGCACCCACTTAACGATCAGTGGTTACCTGGGTGAATCCGAGGCTTATATAGCAATGACTTTGTCATCCGTATAGGTGACGCACCTTTTGGGATGTAATGCTCACGAATGCTTGAGTAACTTTACGAGGACACCTCTCAACGGCTCAACACCTGACTAGCTGCTATCTCCTCAGCTCTACGTTTCACCATCACTCCAGACGGCGCCTGGCGGGCTCTCACTACCATTCATCATTCCAATCCTATCATTCCTTCCCTTCCTTCCCCATTACCATCATCATCCTAAATACTGCCCTACTGTGCTACATGGATAACTTGGGGGTGGGCGGGATGGGGGGGGGGATGCTGTGGTAGGGTGCTGTTTGGGTGCGCTAGGGTGTAGGCGGTTTGGGCCAATAGAATGCCTGGTAGGAGGCCTCCCTCCCCCGGAACCTCCACCCCATGGAAATCCGGATCAGCCGAACTGGGCTACCCGCCTGTTTGAGCACTGACTGGATTGGGCGCAATGCTCCCCCCTTTGCGAATCCTTACTCCTCCAGGGCTTAAGATTATAATTAATTAATTGTATAATTATAAATAAATACTATATTATTTATTTTATTATATTTAGTTCTTTAGACCAGCCCGACTGAAAAATATACTGCACCGTCTAAATATTAATTGTAACTCTATAACCCGAGCTAGATAAATTGAATTGGTGCCTAAATTTTTTTAATTAAATTAAAATTAGTTAAAAGTTTCAAGTCCCCTATTTATTTTTATTTTGGCTTTAAGTGGTCATACCACGTTTCTAAATTACTCCCCTACATATTTTATCCCTCCCTTCCCTTCCCCCCTCCTGCCCCGGAATTGGTCACTGGAGAAGTCAGAGGCTAAATCCGAGGTGGGCGTGCCTGAACCTCTGTGGATATGAGCACGTAAATAGAGTTCCCATCCCATTGTAGGCTAAGCAGGCCGGCCAGCCCTCACAATTCACTTCAACATTCAGCAATGCTGGTGTAAAAGCTGAAGTAAAGTGGAATAATTTTTTGTGAATCAACTTCTGTGAAAAAAGACCAAGCACGGTGGAACAGGGGGGCTGGGGAGGGTGTGGGGGCTCTAACCCCTCCAATAATTCTGAATCAAAAATATTATTGGTATTAAATCTTAAAACAGAGATTAATTTTACTTGTAATTTGCAGGAAATTGCATTTCAGAACATTTAATTTTAAAAATTGTACTGGGAAGCACACCTCCAAACCCCTAGAAACTGCTTTATGCCTTCGATCTCAGTCAGTATCTCCCCCCCCCCCCCCCCCCCCCCCCCCCCCCCCCCCCCCCCCCCCCCCCCCCAATGTCTACTTGCTTCTGCAGTGCCTGGATTGGAACCAAATTACAAATGCTGTGGCAATGTTTATTTCAATAAAGTAAACTATTTTCTCATTGGCATTTATTTTTACTGAGATAATTTTCTGATTTTCAAGGACTGAGGCTACAGAAATTGAATGCCTACCTATAGTCCGTCTCATCATTCTATGAAAATTTCACTTTGGTTTGGCGTTTTGGAAATAACCAAAAAATAAATTAAAATTGTGTGTAATTTAGAAAACAATCAGCTTTAAAATAAATAACTTTTAGTTTAGTATGAAACAAGACATTTCCTGTGGGATGCACTATAAGATAATATTTTGTAAATATATGTTTAAAAACTAATAAAATGTTTAATTTTGGCATTTTTGACAAGAATAGTGACTTTATCAAACAATCATAGCTGCATTAATTTCATAGTTTTTTTTTTTGGATTTAAGTTTGATAGATGAAGTGACAAATCTAGACTGTTTTAATACTCAGATTAAATTACAAGCTGTTCTGTAATTTTCAGTATAAAATTAGTGATTGCATAAAGATATGTTTGAGCCATCCAAATAGCTAATAGTGCTGGTATTTACATGTAAATTTAATTAGCTTTTTTGTGTGAAGACTATTCCAGAAATAATGCATGGAGATGTGAGAGGTAACTGAGATATAGACAGACATATCTCCGTTGTTACTTGGATGTAATGTTGCTATATTTATGTACAGAGTTTGAATGACACATTTCTGGAATGATATTATATTTTGCACTAAAAAATTTGTTGCAGATCACAGATTTCACAGAGGCAATGATAAGAGCTGTTATTGTGCAACCGCTGTGCATCAAACTACAAAGTAAAAAAAAAAATCCTTATCAAAGCCTGCAAATTCAGCAAGTGTAACACAGATTGTGTTTTCTTTCAGTTATGATAAGTTGGAGTAGTCAAAGAGTACATATACATATATGGAATAGATGGACGGAGGGAGGGAGGGAGGGAGGCATGATGGATGGGTGGACAGATGAATGGATGGGTTTGGGTGAATGGATGGATGGATGGAGAGATGGATGAGAGAAAGACAAACTCTATAAAATTCACATTAATAGAGAGGGGGACTGAGATACAAACGCACAGGGGAGAGAGAGGGAGAAAGAGAGAGAGAGAATGAAAGAAAGAATAAGAGAGATAGAGAGAGTGCGAGCAAGGGAGAGAGATGTGACAGCAATAGAGGGAGGAAGAGAGAGAAAGACAGTATAAGAAAAGACTGTCTACAGATAGTTCAGGCCGACCTACTTTCCGGAATTTTCAGAAAAATCCGGAATTTTCATCACGTTCTCGGAATTCTGGAATTGATGCCAAATATCCGGAAAAAGAATTCAAATTCACTCAATTTTTTTTTTAAGCAACTAATTTTTATTATATTCTACATTCTTAGAATTAAATATCTTTATCACTCATTTCAACCTGAGCTCCGTTTTGTCTAGTTTTGTTACATAGTTTTATAAACTGAATACGTAAATTGTAAACAAAAATAACTTGTTAAAAATAATGTTCAATGTTGCCGACTTTTCAAGATTCATCGCTGTCAAACAAAGGGACAATAAACAGAAAACTCCTTCTTACACCATTCAGTCAACAGAGTACTACAGAGACAGCTGCCTATCACTAGCTGGTCACGTGAAAAGAGATCATGTGACCAACTGTATGAATAGCTGCAAAAAAAGCCTTGTTTTTACCTTTGTGATTAGAAATTCATAACAAACACAGTTCTTGTAAACTTATACACAAATTAAATTAATTCATATGAACATGATAGATGACTGTACACAATTACATGTGCATTAAAGATGACAAACCTATGTAAATAGAGAAGCCATATATGAACATTGTATTTCTTCTTTTTTTTTATACTCTAATAGGTTATGTATTAATTTTAAAGATATTTTAAATATAGACTTGTGTTCCTGCGGGGATGACATCGGTTCTATGGCGATGCATGCAATTTTGCCACCGTGGGTGAAAATATGAATATATAAGAGGACACTGTACGATGGTACAAAAACAAAAGAAACCAAACCCACAGTTGTCTTCTTTCCGTTGGCTTTCACATGCAAAATTTGATTAAATAATGGTTGGCCACCACTAATCTATGACGCATCCATGACATTAATATACCTACCGATGTTATTTTATTCAAGTAATGCGATCTTTTCGTTACACTGACACCCCAAAAGTGTTACTCTAATAGTAATGTTGCCGACTTTTCAAGATTCATCGCTGTCAAACATAAAGGACAATAAACAGAAAACTCCTTCTTACACCATTCAGTCAACAGAGTACTACAGAGACAGCTGCCTATCACTAGCTGGTCACGTGAAAAGAGATCATGTGACCAACTGTATGAATAGCTGCAAAAAAAGCCTTGTTTTTACCTTTGTGATTAGAAATTCATAACAAACACAGTTCTTGTAAACTTATACACAAATTAAATTAATTCATATGAACATGATAGATGACTGTACACAATTACATGTGCATTAAAGATGACAAACCTATGTAAATAGGGAAGCCATATATGAACATTGTATTTCTTATTTTTTTTTATACTCTAATAGGTTATGTATTAATTTTAAAGATATTTTAAATATAGACTTGTGTTCCTGCGGGGATGACATCGGTTCTATGGCGATGCATGCAATTTTGCCACCGTGGGTGAAAATATGAATATATAAGAGGACACTGTACGATGGTACAAAAACAAAAGAAACCAAACCCACAGTTGTCTTCTTTCCGTTGGCTTTCACATGCAAAATTTGATTAAATAATGGTTGGCCACCACTAATCTATGACGCATCCATGACATTAATATACCTACCGATGTTATTTTATTCAAGTAATGCGATCTTTTCGTTACACTGACACCCCAAAAGTGTTACTCTAATAGTAATGTAAGCGTAATGCAGAACGGCAGCCAGTCTTAATGTATATGATGTAATAGTGCAAATTTGGCAATGTAGGCCTACCTACATAAAAATAACATTAGTCCCAAGTTTGTTTGTCACTTTATTACCAATCTGTAGGTAGGAGTCTTAAACTGTAATACAATATTTGCTAATAAAGTGGGTTTTTAAGGGGATTTTGTGTGAAATTGTTGATGATTTTTGGTGGGTGGGTGGGTGGGGGAGGGTCTTTTTATGGGGAAGTTCCAATTCACATATAATAATTATATACTCATTTGTATTGCCATTTTGCAAATATATGTCAAACACGACATTTTTCGCACTGTTTAAAATTACTTTCATGAAAATGGCGTTTTCGCGTGCTTTAAATTATTGTTTTGTAAAGGGCTTTCACATGCATAAAAATTAAAATATCAAACATTCCGGAAAAATATTTCCATTAGTTTGGTCGCCCTGATAGTTTCACATTGTTTCATTCTATTTTGTCAGTATAATAATGTTAGAAAATTACCCATGTGAATATTTGTTTAATTTTTTTTTTTAATGGTCACTATGAAAGTGATGCAGATTTAAATTCAGTCACTTGATATAATTATAAATGTCTAATAAAGCCCTCTTTATATATGATGCTTTTGCTCCCATGAAAGATTTGTTTAAGCACCAGTATATTAATATAAATGGCTGCTCTATAATTTTTCACTTATTTATGTGATCATTCTGCTGTTTTCATTGCTTATCTCCGATGTACAGACATCCTAGCGTTAGATAAAGATAAACGTGTCCAACTACATAAAACAGCTTTGTTAATTAATAGATATATACAAGATACAAGAAATAAACTATACAGATCTACTGTAAATAATAGATAAGATAATAATCCAAGTTATTCCTTGTACCGGTATATGAATCTATCTTGTCTTAATGAAATACATCTGATGTTATTTTGTAGCTGTTGTAAAATTCTCTCTCTCTCTCTCTCTCTCTCTCTCTCTCTCTCTCTCTCTCTCTCTCTCTCTCTCTCTCTCTCTCTCTCTCTCTCTCTCTCTCTCTCTCTCTCTCCCTCTCTCCCTCCCTCTCCCTCTCTCTCTCTCTCTCTCTCCCTCTCCCTCTCTCTCTCCCCCTCCCTCTCCCTCTCCCTCTTTCTCTTTCTCTTTCTCTCTCCCTCTCGGTCTCAGTCTCCGTCTGTCACCATTACCATTCTGGATGGATAGTAGTATAGGCCCTGGTGGGTAGTTCGCATACATGTAAAATGTATGCAAACTACCCTCCAGAACCAAGACTATTATCTGTCTTATTTTCCGTTTAAGCATATGTATACCTTATCATTGTCATCGTAATACATACAATAATTAATATTCCAAAGATATAACTGGGTCATGTACTCATTATACCAAGATGTATGTGTTTCCATGGTTCTAGTCATGCATATTTTGATAGGTACTTGACTGTTCTTAATATCCAGATTATACAAGATTTGTACACGTTTTTGTAGTTCTCATTAAGATGCAGTCTCAAAGATCTCTTTTATGTTGAAGTATGTCTGTACTGCATATAGCTATCTACACTTAACACACTGGGTGAATGCAATTAGTGTACATATCTATAAGGACGTGTAGCTATCATTCACTCAAGGATTTACTTGATTTTGGCTTGATATTAAAAAGCAGAAGTGTTTTATCAAAACATGGGGAAAAAATCTGTATTTTGTTCCTTCAGTCCCTTTTTTTCTGATTAAGTTAAATTGCTATTACTTTTATAGATATGAGCTAGAAAACTAATAAAAATGTATTTTACTTCAATGAAATATATTATTTCTGTTCATTTATGTATTGATTTTTCCATTTTAACGGTATACTTGTGTCATAAAGGCAACCAACTGTGGTCTATAGCTAGTCGACATGTTGTTCCATGAGGATAACTTTAATCTTTGATGTAATAGTATCTCTGATACCATTGGCATTTTAAGAAAAGGGTTCAGTGAGCTTGGATTTTGTCATTTAACAAAAACAGGAGTGGGGGGGGGGGGGGGGGGGGGACTAATTTTTCATACATATTAGTGTACAGAATGTCATATGCATTTTATGGCACCAGTCTTTATTTCATTTAGTTCTGAATTTATTTTCATTTTGATGAGAAATGCTTTAAAAATTCTGAAAATAGGATTTTAGAAAATGCAAATTGTTGTAATACCGAAATTTAGCCATCCATCATAGATGAAGATCTTGGATATTCTACCAAATTCCTCATTTTCATTTTGATGAGAAATGCTGTAAGAATTCTGACCATATGATTTCAGAAAATGCAGTTTCTTGTAGTATCCAAGTTTGGCTATCCATATTGGATGAAATCCTGGATGTTCTACCGAATTCCACAGAATGTGGTGTATTAAACAAGAAGACCATTTAGCTGCCACAGACACCAGGTCTGGTGGATGATTCTATCTCTTCTTTTCTTGTACGGTTGAAGACAGACTTTCTAAAATTATTCAACAATTGCCAATAGGTTAATGAACAAAACTTGTGAAACAACATTCAGACCTGTGTTAGTTTAATTCTGTATTTTTAAATGTGTGTGTTTTGCACTTGTTTGTTGGGAAATGGAAATCTCAGCTGTACGGAGGTTTATACATTATGGCTTTTTTCTGGTTTTCTCCTCTTTATTGTGTGTACATTTTCATCACCTCCATCTTGTTGCCCTGACTGATTGATGGATTGCACTCTCGTTGAAATGTTTCATCATTGAATTAATTATCTTCACAAGTAATACCTCTGTAAATATGGAGCACAAGGCATTAGTGTATTCAGTATACTGGTGTAAGAGCTCAGCGTTAACATTTAAAATTTATTATTTTTGTTGTGCTTTATTCATATAATTTAGTGATGCTGCTACAGGTAAATAGCTCACCATCTGCAGTTTCTTTTCCTCATAATTCACGTGACTTTTTCAACTGATAATGTAAAAAGTCTTACTAATGTTCTTTGTGAAACTGGTAAGAGCTTGGAGCATCATACTATGGTGCTAAGTGTGAAACTGGTGTAATTAAAATACACTATTATACTCGTATGTACCCTATCACAAGTAATACTGATATTCTCAGTTTGAAACCTATAGGGCTCCTTAAGAGCTTGGTGCATCATACTATGATGCTAGACAACTGACACACATGTCAGAAACTAGATGCTGCATGATTATGTCTGGGATTTGGTACCAAACAACTGATATTTATCTCCGCCTTTGTTTACATGCATGTGGCATAACAACTGATATTATCTACACCTTGGGGTAATACATGTATTAGAATTCCTTGGGTAGTTTTTATATACTGCTGAGAAAGTTTCTAACTTTGATTGACAGGTTTTGTGTAGTTTGCTGAATAACAATTCTTGGGTGAAAATTAAAAAATTTTCCCACTAGTTCATTTATATGCAATTTAATTATTTTCTGTAACCTAAAAAAATCATGCACTAATCTGTTTTTCTCCAAAATATGTAGGGTTTTTTCCTTTTTAGATATGATATTTAAAAATACATACTTATATTATGGTTGCACACAACAATTTACTTTTGCATGCATCTCAATATAATTTCTGTGTCAGAATATCTTCTTGACTAATATTTTTAGGAAGTATACTTCCTACCTTGCAGAGAAAATTAACATACATGTAGGTTAACAACAAAACTGTTCAGATATTGGGACGGGACATAGCTCAGTGGTACTGCGCTCACCTGATGTGCAGTCGATTGGGCTATTTTTGGTTCCAGCCAGTGCTCCACAACTGGTGTAACAAAGGCCATGGTATGTACTATCCTGTCTGTGGGATGGTGCTTATAAAAGATCCCTCGCTTCTGATCAAAAGGAGTAGCCCATGAAGTGGCAACAGTGGGTTTCCTCTCTCAATATCTGTGTGGTCCTTAACCATATGTCCGACGCCATATAACCATAAATAAAATGTGTTGAGTGCATCGTTAAATAAAACTTTTTATTCCTTCCTTTTGTTCAGTTATTTACCTTTATGCCAGATCACTGCCTCATTTTTTTGTTATATAACCGTCAGCATAAAACTTGCAGTCATACCAAGTTTGACTGGGTTTTACTGATGATACACACTATGAAGTGAAGGTGACCTAGTTTGGTAAAAGTTACAGTTTGTTTTGTTTTATGACATCACTAGATTACATTGCTTAATGAATCATCAAACATTTGATAATCCTGTCATATTTAGTCTTGGAGAAAACCTGCTAAAAACAATTTCAGAAATTGTATTCAAAAGTAAACAAATAATTGGTTTTTAATTGCACCAAGGCAGACATTACAGTTCACTACTAATATGTCAACCATCAACTATTTCTCTTAGGTCTCAGACAAACATTAGCTTATCACTGGAAGACATTGCTGATGATTAGGCAATGACTGGAATACCAGGCAGCTGGGTGACCACCGCCTTGTGTCTATGTTTCTTATCCATTCTTCTGTCCATCTGTCCATCTATCTGTTTGTAGATTTTCTAGACTTTTTTTTGGTATTGCCTCCAGATACTAAGCGAAAATTTTGTATATATAGCTTTATTGTGTACAGTTACAAATCAAGTTTGACTTTTATGACAGTTTACCTATTTTTAACAGAGTTATGGCCCTTGAAATTTGTTTTCCTAGCTAACTTTGTTTGCAATGTCTCAAGATATTGAGCTGGAAGTTTGTGTACAGCTTTGTCATGTACTGTTACAGATCAAGTTTGACTTTCATGGCAATTTACCTATTTTTGACAAGAGTTATGGCCCTTGAACTTAGGAATTAAAAAATTGTTTTTAATTCCAGAATTTTGTTTTGTAATGGCTCAAGATATTGAGCTAAAATTTTGTGTATAGCTTTATTATGTACTGTTAGAGATTAATTTTGACTGTTATAGTGATTTACCCCCTTGGCCCTTGAACTTAGGAAGGAAATGTTTTATTTAACAACATTCAACACATTTTATTTACAGTTATATGGCGTCGGACATATAGTTAAGGACCACACAGATATTGAGAGAGGAAACCTGCTGTTGCCACTTCATGGGCTACTCTTTTCGATTAGCAGCAAGGGATCTTTTATATGCACCATCCCACAGACAAGATATACATACCACAGCCGTTGTTAAACCAGTTGTAGAGCACTGGCTGGAACGAGAAATAGCCCAATGGGTCCACTGATGGGAATCAATCTTAGTCCGACCATGCATCAAACGAACACTTTACTACTGGGCTACGTCACGCCCACTTGAACTTAGGAGATATGAAAATACTAAGAGGCATAAATAATGCAGTGGGTATTTCACTGAATAGTTTCTTATAGAATTGTCATATAATATATATTGAGTAGAGGATTTTGTTTTCAATAAAAAGCATAACTTGGGTGTTTATTGCACAAATTAACACAGCATGGCATATGAAAATCTTTTTGCATGTGCATTGCTTGCTTTCGTCTCCCTATAAAAGCAAATTTTTTTTTGTGTTTTCTGTCGTTTTTTAATATGCCACTGTAAATAATGTTAAAAAATTGCTGTTTTATTTGCCAAAAAACCAAGCTGTGTTTTTTTGTTTAAAACCACATTTTATTTTTCAAAATTCCCAATTTGAACAATATCTTCTTTCAGTTACAGTTGTTACCAATATGTCATTTGTTTGCAACCTTAATATAGATGAAATAAAATTTCTATAAGAAAATATCAGCGAAATACCTATTGCGTTATTTATGCCTCTCAGTATATATTGGGCCCAGCAGCAGTACTCTGAGAATGCTTGGTGCCTGTGTGTGTTTTATCTGTGAGACTTACATAAGTTGTTAGTGCATACATAATATCAGTGGCACACAGGTGCTGCTTTAGACAACAAACCTCTTCATTATATGACTTTTTCTCAGACGTTTGTATTGCAGTATTTAAAATAGCAAACTCCGAAGGTCGCCTAACAATAACCTATGTATATAAACACCATCCTCCATAACAATAGGCCTGTTAGAACTGCAGTTAATTTCCCTCTTATATTTATTTGTTCTCAAAACATATTACACATTGCAACCCAGTCACTCCTTATTCATTTCCATCTTAGATCCATTACTTATGCAGTCACTGGCCAGACTATGTGAATGTTATGATGAGTTTCCTCTATGTTTATTTTTTCTCAAAGCCTCTTTACTATTGCTTACCATGGACAAATGACATGATATATGGTTTTCTCTTGGCACTGCAGATAATTTCTGCCATGTGTATGTGTGTATTACTGAAAACAGACCAACTTTTCTGTCTGATTGAAGTGTGAAGTGGATCTAACTTAGCAGATTGTTTTGTCAGCCCAACTGAGTTATGTTCCATGAGGTGTGGAACGTTACTGTATTGTTCCCTTGTTTCCAGGTTGGAATCATGACAATTGTTTATAAAGCACCAAATGCATGCACAAAATGTACTCCCATGTGTAAATTTGCTCATGAGTAACTATGAGTAACTAGTATTCTGTACAAAAACATGTACTTTTTGTATTTCAAGAACTGGGTTTTTTTAGGTGGGGGGGGGGGGGGGGGGGGGATTATTATTAAAAACATTTTATTGTATACTGAATCTGGAACTATTTCATCTCATACAGGTTGTTAAAGCTTATGACAAATAAAAATGACTCAACTCAAATTATTAACTTGATACTAGTAATCAAATGGAAGCTTATTTAGTATGTTGTATCATTTGATGTGTGGAGTGGGACGTAGCTCAGTGGTACAATGCTCGCTTGATGCATGGTCAGTCTGGGATCGATCCCCATCAGTGGGCCCATTGGGCTATTTCTCGTTCCAGCCAGTACACCACGACTGGTATACCAAAGGTCGTGGTATGTGCTATCCTGTCTGTGGGATGGTGCATATAAAAGATCCCTTGCTGCTAATCAAAAAGAGTAGCCATGAAGTGGCGACAGTGAGTTTCCTCTCAATATCTCTGTGGACCTTAACCATATGTCTGACGCCATATAACCGTAAATAAAATGTGTTGAGTGCATCGTTAAATAAAACATTTCCTTCCTTCCTTCATTTGGAGTGTATATGTAATATATGAAATATAGTTATAAACTGGCCAGCTGTAATCTATTGGCACATGAAATTTACCCATCCCCACCAACCCACTGGATATTAAGCTCCATTCCCAGTTGAAAACATTAATATAACTCATTCTTATAGTTGCTGGCATGTTCTGTCACATATGTATGTCATTGGTATACTGATTATAGTCTTCAATAAATTTTAAGGTCATTAATGACAATAATGTGTAATGATTTTCAGCAATTTGACAAATAAATCAGTCTGACCAGTTGGAAGAAAGAAATGTTTTATTTAACGACACACTCAACACATTTTATTTACAGTTATATGTGGTTAAAGACCATACAGTTATTGAGAGAGAAAACCTGCTGTCACCACTTGTAGCTCGAGCTCTTTTCAATTAGCAGCAAGGGATCTTTTATATGCACCATCCCACAGATAGGATAACACATACCACGGCTTAACACATACCACAGCCTTTGATATACCAGTCGTGGTGCACTGGTTAGAGCGAGAAATAGCCCAATGGGCCCACTGAGAGGGATCGATCCCAGACTGACCGCACATCAAGTGAAAGCATTACTACTGAGCTACGTCCTGACCAGTTGGGTTACAGGATGATTTTCACAGATTTGCAGATTATTCTGTCATTTATGCAGAGCAGGGGACAGGATTTAACTCATTTGGTAGAATGCTTGCCTGAGGTGCTTGCATCATTAGGATCAAACCACCTCGGTGGATCCATTCTTGGATTAGACTTTTTCCAGTTCCAACCAGTGCTGTAGGAAAGTGCATATAAAATTTCCCCTGCTGGTAATAGAAAAATGTAGTGGTTTCCTCTAAGACTGAGTCAAATTACCAAATGTTTGACATCTAATAGCTGATGATTAATATATTAGACCGTGGGCCCACTATACCCCCCCCCCCCCCCCCCCTGCGCCCCTCGCCCCCTCCCGGGATTTTTCAAGATGAGTATATCTTTGAAGCCTATCTATAGACATATTCAAATCAGCTTGTCTGCAGGCAATCTGTTGGTGGGTGTGCCTGTAGGGCATGTTTGAGTGTAGGCACCCTATTTATTTTTAACAGGGCAAATTTCTGATCAAGGTGAATGTTCCACATAATTTTCAAAAATATTTGAAAATAATTCTGGACTATATCACTGCTTTTACTTTAAAGCTGGGTTACTGGTGAATGTATTCCACCAAAAAATAATACATTTTTGGCATCTGACTAAGCATAGTGAGTCATTGAATTTGAAATGTCCTGAGTATTACAAACATAGTATATGAAAAAACTGCATGGCAATATTGAAGTTAACATTCAGACATATTCTGAACAGGTTTAAGACCAAATTATGAATGCTATTCATGCTAAATTACATGTTCATAACAACAAACCACAAAGCAATGCAATATATGTGGTATGGATATAGTACCGGGGGTATACTCACCAGCAAAAGTTACACAGTTCTTGATATACGTAATTCTCTATGTACATGTGTATATATACATACTGTACCTAAAACATTCTGATCCTTTTATTATTGTATTATATTTAATATCTGAAGGCAGCATTACTTAAATATGGTGCAGTATATGCTGTCTAAACCATTTACATGGATATTTTGAATATTTTTATATTACACACAAGTCTTACAAACATAAAAAGTGAATTTACATACCATTCTAGGCAAGTCTGCATAACATATACAATTTATCTATCTCACAACAGTTCATCTTACAATAGCTAGGGTTTTTTTGTTGCTTTTTGTAATATTTTAGAATTGCAGTTCTATTTATATTATGCTTAACTTATGTTTTGGTGTATATAATTGATATCTACATAGAATATTGTCATCAGGCAAATATCTAGCACTATAAAAATCTAACTTTCATTCCCAATTCTCAATCATTTTATGTGACCCAAATATAATATATGCTAAGTTTACAATTTTCTATTTCTACATCCTTCCTTTTATTCTATTAAGTAGATGTTAATAACAATTACAAAACAATATAATATGAGGTATGAATAATTATATACTTCTCAAAATAAGTTACTAGTAAGCAATGCCAGAAATGTATTAATTTCTATGTATACACATACTTAGGATTGCCTGAAGCTTTTATTATTAAAAAAACAAATTGACCTGGCTTTTTTCTATAACATATTGAGGCTTCATTATTCAAATATGGTTAAGTATATGGAGTTTATATACTATGTTCACAAATTTATGAAGATGTCCCTCTGTTCTTAGTACCAGCCAATTATAAGTACCTTTCCTCGGCATGTGTGTTAAAACATTTACAATTCATCTATCTCACAGAAGCTTGTACTATTTTTAAAAACATATTTGTATTTAAATTGTGCTTAATTTATGCTTAGGTTTATATAATTGACATCAGATATAGTCATCAGGCATATCTAGCACTTGACTTTCTTTCCTATTTCAGTCTTATCATCTGACTCAAATATAATGTCTATTATGTTCACAATATCAGTAATTTCTTGTTTTTGCTCTGGGCCTTTG
Organism: Gigantopelta aegis; assembly: GCF_016097555.1. Classification (NCBI taxonomy): domain Eukaryota; kingdom Metazoa; phylum Mollusca; class Gastropoda; order Neomphalida; family Peltospiridae; genus Gigantopelta; species Gigantopelta aegis. The sequence continues at coordinate 84,377,006 of NC_054702.1, forward strand.
CTCCTGTTCCTCCCTCAATATGTCAACAGCTCTTGCATTACCAGATCACAAACCGTCCATTTCAGCTTCAGTATTTCTTTGGACATTTCTCAGTCATTTCTATGTGGTTGAGGAATACCCTGGACTTTGTGATATGACTAATACCATATGAGACCGTGGCAATTTGCTCTCTTCCAATTTGCTCTATTGGTACAGCATATTTTCAGGGAATATCTACTGGATGGAAGGTTTGCAACTAATCCACAGTAGCATAATAACAGCATTCGTGGTTTGGCACTAAATTTCTCATGTGAAAGGGGTTCTTCCAAGCCACACTTGATCTAAGGAATCCCTACAAAGGTCTTAAGAGACTGGAAGACCTTTTAAATGAAAAAAAGAGAAAACTCTGCCCTCAGCTTCTTGGGAAGAGGGTTCTATTTGTGAGACAAAGTACATGTTTCAAACGCAAACCATGTCTGGGGGTGTTGTAAAGTGCACAAGAAGATGCAGAGACAAAGAGTATACTTCAATGTCTGTACATTGCTGCCAGTTCACCATCCCAGATACAGACATTTGTATACACTCAATTTGGCAACAAGAGGCATCTTATATATGTGCACAGCATTATTAAGAATGCAGGGAAGACACCAACTAGCAATTCCAGCTGTGCTTGCCATTATTGGCTATGATACCAACAGTGCTTTTATGCAGAATGGAAAACTGGAGGTTTTGAATATTCTCAAGCAACACCAAGACTTCCTTGAAATGTTGTTAGCTCATGGAAGTTCAGCAAAAATTTATATGTTCATATATTTAAGAAGTAGATCATTTCATATACCTTCTCTATGGGAATGCAGATGCGAATAACATACAAAAACATCATGACTTGAGAAATATCTAGAAATGTTTGTTGCCAAACTAAGGATGATAATATTGAACTACAGTAGAGTATAAATCAGCCTTCTCCACTCTACATGTATGTATTCACTGAGAATGCTCTGAGAATGCACAAAAAGAGAACAAATTGCCAAGTTGTCATTTGGTATCAGTCATACCAGCCAGTCCAGGCTATTCCCTAACCAAATTGTCATATGGCTGAGAAATTTTAGAAGGCACACTAGAGATGAAATAGTGATATGATACCATGAGAGCTGATGGACATACTGATGGGGGAACCAGAGCAGAGCTTGGAGAAGGAGAATACCAGAAATTGTGAACATGACAGACATACTTTAATTGCATGAAAATGCAATGGAATATGAAAGGAAGTCAAAACTTTCCTAGATAATATTTGATGTAGAAACTAATTATATACACTTGAGCATAAGTTAAGCACAATGTAAATATAAAGGCAAATCTAAAAATATTACAAACACAGAGTATAAGATAAACTTCTGTGAGATAGATGACTTGTACATGTACCGGTAATGCAAAAGAAATTATGGTAGGTACACAAAACTGATGCTTTAAATTTTTAACACTGGTGTTTAGTAAAGAGGGACATATTCATAATATTGATGCACATATATGTATACTCAACAAAATTAATTAAGGGCTAGTAAACTTTCTTATATTATAATATAATTCCCTGTTACTGTCATATTATTTTAACATGTTTTGGTCATATATATGGCTTCTATACATTGTTTCAGTAACTTTTACTGGTTATACACATAAAAAACACTGGGATTTCACATACTTATGAAAAATATTGAAATGAGCTTTAGGCAAGTATTTGTTACACATTTGTTCAGAATGTTTTTTGTCATTGTGTTCCCTCAAAATTGTTATTTAAGTCATTAAGTTTAAGAACATGCCACAATGCTGACAACTTTCAACGGAAGAAGTTGTGTTTTCCCCTATATTTAAAGGAAAATGCTCAAATATCTATTGGACCTTAATTAATTTTGTTGAGTATAGTATAGGCAGATATACTGAACCATATTTGAATAATGCTGCCTCAATATATTAAATACAGTGCAATTTTTAATAGTAAAAGGTTCAAGCAGCCCAAAATATGTGTAAATATTAAAAATAATGCATTTCAGGCATTGCTTAACTTTTGCCGATGAGTATATCATTCATACCACATAATGCATTGTTATTTGGTTTCTTACTATTAAAATCTAGTATAGGATGAATATCGTTCATTTTGGCCTTATATCTGTTAAAAATTTATATGGATGACAACTTTATCACTATATTTAATTTTTCAATATAGTGTTTTTGGGACCAAAAATGTGCAACGGTACTCCCATTCAAATGGCGATATTTTTTTAATCCACCAACATTTTTGCTGCAGACAAGCAGATATTAAATTCATATATAATGAGGTATCTAAAAATACCTGTCTCCAAAAATCCCTGGGGGGGGGTGGGTGGGGGGGGGTCGGTATCTGGCCCATGGACTATATCAATGTGCTCTGGTCATTCCTGAGTTTGCTGCAATTTTTAAGGTGTTATCAGCTAATAGAGACTTTTTGACGATTGTAGTTACATATCAAATATATTTTTCTGCATAAAATATTAGTGGCTGTATAGTAAACGTGTTTTTGATCATTCTAATATTTGTACTAGGTTAAATTTTATTTTATTTTTTTCGTACATACGAAATTATCTGAAGAGAACATCCAGTTTGGCCTTCTTACAAATATTAAGATGACTAGAAACACACTGATATTCTAAACAAGAAAATATATTTAATATGTACGTTTAATCGTAGAAATATTTTATTAGTCAGAAACAGTACAATGCAGCAAGCTCAGGAAGGTCCCTTTAACAGTACACTAATCACAATTTTACCTGTAGAATTTGAGTATATATAACTAAACATTGTTTGACAAAATGTTAGATGATATTTGTCAGTTAAATGTCGCAGATGCTTTATAATGGATTGTTTGTGTTTAGAATCACCATCTTAGTCTTGATCTGACATGTTGGTTATTATGACTAGCATGTCGTGGCGATGAAGCCTTGGAGATTGTACTATATACCTACATACTGTGTTGTATCCACAAGACACGGACCATCTGTTTGTGTTTGGCAACTTTCCTCCACCATAATATACACTGCAGTTGTGCTAAACTATAAACATACAGGGTAAAAAAATCTATCTCTTTTACAGTGTGCCAAGAATACACAGTTACTGCATGTGAACAGCCTGTTTTATTACCTGTGTAATGGTTTGTTTCTTGTCTCAACATCTACGCATAAAAACCTCAAAGGGCTATTAGCTGCACTTTGTAGTGAATGTTATGGCATGTTGATTTTTAATAGGATTGTTTGTCAGATACATAACAACAACAAAAATGGTTACAAAATTACTTTCATAATTCATAAATAATTTTGTTGAAAAAATCTAAAAAGTGAAAAGCTGAAAGAATGAATACACATATTACACATGTGTTTTTGACATTTTTAAGAAACTATATTTATTTAACAACCCCCCCCCCCCAAAAAAAAACAAAAAAAACCCAAAAAATATATATGTATAAAACATTAATTTCATTTGTTACTGAATAAAATTATAAAAACATTTTTAGAAAACTGCAATCACATACCTATCATAGAATTAAAGACTTGTAATAAATAAGGTCCTAACAGTACATGCATATTTATTTTGCTACTTTAAATTTAATTAAGGCAATATAACAGTACAGTAATTTACTACTGACATTAACTTGGGATTAATCATCACCTTATTAACACCTGGAACTTCAAAGGCATATTATATTATCTTTTGACTATATAGAAATACATAAAGGGAAAATCATGTAAACCTTGAACATGCATATTAATGAATTACATATTTCGCATATTGGTTATTATTATTGGTTACATGTACTATAGATGCCAAAGCTGGTAATGCTGTATTGTCACGATGCATGGGACTTGAAATAATGGATATGTAGCATGCAACAAAATATTATGATGTGTTTTTTAATTAACTCACTCAAGTTTGAGTCTTCCATTTCAACCAGGGTGCATCTAAGGATCGATCACCATCAGTTGATTCGTGTTTTTTCCATTTCAATTAATGACCTGACCCATGACTGGTACATCAAACACCATGGTATGTACCAGTAGTTTATGGAAAATGTATTTAAAATATCTCTTGCTGCTGTAGGCGCAGGATTTACCTCAGTCGGTTGAGTGCTCGCTTGAGGTGCTTGCGTCTCAGGATCGAACCACCTTGGAGGGTCCATTTAACTGATTGGGTTTTTTCTCGTTCCAACCAGTGCACCACAACTGGTCAAAGGACATGGTATGTGCTTTCCTGTCTGTGGAAAAGTGCATATAAAAGATCCCTTGCTGCATTAGGAAAAATGTCAGAATTACCAAAATGTTTGACAACCAATACACGATGATTAATTAATCAATGTGCTCTAGTTGTGTCGTTAAACAAACTCCAATAGCCGATGATTAATTAATCAATGTGCTCTAGTGATGTCGTTAAACAAACTCCAATAGCCGATGATTAATTAATCAATGTGCTCTAGTGATGTCGTTAAACAAACTCCCAATAGCCAGCAATTAATTAATCAATGTGCTCCAGTGATGTTGTTAAACAAACACTAATAGATGATGATTAATTAATCAATGTGCTCTAGTGGTGTCATTAAACAAACTCCAATAGGCAATGATTAAATAATCAATGTGCTCTAGTGATGTTGTTAAATAAAACCTTTTTTTTTTCTTGCTGATTTATTGGTAGAAATATGGTAGCCTCTGTTTGTATAATGTCAAAGAAACTGATGCTAGATAACAAAGAGCCATCTTTAAAATGTGATGAGGTATCGTTAAACAAATATAATTTTCCTTTTCCATGCTATATACTGTCTGTACTGGATGTATTTTAATTATTCCCTGTTTATGAGTATTTCAGTCCCCATTTCAGCCAGAACTTTGGCTCCCTCTCAATTGGGTATTTTCTGTATGAACCAGACTTGCTCCCTTTCTGTTAGAGACTTTCTAGTTCAACCTGAACTATTCTCTATCACTGGGGGGCGGGACATAGCCCAGTGCTAAAGCGCTCGCACGATGCACAGTCAGTCTAAGATTGATCCCCGTCAGTGGGCCCATTGGGTAATTTCTCGTTCCAGCCAGTGCACCACGACTGGTATATTCAAGGCCATGACAAAACTACCCTGTTTGTGGGATGGTGCATATAAAAGATCCCTTGCTGCTAATCGAAAAGAGTAGCCCATGAAGTGGTGACAGCGGGTTTCCTCTCTCTGTATATGTGTGGTCCTTAACCACACTTATGGTCTGATGCCATATAACCTTAAATAAAATGTGTTGAGTGCGTCGTTAAATAAAACATTTCGTTCCTTCCTCTATCAACTGGATATGACCTATTTCGACCTGTTCTTCATGACAGGTTACAGTTTATGCTATCCTATCTGTAGGAAGTCACATATATAAAATATCCTTTGCTTCTAACTGGGGTGGGATTTAGCTCAGTCATTGAGTGCTTGCTTGAGGTGCTTGTGCTGCAGGATCAAACCACCTTGCCGGATCCATTCAGTTGATTTTTTTTTCTCATTCCAACCAGTGCAGCACAACAGGACAAAGGCCGTGGTATGTATTTTCCTGTCTGTGGGAAAGTGTATATATAAGATCTCTTGCTGCATTAAAAAAAATGTAGTGGGTTTCCTCTGATGACTACAAGTCAAAATGACCAAATGTTTGACATCAATAGCTGATGATTAATTAATCAATGTGATCTAGTGTTAACAAAACAAACACACTTTTTGCTTCCAACTATAATGCATAATGACATAATGCAATTAGGCCCCCTGTTCATAAAGACCAAATTCATATTTCATTCATTCATTCATTCATTCATTCATCAAGGCTCAAGCTAGAACTAAATTTTAGGGAAAAGTGACTTCTCCCTCCAGACATTGAGAGGGTGAAGTTTTTAACCAGAGGGAGACTTGAATTTTTTTTTTTTATTTTTTTTTACAGGAATAAACAACAAGAAAGCAATGTACTTTGTTAAACATAATTTATTCATTCATTTATCCATTCATTCATTCATTCATTCATTCATCAATGCTTATTTTTGTGCTTATATCCAACTATGATTCGATTAAGCATGCTACCGTGGACGCATGCCTCAGCTATCTGGGTTAGTGGTTAGTGTGAGAGAAGTCTTTGTAGTGGCCTTACAGATTCAGTGAGTCATTAAACTTGCTATGCATATGAATCCAGTACCTATCAGCCTTCGTGTGATTTCAACTTATTTTCATGCTTATATCCAATTAAGGTTCAAGCATGCTGTCATGGGCACACACCTCAGCTATCTGAGTCTGTTGATAGTTGTTAGTGAGAAAGAAAAGTGTGTAGTGGTCTTACACCTACCCACTGAGTCATTAAAACTTGCTCTAGATGGGAGCCGGTACCGGGCTGCGAACCCTGTATCTACCAGCCTTATGTCCAATGGCTTAACCACAACACCACCAAGGCCAGTTCCAGCCTTAATTTTAAATCTAATGGCTTATAGCCACTACACCACCATATTTGCTTTCGCAGCCTTTTGATATATCGGAGAAAAAAATTACTGCAAGTACTAAAAAGGAGCAATATTCAAATCTGGAAAGCCAGAATACAATTTGGCAATCAATGAACCATTTGGCACATGCTTATGTACATCTACTAAATGTTGAAGCATGTCTGGTACTACATGTAATAGGAAAGGTACCCTGGAAAAGGTGTTCAAGACACTGGGCTGTTTTCACATTTTATGAACTCGTATAAACTGAGCTGTATCAATATGATCATGCACAGTCCAAAATGAGAATGGATAATTGTCAGGTAGTGAAATGTCAGAGCCCACTGTTTGCACTGGTTGGATGGGATCACACGTAATTACATGAGCAAACTGCGGTGAGTCTCGGAGGTATGAGAAAGAATACCACAACGGCATTAAGTCGTGACAATAATAATAATTGTTTCTCATTTATCTTTTGAAAGTAATCAATTCAATCAAGAATAGTGCAAGGCAAATGAAACTTGAAGAACTGAGACAGATTCTGTTGGCTGATAATAATGAATATGAAGCAGAAGTTTGTTTTGTTTAATGACACCACTAGAGCACATCGGCTATTGGATGTCAAACATTTTGTAATTTTTACATATAGTCTTAGAGGAAAGCCGCTACATTTTTCTATTAGTAGCAAGGGATCTTTTATATGCATCATCCCACAGGCAGGATAGCACATACCGCCACCTTTAATATACCACTCATGGTGCACTGGCTGGAACAAGAAATAGCCCAATGGGACCGCCGACTGAGATCGATCCCAAACCGACCGTGCATCAAGCAAGCGCTTCACCACTGGACTACGTCCCGCCCCTATAGTGAATAAAGTTTTTAAAAATTATTTGCATAGAACTAAAGAAAATTTGTTATTGCGTATCTTCAAAAAAATAAAATATTCCCAAGTATATTTATGTTTATTGTTTCGTTTTTATAGTTTTGTATACAAAACGTACAGGTAACAGGATCTAGCTCAGTCAGTAGGTAGAGTGCTCACCTAAGGTGCATGCATCGTGGGATCAAATCACCTCAGTGGGCCCATTACCTAATTCAGTTTTTCCCCCATATATGTATATCAAAGGCCATGGCATGTGCTGTCCTGTCTGGAAAAGTGGATATAAAAGATCCCTTGCTACTAATGGAAAAGTATAGCAGGTTTTCTCTCTAAAACACAGTATGTCAGAATTACCAAATGTTTGACATCCAATTCCCAATAATTAATAAATCATTGTGCTCTAGTGGTGTTGTTAAACAAAACCTTTAACATTAACATTACCAAAATAACTATATACAAAATCTGAAGCTATAAAAATATAAATATTCAAGTTTTTTATATAGCAATATATATTTTTATTGTCTATTTTTAGCCAAATTCAACTTTGTTTATTTGATCTTATATACAAGAAAAGAAACAAACATAAAATTGCTCTAAAGTGGAAATATTTTATCTATTTGGTTAAATGAAAAAAGGGAAAGTTTAAACACCAAGAAAAAAAAAGAAAAAAGGTAGATATCACATTCACCCATTATCACAGTCAACTGGAAAATGAACCGTTTCCCAGCATGTAATAGATAAGTGTGCGTTGTGTGTGGTTGTGGCAGTGTCGTACCAGTGTATACAGGTGCATGATTCATTCCATTCATGTCTGGAATTATACACCCGGTATCCCACAGAATTATGTTATTTAATACTGAACTAATGTTTTCACAAATTTGTACATGCAAAAGGTGTGTTTACATTACTGTGAATTATCTCCAGTGCATGAAACAGGTGTTTTTACATCACTTTAGACATGTTTTTAAACTTTGTATATGCAAAAGCTGTGTTAGCATTACAGTAGATGGTGTTTTCAATAGGGTCTCCATGAGTACTCAAGTATTCGGGCATGGGTCAAGTGTAGCAAGACTTGAGTCCATCCACAGGACTCGAGTACCTGTACAAGGTGGAAAATAATGATCAACTATAATACAATGGACAATGTAGGACAATAATTTCAGCAGTAAATAATCAACGATATAAGTTACACAATAATTATGTGATCATGTGCTAGTTTATTTATTTAATCTGGCCGGCTGTCTGTCACAATATTGAACGTATCAACCCAGTTTGTAAATGCAATACAATGGCATGATTTGGCATTCATGTTCAGCGCTGGAATTAAGATGCAAAATGCTATTTTACTTTATTCCCTAATCTTATCATCATCTAGTGTAAGTGTTGAGTACTCGGGTCCGGGTCGAGTTTGACCCTCGAGTACTCAAGTTCAATATTTGAGACTCGGGTCCAGGTCGAGTTTGACCCTCGAGTACTCAAGTTCAATATTTGAGACTCGGGTCCAGGTCGAGTTTGACCCTCAAGTAGTCAAGTTCAATATTTGGGACTGGTGGAGGCCTTAGTTTTCAGTGTTATCAAACCTGTGATAAATGCAAAACTTGCTTTTATGGTACAGCTACTGTACATTACATTTACAATAAACCTAGAGTGGCAAAGTATTTCAGTGAACTTGTGTACAGAAAGAAAGAAAGAAATGTTTTATTTAACGACGCACTCAACACATTTTATTTACGGTTATATGGCGTCAGACTTATGGTTAAGGACCACACAGAGTTTGAGAGGAAACCTGCTGTCTCCACTACATGGGCTACTCTTTCCGATTAGCAGCAAGGGATCTTTTATTTGCACTTCCCACAGGCAGGATAGCACAAACCATGGCCTTTGTTGAACCAGTTATGGATCACTGGTCAGTGCAAGTGGTTTACACCTACCCACTGAGCCTTGCAGAGCACTTACTCAGGGTTTGTAGTCGGTATCTGGATTAAAAATCCCATGCCTCGACTGGGATCCGAACCCAGTACCTACCAGCCTTAGACCGATGGCCTAACCATGATGCCACCAAGGCCGGTTTGTGTACAGTGAAACCTGTCTAAACCGGATCATGCTGGGAACCTAATATTTATCAGATTTAGACAGGATCCGGTATTTAGAGGGTTGCGTTGTAGAATTTAGAAAATACGGGACCATGAAACTTGCTGGTTTTAACAGGATTCCTGTTTGATCAGGGTCCGGTTTATACACATGTTTTACTGTAAAATAAGGAAAACTATGTTATATTATACAGTTAATTAACAAATATATATACAATCAAACCTGCCCTAGCGGCCACCTGTACTCAGTGGTCACCTGCCTTAAGCGGTCACTTTTTTCCATCCCAAACGATTTATAATGTACCTATAATAAACAGTCACTTGTCTAACTTGTCTAAATCCTGATCCCAAATCGCTAAAATACCTTTATATATTATATATTTATTATTATTATTATTATTGTTGCTATTATTATTATTGTTATTATTATATTAATTATTTATGACTAAATAGGTTGAAAACCCTCAAACCTTTCCAAGACGAATTAACAATTACATCTGACCTGAAGTCTAAACTCTTTAATGGTGCAATAGCTCATTTAGAAATGTCATATATATTGCCAAAAGTAGCGTACCCAGTGTCATCAAAGTATGTTATATATGTTTTAGATTGTATACTTGACATATGCATTAATAGTCTCCAAACAATAACATTTCAATAGCAAACAGTAACTTTACATTGAAAGCTGTTTACGTCTGCAAATAGCAGTTATACCGGGGCATACATTTACCAGTATTTGGCATCTATTTGACGAAGAAAATGACATCATTAAGCGACCACGGTAAAGTTTTACTATTATATAAAAGGGATATTTTAAGAACAGCGATAAGGTGCAGCAATAGTCTTATTCAACTTACCGTACTAGCACAACAACAATGCTATACGACCCCGAGTTATAACCTCCACTGCAGAATTATCTCCCCTTGCCGGATGTATAACCTACACCCGTGCATGGGTAGACCGTATATCCTCGTGTTTTTTTATTCTGCAGTCCTCCATTGCAGTCGTGTTCGAGTTCTGTAGTAAAAAATTTTGTCAATTTGTCAAATTGTTTATTAATTTGTAATTTTGTTTTACTCTGTCATACGAGGTCTTTTGGGTGATTTACACAGGGGGTTAATGTCTGACACGGCTACCTCGGGCTCCAACCGGTTGGTTGTGTGTGCCGAGGGGGGTTGTCTTAAACGACTGCCCCAGTTTGATCAGCATTTGTTATGTCGGGCATGTCGTTCTTGTTGTTTTGAACGCCAGTGTCATATCTGTGTAAATTGGTCCCCCTCCACGTGGGGGAAGGCTAAGAAGCTGTCAAAAGACACCGAGTGGAAGAGGATGATTAGAAGTGAACGGGATGGGCGGAGCACAGTGGCAACCTCCGGGGTCGTGCTCCATACCGATTTGCCGGCAGTCGGCAAGTCGGTGTCCAGTTCAAGGGCGCCTCCTCGTCTGTTCGCCATCTTCATGGTGATACCAGTAAACCCGAAGCACCGCTTGGCACGGAGGGGGCGCTGTTGCTCCCTGTTTCGGCTGAAGCAGGGAAGGTTTCTTCCAGGTCGGGCTCCGTTCGACCTGGGGATTTGCTTTTGCCTCCGTCGGTGGAGGCAGCGCCGGTTACGGTTGTAACGGGGGCGTCAGTTGGAGGGAGTGCAGTCGTGGATGGAACGACTGTGTCTCTCAGTTCCAACTCCCATCTTGCTGATGGGGGCAGGGTTATTGGTCCTTCTGTGGAGGGGTCGATTAGCTCTAGAATGAAGTCCGCTTTGCGGCGCCGTTTGGCTCACCAGATTTCTGGTGCAGGGTTGGTCGTGGCGTCCGAGGGCGCCGTTTTGGCCAACGCGTCTTTCGGCATTACTTCGGTGATCGAGCCACTTGGCGAAATCACGAAGTCTTACAACGTTGTCTCGGTCATGGAGCCGGGTGGCGTTGTTTCGGGTGTGACGCCAGTGGGCGTCCCTTCTGTTGTTGGGGCGCCTGTACAGCGTCATCAACTTTTAGATCGTTCGCATGTGGCTACGTCAACTGGGTTGGCTAATCCACATGTGGTACGTTGGGTTCAGAATTCGGCGCAGGATTCGTACGTGTACGAATTTCCTGACGGTCCGGTTCAACCGACACCACCAGTCCCTTTGTCTATTTCGGCAGGGATCAGGGAAACTGCAGCTTTCTTGGGTGCGCCTGTGTCTACACTGATGGTCAATCCGGACCTGTCAGATTTGGGTAGAGGTTCCAGGCGTTATCCCTCGACTGCGTGGGCGGAACATTTCGTTCAGGGTCCGATGGTTTCGGGTCGCCCTCAGGGGCGGACTCGGGGGGACTATGTTTCTCTTTTTGAGAATTTCATGGCCTGGGTAGGGGAATTGCCTCCACCAGTCCCTCCACCAGTCCCTCTACTGCCGGAGTTTCCAGCGAGACCAGGGTTGGACCAGTTTGCAGATTCGGCTGGTCCGCATCATCCTGCCCATGCAGTTTCGTTTCTGTTATGGTCAGCGCATGGCGCGTCGTTTGAAAAAAAAATTCTTCAGAAGACGATTTTTCCTCCGAATCAGTGTGTGGTTCGGGGGAAGGATCGGTGCTTGATGAGATTCCCAATTTGGCCGATGGTATGCCAGACGGCGATTATGATTACCAGGCGGTTCTTGATTTTGTACGGGAACAGGTCCGACTGGTGTGCGCGGATGCAATTCCGTCGGAGGAGGCTGTTCAGTCTTACAAGGGTGTTTCGTTTGGAAACCGGCCTTTAGCGATGGACGCTCCGTGGCAGGATTTCGGCTTGCCGTTAGCGCACGAGGCGCATGAATCTCTTGCGGAGATTGATGCTTTGATTGCGGGTAGCGATCGTATTTTGGGGGCGGTGGTGGAAGAGTTTCCGGCAGCGTTAGCTACCGGGAAACTGTTGTCTGCGGCGAAGGTTTTGTCCACGTCTTCTTATAAGACATTGGGAGCTTCCTTCCTTTCACATCCAGCGGTCGTTTCCGCTAGGGTGAAGGCAGACTGCCACCCATCTCCTAATGTCAGTGTGCCACACACGGATTTAGAGACTTTGGAGAGGTTATCTAAACTTCTTTTTCAAGTCAATAACCATTTAGGTACGTTCCTATTTGGGTTAGATAAAGCAGTCACGGGTCTTCCGCCGATGGCTAAGGGTTGTTTGTTGGCGGATTCTAAAGCCTCTCATCACGTCGCTCAGCTTGCTGGGCGTGTTTTTGCCAACAGTCTACTTCTGCGTCGGGATCACTACCTGGCGGGACTGAGAGCGACAGGTGTGGTTAAAACCTACTTTCGTAGTCGCTCAGTAAGGGAAACCTTACTTTTTGGGACCAATTTTAACTTGGTCATGGACCAAGAAGCGGCGAAATTCGTCCCTGCTGCTCGATCCCGAACTGCTCGTAAGTGCCAGGCGGCATCTACTTTTAAGCCTCCACCTGTTAAGAAATCGACTTTTCTTGACAGTTATCAGATCCCTGTGGTGTCTGATTCGAGCGTGCAGTCTGGTAATGCCTGTAGTTCATCGAAACAGGGACGTTTTCGGGGGAAGCCGGCACGTTTTCGTGGTTCCGCTCGGGGCAAGGCGCCCAGGGGTGGGAAGCGGCCGGGATGAGGGTGCGTGGACAATCGACATCTGCTTACGGAGGTTCCGTTAGCAGATCTTCCTGTGGGGGACAGATTGTGCCATTTTGTTCAAAGTTGGTGCAAACTGCCAGATCTGGACCCATGGGTTTTGTCAGTTGTCCGCAACGGATACAGAATTCCGTTTTCTTCACCCCCTCCACTGACATCCTCCCCCCCCAGTTACCTGCAGTACCGCCTGTCGACAAACGAGTACTGGTGGAGAAGATGGTTGTCGAGTTTCTCGATAAGAAAGCCATCCAGGAGGTGGATTTGGGCTGTTCTTCGCCCAGAAGAAGAATGGCGAGTGGCGACCAATTCTAAACCTGAAGTCGCTGAATTATTTCGTCGTTATTCCATCTATGAAGATGGAGACGGTTCAGTCTGTTCGCGCTTTGCTTCAGGTGGGGGAATGGGCGGCATCCATCAATTTGAAGGACGCTTACCTGCATGTTCCAATCCATCGGGATTTTTAGAAGTACTTGCGGTTCCTCTACGACGGCAGAGCTTACGAGTTTCAAGTTCTGCCGTTCGGATTGGCCACAAGCCCTCACGTCTTTACTCGGGTAGTAAAGGCAGTGGTGGGGCGTGTACATCTGTTGGGTATACGGATGCACAATTACCTGGACGATTGGTTAATTCCGGCAGCGTCACAGACGGCATGTCTCGTGGGCGTGGAGTTTGTGATCGACAGGATTCTCCGATTGGGGTTTATTCCCAATTGGGTCAAGTCGGAATTAGTGCCAACGCAGGTTTTCACTTATCTCGGGGTGGTTTTCAACCTTGTGGAGGCGTCCGTTCTTCCGACGGATTCGCGACTTCACAATTTCAGGACGTTGGCGCAACGTCTTCTGGTGGAGCAAAGTGCGTCAGTGCGCACGCTCCATGTGTTGATAGGCCATCTCGAATCGCTGGCAGCGCTGAATGTGCGGTTCAGACGGTTCAAGAGACCGCTTCAATGGCATTTGTCCCGAGTGTGGGATGGTCTCAGCTGGGATTTGGTGATACCATTGGGGCCTTGGTTCATTCTTCCGATCCAAAAGTGTCTAGTGGACAAGTGTATGTCCCAGGCCGTTCCTTTACACCCACTTTCTCCAGAGTTGGTCCTGTTTACTGATGCTTCCCTCGAGGGGTTCGGTGCACACCTTTTGGATCAACATCTGTCACGGGTGTGGACTCCTTCAGAGAGGAGTTGTCACATCAACCTGTTGGAGATGGAAGCAGTGCGTCGCGCTTGTCTCCATTTCAGGACTGTTATTCGACATCGTCGAATTTTGTTGAGGTCGGACAACACGTCGGTTGTTGCGTACCTCAATCGGTGGGGAGGCACCAAATCCCTGTCATTGAGTCTTGCGGCTTTGGAGATTCTGGAATGGTGCGACTATTGGGGAGTGGTGTTATCGGCGAAACACATTCCTTCATCCGTGAACGTCTTGGCGGACGCTTTGAGTCGTCGTTGCCCTGTTCAAACAGAGTGGATGTTGCACCAGACGGTGGCTTATCGAGTTCTTCAGTTGTGGGGGAGTCCTCAACTCGATATGTTTGCCACTCGCCTGAACAGTCAGTTGCCAGTGTTTGTATCACCGGTACCAGACCCACTGGCACTGGAGTATGATGCGTTGAGCATGGACTGGACGGGACTGGATTTTTACGCCTTTCCCCCTCCGGTTCTGTGGATTTTTACGCCTTTCCCCCTCCGGTTCTGATTGGCAAGGTTCTGGCAAAGATAAGACAGCAACCTTGTCATGTCACGCTCGTAGCCCTGAGTTGGGCAGCTCAAGCCTGGTTTCCTCCGCTCCTGTCACTTTTAGTGCAGGAGTCGGTGCGGTTGCCGTTGATACCCGATCTGCTCAGTCAGAGACTGCGTCGGACAGAGTGGCATCCGAAGCCGGAGGTTTTCCGACTTCACGCATGGCGGTTGTCGGGGTTTCCCTCCGAAACCGAGGCTTTTCTAAACGGGTTGCTGAGCTCGTCTCCTCGTCGAAGCGCCAGTCTATGGAGAGGGTCTACCAGTGTCACTAGCGCGCTTGGGTTCGTTGGGCGACTGAGAGTACTTTCTGGCTCTTGTCCAAGAAAGACAGCTGAAGGTTCAAACAGTGAGAAGTCACCGGTCGTCCATTTTCACTACTCTGAGGCAGTGTTATATCACGTCTGTTATAGCATTGTTGTTGTGCTAGTACGGTAAGTTGAATAAGACTTAAAAAATTTGTTTCTAATTTTCATTATTATTCATACTTACCTAGTACTAGCACAACAACAACCGTTACCTCCCACCCGCCCCGAGGGAGGTCTTTTTTGATTCAGTCATTCCGGACTTTGAATCGATAACGAGGATATACGGTCTACCCATGCGCGGGTGTAGGTTATACATCCGGCAAGGGGAGATAATTCTGCAGTGGAGGTTATAACTCAGGGTCGTATAGCATTGTTGTTGTGCTAGTACTAGGTAAGTATGAATAATAATGAAAATTGGAAACAAATTTTCTAAATAACCGATCTTCACACCTTCAGGAATACTAGTACCCATTCAGTCCCGACATTTCTTCTGTGTATCAATTAAGAAAGTCTGACTTTGCAATGCATCTAATTGCCTGTTGGCAGGATACGCTTTACATTTGTAGATTCACTTACTATGACAGTACACTGCATGGAGTAGGAATTAAATAATTAAATGAAAAAAGAAAACAAATTTGTTGAGAATGGTTAATTTAATACATTCCATTTGCATTATTTTGAAGGAGAAGACATGTCAAATGTTGATTAATAGTCAACTGTGAAGCACACATTCATTGATTAGCAATACAGCCGATAAAACAAGAAACAACAAATGTTTTAAAGACTATATGTGGCAACCTGTACTCAGTGGCCACCTGTCGTAAGCAGCCACTTTTATCTACTCTCTTGTGTGACCGCTTAAGACAGATTTGACTACAATGTGTGTGTGTGTGTGTGTGTGTGTGTGTGTGTGCGTGCGTGCGTGTGTGTGTGTAGAATTAGAAAAAAAGAAACCTCAGCACATTTTAAACTATGGCTCTTTGCTGTCTAACATGGTTATTATTTCTTATTGTAATCAACATTTAGTTAAGAGTAAGAGAAGAAATCCACTATTACCACATAGGCTACGTATTCCTACTGAAAAACAAGGGCTATTTTATATACACTTCCCAAGAACAGGGTAACACATCCTACAGCCTTTGATGTACTGATATAATGGGCACTAGCTGAGACAAGGGTGAAACATGACTCTATTTGGGGCACCGGCCTCGGTGGCATCGTGGTTAGGCCATCGGTCTACATGGTGGTAGGTACTGGGTTCGGATCCCAGTCAAGGCATGGGATTTTTAATTCACATACTAGCTGACTCCAAACCCTGAGTGAGTGCTCCGCAAGGCTCAATGGGTAGGTGTAAACCACTTGCACCGACCAGTGATCCATAACTGGTTCAATAAAGGCCATGGTTTGTGCTATCCTGCCTGTGGGAAGCGCAAATAAAAGATCCCTTGCTGCTAATCGGAAAGAGTAGCCCATGTAGTGGCGACAGCTGGTTTCCTCTCAAAATCTGTGTGGTCCTTAACCATATGTTTGACGCCATATAACCGTAAATAAAATGTGTTGAGTGCGTCGTTAAATAAAACATTTCTTTCTTTCTTTCTATTTGGGGCAATTGATACTTCAATCAGTTCACTTCAGGGGAGCATTATATACCATTATAAGCCACATTCTCATGCATAGAACTTGAAGGATTTTTGTTAACTTTTTTTTCTCTTACATTACTGTAAAACTTGGCTTGTGAGTGAAATCTGCTGACAAGCTGAGCCATTTTTATGAATTATTTCTTTCACAACACCAACTTTTATGTATGTGTCTGTCAGTAGATTGTTTGACTGAACCCAAACTGTAAACAAACCCATTGATAGCAGCTTCTCCATGGGCAATTCAGTGTTCCCAGGAGAGCATTCTAACTTGCTCCTTCAGATCTGGCTCATTTGAGTCTGACAAATGCTCTCACTATGTAATGGCTCACAGGCCATTTAATGTGGCTTCACTACCAGTTTTTCCACCATTGCAAGAAACCATTCCTTCAGCTTTATCTTTGACCTTCAATCTAAGCTGTTTAAATTTCTCAGTGGAGAAATAAAAACAGTTTTACCATTTTATTTCATTGCAGTCATAACAACTGTCAATAGTAATTGTTTCTTTATGTTTTTGCCTCTTTTGAAGAAACGGGACAATTTGATGAAATAGGCCATTTGAATGAAAGTGAGTATTTTGGATTGAATGCTTTGTGGTGAGATCACAAAGCTAATGGCTTCATCAAACACTAATAATAAAAAGAACACAATGAACACATCAGATTGTTCCCACATTAATTATTTGAAGTTCTCATTACCATTATCACATAATGACTTCATTCAGTCAGTACCAGTGTCAATATGTGTATGTTGATTCAGTGAGTCGATCACTTTTAAAAACAACATCTGTACTTTAAAAGTTGATATTTAAAGCACATAATGACTTCATTCAGTCAGTACCAGTGTCAATATGTGTATGTTGATTCAGTGAGTCGATCAGTTTTAAAACCAACATTGTACTTTAAAAGTTGATATTTAAAGCAGACTTCTCATGCTCCATGTGCACAACATTATACAGTGAAACCGGTCTAAACCAGACCCTGAACAAATTTGAATCTTGTCAAAATTGGCCAAGTTCCATATTCCTGAATTTTCTAAATTCTAAAACACGACTCCCTAAACACCTGTCTAAATTGGATAAATATTAGGTCCCTGACGTGATTCAGTTTAGACAGGTTTCACTGTAACTTAATTTGCTTTCTTAGGATAATTTATATAAGACTATACATTGTTAGTCATAAAATAAAATTGTATTCTTTTTTTTTCTTTAATTTTTTGTTTAATCAAATAGAACCATGAGTAACATTGTATCAAATTCTACAACAACAATACATTCTAGCATGGACATGTAAACATCTTAATCTGGTTACATGCAGGGTAAATGCCCTACTATAAAACAAAATATATTTCTGTTAGGCCCTGCTGTGCTATCAAGATTCTCGATTTAATTGTCACAGATTGATATCTATGTTCTGTTGAGTCTTAATTCCATTGTGCTGTATGGGGAATCACGCAAACCTGATCAACAAAGATTTCTCCGTATCTGGGAAATTGCTGTGGGACTGAACCTTTATCTGGGAGAGATGCTACTAATTAATTGTTCACTGAGTGGCTACACATAATTGGTATTACAAGACAGGAAATTACATTGTGGTTCAATCGGACTAGAATCAAGTTATTTCAGTTGTGGGCTCCTGGCTTAAAGGTTCATAACGTGCAATGAATCTCATGCCATCTCAAATATACAAATTAATGTAAGGCCCATCAAAAATAAAAATCATGATTGGATCGCAAGGAAATAGTGTGTGTATTAACACAGCATCAATAACACTGTGTTTGTCCAGTTTATAGAGGTTTTTCTTTGAAATAAGGTCATAATATTGTAAGATAAGATAAATAATTTTACATAATAATGTTTTATTAAAGAAGCTGTCTCAAAGTTGCATAATGACCAAACATATGTATTAATGTTTTCTTGTAAAATGTAATGCTGGGTTCAGACTGTCAATTGTCAGTATGAAGTTGACCAATTCGACAGTTATGTTGTAATTCCCAACTCCCGACTTACGGTGGGTGCTCTCAAATTAACAACTAATTGGTCGTAGAAGTCGCACACAATGAAAATTGAGTTGTAAGAGCACTCAGACTAGCAACTGAACAGTTGTAGAAGTCGTGAGAGTAAAAAGTTGACCAACTTTGTCATGGCAGTTCGTAGTCTGACCTTAGTATAAAGATTATATCTTGAATTACATGCTCCCAAATAATACATCCAAATAATTTACTACTATTTTATAGTTTTATATTGTTGCAAAATTCAGTAAGCATGACCGACGGATTAACACTTGGTAAAAACAAAATTTGCTTAAGTTCATTTTATAAAATTTATATGTGTGACTTACTAATTTGTAGATATTTATCAGAAATACATGTTAAAAAAGTGAAATATAGTTCTTATTGCAACTTTGAAAATGCACCTTTAAGATAAAAACACAAACAACAGTATTCTTTACTTTCTTGCACAATAGCATGTTCGAAACCCCAGTGGTATATAAGCAAGTAAAACTAGTTACCTACCTATCTGGAACAACAAATATTGACATATAACAGATCCCTTGCTGCTTTTTGGAAGCAGTAGACTAAGTCGGTATAGTGGAAGTGTATTTTCTCTTTCTCTCTTTGAACCAAGAGTTAAAATAATCATGTGATAGACACCAAATAGCTAGTTTAAAATGTGCTAAGGTGTGGTTAAAGAATTCTTTCCTTTCCATTGCATTGTTACATAGTTATTTTTAGGAAGTTTGTATATAATGATTTATGAAAGAGTTATAGCTGACTGGGTGAATGCAGTGGGTTTCATTTCCTGTGTATGTTCATGTGCACATACTATTTCCACAGGTATGTCATGTTCCATTGAAAGGATTGCATGCTGGAGTACCCATATATTTGATAATGGCTACGAGACACATCGCTGTCATGTATAGACTACAGGTACGTATGCTATCTTTTACAGTCTGTGACTTTTGGCACTTTGCTTCAAACCAGGCATGACAAAAACTTCACACCATCTGGAATTCCCCCAGCATCTGTTTGCTTGATGAATTTAGACAGGACACCTGCTTGAGGGTGGAATGCACAGCACAGAACATGGGCATACAGCAAGGTAAACACCAGCATCTATAAATAATACCCAGACAAATGATTACATAAAGATGCATATACCTTTTTTATTATTATGCAGAAGAAAATATTTTTCATTTTTAGAAGCTTTGAAAGGATGTTATATGATGTAAAGCAATGCTAATGGACATAGCTTACATGGTTTGTTTGTATTCTGATGCTTTAAGTAAGTGATCTTATACGTGTAATGGTACCTTCACATTGTTGGGATAGTTTTTGCCCAATGTATCCCCCTTAAATGTAATTAATTGTGTAAAAAACTCTTATGGTATGTGGGAAATGAACATCTGAGCTGGGACCTATGATTTATGTTACAGAACATGTATATTACGTTCGTCAAGGATGTCACTGATAACACAATTTTGACAATTAATCATTGTTGGTTGGTACATTAAGAAACAATTGTTTCTTCAAAAATCCATTAAACAAACATTTTGTATTTATGAAGGAAATTGGTTTCCTGCTTTGAATGCAGTATTGTGTATTTATTAAAATTAAAATGACACCTAAAATAATTTTAAAACATCCTTTGAAAGTAAGTTTTATCGCCTATATATTATTAACATTAGAAACACTTTTCTCTCTCAAGTTTTCATACCAATCATTATTTATATATCGAAAATATGTTTTAATATTTACATAATTATACTCATATAGGTAATACAAAATATTTTTGCTGTCTCATTCTGTCCAAATGTTTAATGACTGGCCAGTCTGATGACAGTCAAGCAGCTTTGGTAGTCTGTTTTGTCTGTACCCTATCACTAATAGTTTTAGAAATAACTCATTGAAGGTTAACTGCCTGGAAATCTATCTGTCTGAAATCACCCAGTGGGACATTTTCTTGATGACCCTCTGATAACGGACATAGTGATGCATTAGAACGTTCTTGGGTTTGTAGTATAGATAGAATCAGTTTGATTAATTATGTAATTGAAACAGATAAAAGACAAAAAAAAGAAATGGTGATACGAATGAAGCGTGATTCATTTCAGTGCACAATGAATAATTAAAAGGTGTTGAAGACACGGTACAATGATTATTGTAAACAAGTTACAATAATTATTGTAAACAATTTATTATAATTAATTTAATCTAATTTCTTTCCAGTTTTGTAGCTCCTCTTATCTTTCCACTTCTTTTACTCCACATCCTAGTCCTTGTCTCTTCAATGTTGACACATGCTTGTCTTATGGCCATTAGTGCCACACACCTTTCAGTTCTCATTAGCATTTCCTTTCAACTTATTTTCATGTTTATATCCAATTAAGGTTCAAGCACACTGTCCTGGGCACACACCTCAGCTATCTGGGCTGTCTGTCCAGCACAGTATGTTAGTTGTTAGTAAGAGAGAAGAGTGTGTAGTTGTATTAATTAAACCTACCCAATGAGTCGTTAAAACTCGCTCTGGGTGGGAGCCGGTACCGGGCTGCAAACCCTGTACCTACCAGCCTTATGTCCGATGGCCTAACCACAACACCACCGAGGCCAGTTCTCATTAGCTCTTGCTTTGGGCTTTAAAAGTGACCACAAAAATGTGGAGAGTTTTCAGTGGTCACTTCTGGTATTGTTGAGAGATGTCTGCTATTCTCCTGTTATAGGTGATCATTAGTACCATTGGTCAGACCAGCTTGATTAACGGTGGATGTCAGGAAGTACATATACATAGAACCAGCACTCTTGGAGGAAGTTAAGACTGTAAGGTGATGGTGTGGGCAGTGGGAAATTATGACCTCTTACTTACTTACTTACTTACTTACTTACTTACTTACTTACTTACTTACTTACTTACTTACATACTTCTAGGCAACATTAGCAATAACATGTATGATGTATGTATGTATAAACTCTACCTATATCCAGTGAAGGTTCAGGCATGTCCATCCCATACTCAGTCTTTGGCAGGACCAGTGTCTGGGCAAGGGACAGAGAGTAATAAAATTAACATGGAGAAAGGGTTGGGGTCTTCTAATTAAGCAAAGCATCACTATTTTCATCTTAAAGAAATGTGCAGGTGTTGTTACACAAATATTACTTTATTACAGCCTTACATAAATGTCTGATGCTGTCAGTTAATTGACATGTAATAATGGGATCTGGGTGGAGACTTTCTGCTGCTCATGGTATGTAATGACACTTGGACGTATTTATCAGCCTGCTCGATAAGCTTGTGTAATAAGACTGATGCAAGTTCTTAGGGAATGTGGAAGAATTAGTGTGAAATCTGACTGTAAACTGAATATTAAATTACAATTAAATGGCAGTAAGATTTCTCACTAAAAATAAATTTAGAACTAACTGTTTATTTTCTAGTTGAGCTCCGACTGCAAGGTCTCACTTACATGGACATAATAGGCCGAATTTACAAAGCCTGTTTATATCTTACATGCATATAACTACATACATTTACAATGTTTAAACATCTGCATGTAACTACAATGTTTGAACACCTGCATGTAACTACATATATTTACAATGTTTGAACACCTGCATGTAACTACATACATTTACAATGTTTGAACACCTGCATGTAACTACAAACATTTACAATGTTTGAACACCTGCATGTAACTACATACATTTTACAATGTTTGAACGTCTGCACTTAACTACATACATTTACAATGTTTGAACGTCCGCATGTAACTACATACATTTACAATGTTTGAACGTCCACATGTAACTACATACATTTACAATGTTTAAATGTCCGCATGTAACTACATACATTTACAATGTTTAAATGTCTGTGTTCAAGAAAAACTTCATAAATTTTGCCATTTTAATTTAGCACTGTAAATATTATGATAATTGACACATAGTTTTGTGAAATGGTCTGGATGAATTGTATATGATTATGTATTATGTTATATTATAAGACAAAAAAAGCAATGGTATGTACTATCCTGTCTGTGGGATGGTGCATATAAAAGATCCCTTGCAGATAATCAAAACAGTAGCCCATGGCAGCAGTTAGTTTCCTCTTTGATTATCTTTGTAGTTCTTAATAACATCTCCATTGTCATGCATTTAGCCATCATTAAATAAAACATTTCTTTCTTTCTTTTCCTGTCTAATTATGGCCAACAGACACAAAGTTGAATCCTATTAAGCATCTACAATAATGTCTTACTGATCTACAAAGCAAATCAATAGATCAAGCCAACATATTATACAACAGTGATATGTTGCCAGAAATTAGCAATGTTTACATTTCCTTTGTAATGTTATAGGATTGCGTCTAACTGCTTCAAAGTAAGATAATCATGTTTATTGCTCATATATACGGTAATCCATTTACATTACTGTAGAGGAAAAGAAAGATTGTTTTGTTTAATGACATCACTAGAGCACATTGATTTATTAATCATCAGCTATTGAATGTCAAAAATTTGGAAATTTTGACATATATTCTTAGAGAGGAAACCCCGCTACATTTTTCCATTAGTAGCAAGGGATATTTTATATGCACCATCCCACAGACAGGATAGTACATACCACAGCCTTTGATATACCAGTCATAGTGCACTGGTTAGAGTGAGAAATAGCCCAATAGGCCCACCAACATGGATCGATCCTAGACTGACTACGCATCAAGAGAGCATTTTCCCACTGGGCTACATCCCGCCCATTATTGTAGAGGAATGCAACATGCTGAAAATATAACACAAATACATAAGATATGTCCACTGATATTACACAGTATTCTGGAGTATTGATCATTATGCATGTATCAAGGGTTTAATTTTACAACAAACAATGAAAATATAACACAAATACATAAGATATGTCCACTGATATTACACAGTATTCTGCAGTATTGATCATTATGCATGTATCAAGGGTTTAATTTTACAACAAACAATGAAAATATAACACAAATACATAAGATATGTCCACTGATATTACACAGTATTCTGCAGTATTGATCATTATGCATGTATCAAGGGTTTAATTTTACAACAAACAATGAAAATATAACACAAATACATAAGATATGTCCACTGATATTACACAGTATTCTGCAGTATTGATCATTATGCATGTATCAAGGGTTTAATTTTACAACAAACAATGAAAATATAACACAAATACATAAGATATGTCCACTGATATTACACAGTATTCTGGAGTATTGATCATTATGCATGTATCAAGGGTTTAATTTTACAACAAACAATGAAAATATAACACAAATACATAAGATATGTCCACTGATATTACACAGTATTCTGCAGTATTGATCATTATGCATGTATCAAGGGTTTAATTTTACAACAAACAATGAAAATATAACACAAATACATAAGATATGTCCACTGATATTACACAGTATTCTGCAGTATTGATCATTATGCATGTATCAAGGGTTTAATTTTACAACAAACAATGGCAAATGCTGTGATTGCCTTCCGTGCCTGCCATTGTACCCCAAAACTCAGATGTTGTTGATGGTAAAACACATTGTGTGGTGCCCTACCTGGTTTTCCACCATGCCCTTCCCAAACATTCCATGTGGTATATCTAAGAAATTGTCAAATGTTCACTATAATATCATAAACGGTATCTGAATCTAACAAATTGTATAGGCTGGAGCCCAAAGTACCAGGGTAAAATAATTTTTGTGAGAGAAAACTTGATAGAAAGTAAGATGCCTTCATGCCTTCTAATTTGAAGGAAACATTTGTCTTGGTGCCATAATTTCTGTTACTAAATAGAAATCATAGAAATTATAATTTTTATTTTCCCCGTTATGAGTACCTGCTGGTGTAATAAAGACTTATTACTTTCATTATAGGACTTAATTGGCCTTCAACATTGCTTTAAACTAATACAACCACTCTAGGTTTAATAGCTAGGCCAAATACAAATATAGTTTATAATAATTCGGTATGTCATTTTGTTTAGCCAATCTATAATAAAAGAAGTTAGAAATACTCTCTTCTTTTCCAGTTTGGAATATAAGGTGATGTATTGGCTGCATGCACTGATTATAAGATTAGTCTGTTAAAAGCCATTTAAAGGAGAATCAAGTGAGGTAACAGCTGCTACATAGAGTCAGCTGTCATAGACATGTTCATACCAGAACACTAATACAAACATACATATTGTCTTTGAAAACAAAATCATGTTTTTCTCCAATATTTCCTGTTTCTAAATATATTATACTTTACCCACGGTTCTAACAAGAAACATCACTGGTTACAGTCTTGTACTCAAGACCTCTTAATTAGTTTTCCACATTCAAAATATATTTAACACTTGTAGGTACAGAAGCTGTGGAAGAAAAGAAAGTTGGGGAATTAATATTTTCCTGTCTTCAATCAGGATGATAGAATGGAGGTTTCAATTTGAATTAATAATTTTTATGTGTTTAAGTGCTGTTAAAAAATGTGTTGTAAAATGAAATTACTTACAGAATTTGAGGAATACATGTAATAATTATGTAATCTCAACATTTTTACAATTTAAACTTTAAACTCCTATACTAAACACCATCCAGAGGTAACCTTGCTATTCCTATTCAGTACAAACTGACCTGTATAAAATACTCACCATTTTCAAGAGGCCATCATGGGTTATACTACATATACCTAATCCTGAAAACTTCATTTTACCTGTCATATGGTACATGTAGGTTTAGTGTTACCATACTTTTAATCTTTGACCAGTAGTTTGTTCTGCAGATTTTTAGCTGAGCTTTTATCTTACGTTACTTTATTTGTAGATCCTTTTCTTATATAGACTTAAGTATATTATTTATTATTTTAGTTACAGTTTTAACTCTTGTTTTTGCTAGTGGTTTTATGTGCGTATTTTTTTTGTTGTTGACAGATTTCCCTGATAAAGCCTGAACAGGCTAAATTTGAATTAAAGAGGGATATATGACTTTTAAAGGAGGCTTCTGACTTTTTCTTTATAATATATATAATTATGTTCTAAAACTGAACTTAAAAACAAAAAACTGCTTTCATTTTCATGACTAGCTTTAGTGCTGTAGTGGTCAAGTCATTAGCCTTTAAAGGTGGCTAGGTGCCTGGTTCATATCTCAGCACTGGCTCCCACCCAGAGTAGGTTTTCAGTAGGGGGGATGATGGCATCATTGGTTACAACATCAGGGTCAGTTCAAACATATCAATACTGGTCAAAATACAGTCTTACTAACATTGGTGTTAGTCCTTCAATTTTCTTCCATTTTGGGGGTAGCAAATTTACAAATCAAAATGTGCTAATAATATACATGTACAGTCAGACCTTGTTACAACGACCACATTCGTCCCTGGGTAACTTTGTCGTTCTATCGAAATTGTTGTTCCATTGAAATTACCGTTATAAAAATTTGTTTTGTTTAATGACACCACTAGAGCACATTGATATATTAATCATCAGCTGTTGGGTGTGAAACATTTTGTAATTTTGACAATCTTAACATTTTTCCATTAGTAGCAAGGAATCTTTTATATGCACCATGCCACAGACAGGATAGCACGTACTACAGCATTAGATATACCACTCATGGTGCACTGGCTGGAACGAGATATAGCCCAATGGGTCCACCGATGGGTATCAACCACAGATTATTATTAAATATATTATTATTAATAATCAAGGCGCATTCACTCATATTAATCTTTTCATGGTTAAAGACATCTACGATTGGTACCTTCTTCATTTATAAAATATTATAAAACATGTAGACTTAATTGTTCGAAGTTAATCCTTTAAGTGAATGACTAAAGTCTTATTTTCAAAAGCAATACAGGTCTACATATTTAGCCAACATCAGTAACTCGGACATCATGTGACACTGTCTGCTCACAACGAAATCAAGGATGCCAAATGGCTGTGTATACTGCCAACGTGTTATGGCATCTCTGATTATATAATGTCGTTGTAAAGAAGTGTTTTCAGATGTCAGATGCACATTTGTTCCTAATTTGCTCTGTTGGTGGAAGGTGTGAATTCCAGTGTAATAAACAGAATAACATTGATGTACATTTGTTCCCCACAATTTGTGGTCAAATGGTGTAAATGTGGTAGTAACGATGGTCGTTGTAACGAGGTCTGACTGTATATAAATATATTTTTTTTACTGATTAAGCGTTAAACCATTTTCTTTAATTGCCTTCCGTTTTGAGGGTGCCAATCCTACATATGATCATTAGTGGTTAAAATACACTCATGACATTTGTGTCTTTCCACTGATTGAGCACTGAACCTAATTCTTTATAACTGTTTATATGATAGCGGAAAAATATTTAAGCCTCAGAAATGCACTGCATTAATTGTTAGATCCTTTATTGATTAGGATCTTCTTTGCTCCAAATCAGCTTATACAGTCACCAACAGTTTCTGCAATGGCACAATATCTTATTGTGCAAACATATGTATTTAAAATTATTAAATCTTTAACTCAAGATTTGTTTAAAAGTTTATGTTGACCAGCAAGTAATATGTTTATATAACCTCATAAGTGGTTTTCTTATTTAATTATTATAAAAAAAACCCATTTAATTGTCTTTTAGCATTTGTGTGTAAAGTGATGGCTGGAACAACAGTTTGGAAGATGCTGACACACGTTTCTGAGGTACATACCCTTTCTGAAGTTTTACATAAAAATACTCAACTATTCAGATGGTCAGATAACTATATTCATAAATAGATTTTAATGGTTTTAATAAAAACCTGTTAGTATTATATATGCTTAAATTAATGATAAGTAAATTGTAATACCAATAGCCCAGACTATTTTGCACCGTCTAATAACTAGGGTCAATGCCTTTAAGAGTAGTATGCAGTGTGGAAGTGAGAACAAGTGGGGAGAGTGCTTTGACATGCCACTGATTACAGGTGAGAACAGACGGGCAGGTGAGAGACGCGCCACCAGTTGGTGTTTAATGCTCACCAATAACTGACCATTAGAAACATTACTGACCATTATAGAAACATCTTCGTACTTATATACATACACCAGACTGTTTTTTATGACAGCTAGC
The DNA here is from genome assembly GCF_016097555.1 of Gigantopelta aegis. Lineage (NCBI taxonomy): Eukaryota > Metazoa > Mollusca > Gastropoda > Neomphalida > Peltospiridae > Gigantopelta > Gigantopelta aegis. The sequence continues at coordinate 84,404,862 of NC_054702.1, forward strand.
TAAAAGATAATGGGTGGCAGTGAAACTGTTGATATGTATGTACATCCTGGTTTTTAGTTATAAGGCCTGACAATACATAAATCATCATGTGGCAGGACTGAAATACGTTCCATCTTTCTTAAGAGAAATGTGATGCAGTCATAGAAATAAACCATAAATTTCACTTGTCCACCAGACAATACATTGATAAATAAATCTGTTTGTTCTATTGTAAAAATAAATTGTTTGTTTTATTCAAATACAAAGATGATGTTTTTGATTACTCAAAATGAAACAGCATTGAACATTATTACTTGTCCCCTGGCCAACCATTGAGGTACATTTTACTTGTCTAAGCAGATTCTCACTTGTCAGGACAAACAGACTCTGTGATGAACTTACCTACAAAGAATAATATATATCGTTCCTAAAAAATATCCACATCAGTTTCAAACTTGTATATCATTTCATAATTCAGTATGGTGTGTCATGTTATTATTGATTTAATTAATTTTAAATTGAAAGCTTTGGCTCGTTCCAGCCAGTGCTGGCTGGTATAGCAAAGGCTGTGGTATGTGCTATCCTGTCTGTGGGATGGTGCATATAAAAGATCCCTTGCTGCTAATCGAAAAGAGTAGCCCATGAAGTGGCGATAGCGGGTTTCCTCGATCAATATCTGTGTGGTCCTTAACCATATGTCTAAAGCCATATAACCGTAAGTAAAATGTGTTGAGTGTGTCGTTAAATAAAACATTTCTTTCTTTTGAAAGCTTTGAATGCATGCAGTCAGGCCCCCCAAAAGTTTTAAATGATTATAAATCCTTTGGAATACTTTTTCTCTGATTCAACATGCTAACTTTGTACCAGACTTGGGGCGGGACGTGGTCCAGTGGTAAAATGCTCAATTGATGAGCAGTCGGTCTAGGATCGATCCCATTGGGCCATTTCTCGTTCCAGCCAGTGCTCCACAACTGGTGTAACAAAGACCATGGTATGTACTATCCTGTCTGTGGGATGTTGTATATAAAAGATCTCTTGCTGCTAATTGAAAAGAGAAGCCTATGAAGTGGCGACAGCAGGTTTCCTTGATCAATATCTGTGTGGTCCTTAACCATATGTCTGACACCATATAACCATAAATAAAATGTGTTGAGTACATCGTTAAATAAAACATTTCCTTCCTTGTACCAGACTTTGTTTTTACTAGTTGAGAGTTTCCTCAAGCCATGTGGTGTGTGTGATGTACTGGTAGTTTGTGATTATTTTCTCAAAGTGTATCTCATATTTGCAGGCTGTAGAGTTTTGTTTACTGTGGTATGTGTTACACCATGTTGTTTTTATAGTTAGATGTTGTTCTTTTGTCCATACAAGTGCTGGTCATCACTGTATTGCAATCATGCAGCGCTCACACTTGAAAGAATTTAGTTTTAGCCCAAAAGGTTTTTAATATAGATTATTTCCTAAATCATAATTGAAATGGTTAATTTATACATAATTTTATTAGTCAGCTACAAAATGTTGTAGCTACTTTGTATGAAAATTAGCAGTTGGCTACTTTGGCAATGGGCACTGGCAGGGTGGGCCCTGATCATGTATTTATTAGAAGCCTTTGAACAGGCCGTTAAATACATTTCTGAAACAAAGACAAACATCATTGAAATCCATGACAATAGCTATCATAGCATATAATGAATCGAAAGTAGATTTGGATTTTCACCAGCTAATTTACTCATTCAAAATAAAAATATTTAAAGTGATGAATGTATGCAGTTAGACAAATTATTATTTTGCCAAAGAAAAATATCGGGGGTGAAAAAAGTGAAACTTTTCAAATAAATTCAGCAAAGTTATACTAAGGAAGTTAAGTTTATTGAAAATCAGTATCATAAAGTAACTTGCTGAATTTAATATTATTAGTCTCCTACAGGTCCATCTTTTATGGCGATTTGCCCATTTTTCACAGAGTTATGGCCCTTGAACTTGGAAGATACGAAACATTGTTGGGCCCAGTACAGGCCATGTATAGCTTTAGCAGTACTCTCAGAATGCTTGTTGTTAAACTGAAATGTACATACCATTAGTAGTTGAAAGCTCTATGATAGTCATTTAATTTATTTCATTTCAACTTATTTTCGTGCTTATATCCAATTAAGGTTCAAGCACGCTGTCCTGGGCACACACTTCAGCTATCTGGGCTGTCTGTCCAGGACAGTGGGTTAGTTGTTAGTGGTTAGCGAGAGAAAAGAAGTTATAGTGGTCATATACCTACCCAATGAGTCGTTAAAATTTGCTCTTGGTGGGAGCTGGTACCAGGAACCCTGTACCAACCAGCCTTATGTCTGATAGCTTATCCACGACACCACTGAGGACCAACAATCATGATAATCTCTGAACATTTCTCCTTACTAATTGAAAAAAATATTATCATACAAAACAATTTGAAAGCTAAAGAAGAAGAAGTGAAGAGAATGAAGCTGGTAAAAGTGACGGAGAATCATGACAGTCCTAGCGCAGTGATCTGTGAGCTGCACCGTGGGGTTGATTGTCACCTCCCTGAGGAGTCCCGTCTTTAATAGAAATGAAACTGCAGTCAGACTTAGTGTCACACTCTCATCTGATTGTGGCTGTGATGAATGTTTTATGTCTTATCTGTCGAAAATGCAATCAACCAGGCATAGACCTTGGTTAAATTGTGTCAAAGTAAAAAAAATACAACCCAAGATATTTATGGCTATTTGGTTGTGGGCATATTGCGCTTTAAAGAATTATTGTTTTTAGTATTTTATCGTAATTATGTGGAAAGAAAATGAATATTTGTTTAATGGTATCTCAGTACATTTTAAACTATGTTTAGTGATGATCTCAGTACATTTTAAACTATGTTAGTGACATCTCAGTTCATTTTAAACTATGCTTAATGACATTTCAGTCCATTTTAAACTATGGTTAATGATATCTCGGTCCATTTTAAACTATGGTTAATAACATCTCAGTCCATTTTAAACTATGGTTAATGGCATCTCGGTACATTTTAAACTATGGTTATTGACATCTCAGTACATTTTAAACTATGGTTAATAACATCTCTGTCCATTTTAAACTATGGTTAATGACATATCAGTATATTTTAAACTATGGTTAATGACATCTTGGTACATTTTAAACTATGGTTAATGACACCTCGGTACATTTTAAACTATGGTTAATGACATATCAGTACATTTTAAACTATGGTTAATGGCATCTCAGTACATTTTAAACTAATGTTAATGGTATCTTGGTACATTTTAAACTAAGGTTAATGACATCTCGGCCCATTTTAAACTATTGTTAATGGCATCTCAGTACATTTTAAACTATGGTTAATGACATCTCGGTATTTTTTAAACTGCTTATTTGGTGTCTAACATATGATGTGGTTATTTTGAAATTTGGTCTAGAGAATGATAGAGGAAACCTGCAGCCACCACATAGGCTACTCCTAAAATAGCAGCAAGGGATCTTTTATATACACATTCTCAAAGACAGTAGAGCTCATACCACATACTTACTGAATTGTTAAAACCTGGGTCCACTGAGGGTGATTGATCCTGTCACCAATTGTGCCTCACTCAGATAAGCAGTCTACCACAGAGCAAGATACCATCTCCCTATTAGGTGGCTAATGAATTGTTAATATAGGGATAACAGAATGGGATGGGAGGATATATTTAGTTAACCTCACTCCCCTAGCAATTAAGTTAGTCATTTGCAAAACAAACAAACAAACAAACAAACAAAAAAACCCACCAAAAAAACCCCCATCTTTACAATTAATTCATTAAGTGTTTGGGCAGGATCTAACTCACTTGGTAAAGTACTTGCTAATGAAAAAATATAGCTGGTTTTCATATCAAAAATTATCAAATGTTTATTAGCCAATAGCCAATTATCAATAAATCAGTGTGCTCTAGTGGTGTTATTAAATGAAACAAACATTAACTTTCATTAAGTCTTTGGTATATCTTTATTTCAGCGCTTAAATAACTGTGTTTCTTACATATAGAGAATGCTAAAACAAAGCATCATTTCACTATCACAAATGGAGGGAGGATACATTTCTCTTTATGTTGCCAGGGACGGGATGTAGCCCAGTGGTAAAGCACTTGATGCGTGGTCGGTTTAGGATCAATCCCCATCGGTGGCCCCATTGGGCTATTTCTCATTCCAGCCAGTGCTCCACAACTGGTGTAACAAAGGCCGTAGTATGTATTATCCTGTCTGTGGGATGGTGCATATAAAAGACCCCTTGCTGCTAATTGAAAAGAGTAGCCCATGATATATTAAGTGGCGACAACGAGTTTCCTCTCTCTATATTTGTGTGGTCCTTAACCACATGTCCGATGCCATATAACCGTAAATAAAATGTGTTGAGCGTGTCATTAAATAAAACATTTCTTTCCTTTCTTTCCAGGTAGTCAGTGCTCTCTCCCCTCCCCCTTGATCCCACCTTCACTTCAGTTGCCACCATTGATTTGTATTATTGTATCTCTAGTGAATTGACGTAAGTCAGAATGTTAATTAAAATAATCAGTAGCAATCTTGTATTGTATTAATAATGAATGTTAATAATTCACCTCCTATGGGGAAACAATACTGGAGTTAACAATCAATGTTATTTATGATTCCCAGAGTATGTATACACAAAACAAAGAGATACAAAACAAAGTTTAATTAATTGATAAGACAGTTTGCATCAGGGGTCATTCAGTCATGCACATTTTTTTATTAGTACAACAAAGAGTACTGATTCTTCAGGTCCCCACCCCACCCCCAATTTCAGATTGACAAAGATGCTGCTGCCCCCCCCCCCCCCCCCCCATTCCCTCTACATATGCTTAGTATAAGTACAAATAGATAATTGTTGGTCTGTGAATTACAGCTTCGATCTTAATTAGTTACTGGTTTGTGTCTATTTAGGGGCACATTAGTGCTTCTATTAATCAGTAGAGAGTCTGTATACATGTTTATTCCACCCTTTAACCCATTCCCTGTTTTACTTTTCATTGATTACAATTTTCTATGGTAGCTAATTTATGCCATATTAGAGTTTAGTGTTGTTGCTAACGAAATAGAGTAATAATGTAAAATAGTAGAACAAATGATATAATAGGAATATTTGTTAAACAATACATCAGTGCATTTTAAACTATGGTTATTTAGTCATATAGCAACAAAGCACAAATTAGGGGTGGGATGTAACCCAGTAGTAAAGCACTCACTTGGTGTGCAGTCGGTCTAGTATTGATTCCTGTCAGTGGGCCCATTGGGCAACTTCTCATTCCAGCCAGTGTACCACAACCAGTAATTCAAAGGCTATCCTGTCTGTGGGATGGTGCATATAAAATATTCCTTGCTACTAATTAAAAAATATAGCAGGTTCCCTCTCTAAGATTGTTAGAGTTAACAAATGTTTGACATCCAAAAGTCAATGATTAAAAAATCATTGATAAAGTTTAATAAAGTTTGTTTTATTTAATGACACCACTGAAGCACATTGATTAATTAATCATCAGCTATTGGATATCAAATAAATCATTGAGCTCTAGTGGTGTTGTTAAACAAAACAAACTTTTAACAAAGCATAATTGTATATGACATAAATTAGATACCATTCTGTAGTGTCATGTACAAAATCTTTAATAATGCTACTAATAAAAATCATGGAACATAAACTGGATCAGGAAATAGCTTTATGAAGTACTGTATGAGGGTTTGATCTTATGGCCTATCACACGCCAGGTAAGCTCTCTAACTTCCACTGAGCTATGTACCACTCCCTGGTTACTATAGCTGAGTGGGTTTCATTATGAAGATGGATGGAGTTTGATCTCTGGGGAATCATTGGTTAGGCAGGCCACTCTGGAGTCTCTACCAAATGAGCTGAAAAGTTGCACATTTTTTAATCACCAACCACATGGCCCAGTCCTTCTTTCTTCTGCGGGAATATTATTTTCATCACAAAAGCTCCAGCCAATTGAAAACTAATTTTTGTTTTTTATTGTATTATTGGTATGTGTTGGAGCTAACCTTACTTGTATAATCGAGTCAAAGAAAGAATGTTTAATGACACCTCAGCACGAACAAAAGTATTGATTGTTGCGTATCAGATAAAGGTATAACATTGTGCAACAGACGTTTGAGCTATTGCTAGGATTTCATTGTGAATATTTCTCTCTTTATGATAATTAAATTTCTAAATCTAATACTACATGTATATTTTATTTCATGATTTGTTTAATATTTTCTTATTTGAATCACAGATGGATGTATTTGTTACAGTTGTATAACTTGTGCCTAATTCATTTGTTCTTTTTAAAAAGCAGTAAAATATGTTTCGATCAATACAAGTAAATAATGAAATGTAATAACAGATTGGCAAGTTTTCACTATTAATATGCCTGTTATGACATATTTTCCTGATATAGATATTCCCTCTTGTAATTAAAACATGAAATTGAAAGTTGGGGGTGGGGGGGGAGCTATTCAAACTGTTTTTCTGTATATCTTTTTTCCAACATATTTTATGTTACCAGTTTTAAAAGTTATCGTAATTGGAAATAAAAAAAACTTCACTTGAGTTTATTTTTCAATTCATGATTATTAGACATACAAATGTAATGATATAATATGTTTTTTCTCATCTCACATAAACTTAGCTTTTGCAAAAGTTTTGACTGCCTTTTTTTTCATTATGTATATTCATGAGTTTGCTGCTGGTTTCTTTTGTGATATCTCTGTCTACAATATTATCACATAGACAGAATCCTACATGGTGTTCTGGAATGCCATTCCAAATTCATTCATTTGATTTGATTTTATTTCTCAAACTGCTATCAATTTGTCTACAATATGACCAGAAAGTCTGGTCAGTAACAGTGTGATATTGTCAGTGAAACAACCCTTGGCATGTTGATGGTCAAGCATGATAAGACTGCATCTTCAAACACTCTCTTGATGTGTATATTTTCTAAACAAATTTCACAGTTATAAACTTTCTCCATTTGAAAATTTGTTTATTATATCTTGTTTGCCCTGCTTCTGTTGTTTGTGAGTAATGATCCCACAGGAATGGCGGTGTGCAGTGCGGTGCAGCTATGTCTTTGAAATGCTGATTAGCCAAGACATGGGGAAGACCCAAAGTGGTTGGTGAGACCAAATGTGAAACTGATTGCCCCCTACCAGTGCCATATGTAAGTTATCTCGGCAAAAATCACTTCGCCATGGAGATTAGACAAATTGCAGCAGTTATAGCATGTTTGTTGGCAATAAAAGCTTCCATTCACAATGAGTTTGATACTTCCAAGTGTGAGTCCATAATTGTTTGTTTTCAGTGAGATTTACAAGAGCTTTAGAATGGTCTAAAAAGTGTAGCATGCATTTTTTTTTCTTTTATAATAAAATTCTTAATAAAACCAAACTTAATAATAACTTCTGCTGCTTTATTGTCTTAGGGGGTTGTACATTTTATAATCATATCATGAGTTTTTATTTTATTTTAAAAATAAATACCCTCAAGTTCTTGTACAAAGATGTCATAGTCTAATGCTTGGTCAGAATACAGCTATTTTATACATGCAGCACCAATGTTTGCTATTCAACTGGAATCCAAGAATTTGATTCCCATAATGTTCCAGTAAATGAAAATCAGAAAAGATTCCAGTAACATCAATTTTTTTTTTTTTTAAAGGCATCTAGTCTGACATGCAGTGTTCATGCAGAAAAATTTAATTTTAATGTATATAATAATTATATTATTTATTAACATCAGTTTCTGAATTAATTAGTCACTTACATGTTGTTCATTGTTAAAAATCATGAAGAAAAACAGACCCTTGTAGATTAAATTGCCATGAGGTAAGTTTGATGAAATCTAATTGAATTCTGGTAAATGTTTTTGAAAACTGAGATTAAATGTTTGTTTTGTGTAATAACACCACTTGAGTGTGTTGATTAATTAATCATCAGCTATTGGAACAAACATTTGTTAATTCGGCATCAGAGTCTTACAGGAAGTTCTTTTCCAGTAGCAGTAATGGATATTTATATACACTTTCCCATAGAATTGACTGCATATAATATACATATCATGGAGAATTGATTGGGATGGGGTAAAAACAGACCTGCAGCTAGCACATAATTCACATTGTTCCAGCCAGTGCTTCACAACTGGTGTAACAAAGGCTGTGGTGTGTACTGTCCTGTCTGTGGGATGGTGCATATAAAAGATCTCTTGCTGCTAATCGAAAAGAATAGCCCATGAAGTGGCGACAGCGGGTTTCCTCTCTCAATATCTGTGTGGTCCTTACCATATGTCCGATGCCATATAACTGTAAATAAAACATTTCCTTCCTTCTTTAATTCACATTGTGATTGTTTTAAAAATAAAATTTGAAACAATAATTGATTTAAGAACTAAACGTTAATAATAGAATAGTTACTACGAGCCTCAAGGCTTACATGCAATCATTGTTAATGCCTCTTTACCTCTAAACCTCATTAATACACTATGGTTGGCTGGACTTCAAAGGGAACACACAGACATGTTGTTTAACATAAGTCGTAAGATAGCCATCAGCTAGTGACTACCATCAGTTGCCACACACAAACTGTTCTGCCATCTGCAACACTGAAGAATACAATAAAATTATGCTTTATGGAGCAGTGTTGTTGTGAAGACAGTGTTTGGTTACAGTTTTATGTCAAAGAAAACCTGGCCAAAAGTAACATAAAGGTTATCTTCAGAATCTACTTTTTAATGTCAAAGTTATCCCCTAATCTGTTATGGTCACTTGCTGTTTGATGTTCCCCGTTCCTCATGCACATGCATGTAGAAAGAGAAGATATGGAACTAGATTGTTCCTCATCACTGGACCGTTTAGTCTGTTCAAAGGTTTATATATTCACATATATATATGTGTGCTGGTGTGGTACTGATTGCAAGGGAAAGTGTGATTATGATGATGATGATGAATCGTTTTGCTGACTGTTCAGTAAATTTGATGTGATAAGGAACCTTGTTCATTAAAAAATATCATTGTGGCCTTAATTTTGAGTTTAGGCTCAAAGTTATAATGAAATCATTCATGACAGCATAGTCTAATTTGAACCTTAAGTCTAAACTGTAATAGGCATGTATAGGCCTATGAAGATACTGGGGTTTCCCGTACTTAAGCCCACTGAAAATGAAGCCCATGGGCGTAAAAATGGAAAATGTTATCGTATTAAGCCCATGGGCTTAAATTTAGATAATATTTTTCAACAAGAATCTACCCTATGTTACAAAAAATTATATCATATTTTCTATAAAAAATTGAAAAAACTTTCTATGCCTAATGACAAATTTTAAATGTCCTAAAATTAAAGATTCATTATCATAGTTGCAAGTCTGCTTTGGATTTGCCTCATGCCAGGGTTGGTGTGCCTTATACTGATTTTAAACCTAACATCAACAAGTTTATCTTTTCGATTTGGCAACGTGATTGGGACGGTGAGGTTACGAACAAGCTTCATGCTATCGAGCCAGTCTTGGGAGAGTGGCAGTCCTCCTATAGACAGTGCAGGAAGGATGAAATAGTCTTGTGTCGTGCCCGCATTGGTCATACTCACTTGACCCATTCATTTATCTTAAAGAAAGATCCTCCACCTCAGTGTGAACACTGTCAGTGTACTCTGACTGTGCGTCACATTTTGGTGGAGTGTCAGTTTTTGAAAGAAATTCGAAAAGATATATTTGGTCAGAGAAATGTGATGGAATCCTTTCGATTCCATCCAGAACTTTTATTACAATTTCTTCGAGATACTGACTTTTATTGTAAATTTTAATTTGATTCATCTGTGATATTTGTATTTTTGCACAGTTCTTTACACTGTGTTTTAATTTAACTGTTGAATTTTTATATTGATGTTGATTATCGAATTTGTTTCGCTTTTACCATAGTTTGACACCCAATAGCTGATGTATTTTTCGTGCTGGGGTGTCGTTAAACATTCATTCATTCATTTTATCATAGTTGCAAATGTCATATTTCTTTATCTTTACATGTAATTATGATAAAAAAAAGAAAAAGAAAGAAGTATAATAATCATTTTAAAAAATAAAACACATTCAAATTAATTGATATCAAATACAATGTTTACCTAATTAAATAACTCAATAATATAAAAATAGCAATTTGCTGGTACTCGCTTCGTCAAGAATCCTCAGCTAATTTAAGCGTCATTAATCTACAAAGGGATTATCCTGAACTTGCTGTCACTGTTTCTGACTTATAACATTTTGTACTGACTAAAATTACATACTGAATATAATTCTTGTTCAAAATATCAGTGTCTGTACATTCATTTTGTTTCTGATCGTCCTACTTTTTGTAAGTAGTCCAAACTGGATTTGCACTCGGACCAATAATTTTGTACATATGAATCGTGTATATTAGGAAATAAAAGTTTGAGCTAGTACAAACAGAAACATACAGCCACTGATATATGTTATACCGAAACATTTACTTAATATGTAATTATAGTAATTAAAAAGTCTCTGTTAGTTGACAACATCTTATGATTCAACAATGGCAACAAACCCAGGACAGTATCTTTAAAATAATCCTACACAAACATTTATATTGATAGGCATCGGAAGAATTCACCTGTTCTCTTTCCTTAACTATGAAACCAAGGTTACTAGAATGCATGTAGGGCCTATACATTGTCCCTCCTCAACTGAAATTCAAATTAATGTCTGCCACCTCCTCTGATATTGAAATATATTGTGTTTGTGACTAAAACCCTGTTCTCACTTGAACGATTTTCTACGTGATTTCTGTGCGACCACCAAATCGTACAGGGCGTGCGAGAGTCGCACGGCAGTATGTTGACGATTCGCACACGCTGTAGGGGTGTCATGTGTATTTTGGACATGTCGCATGCCGGTGCGACATTTTTCAAATGTTTAAAATTATCGTACAGCTGTCTCTAGGTTCGCACAGTTCGCATTGGTCGCATAGAGGTTGCACAGCAGTCGCACGGCAGTATGATAGGTCGCACAGGAGTCGTAAGTGAGTCTTAAGGGAGCCGAGATGTGCGACTCCCAGCGGACCCCCTGCGACTCCCGTGCGACATCCATCAGACTTCTGTGCAACTGTCGTGCAACCTGTGCAAATCTCATGCGAGCGTATGCGATCCCGGTGCAGAAAGGCAGTTGCACAAGTGAAACTGCGCGGGGGGGAACCCTAGGTAATTCGTACGGGAATCGCATGGCTGTACAATCTTTTAGTCGCACCGCAGTTGTACGAAAAATCGTTCAAGTGAGAACTGGGCTTAAGGTTGTCATTGAACAATACTCTCTGATACTATCCTTAGTTGCACCTTTTGTCTTTATTAATGCCCTATTGCTGTGGCAGTGAAAAGGTATTTACAGCAATAAGGTGTTAGGGATTTTTCACTTTAAATTACCATTTATGTCTTCCTTAAATTACAACATCTACATGTATTTGTTAAATTTCTGTCCAGTTAGATCAGTTTTATTTCCCATTTTATCTATTTAAATTAAGGTCTGCGTTAAAATTAAGATCAGTTATTACCTTTCAGATTACTTTGGACTTACAGAACATTTTTATGTGATAGCATTAATTTACTCAACTCTTGAATAGGTATTGGCTGCAGCCCATTGTGTTAAAAATAACAGATAGACATTAATAAGATTTATTTAATCTATATTGGTTGGCCCTAAGATGGATGTAAGCCCCACGTCAGGTGTGACAGGAATATAACTTATGAGCAGCCATTTTTGTATGATGTATCTGTGTAGTTCTACTTAGAAGCATTTATGTCAGACAAATGTAGCTTCACTGTAGTTAAGGTTCTTTCCAGATGTTGTGGTCCATACCTGTCTTGCCGAGTGATCAGCAGGAGATTTTCTTTGGCACCCTGTGTGAAAGATTGTTCTTGTAATACAGGCTTATTTCTCAAACACATTCTTTCCATATCGGTAATCGGTAGTAAAAACCTCATTGACCTTAATTTGCTTTACGTCAAATGGACATGACAACATTATCAGACAGGGATGGCCAGACGGATTTGAAGCTTAGGGATGAGTGTAAATTAACATATCATGTAAAAACCAGTTATCCATTCAGTAACAATGGTATTTGGCACATATGGAAGTTTTTTGTATTCTTTAATTTGCTTTATGTCAAACGGACATGACAACACTAGCAGACAGGAACGGCCACATGGATTTGAAGCTTAGGGATGAGTGTAAATTAACATATTGGGTAAAAACCAGTTATCCATTCATTAAGTAGGGGCGGAACATAGCACAGAGATGAAGTGCTTGCCTGATGCAATGTCGGTCTAGGATCGACCCCCATTGGTGGACCCAGTGGGTTATTTCAATCATCAAGAACGATACATGGCACATGAAAGTTTTTATATTTTGTTTACATCAAACACTAGTAGACAGGGATGGCCAGACATATTTGTAGTTTAGGGATGAGTGTAAATTAAAATGCCAGGTAAAAGGTAGTTCTTTGTTCATCGAGAATGGTACATATGGCACATGAACGTTTTTGTATTCTTTATCAGCATATTTATTTATGCAACTTTCTTTGCATCAAATGGACATAACCATACATGTATGTACAATATATACAACCATAAAAGATAAAATAGTAGACAGGTATGGTCAGATGGACACAATACTAGTAGACAGGTGTGATCAGATGCATTTGTAATTAGGAACAAGAATAAAATTAACATACAAGGTGGAAAACAAGCCTCCATACTTGGTGAAGAAAGTTTTTGTTGGTGTTTTTTTTAAATCATATCATGCAGTTCCTTTACATCAAATGGACATAACAATATACTAGTAGACAGGGATGGCTCCATATATTTGTAGTTAGGGATTAGTATAAATTAACATACCAGGAAGAAAACAAGCCTCCATTCATTAAGAGTGGTGCCACATGAAGAAATGTTTTGTTGGTATATATTTTTTAAATAATATCATGCAACTTCTTTTATATCAAATGGACAGGGATGGCCACATATATTTGTAGTTCAGGATTAGTATAAATTAACATACCAGGCAAAAAACAGGGCCTGTGCTTATAAAACTTTTAGAGTTCAAACTCGGTCTCTATTGATGTCACAATTTGTATGGCATTGTCATGACATTAGTGTCTTAGACTCTAGTCTCAAGTCTAGACTCTGAAAGTTTTATAAACACCAGGCCAGGCCTCCATTCATCGAGCTTGGTAGCACATGAAGAAAGTTTTAATTATTTTTAAACTCGTATATTGCAACTTCCTTTACGTTAAATACACTGTAGACATGACAATACTAGCAGACATGGATGGCCAGATGCATTTGTAGCTTAGGAATGCTTGTAAGTTAGCATACCAGGTACAGGGAGAGAGAGGCCTCCATTCACTGGGAATGGTGGCACACGAAGAAAGTTTTGCATTGGTATTTTTTAATCATCATATTTGTTCATGCATCTTTACTTACTTTAAACATGGGTGACGTGAGGGTGTAATTTAAGCCAAATGAAGATGGAGCGATATGGTGTCATGAACAACATGTATACAGGACTGGGAGAGAAGCACATAGTACAGCACTCTCAAAACCGTATAGGCAAATATAGGAGTTATCAAGTTAAAAGAAAGGAATGTTTATCGAGTGACACAAAGCATTTTTTAATCAGCAGCTGCTAGGTATGAAACGAGAATTATGAGAATTGATGGTCGTTAAGGTGAGAAGTCATAAGAAATGTTAACAACATGCACACTCAACACATTGTTTCACTAAAGGCTAGAGCTATATTTCTTGCTCTGTTTTCTGTTCTTTAAAACAAATATTTAACCTGTCTTTGCAGATAACAATGAGAATCAACAATGGGGACTTGTACGCCTGGCAGCCCTACACCTCACAGTACGTATGTTCAGGTGAGTATTTCAATACAGGGAAACTTCTCAAAACCAGACCCTCAGTAAATGGGAATTCCTTCAAAACCGGACATTTTTCATGGCTCCTTTTTAAATATCAGTACAAAACAGAACCTCTCTAAACTAGATACCTCTTAAAGGAGACCGGACACCAAACCATATATACGGAGTAATGAATTGTTTGCCGTCATAAACCACCACACGCAACTACCACGCTCCCCTTATTCACTAAGTTAAGCGTGCCAGTCTTGAAGGGTTGTTTTTTCCGCCGATGTTTGCCGGAAACTGTCAACAATTGATGAGCTAGACCCGTGACGTCATTGATGAGAGGAAAACTTAAGAAATTACCAAGCAGCATGGACGAACTTAGCGATTCGAGTGACAAAGAATTGTGTCCAGCTTGTGCTAATGGCATCAAACCATATCAGTTTGAACCACTTATCAGAGACTTTGTCCCTAATCCTGGAAATGTTGTCTTAGACAAAAATTCGGATGAATCAACTGCCGACGAAGACGAGGAAGCCACACAGTCATAGACTAGCATACAAGCATTTTTTTAAACATAATTTTTTATGACATTTTTAATGTAAACTGAAGCAAATGGACCTAATTAGAAGAAAAGCACACAAAATGTAATAATATTTCATCATAAATCTTGTTCAGCATAGATGTAAATATGACACATCAGTGGATATTCCAGAGGCCGATTTCGTAAATTTGCAAAAAGCGTCCCCTCCTCACCAAAACAAGATATAATAATTGAACAAAAAACTTTGTTCTCTTATCTAGTTACCCTCCAAGTTTTAATGTGTTTGGTTAAACCGTGTATTTTTAATTATTAAGAAAATGTGTTACCAGTCTGCCAAAACTGTCCACAGCCAGGTACAGAAACACAGAAATGTTGGAAATATTATACTGTTGCCACATACTGACAATCACTTTACAACTAATATGTCTTATTGACAATATTATTATGTAGTCTTTGCATTTATTAATATAAAATACAACATGCCCGTAGGAACTGGGGAGGGGTGGGCCTAGGGGCTTGTTCTCCATCACACACTCTAGAATGAAAATGTATGTTTTAAATTTTCACTACTTTGCATAAATAAAGATGATATAAAGATAAAAATCTAGTTTGTATCCCTCACTAGAGACTGTATTCCCCCTCCCCCCTTTCCCCCCTCTTCAAATATCGTTCCTACATGCCTATACAAACGTAGATAATATGTAGAGGGTGAAGTTAGGAACCAGTTCCTTTTATCTTTAGGATTTTGTAATCATGATTTCAAACCAACTGTTTCAGGTAGTTTGCTCCACATACTGACATAAAACACATTTGTTATATATTGGAATAAAATAAAAATAATTACAATATATCCAATGTTATTTTCTTTAATCATTCATGGAGGAAGAAGGAAGACCTGATGAAAATATATTACAGGTAAAACAAAATAATATATGATGCTTATTCCATGTGGTAACTATTGTAAATTTTGCTTTAAATTGCTAGATGCCAAAAGTGATTAATTATATTATTTTATGGTACCAGTCAAAAATTAGACGACCAATTGTTTCAACCTCTGCCAAAGGTACCAGGTTTTCTGCCAGAAAATAATTTGAGGGTATGTAATAAAACAGGTCCATAGGAACTGGGGGTGGGGGGGGGGGGTTGTGGATGCAGGGGTGCCCCCCACTTGTGAGCTTTTCTTTATCACATTAATTTTTGCCATTGTAACCAAAATCTGATGTAGAGTTTATACCCGGTCCGTCAGTGCCGCCCCCCCCCCCCCCCCCCCCCCCCCCCCCCCCCCCAAGTCGTTCCCATGGGCCTGTAAAAACTAAATATATTCAAAGGAGTATATTGGGTGATTATAGGTTTGAAATGTTTTTTTTACTGAACATTTTATTTCATGCACTTTTACAAATTTTAAACAGCAATTATGTTACTATAATCTATCGAAAAAATTAAAAATAATATATATATACATTAATTTCTGAGATTTTGTAGTACATACATGTACGTTTACCCTCCGCACCCTCTGGCAGAAACCCAGTATTTTGCATAAGAGTATTTTTAATATGACATACAGAAAGCATTGAAAAGTACAATTTTATTATGCTTTAATAATCAACATTAGCTTTAAAATTATTTAACCATCATTCCTTCTGGCCAGAGTACATATGTTGTTCCTGCCAAAGTGTTAGCATTTTAATTTTAATGACAATATACTGAACTGATGATAAACATTGTTAACTAACGTAATAATTCACGTTTTGAAGGTGTTTTGTTATGATGTTAACAAACCAACTAGATCAAGAGACGTTAGTATGGAGTCGTTATGGGCTGTCGGTGAAAATTAATTTGGTAATTATAGGTAAATAAATGTGAAGTTTAAATATTCGTATGTGAACAAATTGCAATACCTTTATTTAATATATATCTTAAGTACATACTTGTTTTAATTTTCACATTGTAAATGTACCATAACCTCCTGTATTTTGTTGGTGTAAAGCCCATTCGACGACAATAATGCATCCATGTTTTAAAACAACTTTCGGGGTTTTTTTTAAAATCGAAACCATGATGTTGGCCGTTTCTTGGGATGCATTGCTGTTACTGTTGCAGTTAAACACTGCGCAGTTAACCATCATATAATTACGTCGACAGTATACACTAATTATCTTGTAAATTAAATTTCCGATAAACCTGGAGACAAAAAAAAAAAAGACGACTAAAAGGCACAACCAAAGAATCAACACGTGTACCGGTATTGCTTGGTAACTCTCACCGATGACGTATTGCTTCGCTTTCGTTCAGAGCTATGCATAATCCCGCCCACTTCTGTTTTTACCCCAAACCTAAGACGCGCAGCTGACCGGTGCCTCATAGTGAGCCGGGTATTAGAGTAATGCGGTCTTTGACGCTAACTTAATCCATTACACACTACATGTCTTTTGGTGTCCGGTCTCCTTTAAAACACGACTTTTTGCTTGGTTTCACTGTATATTTGTAATTAATGAATTTAATAAACTTTCAAATGGTAAGTACAGTGTAATTAATGTCTGTATTTATGTGAAGAAACACACTGTTGTTGTATATTTTGGTATCAACAATATGTCTGTACATTTATTATGGCTATAGCTTTGATATAGGGAGTCAAGAAGTACTGCCTGTAATTGGGAGAGGGGTATGGATAGTCTACCGGGGGGGGGGGGGGAGGGGAAGGGGGTTAATGACCTGCTGAATCTCAGGCAAAGACGTATCTAAAATGTTTAAGAGATGTAACCATAAACAAACATGAATTGAAATTAAAAGCTGAATGAAATTTAAAAAAATTAACTTTTAGAGGTTAAGGAGAAAAAAGTGTTATACCTTTGAATGTGTTTGATTCTTTAAATATTTAGTATTCATAATTTAAAATGAATTCTTATTTTATACATATGCATAAAATAATAAACCATAAACAAAAACAACAACACTAACTGGTGATATTAAGACCTAGAATGATAAATTATATTAAGCGAGAACAAAATGATAAATAATGATTTTTGTGCAAATTGGTAGAGAAATATTATACATCTGGGGTTTCCCCACTGCTATTTGTAACAGCCTTGACATTTGTGGGAAAATGTCAAATATATTTTATTTCTATAGTGGCAGTTTTAAATAGCATATGAACTTTTTAGTATTTTATTTATTACTTTGCAATTTATGATTAAAAAAAAAAACCCACCTATCTAATACATATTGTATAGCTAGTAGCAAATCTAGGATTGTTGTGAAAGATTACCAACATTAATCATTCCAAGCATATAGCAGTGAACTGTTCAAAGGAAAAACATCAAAGAATGGAGAGATGAATGATACCACAGCATGAACCCTTCCCCATGCTTTGTCTCACCTGGTGGAAATTATGATTAAACAGATTCTTCAATTTTGAAGAGTTAAAAAATGGATGGGGAAGTAATTGGAAAAAGAAGATATTTCAACTTATTTTATCATCAAAGGGTGTGTTGTTTTAACTCACGGTTTTTATGCAAGAGAATGACTGATTGTTAAGAATGATTGTACAGTAAAATAAAGTTTGAGCAAATTGACTGGTTTAATGAGGACCAGCTAATGGAGTGGGTTTGGCAAATTAACTACTCAACACAGTTACATTACAGTGTTCCACCAATGGAATAAACACATCTGTTGACTTAACTTAGGTGATGTATTTTGAGGAATGAATGAATGAATGGATAAATGAATGGATGGATGGATGAATGATGAATAAAGTAATATTTGAATGAATGAATGAATGAATGAATGAATGAATGAATGAATGAATGAATGAATGAACAAATGAACAAACAAATGAACAAACGAATGAATGATACTTCAGCCAGAACAAACACTGAATGGCAGTGATGGAAAAGCTGCATAAAAGCACATTTTAGTTGCAAATTTGAAGGATATATGCTTTCAATGGATAATTTGTAAATTTTGGAGTGGAATTCCTGGATTGGCTGATCAGCACCAAGATTCACAGGATCTGCCACTGATAGCTACTTCTTTATTTAGCAGAGTGCAGAAAACAATAACAAAATTGGAATCCAATTTCAGGACAAAACTGTAAAAATTATAATTTGCCAATGTTGGAATGAGAATTGTCTGCTTCAGATCAGTGTTATATGCAATGTAAAATGTCTCAAGAATTCCAATCTCTGGTAGCATGCTTGATAATTAGTTCCCAGTCAAAGGTACAAATATGTTTCATGTCTGACAAAATCATGATGAACATCTGCTACAACGCAGTGGTTTATCTTCGGAGATTATTTTTGCAACCTGCACGTGCACAAGTTATTATTTTCCTGTGGCCCTGTTCTGACCCGCACAGCCTGCACAGGTATTACATACACTGGCTGCTGTCTGTGTCCCAGGTTCACAAAATGTTAGACTGATCGTGTAAATATACCCTACCAACCGGAGCGCTCCCCCAGGTAAATTACAAGTGATGGACTGGTAATTAGCCGACATGAACCGACTTTAAAAGTCCGAAATATGCTTTGTGTTTAAGACTGGGAGGCCAGTTATTATGGGAGATAATATTCCAGTGCTAATTCGGTGCTATCTGTTTACTGTAATGTAATAGATTGCTGAGGGTGGCAAAAGGTCACAACAAGATATGCTGCACATTTTGACATGGATGAAGATGGATATCATGTTTAAAATATTTAGCAGTTTTTTCAAAATTTGTTAAAAGATAAAATTGACATGACAGTTTGTATAAATCAGCGACTACAGACTTCTGTCATGTTTATAATTCCTGGATTAAGTAGCAAGAGTTTTTACTGACTTAGATAGACCATCTGGTATAGTATGAAGCTGATAGCTAGGTACTGGGTTCTACAAAATGTTAATGTTTGTTTTATTTAATGACACCACTAGAGAAAATTGATTAACTAATAGTCAGCTATTGGATGCCAAACATTTGGTAATTCTGACATAGTCTTAAAGAGGAAACCTGCTACCTTTTCCCATTAGCAGTAAGGGATCTTTTATATGCACTTCTCTATAGACAGCACATACCATGACATTTAATACACTTATTGTTGGGGCACATACAGATTGGGATTGGAAAAACCCAATTGGACCTCCAAGGAGGTTCGATCCTGTGACACAAGAACCTCAGGGGAACGCTCTACCAACTGAGCTATATTCAATCCTTTACTGATTCTGTCATGATAACCACTAATCATTAACCTTCATCCTTAACAGACAGCCTACTCTTACCAAAAAAAAACAAGCAAGGAATCTTCTGTATGTATTTTCCTAATGGTTCAAATCCTCTTCAAGTTTATGTAATTCTAACCAATGGTATAACCAAAAGTTGATCAGTTGGTACAAACTGAAAATAACCAATGATCGATGATGAAATTCCAACCAATTCCTGACACTAACTTGAGTCCATCAATGACAATTGATCCTGCAACCCAACACACTGCAGGCACGTGCTATACCACTGAGCTATGTCTATCCCATCCCTGACTTTTTAAAGTCATGATGACCCTTCACTTACAGCCATAACTTTTATGTATTATTTTTGATAGTGTTAAACATACTCTTCTTGTTTTAAAAGAATGAATGGTAAATTGATTTTTATTTTGTCTTCTGGCTATGACATTGCAAGTATTTCCCTTGACTGTTGGTTTGTTGATTTAAACAGAAGCTATCTGTGAACTCTTTAGTCCAGGAGGCAGATCAGATAAGATGAGTTCAAAAGATGTTTGGGATAGGAATCTCTTTTTGTTCTCTGATCTATTGTTTCCTTTGTAATCTGTGAGTTAGGAATCCTTTTTGTGTTTTCAATATGTAAACAAAAAAGAAATGCTTGGTTAAAACACCCCAGCACATTATTCTCTGACTATAGCCTTTAGCCATGTTCCAAAATGTTTGAAAAAGGCAAGAACGTGTTTGTGAGCATTTTCCTGTTCTCAGATCTCACACTACCTCGCATAGTGGTGTGACAAGAACAGGTTCTCATCCATTAGCATAGTACATGGTAGGTGACTAATGTACTTATATTGTAACATTTGGTGTAAAGAATGTGAGAAAAAATGCTGATGCACAACTGACATCATGATTAATCATTATCAGCAAGAGATCTTCAATCATCTGTACATATAGTTTCCACATAGACAAGATCATCCTAAAGATAACAAATATATCCATGGTTATAGAATGTCGTATATTATAAATGTATAAGGAAATGTTAATTAATAATGCTGTGAACAGTTTTTAACATCATTTATTATAAACAGATCCGCCTATGTTTGAACAACATGCTTCTTCCTTATTCTTCAGAACGTGTCATCATTATTGCTGTTTAACATGCAGCTGTTGCTGGCATAAAAAGCACATATTTCCTGTTTTATGTCTGTGTAAAACAAATGAATTTATAAGATAAAAACTATTATTTTAATGATGGTCATAGAGTACAATCAGTAATTATGTGGAGGAAAAAGCAAATTAAAATTGTGAAAATCTTATTAAAAAAAATAGTTGCTATTTATCACAAATGTACTAGTTACCAGGATTTTCTGTATTTAAGCCCCGGGCTTAAATATGGGTAATATCACCTTAAAGAAGATAAACTTTTATCTGAACTTAAGCCCAGGGCTTAGATTAAGAAGTTGACAAAAATTATACTATAATAAAGTGTCACTTAGGATAGTATCAGAGTACATAATAATTATTGTTCTATGACAACCTTAGTCACAAGCAAAATATGTTTCAGTATCAGAGGAGGTGGCAGTTAGTAATTCAACTTTAGTTCATGAGGGGCAATGCACACATGCAGTCTAGTCCCATCAGTTGCATAGTTAAGGAAAGAGAAGAAGGGAATGCTTCCGATGCCTGTTAATATAAATGTTTGTGTAGGGTTATTTTAAAGATACTGTCCTGGGTTTGTTGCCATTGTTAAGATGTTGTCGACTAATTAACAGAGACTTTATAATTATTCTAATTACAGATTAAGTAAATGTTTCTGTATAACATATATCAGTGGCTATATATTAAGTGTTTCTGGCCGTTCTAGTGTTTGTGCTAGCTCCAACTTCAGTTTATTTTCTAATATACATGTTTTTGTTATTGGGAGTGGAAATCCAGTTTGAGCTGTTTACAAACAGCAGAATGATCAGAAACAAAATGAATATACAGACACTGATATTCTGAACAAGAATTATATTCAGTATGTAATGTTAGTCTGTACAAAATGTTATAAGTCAGAAACAATGGCAGCAAGTTCACGGCAGTCCCTTTATGAATTTTTAATGCTTAAATTCGCTAATTAATTAGGTAAACATAATATTTGATATCAATTAATTTAATTTTTTTTAAATCATAGTTAAATGTAAGAATAAGGAAATGTGACATTTGCAACTATGATAATGAATCTTTAATTCTAGGGCATTTAAAATTGTCATTAGGCATAGAAAGGTTTTTCTATTTTTAATAGTAAATATAATATCATTTTTTGTAACCTAGGGTAGATTCCTGTTGAAAAATATTATCTGAATTTAAGCTATACATTGGTAAAATTTTCTGTTTTTAAGTGCATGGGCTTCATTTCGAGTGGGCTTAAATACAGGAACGCCCAGTAGCAGTTAACATCATATAGTTTTAATTTGAAGATGCCCTACACCAAAAAAGAATGAATCCATTCATGCAGCCTGACTGAATGACCACAAGTATGTCTTCCCTGTGTTTGATGTTATTTCTGTGTATTGTTTTACTCTGATCCCAATAAATGGGCCAGAAATATTTATTTGTTCCTGTGTTGGCATGTCTGTTGTGGACCAGGTGTACTGCTTGCACTAATAATGTGAGGTGGGTCACACTTGCAGACCTGCAGGTCAGTAAATGGCTTGAATTAGTCCTTTGACTCCCCAGCATTCATTCTTGTTGATGTTCACTGAAAGATATTCCAAGAATGATAATGCATTGCAGCAATATGCATTTACCTTTGAGCTACTGTTGGCCATCTTTGGCATAACCCTTCATTAATTTATCTTGATGGATGAGGGTCATTTTGAGGATGGTTTGGCACCGATTAGAAGTGAGGAATTTCAAGTGTTTGGTCTCATCTGCATCATTATCTTCGTTTATCAGAATGGCTGAAGAGTTAATAACTAATGACCATGAGAAAATTATGTCACTGATGCAATCCTCATTGCAAGGCTTTTCCCATGCTTGACGTTGACTAATGAGTCGAAATGCAGATTTCTGACGGCTGAATAGAACAACGGTGTAATTGATTGTGACAGTTCTTATGATGTTTGTATGAGATGACAGATAGATAACAAATTCATTAATATTTTCTTGAGGTAAAAGCAAAATGTATTTAGTTTCAGAAATACTACATTGTGACTATATGGGCATTTGGTAATAATAGTAAAGGTACCGGTATCTGTTCACTGAAGGGATTAATACCAGCCCAATCTTGGATATGATGGTGGCTGTAGTATGTACTGTACTGTCTATCGGACACCTCAGCACATTTTATGCTATGTTATTTGTTGTTTAACATATGGTTAATTATTTTTGACATTTGGTTGAAAGAGAGTCATGGTACATTCCATTGCTAATAATTAAAAGTGTGATTTATATTGCAACCATGGACGGGTTATTAATTTGTCAAAATTACATACTCATTCTTGATACAATTAGCTGTTTTGACTTTTGTATCATGTATTTGCCAACCATTTGATTCTATAAGTCAGCATTATGATATTACAATCTATTATTGGGTTATTGGTTTACTGTTAATTTACCTATGACATCAAATGTATTGATATTCCTTTGACATATTTCTCCTTTTTAACAGTAAATATTCTACTAATTTGTATTTTTAAAGATTCATTATACTTCTAACAAAAGATATTAAATTCAGATATTAAATTATTGTTAACATGTCATTATGGTGTTATTTAGAGAAAATGTTACATTCTATTTTATCAAGATGAAACAAGTATTACTTATCAAACCTAATATCCACAAATTGTGCTAAGATATATGGTATTCTTGTGTAAAAATCCAAAACAGTGGTACTATGATGTCCTATCGGGGAAATTACTGTTGCAATTACCATTACTGGGGTGTCCGAAAACAAACGTTCTTGTTTAATTTTTGATAGTGTGAAGACTATCAAACCCTACTATGAGATGAACTTTAAAAATACCCATTTGTATCTGGTGTCCGATAAACTAAATGTCACATTCATGTTTTGTAGATTAGAAGGTAATGCTAAGCTACAGTTTGCTGATTGTGCGAGTATATATCCTCTGGAGAGAGATTTCATATCAGGATGTCTCAATATTTCAGATAATTATAGGCTTTGTTCCAAGATGAAAAAATGATTATTTCCATTCCTTTTATCATTCAAAAATAGACAAGTTCAGATAAATGCTTTTGATGTGATATAGTCAATATAATGCCTGTATATTCATAGATTGTTCGACATTAAAAATAAATAAATAAATAATAAAGATTTATTCTTATGCTAAATAGTACAGTGAGAGATTAACAAATACTGAGCCGATTAAACATGAAGAGAATCCATTAAAAAGATAGGTGAGAATGCAATGGAAATAACATGTATAGTTCAGTGATAGAATATTCACCAGAGATGCAGTGGGTCAAAGGATCAATCCCTCTTGGTGGATTCACTGGATTATTTCCCTTCTCAGGCCTGTGACGGAACATAACCCAGTAGTAAAGTGTTCATTTGACTGGTTTATCAAAGGTTGTGGTATGTGCTATCCTGTCTGTGGGATGATACATATAAAAGATACCTTGCTACTAATGAAAAAAGGTATTGGGTGTCCTTGCTAAGACTATAGGTCCAAAGTACCAAATGTTTGACATCTAATAGCTGATGATTAATAAATCAATGTGCTCTAGTGGTGTTGTTAAACAAAAACAAACTTCTTTTTTTCTGAAGCTGGTTTTTATAAATATGTAACAACAGATCTGCAAACCTTTAACAGGTGTCAACTTCCTTGATCAATCACTAATCTGAAGCAGACCATTTGTGTCTGTTTCAATACAAAATCAAATTTGGTCAGAATTTAATTGATCTGCATTGGTCTGCATCACCCCTGCGTGTGCTGTAACCTCGCTGTGGTGCAGGCATGTAACATTCTCTTTGAGAATGGCCAATACAGCACAAAATTGACATTTTGAGTAAAAGTCAGTATCTGTCTGTGATATTTGTATTTTTGTACAGTTCTTTACACTGTGTTTTTATTTGAATCTTGAATTTTTATCTTGATGTTGCTCATCACCAGATATAAATGGTGTTAAAAAATAACTGGTTTTTGTCAAATGTCTGGCATTTGCGGTTTCTTTTATTACATAAAGTTAAAGTTTGTTTCGTTTAATGGCACCACTAGTGCACATTGATTTGTTGATCTTCGGCTATTGGATGTCAAACATTTGGTAATTTTTACATATTTTAGAAAGGAAACCTGCTACATTGTTTCCATTAGTACCAAGGGATCTTTTATATGCACCATCCCACAGACAGGATAGCACATACCATGGCCTTTGGTATACCAGTTGTGGTGCACTGGCTGGAATGAGAAATATCCCAATGACAGGCTTTACCACTGGGCTGCGTCCCACCCCTCTTTTCTTACATATGTTGCCTTGTATTATATTGTAATATTAGTGTTCCATGATAATATTTTGAGCAAATGCAACACATATATTTAACCTAATATAAAATATATTGGGTTATTTTGGACCATGTACATGCATCAGGATAACACCTTTACCATTAAACCACAACATGTTGGATATATCCTCCATCATTACGTGAACCTAAAGGTATGCTTATTACTCCATGCACTCAATACAAATCTGATAATATACTAGAAGAGTCATTCTTTTAAAGATTATTCTCAACTTCCACTGTTAGAAGTTCTGAAATGTTATTTATCAGGAATTGCTTAAGTGGTATTCATTTGTTCATTTGTTTTTTTATTTATCCATCCATCCATCCATTCATCCATCCATCCATCCATCTATCCATCTCCATCCATCCCCATCCATTCCCATCCATCTATCTATCCATTCATTTACCTATCCATCCATCCATTATACTTTTATTTGAAATTAAATGATAAAACAATGTAAGAAGTAGCCTGTTAATGCAGATAAGTTTGCATGGTACCATATTTAATTTTTTTAAATAATGTCACCTCTTAAGTCAGTTGGCTTAATACAGATCACTGTGCATGGTACCCGGTACTATACCAAAGTATTATATATGATAAAAAGACTATGGTCACAAGATATTTAATGCTTAATACAGGTCAATTTGTATGGAATCTGTTTAATAGAGGTTTAATTCTGCTTAAGCAAGTTTGAAAGTATAATTGAGCATTTGAATTGATATACCTTAAAAATATTTAAGCATTTAGCAGAAGGTTTTTGTAAAAGTTGACTGAACATCTGTTTCCGTCTGTCAAAATATTACTAAACCAATACAAACAACTTCATATGCTCTTGGACATTTTCCTGCAAAACAAAATCATTTTTCTATTGCATTGGATCCAGATCACTTTATGTAATGTTAACAGTGCTTTACTATTACAAATCAATAACTGTCGTGAAAATGCATTCCAAGTGTAAATACTGTCAGGTCATTAATGTTTCGAAAGCAGAGTAATTCCTGTGGATGGAGCCCCATTGAAAAATGGCTGATAGGGAATGATCTTTGCCAATGTGTGGCACTTTCTCTGTCCTGGGAGCTGATTAGTTCAATCTGATCACTTCATCAGCCTCATTCATCAAGGCAGCAGTTTATCATGCAGCTTCATTGGGTTATAAAGCTACAAAGCCATAATGCCGCTTGCAAACGCCTTTCATTCATTCCGTTTGCCAGGAACCAGATTTATATAGCTCAGTGGTAGAGCATCTACCTGAGGGGTATCAGGAAACAGATTGGTGATTAAAACATCCACCTGAGGTGCTGTACAAGTCACAAGGTTGATCCCACATCAGTAGATCGGTGATTAAAACATCCACCAGAGGTGCTGTACAGGTCACAAGGTTGATCCCACATCAGTAGATCAGCGATTAAAACATCCACCTGAGGTGCTGTACAGGTCACAAGGTTGATCCCACATCAGTAGATCGGTGATTAAAACATCCACCTGAAGTGCTGTACAGGTCACAAGGTTGATCCCACATCAGTAGATCAGTCTGATTCTTTCTTTTAAGGGCAGGATTTAGCTCAATCGGTTGAGTGCTCGCTTGAGGTGCTTGCATCGCAGGATCGAACCACCTCGGTGGATCCATTCAACTGATTGGGTTTTTTCTTGTTCCAACCAGTGCACCACAACTGGTCAAAGGTGGTGGTATGTGCTTTCATGTCTGTGGGAAAGAGCATATCCATTGCTGCATTGCAAAATGTTTTTGTGGGTTTCCTCTGATGACTATATGTTGCAAGTCAGAATGACCAAATGTTTGACATCCAATAGCTGATGATTAATTAATCAATGTGCTTTAGTGGTGTTGTTAAAACAAAACAAACTTTAAACTTTCTTTCTTTTAATTTCATACAAGGTGGAAAGTAGCTATAAGTGCTAGAGAGCTTGCCTCAGGTGTGGAAGGTTATAGAGTCGATCACCTTTGGTAGACACTTTGGGGGTTTTCCTATCCCAATCAGTGTCCTGTAATTTTGTATACCAAATGTTGTGGTATATGCTGATCTGTTTATGGGAAATGTGCATAAAAGATGCCTTGGTGCTGTTCAATCAAAGTAATTATGGGGTGGCATTGGGGTTTCTCTAACACTATCAAAACCAAGTGTTTTTTATGTTAGATGTTAGATAGTTGTAGTTTAAAAATATGCTGTGGTGTCAAACCAATTTTCTTTTGATGTTTTGGGGTTTTGGGTTTTTTGATAATATATTAATAGCTGTGATATATTTGCTGTTAGATATGTGGGAACACAAATTTAATTGAGATTATCCATTAAACTGATTGGGTTTTTCCTCATTCAAACCAGTGCACAACAACTGGTCAAAAGCCATGGTATGTGCTTTCCTGTCTGTGGGAAAGTGCATATAAAAGATCCCTTTCTGCATTAGGAAAAAATGTAGCGGGTTTCCTCTGATGACTACTTGTCAGAATTACCACGTGTTTTACATCCAATAGACGATGATTAATTAATCAATGTGCTCTAGTGGTGTTGTTAAACAAAGCAAACTTCTTTTTCTTAATTGATATTCTGCAAGTTTTTAATCTGAAAACCCAGACTATTTGTTGCCATGTTAACTGCCACTTGATTGTTAAAAATTATATGTACAAATGAGAGTTACAAAATAGTGATTCATTGAACACATGCAATAAGTATTAAATAGCACATTTAAATAGTACATTATTATATACATATAATTATGCAAATATTAAAACGTAATATTTTGTTATATATAGTCATATAAATTCCTTCAAGGACAGCTGCTGTACATATTGTCATTATATTTCAGTTCAGTTTCAAAATAACAAATAATTTTATAAACATATTGTTTAAAGAATACATATGTTTGAAATGGGGAAAAATTGAAGGAACATTTTGCTTATTTTCACAACTGGCCAGCCATTTATTTCTTTGTGACCGGCCTCGGTGGAGTCATGGTTAGGCCATCGGTCTACAGGCTGGTAGGTACTGGGTTCAGATCCCAGTCGAGGCATGGGATTTTTAATCCAGATACCAACTCCAAACCCTGAGTGAGTGCTCTGCAAGGCTCATTGGGTAGGTGTAAACCACTTGCACTGACCAGTGATCCATAACTGGTTCAGCAAAGGCCATGGTTTGTGCTATCCTGTCTGTGGGAAGCGCAAATAAAAGATCCCTTGCTGCTAATCGGAAAGAGTAGCCCATGTAGTGGCGACAGTGGGTTTCCTCTCAAAATCTGTGTGGTCCTTAACCATAAGTCTGATGCCATATAACCGTAAATAAAATGTGTTGAGTGCGTCATTAATAAAACATTTCTTTCTTTCTTTATTTCTTTGTGCCACAATATGGATTAAAGGTTAGACATGCAGTAAGAAAGAAGCAGCACAGGAGAAGGAAAGAAGGAAATGTGTTATTTAATGATGCACTCAACACATTTTATTTACAGTTATATGGCGTTGGACATATGGTTATGGACCACACAGATATTGAGAGTGGAAACCCGCTGTCACCACTTCATGGGCAACTCTTTTCCATTAGCAGCAGGGGATCTTTTATATTCACCATCCCATAGACAGGGTAGCACATACCACAGCCTTTGATGTACCAGTCGTGGTGCAAAAAATAGCCCAATGGGGATCGATCCCAAACCATCCGCGTATGAAGCGAGCGCTTTACCACTGGGCTACATCTCGCCCCTCAGCCTAGGAGAAAGTGTTGAGCAAAATGTCAGCTTTCTGAATGAGGCACTTGATGTGTGGTATGGGTGACTGGATAGTGTAATCACCTCTGTGGGGAGCGATGTTCTGTTTGTTTACCTGCAACAGCTGATGTTGTTTTCTGCTGTGTAATTTATTCTAGGTGTATCCGAGATAGGTAATTCATCACAGGTGGGAAATCGGTGGGAATGGGAGTAGAAAATGAGACTGTATCCTTTCATCAGCCGAGGCATCCAACTTGATGGAAATCTCAACAATGAATATAGTATCCATGTTCACTGGAAGCAAACCAACTTCTCTTTTTGCAGTTTGGTTGGCTATTTCCGGTGTTCATATATAACAGATATAGCAGTTTTGTAAGGGAGACGTTAAAGAGTTGAAAAGCATAAAGAAAGTCAGAAATTTTAGAGGAAGATTAAGAATATGATTTTCACTCTTTATTTTTTGAAGAGTTGAAAGGGGATGCATTTGGTATTTTCACCAAGTCAGTTTTCTACTACATCTGCATATAATGTTGATTGATCATATTATGACAGAACTTCATCAGTGAACTAAACTAATAGACGGAATTAAGATTTTAGAGGTGAATTGAAATCTTTGTTTTAAAAATGTCTTTAGGTCATGAATGGAATATAAAGTAATTACGTTGAAACAGATTTAAAAATTCAAGAGAGGAGTTGGAAAAAAAAAAAAAGTAAATTTTTAAATCTGTAACTTTTTGTTTAATTACTGAAGGTGTATATACTGACCAGACCCATTTTATACCCTACTATATATTTCCTCATGTCTTTGATGCGAGGAGGTTTATTGATTTTTAGGAATGATTGCAAAAACAAAGTTACATCTCAGTAAATTAATTGGCTTACAGAAGACCAGTGGGATTGGCAAGTGAATTACTCCACAGAATTATGTCACAGTCCTTTCACTGAATGAATAAACACATTACATAAACACCTGCATTCACGTAACTTATTCACCTGTTTTCATGATTAAATCAATTAATGTTTAATGACACCCCAGCATGAACAAAAACATTGGCTGTAATTCAGTTAGAAAGTTAGAATTTGTTTTGTTTAACATCACCAACACAGTATATTGATTAATCATTGGCTATTGGATGTCAAACATTTGGTAATTTTGTGATTCAAAATCTTCAGAGGAAACACACTTTATTTTTCCATTAGTAGCAAGGGATCTTTTATATGCAGTTTCCAAGACAGGACAGTACATATCATGGCCTTTGGTATACCAGTAATGGGGCACTGGTTGAAATACCAAATCAAAATATTTTTTTCTCCAAAGGATGGAGCTGACATTTTGTGTATAGCTGTATCGCACAGACTTACAGATCAAGTTCTGTCTGTCTGTCTGTCTGTCTGTCTGTGTCCCACATACAGTTTTCCTTTTTTCACAATGCCTCAAGATATTGGACTAAAATTGATTATATATCTTTATCATGTACTGTTACAGACCAAGTTTGATTTTCATGGCAATTTACCCATTTTTGACAGAGTTAATTATGCCCTTAAACGTAGGAGAATGGAAAATACGTTTTCTGGACTTTTTTGGTCCAGAATGCCTCAATATATTGTTTATAGCTTTATTACATTATGTTACAGATCAAGTTTGACTTTCATCATGATTTACCCATTTTTCTTTGAGTTATAGCCCGTGAACTTAGGAGATACAAAAAAAATTTGAGCCATGTAGGGGACATGTATTGCTTTAGCAGTACTCTCAGAATACTTACTTAATTATAATTTAGTGGTAGAATACATGCATCTTAGTGGACACAGTGGGTTGTATCAAAGGATATACCAACTTCAGCCAGCAAATGTTTTGCTAACGTTTGCGAACTATTTGATTGGTTCCCAATGTGGCTCTTTGGTTTACCGTGAAGCGCATAATCCAGTCTAGTGCACATTTTTTCGCACGGTCTGCCTGAATGCAGCCCCAGTGTATGTCTTGTCATTTCTGAAACAAAACAAAAATTAGATACTATTAATTAAAAGCAGTAGCTTATATCACTATAGTAGGGTTTTTCTTTTCTCTAAAATAATATTTACCAATGATTACAACAGTCATATTTTCTAATAAGATCTTTTATATGCACTTTGCAACAGATAGAACAACACAAACCACATGGGCAAATGGCTGAGATGGGAGGGCTAACCAGCAACTCTACTGATGGTGATCGATCCTTCAACTTTTCACCCCTCATAGATATAGCCCCTGATTAAAGAATATGCGGAGTTGTTGTTCTACAAACATCATCATCTTCTGGGTTTTTTTTTTAGCTTCATGGGTGTTGTGTTATTCAGGAAATTAGTGTAGATGGGGAAGTGGCAAAGATATCCGCTGTATATCACAAGCTTCATTTCTTAATGTGTAAATACTTCAACATTTAATAAGATCAGATAATTCCTATCACATGTAAGCTTGCAGCCTGTGCTGAGGGCTTCAAGATGTGATGAAACAAACTTCTAAAATTAGAGTCCGCTTGTCAGGGAACTACTTAGACCATCAAGCTGACTCATGTTGGCTTTTTCAAAGTTTTTTTATTTTCTTTAATAATCTCTTATATAAAAACCAAACTACTTTTGCCATGTTTTCATCAGATAATTGATTTAGAATGCTGGCAATATACTTACAGCACTGATATATGGATAGATGGTACCACTGAAAGGCATTTATTTAATGTCAATAGTTGTTTAGTGTCATGTTTCTGTACCTGAGAGAGTCCCAAGAGATATTTTTAATAAAGAAATAATATCATAGACTTTGAAGCATTATCAGTTGTGTGATAGTAATTGTATTTAATTGTTTTGTAGTAATGCCACCTGATATTTTGAATAAAGAATAAATATCATGGACTTTGAGGCATTATCACTACTGTGATAGTAATCTGATTTAATTGTTCTGTAATAATGCCACCTGCATTATTTCATTGTTGTCAAATGGTACAGATTTCATGGCAATTTATTGCTCATACTCATTCAAGAAGGTTTGTCCTAGACATGCACTTGTTAAAACCCCTGTCTTGGAGAGAAGTCTGGTGAAATTGGAAGTTGTGCCCATGATAGGTGTGCATGTCTGCTTGGACAGTTCTGTGATGGAACCATGCCAAAACGTACCCACACCACACCCACACTTGTTAAAAAATGTGATATTCAGCAGAACAAGTCATCGATTTGCAATGTGCAGCATTCCAATGTACTCTTGTTAAATGTGTCTGGCAGTACCCTTTGTGTTATATATTTTGAGGTAGACAAGAAAATGTTACATCAACATGTAATAGTTCAGCAACATTTTTTATTAAAAAAAATTTCATTTAATTACAATTTTTGATAACTTTCACATACCCAAAGCATTTGTAAGTGATTTGAGTGGATGGTTTCTCTCCATTCAGCATTAGGCGTGTTTGTTCAGATGTTGAAAGTTTTCTTCTGGTAGTGGATACATCAAGTGCAAATCAAACTGATGGCGCCCAGGGCAGTACTTGTAGGTGAGAAAATCCACTTACGAATATTGTTACTGGTGTGGGGCAATGACAAATTCCAGTAGTGGCCACCAGATCTGTAAGTGATACTTTGGGAATTAATATTTCTCACTTTCGTGGCCTGGTGGTTTAATTATGGTGTACAAGTGGCAAATGTTGCACCTCCATTAACACAGTTCAATACATACAAGTACAAAATGAAGATGTCTGCCTGTTGTGGCTATCACAGACTTGACATTATATCTTTTGCTTTTGTGTTATGACTGCAAGGACATACATGTATTTTTGAAAAATCAGTTTAGGTGTAATGTGACCCACAGACGTATGTAGGTCACAAACATGTAATTATTTTGTTTACAAATATTACATTTGAAAAAGACATTATAGGTTTAAAAACATTACTATTGAAGTTTTATTACTAATTTTGGTGATATCAGATAAGATACAGTGAAACCCTCTAAACCGGGCATGAATGAAACCAAGTATAAAGTCCAGTTTAGAGAGGTTTTGTTCTGCTATTTAAAAAGGGACTGTGAAAAAGTCCAGTTTGGAGGGAATTTCAGGTTACAGGGGGTCCAGTATTGGAAGGTTTAACTGTATTTATTTTTGGAGGGGGGGGATTATATAACATAATCTTTGTAAAATTTAATTTTAAAATTTGTGTAGAACAAGTGTGGCACTAAAAGTTAGTTTGTTTTGTTTAACAACACCACTAGAGCATTTTGATTTATTTAATCATTGGCGAGTGGATGTCAGCCATTTGGTAATTTTGACATACATGCAGTTTTTGAGAGAAAACCAACTACATCTTTCCATTAATAACATGGGATCTTTTATATGTACCATCCCACAGACAGGATAGCACACACCATGGCCTCCAGTATACCAGTTGTGGTGCACTGGCTGGAACAACTTGACCTACCGATGGGAGTTGATCACAGGGCTACTTTTGGCACTAAACGTGAACATGCGAACTCTAGCACCAAGTTTTATCCCACAGCCATCTGCCAGAAAGAAATGTGTTTGTGAACGTCAGTTTCAAACAATGAAGATGCTTTTTTGTTTTGCTGGGAGGGAACACTAGATTTATTGTAAACATGCTAAATTGAAGCCTTTTGTTGATACCAAAACCCATGTAGCTTTGACATTACTCCACAATCCGGCAGTGTCAGTTGGTGAAATATGTGAGGAAGATGGGAGGAAACTGTGACATGTGGAAGAGCTTTTTGCAGACGTCAGTGATAAATGTTAAACATTTTGTCTTCACAGCTTGCATCACTGACTGGTGCTTTTATCAGTGTGATAATCGGTTACAAATGAAGGTCAAATTACAACCCAGAAATATTTCTCCAGATAATCTTTATTAAAGTATATTTCCGATTTATCACATAGCCCCTGCTAGTTCTTGTCAGATATGCTGTGGATCTCATCATAGGATCAATCCCCTCAATAGAATTGTTGGGTTTTCATTGTTTCAGACAGTTTACTACGACTAATATACGAAAGACCATCGGGTGGATCCAGGATTCTGTAAAGGAAGGGTCACAAAATTCTATAAAAGGGCAATTTGAGTTTTTCAAAAGCAAATGAGCCAAGCTCCTACGGGGAGCTAAATCTGTAGGGGGTTTTGGAGAATGCTTCCCAAATATTTTTGAAATGAAGATGCCTAGAGATGCATTTTCAGTGCAGTTTGTGTTGTATTAAAAAGGGTACTACAAACATAGGAGGGGATGTCACTGGACTCCTGTAAACTTCTCTGGATCCACCAATGATTATGGTATCTGCTGTCCTGCCCATGGTAGAATGCATACCATATAGAAAATACCTTGCTGCTTTTAGGTAAAAGTAGAATGTATGGTGGCAAAGAAATGTTCTCTCTTGCTAAAGATGAAGCATTGAAATAACTATTTGTTTAAATGCCATAGTTTATAATGTGCTGAGGTATTTATAAACAAACATTCCTTTATTTGTTTATAAAACTTTGTTTTAATGAACATGGTATTATTTTGTTTATTTTATAGGTTTTTAAACATCTATTATGAACTTTAACACACACACACCCACCCACTATATTCTATTTCAACATTTCTTAAAGTAGTTTAGGGTGGGAGGCATGACTAAGAGTGGCATATGAAGATTTTTTAGATGTGTGCGTGGGATATGCACAGTCAGTGAAAATACTAGCATCAAGGCATTAGGTCAAATCTGACTGGGTCAGAATATTTTTATTTATTAATGACACCACTAGAGTACACTGATTTATTAATCATCAGCTATTGAATGTCAAACATTTAGTGATTCTGACTTAATCTTAGAGAGGAAACCCGTTACATTTTTCCATTAGTAGCAAGGGATATTTTATATGCACAGTCCCACAGACAGGATAGTGCATACTACAGCCTTTGGTATATCAGTGATGGTGCACTGGCTGGGACAAAAAATAACCCACTAATAGGGATTGATCCTAGACCGATCGTGCATCAAGCAAGTTCTTTTATGCCAAGGTCAGAGGTTTTTGGCTTGATACTGAATTATTGAACATAAACATTTAAGACCACTGATTGTAACATACATGTATGTTTCATACTGTAAAGTATGGGAACAAGATGTGTATCCCCTCCACACTGAGTTACACTGTATGCCTGAGCTGCAGTGGGTCATGGAATCACTTCCCATCAGTATTCCCTAAAGCCATATGTATGTGTTATTCCTCCCACTCTACCATCACAGGATCATTTCTTGAACAGCCCAGGTTAATTTCCTTTTTAAAATCTGGGACGGGATCGAGTTCAGTGGGTGGAGTGCTCACCTGACATGCTTGTGTTGTAATTAAGAAAGATATAGTTTGTTTTGTTCAACGACACCACTAGAGTATATTGATTTATTAATCATCATATAGTCTTAAAGTTATAAAAAGTTTGTTTTGTTTAACAACACCAATAGAGCACATTGATTTATTAATCATTGGCTATTGGATGTCAAACATTCAGTTAGAATTGCGACATATTGTCTTAGAGAGAAAACCTGGTACATTTTTCCATTAGTAGCAAGGGATCTTTTATTTGCACTATCCCACGGACAGGATAACACATACCACGGCCTTTGATATACCAGTTGTGGTGCACTGGCTGGACTTGTGTCGTAAGATTGAATCATTTTAATGCACCACTTCTCTGAATAAGTTTTTCCCCGTCCTAACCAGTGCACCATGCCTGGTGTAACAAAGGCTGTGGTATGTACTATCCTGTCTGTAAGATGGTGCATATAAAAGATCCCTTGCTGCTAATTGAAAAGAGTAGCCCATGAAGTGGTGACTGTGGATTTCCTCTCTTAATATCTGTGTGGTCCTTAACCATATGTCTGACGCCATATAACCGTAAATAAAATGTGTTGGGTGCGTCGTTAAATAAACCATTTCCTTCCTTTTATATGAACCATCCCACATACAGGATAGCACATACCACAGCCTTTGATATACCACTTGTGGTGCACTGGCTGGACTTGTGTCATAAGATTGAATCATCTTAGTGGACCACTTCTCTGAATAAGGGGTTTTTTCCCCGTCCTAACCAGTGACCCACAACAGGTATATCAAAGGCTGTGGTATGTACTATACTGTCTGGAAAAGTGCATATAAAAGATCCTTTGTTACTAATAGAAAAATGTAGTGGGTTTCCTCTAAGATTACGAATAAAAAAATTACCAAATATTTAACATCCAATAGCTGATGATTAATACTTTTTAAAATCTAGCATATGTTTCTGACTGTATCTGT
Organism: Gigantopelta aegis; assembly: GCF_016097555.1. Taxonomy (NCBI): domain Eukaryota; kingdom Metazoa; phylum Mollusca; class Gastropoda; order Neomphalida; family Peltospiridae; genus Gigantopelta; species Gigantopelta aegis. The sequence goes on from NC_054702.1 coordinate 84,441,047, forward strand.
TTCCTTTCATTCATTATCTGCAGTGATACATTCTTATTAAAATTCATGTCACTGGCACCAGATTAGATGAGAAGTGATATGATGCTCTTATTACATTATGTGGAAACATTTACCTTTCATATCAGAGAATATCACTATGGCTGCAATCACTGGAACTGGCACTAATGGTCCATGAGTGTTCTGTATTCCACTTACAAACTTATCGGAGTCTACCAACATTGAAGCTCAGCTGATCTTCACAAAAAAAAATTTAACATAAATTATAAAGACAGGTGATGGTTTATGAACATATGCTAAAATGTTGAGATACCTGTGTTTCTGCAATCTCATTTCTTTACACCAGAAGTTTGATATAGCATTCATCATAAATGTTTACTTGGCCAAAAAAAAAAATTGTGTGATTGAAAAGCATGTTTTTCTAACTGCAAAAGAAAATGTGAATATGACAGGTAAACATAACCAAGTGTTAAAAGGAAAGGAAAGGAATATTTAATAACACAAGAACATTTTTAAATTAAGGCTGTTTGGTGTCTAGATAACATGTAGTTGTTTAGAAACATGGTTGAGAAAAAGAGAAAGAGGAAACCTGCTACTACCATACAGGCTACTCTTAATGTTAAAGACCAAGACCAGAGTATTTAACATGCACATTCAGAGCAAGCTGTTGTAGCGCACGCCTGTCCTGGGCACAGGTGCCAGCCTCGGCCGGCTCCTCTGTCCAGGACAGGAAAGGTGGGGTGGATAGGAGGGGGACCGCCTGCACTGGCAGGTGCAGTCCAACCGTAGTTGGTAACAGGCGGAGGGTGGTATGGTGTTATAGAATTTGGAAAGTCCCGTAGGATTAAGCCAAAAGGAATGGGTACGCTTTTTGGTGAAGGAATTTAGGTGCAATTTTGAATGGTCGACCGAAAAGGAAAGGTAGGCTGCTACACATAGGTTTGGAATTTAGTAGGCCAAGAGTAGCTCGTTAATTCGACCTATATGGTGCTGACATTTCTCCCTAAGTTGCCCATAGTGGCCCTAAAAAGGGCCTGAACTGTTCAGCTCGTGGCATGACAACCCAGGGGAGACTTGAAGCAATTGTGCATGTCCGGGAGGTAAGGCTGGCTTTAAGGTTAAAGCAGCATGGGATCTTTTATATGCACTACAGTACATTTCTTGACCTTTGAAATACCAGTCACTGGACATTGGTTGGAATGGGAGAAAATCTAACTCCGAGATCTATCATACCTTGGACAAGAGCTATAGCCCCAAGTTTTAAATAATCAGCAGGCAATCATTTAAAATATGCCACTGTCGTTGAACAAAGATTTTTCCCCCTTTATTTTCTGCTGTGTGGCCTATCTCATGCTGTGTCAACATATGTAGAACTTGCAAATACAGTGAAACATGTTCTAGATGCTACCTGTATTAAGCAGCCACTTGTCTTTGGAGGCCACTTTTTAATTATCCCAAATCATCATATATAGGCCTAGTATATTTACTGATCTGTATTAAGCAGCCATCTGTGTTAAAAGGCCACTTTTTAATTATCCCAAATCATCATATACAGGCCTAGTATATTTACTGACCTGTATTAAGCAGCCACCTGTTTTAAAATGCCTTGTGTATATACTGAATTCCATTAAAAACACACCTGTCAGATTAGTAGTTGTAAAAATAACATGAAAAGAAATAATAATACATTTAACTGATTTCATATAACTGGATGTATTCTTTGAGGCAATAAATAACCACACAAGGGTTGGGATTATTGTGTGTTGTATAGCAACATCACACACATGATAGCAATAACAACTGAAAATTGGGTGGTGTGTTTTTATCCCAGTTCAGTGTATTTCTAAACCATGTCAGAAGTGACAACATGACCCACCATGGTTCACAGCTACTGCGATATGACAGGTGCCCGGCACAGATTATGCAACAGGTAGGCACCTATGGTTGTTGGTGAGATGAGAGCTGGTATGTATTATAAAGCTGGCAAGCAAAGGATTATTTATTTAACAATACATCAGCACATTTTAAATTACATTTGGAGTCTAACATACATATTTCAACATGCTGGAAAGAGAAGAAGTTTGTTTGTTTAATGACACCACCAGAGCACATCGATTTATTAATCATCAGCTATTGGATGTCGAACATTTGGTAATTCAGACAAATACAGTCTTGGAGAGGAAACCCACTACATTTTTCCATTAGTAGCAAGGGATCTTTTTATATGCACTATCCCACATACCACGGTCTTTGGTATACCAGTCGTAGTGCACTGGCTGGAACAAAAAATAGCCCAACTGGCGGGGATCGATCCTCGACTAACCATGCAAAAAGTGAGGGTTTTACCACTGGGCTACGTCCCGCCCCAAAAGAGAAGAAATATACTGCCACATAACCAGCAAGGGATTTGTTTTCTCTCATCTTTAAGTATACTGACCTCCAAAAGAAATTTTACAAGGCTTGAAATTGTATTTTAAAAAACAACAACGGTACATCGATTTATAAAACTTATCATTGTAATTTGTAGTGTTAAGGCCATCGGTCTACAGGCTGGTAGGTACTGGGTTCGGATCCCAGTCAAGGCATGGGATTTGTAATCCAGATACCGACTCCAAACCCTGAGTGAGTGCTCTGCAAGGCTCAATGGGTAGGTGTAAACCTCTTGCACCGACCAGTGATCCATAACTGGTTCAACAAAGGCCATTGTTTGTGCTATCCTACCTGTGGGAAGCGCAAATAAAAGATCCCTTTCTGCTAATCGGAAGAGTAGCCTATGTAGTGGTGGTGACAGCGGGTTTCCTCTCAAAATCTGTGTGGTCCTTAACCATATGTCTGACGCCATATAACCGTAAATAAAATGTGTTGAGTGCGTCGTTAAATAAAACATTTTTTGTTTTGTTTTCTTGTAGTGTTAAATTTTATTTAATTATGAAACAAATACAGTAAATATGATAGTGTATTTTATTTATCATAAAAATAGTGCCCCCACACAAAAAAGTACTTTTTCAGCCATCTTTGTCTGTATAAAATAGTAGTTTATTTACTGAATTAATGAATAATAGAAAAATAATTTATCATATGCAGTCATGTAGTATGAAAGTAGCCCAGTGGTAAAGTGCTCGCTTGATGCGCGGTCGGTTTAAGATCGATTCCCATCGGTGGCCCCATTTGGCTATTTCTCGTTCCAGCCAGTGCTACATAACTGGTGTAACAAAGGCCATAGTATGTACTATCCTGTCTGTCGGATGGTGCATATAAAAGATTCCTTGCTGCTAATCGAAAAGAGTAGCCCATGAAGTGGTGACAGTGGGTTGCCTCTCTCTATATCTGTGTGGTCCTCAACCATATGTCTGATGCCATATAACTGTAAATAAAATGTGTTGAGTACATCATTAAATAAAACATTACCTTCTTTTTTCTTGGCTGCATGTTATTGATTCTTATAATTGACAGGACAGTACATACCACAGCACTGGTTGAGATGGAAATATTCAAGTCCATCGAGGGCAATCGATCCCATGACCCATCGTACCTTAAACAAGGGCTCTACCACTAAGCTATACCCCACCCACTATGAACTTGAAGTAGGAAATGTTTTATTTAACGACGCACTCGACACATTTTATTTACCGTTATATGGTGTCAGACATATGGTTATGGATCACATAGATATTGAGGGAGGAAACCTGCTGTCGCCACTGTATAGACTAATCTTTTCGATTAGCAGCAAGAGATCTTTTATATGCACCATCTCATAGACAGGATAGCACATACCACGGCCTTTGATGTACCAGTTGTGGTGCACTGGCTGGAGCAAGAAATATCCCAATGGGCCCACCGACAGTATGAAGTTGAATGCAAGAAGTCAGTCACATGTGCAGGACATTGTGCAGGGGTCTAGACAGTGGTGAGCAAAGTTTTTAGAGGGCTGGGGGTGGGTCATACTCATCAGGCAAATACAATGAAAAAAATCAGTGGTGTTTCAACTGCCCCCCCCCCCCCCCCCCCCCTGCACACATACCTGGATGTTGACACACCGGGAACATTATAAAAGATCAAAAAGAAATTGTAGACCTACACTGATAAACTGGATCTTAAAAGAATGCAACTAATTCAATGTGCTTTATTTTACTATAACTTGTCCTAAATAATTTGCTCCAAACAGCTGTTGTAATAAATAATCGCCCATTTCCTGACACTTGTTAAAGAAATATATCTTAATTAGTCAAATTGTATTCCCTGTGATCTAAGGATGTAGGTAAAGTTTATGACTGGGGCAAGAAAGAGGTTAGCAGCTAATGTTTGTAAATACAACAGTAATGCTTTGAAATACTTTAACACCACTGCCACTAATGAAGTATGTGTGTTGGTACATGGGTTTGCATTCTTCACACTTTGTAACTACTCTTTCACTTGATCAAGTCTGAAAGAATTAATGCTGCAGACCCTAGTTTCAACCCATGAAAATGGACACTTAAGTCTGGTTAATCTACAAACCTGTAACATATTTGGATAAAGTTACAACAGAGTAAAACAAGAGTCTGTTACTTGAAACCAGAAAATATTCTTTAAATACAGACCAGAGCTCTGTCTCCTTAACTGTTACTTCTCAGAGGTAAGTGCATTTTAAGAATTATGATAAATGCAATTATGACAAACACCAGGATGACCAGAAACATTTCAAATGTATGGAAATTATTAATCTAAACAAAATCTAAGTAATATCTTATTTAATTATAAAACAATGGCTCTAAATAGTAAAAATATACCACAGTATTTAAAAACTACAGTCTGTCACTTTAAAAATATTTACCAGCCTGGTTAAGCAATCATACATAAGGCTGGTAGGTACTGGGTTCGCAGCTTGGTGCTGGCTCCCACCCAGAGCGAGTTTTAACGACTTGATGCGTAGGTGTAAGACCACTACACCCTCTTCTTTTCTTACTAACCTCTAACAACTAACCCACTGTCATTGACAGACAGCCCAGATAGCTGAGGTGTGTGCCCAGGACAGCATACTTGAACTTTAATTGGATATAAGCACAAAAATAAGTTGAAATGAAATGAAAGTACAGGCTTCCATCCAGAGTGAAGTTTAACATCTCTGTGAGTTCTACACTGACTTCTCTCTGACTAACCACTAACAACTGACTATTAACCCTGTCTTTTCCAGATAGATGATGTATATTCCCAGGACAGTGTGCTTGAACCATAAATGGAAACAAAATAAGGATCTGAAGTTAAATCTGGCCAAATGGGTCATCTATGTGAATTATAATTGGTGACTTATTTGTAAGTGGTCTATATATATTATACAAGTATGAATGCCAAATGTAAATGCAGAAGGAATAATTTGACAGTGTCTTCATTGTTAAAGATTCAACTATATATGTGAGTAAAGTTGTGATCTATTCATTTATTCTCTAACATAAGTGGTATCATAAGTATGCTTATTAAAGAATGTATAAAATTGTTTGACAATGCATGCATTGTCTGCACTATACTAAAATATATTTAATTTTTTTTAAATCCTCACCCTATGTGATTATTTCTGAGACATTATCAAAACAAAATGTTATCAAATCTGGCATTTTATGTAAACTAAAAGATTCTGCCAGCTTTATGTTTGACTCAGGTTATCTTTCCATGACTCCTATAACTTATTTTGAATATCAAGATAGTTAATAATAAAAAAAATCTTGAATATTTGATGGTTTGTTTTTGACCCATATATATGAAGAGCTCAGGTTCTAGTTTGCTTTCTTTGAGTCTTACAAGAATTTGGTTTATTTTTCTGTGTCCCAGGACTGCTTATCAACAGACAAATAAACAGACTGCATGATGATGTCTGGCCACAGCATTGGATGGATACCAACCCTTTGCAGGGGCAGGAGGTAGCCCAGTGGTAAAGCATTCGCTTGATGCGCGGTCGGTCTGGGATCGATCCCCTTCGGTGAGCCCATTGAGCTATTTCTCACTCCAGCCAGTGCACCACAACTGGTATATCAAAGGCCATGGTATGTGCTATGCTATCTGTGGGATGGTGCATATAAAAGATCCCTTGCTGCTAATCGGAAAGAGTAGCTCATGAAGTGGTGACGGCGGGTTTCCTCTCTCAATATCTGTATGTGGTCCTTAACCACATGTCTGACGCCATGCATATAATGGTAAATAAAATGTGTTGAGTGCATCGTTAAATAAAACATTTCCTTCCTTCCTTCCAACCCTTTGCACTGCTATACAGCAATCCTTCCACTGCTGTACAGAGCCGGTCTATACACAGAGTTCCTGCTTGTGTTGGGTCACGGATATTACAGAAGCCTTGACTTGGCTCTTGTGTGTTTTCATGAAACCTCTTTATTTTGGCAGTGTTTTTGTTTGGCTCTGTTTTAGGCAGTGTCTTGCTAGGTTTTCACCCAAATTACCAGTATTGTGTAACCCGACAGTCCCCACTCTGAACAGATGGGAGGCCCCCTCAACAGGACAGCCAGCAAGAGGATCTTTTGTTTATAATATGTCTGCTATTTCCAACTTGATGTTTTGCCTGGCAAAGAATGTCCTTAACTTCAGCTGCAGCTGACAGGTTTGATAGGGATGTAAGGACTTGAACATGTAACAACTCACGGTGATCCATTATGTTTGTTTGCAGTTTGTATTCAAGTTGCATTATGACAGATATGTACCATTTCGATATAAGATATTTTCATGGTGAATGCAATAGTGTTTGTTAATAATCGGAGGTTGAACAATAATAAATTGTTAACACAAACTTGCTATGATCCTATTATCTTATCTTCATTTGTTCCCAATTCAGCTGCACAGTTATCTCTCTTGTGATTGCATGTAGGTGATAAACGTGCTATGTGTATACAAATGTATCTTATACAAATAATAATATATAATAATATACCTGCATACAGGAAATGAAGTACTTTTTTGCTGGTCATATCGAGGTAAACATTTGTGAAAAATTTATATATGTTACTCATACATTAACCTTTAATAGAATAACACTTCAGTGACTTTATCATATCTCATTCAGTGTTGTTCAGTGGTAAACTGATCGTCTGAGATTCAGTGGGTTGTAGGATCATGGACCATTCTAGTTTTTCCCATCCTAGCCACCACAAGTGGTACATCAGTACCATGGTGTAGATACTGACATGTCTGAAGACATTAATAGAAGAGATTGCTCACTCTGCCCATTCGAGGGAAGGGAGTTTCTCATCATTTTCTAGACATTGTTAAAATAACCATTATTGTAAATTGAACGTGATAATTGTTTACATTTATGCAAGTAGAACCACTTTGTACACTGTATATATGCACAGTTTTTATAATTATTGTGAAGAATACTTTCATTAATATAAAATACTATGAAATAACAACAGAACTCTTTTTTAACGATTTCTAGATTAATAATTGGCACCTTTCCCCACCATTCCAGAAAATCTATCTGGGTTTTTTATTTCCAATTTTGGAATACTGTAAATAATTCCCATTTTTTATTATTACCAGCATATTAAGACATATTTTGACAACATTCAGGTAACACTTGACAAACACCACCTCCCTCCCCCATAACGTTTCATAATGAATTTGAATAAATACAAGTACATTATTATTATATAGTATTATGCTTTCAAATTCTAACTTACTTAATAAAATGTTTTTAAAATGAAACTGAAAATTCTCATTGTTTTGTAAAAATAAGGCTAAAATTAGTAAAGTCAAAGTTATAGGCATCGAGTCAAATTTTTGAAATATAAACCCTTATGGAATAAGGGGAAACCCCTTTCTGTGTTTCAACTTTTTCTGTCAGTAGCCGAATGAGGGAATTCTCAGATTCTTTCATACATTAATACAAACAATTTTAAATAATATATAACATTTACTAATTCAACATTAACAACTAACCAAAACAGACATGTTTTTAATCTGAAATAAAGAAAATAGCTGAAACGATCTCGTTTGTTTCCTAAGCATTGCTGAAAGTAGTGCAAAATTAGAAGATTAAACGAGACTTACCTGTAAGTTGAAGTTTGATGATAATTCTGATCTACTGCTGAGGGAACGGAGGAATCAAGTGCTACTCAGCAGTAAACAGAATTGAGATTCATGCAGTTATGAACGTAATTTTTTGAAGTCACATGTTATTATTTGGACCAACTAATTAAACTTAATATTGAGTCTAGATTTAGCCTATACCTGATGGGTGAAGAAAGGTTAAAGTTTAACGACACCACTAAAGCACATTGATTTATTAATTATCGGCTATTGGATGTTGGTATTTTGGTAATGTTTTATTCAAAGGCTTAGAGAAAACCAGCTGGATTTTTCTATTAGCAACAAGGGATCTTTATATATGCATTTTGTCACAGACAGGACAGCATATACCACAACCTTTGATATACCAGACATGGTGTACTGGTTGGGACTAGGAAAAAAACAATCGGAGAATGAGTCCACTGAGGTGGTTTGATCCTGTGATGCAAGCACCTCAGGCGAGCTCTTTACCAACTGAGATCTCTCCAAAATGGATTTTCTACCAAAGATATATTTAAGATCAGCTGTAAATAAAATACTGTGATCATAACTGTTTGATGAGCATTCAAGCAGTAATAGATTTTTCTTGTTTATGTGAGTGACTTCTGACATTTCTAACAACATACCATACATACACAGTCAGGGCACTGTTTGTATAGCATGTTGGGACGTTTTCAGCAATATGTGTGTATATATACTGTAAACGTTTCAAACAGTTACAGTGTGTGTATGTATATATATATATTACATTACATGTGGGAACGATAATTGTCATTTTATGGGTCTAATCTCAGGAAATCGAGCTGGATTTATATATATACAAACAGATAATAATGTTCTTCACATGCTTTATAGTAGACCTAATACAGCTGTAACGATTCGGAATATAGATTTTTGTATATAATATAACTAATCATCATAAAGTTGCTTCTTGAGTGCCCCATAATGCTTCTTTCTATTTAATTGCTTATAATTAGGCAGTATTTTTATTGTGACAAATAACAACCTACATCGAGAAACATCAAAGTAGGGTCCTTATAGATTAAAGTCCAGCATTCTACCAACTGAGCTAATAAGGAAATGTCACACTGCATACACACACTACTGCCATCCACCCCCACATCTACACAGTCCAGACAATTTACATCCCAGAGTTGAGACTGTATATATAGAGGCAGTTAACCTGCAGCTGGCCCTAACCTGTAGTTTTAATTAGTATATACTCCTTATAGCAAATAAAGCAACTTATAGCAAATAAAGCAAATAAAGCAACTTATAGCAACTTATAGCAAATAAAGCAAATAAAGCAACTTATAGCAAATAAAGCAACTTATAGCAAATAAAGCAAATAAAGCAACTTATAGCAACTTATAGCAAATAAAGCAAATAAAGCAACTTATAGCAAATAAAGCAACTTATAGCAAATAAAGCAACTTATAGCAAATAAAGCAACTTAAGGTGTGTTTTTTCACAAATCGTCTTTCCAACTGTATGTCAACAATATCAATAATACTAATAATACACATGCTTGTGCCAAAACATCCCAAAAATATCACTACTATAAACTGAACAAGACAGTCTACTGTCTCATTGTAATTACAATTTTAAAAATGTATAGCGTTAATCATAAATTGCTTAATTTTTGGTGGACACAGTATTTGTGCATTATGTTCAACATTTATGTTATCAGTCAAGAACTTTAAGCAATATGTCATAGAATATCCTCAATTTATTATGTTAGTCATAAATTGCTTAATTTTTGGTAGAGAAAATTTGTGTATTATGTTCAACATTTATGTCATGAGTCAAGACTTTAAGCAATATGTCATAGAATATCCTCAATTCATCATGTTAGTCATAAATTGCTTTATTTCTTATGGGGAGTAATAGTTGTGTGTTAAATGGTCACTTGTTACATCACTAGACAAGAACATTAAGCAATATGTCATAGGATATCCTCCATTTATCATATTATCCATTCATTGTGTCATCCACTGGTGTCTTTCATACGTGGAGTCATTCATTCATCATATTCCACTGAAGTTGTGGACTAACAAAGCTGAAATGTGACACAGTTAAATGGTCCCACTGCAGACAAGTGTATTGGACATGTCTGGGACATATCAAAGGCTGTGGTTAGGTGTGGTCCTATGTAGGAAAATGTAAATAAAATATACTCTTCTACTAATTGAAAAATAACTTATGTAAGGGCTGTGGGTTTCTTCTGTAATACTCTATATACTGTCACAGTTGGCATATCTTGGTTTAAGCTGTGGAAAACGTTTAAAGCTTATCTGTGATAACCCTACATAATTTCAGCTGTGTACTGGCATTAATTGTGTTTTATTTAGTTTTCAGAATAAAAAAGGAGAAAATGTTTATAAGTCACCAATATGAAAGTCTACCTTTATGTCCAGACTGTGTTAGATAAGAGAGGGTCAAGCTCCAAAATACTTTTTCCATTGGACAAGATTGTTCTACTTCCACCCCACCTCACCCCACCTCACCCCACCAACCCTTGGCAAATTCAGTACCAACTATTAAGGCACATCTGCTAGTCTCACTATCGGTCAATGACAGGTTCATTGTGATTTCTCATAGGTAATCCCTTAAAAAGGTGTGAAGTATTCTAAAATTCTTGAAGTCTGTTCATGGTCAAAGAGGGTGATTCCCTTCATTAATTAGGTGAGGATGCATTTTAAAGTCAACCTTTGAAAAGTAAAACAAGCCAGCACTCTCAACTTTTAGTGTCATGGCAAGTCCAAGAACTTGTGTGACCTCAAACAATCAAGGCAGAAGTTCCTATCATATCTATTATTAAGAAAATGAAGAGATATCCTCCACAGGCCCCACCATCAACATTCATTATTATACACAATGGAGCAACTGAGTTGATTGCCAGTCCCTAATGTCATTGTTGTTTGATATGACTACTTGTCAGAAGCTCATTTCACCTACCACTTCACAGAATAGCTTGCCCACCAACTCAGTTGTAGAGACCTGCACGTGATAACTTGAATTAATTTTTAAATTTGTTTTTAAAACTGGATAGATTTAGCCAATATTTTCTTTGATTTTAATCATTTCAAACTTTATGCTAAAGTTACACTGTACATTGAAACTAGATATGAATATGACAAAATTACCTATAAATATGATGGCCGTAAGCAGTAAATCGATGACTTAGACTACTACGGTCGATGACAGTCATTTTTTGTACCCTTGTTTTGGGTTTCATACACAATAAATAAAACATAATCTCTCTCTCTCTGTCTCTCTCTGTCTCTCTCTCTCTGTCTCTCTCTCTGTCTCTCTCTCTCTCTCTCTCTCTCTCTCTCTCTCTCTCTCTCTCTCTCTCCATATTATTATTATATCCAACAATAATTTTTTATATGATATATTTGACAAAAAGTACTTTTTATTTCTTTCATCTTTTAAAACAAACTTAATATTTTGTCCAGAATTATGAAAAATAAAAGCATATCTGGTACCGACTGCATTGTCTGCTTGTTATAGAATTTTGACAGAAGTCAAGGTTAGTAGACTGATTTTTATTTTAATGTGGTAAAGCATTGTATTAATATAGCTAATTTTGAATTTGAATGACATCAGCATTCCAATGACTTCACTTTGCATCTCCTTACAATAACCATAAACTGAATACATGACATTTCTGTTTTAAGAACGCTGGGAAAATTCCAATACTTTAAAAAAAAAAAAAAAATTGAACATTACTAATGCACCTAAATGTGTTTGAAGAAAATCTTGTGATTAAAAAATTGTACCTTTTACAAAATATGGATTTCAAGTGAAATTATGGTAAGATATGTTATATTTATTGTGTACATGCCCCAAGCCAAAACAAAGGTGCAAAGAGTGACTGTTGTCGACCTTAGCATTAAATTAGTGATGGAATTGAAAAATAAATTGTAGTTGAATCAGTGACTTTTTAACTTGTCAGAAAAAGTATTGGCTCCAAATTAGAGCTAGATGGAATGAATGAATGAACTGCTTTTACATGCTCATATACCACGAAGATTTCAAGCATACCGGTCACAGGCTTAGCCTCTGACATCGCCAGTGACTATGTCCAGGACAGGAGGGCAGGATCTAGATGGAAATTTTGTTATGTTTGAGGGCACGATTTAGCTGAGTCGGTAGAGCACTTGCTTGCTTTGGTCTTAGGATCAAACCCTGTCAGTGGACTCATCCTCGGATTGTTGTTTTGTCTGATAGCAGAATTCACAAATGCACTAAAGTCCATTTTTGATTAATTATGAATTTTCTTCCCATGCTAATTTAAAAACAAATCTCCAGTTTGAACAGCACTAAAGATTGAGCCAAGATTTTTTCTTACTTGATATCAGATTATAAATAAGGCTGCTATTACATATCTGAAGAGCGTGGAAAGAAACAACATTTTTCCCATGATTTAACATCATATCTGCGACTTGTTTTCTTTTTATGTGTTATGATGATATCCAACACTCCAGTGAGATTTCAAGGGCTGTGAGTTCTAATGCTGAAGTAATTTGTTCAGCCTCTGTGGATTTCCACATCAGTGCATTTCGCTATCAGATAGTCTTCTCTCAAGGGTTTCCAAATATCCCAGCTTATAAAAAAATAAACAATATTCCCATTTTATGTGGTAATTATTCTGTGCAAATTTCCATTTCAGTTAAATTTTTTGTACAAGAGTTGTACCAAATTTTTTTTAACTAGCTTCCAACATATGTTATTTGTTTACGCTTACATTTGATATAGGCAGCAGACATTTCACACTAGTCTATAACTACTAGATTAAAAAAAAAATCATTTATAAATCAGTTGTTTGTTATCCATTCCAGTCAGTATGGCAGAGACTGATTTGTGCTGTCTTGCCAGATATATATATATATATATATATATATATATATATATATATATATGACTTAACTGGTACAATGTATGTATTATTTTGTTTAAATTATGCTTTTCTCCAATCCATATACTGTAATTCATTTTAATATTGTGGTATTTTTTTATTTTAATGAATAACCACCTTAGTTCATGTTCATTATGTTTAAATTTTGCAAACAACTGTTGATATCTGCAATTCTAATCTGTAGTTAAAGTAATGCATACTGGTACATATAGATTTTCTCATTATGCAATTAGTCACACTGAGAACATCTAAATTGGGAGAACTTTATAAATGTTATACTTTCCGATTTTGGTAAGGTAATCACATGTGACAATTAAGTTGGTGCGACTAATCGCTGTAATGAGAACGCCACTTTACAGAAAGAAAGAAAGAAATGTTTTATTTAACGACGCACTCAACACATTTTATTTACGGTTATATGGCATCAGACATATGGTTAAGGACCACACAGATTTTAAGAGGAAACCCGCTGTCACTACTACATGGGCTACTCTTTCCGATTAGCAGAAAGGGATCTTTTATTTGCGCTTCCCACAAGCAGGATAGCACAAACCATGGCCTTTCTTGAACCAGTTATGGATCACTGGTCGGTGCAAGTGGTTTACACCTACCCATTGAGCCTTGCGGAGCACTCACTCAGGGTTTGGAGTCGGTATTTGGATTAAAAATCCCATGCCTCGACTGGGATCCGAACCCAGTACCTACTAGCCTGTAGACCGATGGCCTAACCACGACACCACCAAGGCCGGTCCACTTTACAGACACATGAAACTTATTTGTCTGCAATATATTCCTTCTCTCTCATACTAGACCACCTATAGGCATTGACTAAGGAATATATTAATAAGCTATCAAAGCTAGTTTCCTTTCCATCTTGGCAACAAAAAACCCATTGCTTGCATATTTCATTCATTTCAAATTAGTAATAATAACATATATTATTGCTATATAATAAGTATATTTTGCCAATTAATAATTTTTCATATATGATTTGTAGTACATGTAGTCCAAGAAAACGTAGAAATAAACATTTTTTACTGTAGACACCAAATAACTATAGGTTAAAATGTATCGAGTTATCATTAAACAAACAAAAATTTGATTGATGTTTGGTGCAACTTTCTGTTTATACCCTTTGTTACTTCATCTTTTTGTTTACCCTTTGTTACTGCAACTTTCTGCATGTTTACCCTTTGTTACTGTGACTTTCTGAATGTTTACCCTTTGTTACCGCAACTTTCTGTTTACCCTTTGTTACTGCAACTTTCTGTTTACCCTTTGTTATTTCATCTTTTTGTTTATACCCTTTGTTACCGCAACTTTCTGTTTACCCTTTGTTACTGCAACTTTCTGTTTACCCTTTGTTATTTCATCTTTTTGTTTATACCCTTTGTTACTGCAACTTTCTGTTTACCCTTTGTTACTTCATCTTTTTGTTAACACCCTTTGTTATTGCAACTTTCTGTTTACCCTTTGTTAAATGTAACTGTCTGTTTACCCTTTGTTAGATGTAACTTTCTGTTTACCCTTTGTTAGATGTAACTTTCTGTTTACCCTTTGTTACTGCAACTTTCTGTTTACCCTTTTGTTAGATGTAACTTTCTGTTTACCCTTTGTTAGATGTAACTTTCTGTTTACCCTTTGTTAGATGTAACTGTCTGTTTACCCTTTGTTAGATGTAACTGTCTGTTTACCCTTTGTTAGATGTAACTTTCTGTTTACCCTTTGTTACTGCAACTTTCTGTTTACCCTTTGTTAGATGTAACTTTCTGTTTACCCTTTGTTAGATGTAACTTTCTGTTTACCCTTTGTTAGATGTAACTGTCTGTTTACCATGTGTTAAATGTAACTGTCTGTTTACCCTTTGTTAGATGTAACTGTCTGTTTACCCTTTGTTACTGCAACTTTCTGTTTACCCTTTGTTAGATGTAACTTTCTGTTTACCCTTTGTTACTGCAACTTTCTGTTTACCCTTTGTTACTGCAACTTTCTGTTTACCCTTTTGTTAGATGTAACTTTCTGTTTACCCTTTGTTAGATGTAACTGTCTGTTTACCCTTTGTTAGATGTAACTGTCTGTTTACCCTTTGTTAGATGTAACTTTCTGTTTACCCTTTGTTACTGCAACTTTCTGTTTACCCTTTGTTAGATGTAACTTTCTGTTTACCCTTTGTTAGATGTAACTTTCTGTTTACCCTTTGTTAGATGTAACTGTCTGTTTACCCTTTGTTAGATGTAACTTTCTGTTTACCCTTTGTTACTGCAACTTTCTGTTTACCCTTTTGTTAGATGTAACTTTCTGTTTACCCTTTGTTAGATGTAACTTTCTGTTTACCCTTTGTTAGATGTAACTTTCTGTTTACCCTTTGTTAGATGTAACTGTCTGTTTACCCTTTGTTAAATGTAACTGTCTGTTTACCCTTTGTTAGATGTAACTGTCTGTTTACCCTTTGTTAGATGTAACTTTCTGTTTACCCTTTGTTACTGCAACTTTCTGTTTACCCTTTGTTAGATGTAACTTTCTGTTTACCCTTTGTTCCTGCAACTTTCTGTTTACCCTTTTGTTAGATGTAACTTTCTGTTTACCCTTTGTTAGATGTAACTTTCTGTTTACCCTTTGTTAGATGTAACTGTCTGTTTACCCTTTGTTAGATGTAACTGTCTGTTTACCCTTTGTTACTGCAACTTTCTGTTTACCCTTTGTTACTTCATCTTTTTGTTTACACCCTTTGTTACTGCAACTTTCTGTTTACCCTTTGTTACTTCATCTTTTTGTTTACACCCTTTGTTACTGCAACTTTCTGTTTACCCTTTGTTACTTCATCTTTTTGTTAACACCCTTTGTTATTGCAACTTTCTGTTTACCCTTTGTTAAATGTAACTGTCTGTTTACCCTTTGTTAGATGTAACTTTCTGTTTACCCTTTGTTAGATGTAACTTTCTGTTTACCGTTTGTTACTGCAACTTTCTGTTTTCCCTTTTGTTAGATGTAACTTTCTGTTTACCCTTTGTTAGATGTAACTTTCTGTTTACCCTTTGTTAGATGTAACTGTTTACCCTTTGTTAGATGTAACTGTCTGTTTACCCTTTGTTAGATGTAACTGTCTGTTTACCCTTTGCTAGATGTAACTGTCTGTTTTGCCTTTGAGTACATGAACATGTAACTGTATCAGTTGTATGTTAAATCAGACATGCTGTGTTCAGCCAGTGAGATGGAAAGCCTTTTTAAGTGCTTATGATTAAAAAACCTACTTGGCACCTCCAGTGTGCCATCTGTTTTTATTGGGCATGTCTGACACTATCGGGTTTCTTAGAGCATATAATTTAATGCAGAACCTGTTTGTAAAACGCAATCTCTGTCATGTTTCGTTAGCTTCTACCTACAGAGACTGTGCCATGTTATTCATAATTAGCTAAATCTTGCAGAAAATATACAACAGATGAACTCTGCTTCATACTGGAATACTCAGACTATACTCTTTGATGTTCATCTGCATGTTATATTATGCATTAATAACACTTTAAAATATTTGTTGATTGATCTTTAGATTTTCTTCTCTTTTTTTTTGTTTCCTCTTTTTTTTTCTCTTAACTTTTGTCTTGTTATCCATCCAACTTCATGATAAACACAAATGTAATAAAAATTTGGCTTTCATATGTTCATGTTTAATACAAATTATTATTGTCATATTCTGTATGTATGTTAGACATGTACAATTATTTTCCTTTAACATGACTGTAAAATTGTGATCTTACGGCCAATCCCTGACTCAACCATATATATTTTTTTTTTTTTTTTTTTTTTTAGGATAATATACTTTATATAAACTAAACTTTGGTCATCCATGTCTATTTCGTCATATTAAATAACATTTTTACACAAAATATAGAAATAATGAAAAGAAAAATATTTTTCAGTGGAAACTGCTAGCAATAAGATAATATTAACAATGTACAAATAAATATACATCCCTGCATTCTAATAACATAATACTTTCAGTTTTTTAAATAAATTAATAATAAATGTACTATTGTCTGATTAAATACAATTCCTATTAAGATAAATGCACAATGCATTATCTTTTAACTTTTGGGATATATAAAGCTAAATATAAAGCTAAATAAATTAAATATAAATGTATTTCTGTCTAGATAATTTGTGTGGTCATATACTATTCCTTTCAAAATATGTACACCAATGATCTGAAATAACATAAATCTGTGGAGATTGACCGGATTGGTAAAAAAATACTTTTTCCATTGGACAAGATTGTTCTACTTCCACCCCACCTCACCCCACCTCACCCCACCAACCCTTGGCAAATTCAGTACCAACTATTAAGGCACATCTGCTAGTCTCACTATCGGTCAATGACAGGTTCATTGTGATTTCTCATAGGTAATCCCTTAAAAAGGTGTGAAGTATTCTAAAATTCTTGAAGTCTGTTCATGGTCAAAGAGGGTGATTCCCTTCATTAATTAGGTGAGGATGCATTTTAAAGTCAACCTTTGAAAAGTAAAACAAGCCAGCACTCTCAACTTTTAGTGTCATGGCAAGTCCAAGAACTTGTGTGACCTCAAACAATCAAGGCAGAAGTTCCTATCATATCTATTATTAAGAAAATGAAGAGATATCCTCCACAGGCCCCACCATCAACATTCATTATTATACACAATGGAGCAACTGAGTTGATTGCCAGTCCCTAATGTCATTGTTGTTTTGATATGACTACTTGTCAGAAGCTCATTTCACCTACCACTTCACAGAATAGCTTGCCCACCAACTCAGTTGTAGAGACCTGCACGTGATAACTTGAATTAATTTTTAAATTTGTTTTTAAAACTGGATAGATTTAGCCAATATTTTCTTTGATTTTAATCATTTCAAACTTTATGCTAAAGTTACACTGTACATTGAAACTAGATATGAATATGACAAAATTACCTATAAATATGATGGCCGTAAGCAGTAAATCGATGACTTAGACTACTACGGTCGATGACAGTCATTTTTTGTACCCTTGTTTTGGGTTTCATACACAATAAATAAAACATAATCTCTCTCTCTCTCTGTCTCTCTCTGTCTCTCTCTCTCTGTCTCTCTCTCTGTCTCTCTCTCTCTCTCTCTCTCTCTCTCTCTCTCTCTCTCTCCATATTATTATGTTTTAAAGCTTATATATAAAGCTAAATATAAAGCTAAATAAATTAAATATAAATGTATTTCTGTCTAGATAATTTGTGTGGTCATATACTATTCCTTTCAAAATATGTACACCAATGATCTGAAATAACATAAATCTGTGGAGATTGACCGGATTGGTAAAAAAAACCCCACATATAAAGGGTCTCTAGGTAAATCTGTGTTGATGTACCTTGACTCACCTGCCCGAGTCACGCAAGATGTTTTATTGTCAGAGATCAATCTTGTGACGGACACACTGAGTTACTACTAACAGCTCTCAATAATGTATGAAGGTATATTTCAATACTTGTACATTGTACTAGATAAATCATTAAATCTTTCATCCATTCTCACTGAGACAAAATAACATATAAAATAATCCTTTGATCTCCAGTGCTTTAAATGGCTGAGACATGAGAAATGACCATTACTGTGCCAATCTATCATCAGTTTAGATATTGGATTGTGGTACACTAAGGTTATCATTAAAAAATAGTTTATAATACAAAAAATGCACACTATCCTGCTACTTTTTTTTTTTTTTTTTTTCAGGCACATTTTTTTCTTGTTCATTTACAGAATTACATTTGTTTAATGATAAACATTACAGCATTGAGAATTTGTAGCCATTCCCATTCAGAATAACAATTTGTGGAAGAATGTTTTGTAGGATAACATTATTAATTCATACACCATTGTTTGATGCCTGATAACCAATGTTTTTGTACTGCCATTAAATATTTAATATTCTGGGTTGGGTTTTTTTGTTTTTTACTTTGTTTTTCTTCCTTTTATAAAATTTTATTGTTAAAGAAAATATTGACCAACAGATTCTTTACTGAAATGGAGGATTGACAGATTAAGTATTTTAAATATTTAATGAGTAAAATGACCATCAGCATTGAATTCGTAGCCATTTAGAATTAATTCTGTTTGATTCTCCTGTTTGCTAGAGGAATCATAATGAACCATATATAAACTGTTCAATGGTTATGAGACTATTACAAATTGAACTATGAACATTTAATGAATACTGATTACATATCCTGATGTCTTCCCTCAGTGTGTGAATCATTGTCGCTGTCAGCACTGTATGGATATTTCATTTCTTTATCAGGAGACATGTCATCTCTCTCAAGTGTGTTTGTCCCGGCCAACTCAGTGTTTGTGGGCTAGCGGCTGTCTGGCTGTGATTTGTCAGTGACTAGACACAGATAAGGCTTGCCTCGAGATGTATCACTGCTCATAGACACTAATCCCTAATCTCACTATAAATAAAACGCTTCTCTATACTGCACTTTTCTGTCCTGGGTCAGATCCCTGGCCATGCCAGAGACTGGACCCGAGATGGACTTGCCTGAAACCCTCGGACTCGAGATGGACTTGACCGAAACCCTCGGGGACCCGAGATGGACATGCCCAAAACCCTCGTGGTATATGAACTCTCACTCACTCTATACCGCAAAGACACTTAACAGTAATGGTGACCTCTATAATGAAATTTTTACATCATTTAGGAATTCAAGTAATTATAGTCTTTGACCACCTTTTGTTTTGCTCTGTTAAAACAAAAAATGTAATTATATATTTCTGCTCTATTAAAAAAAAGAGAAAATATTTAGTGGTCATACCAGTCCAAGTCTTTTGGTGTGTTTTTTTTTTTAAATAAAGGCTACCTTTCACAGCTAATATAAAACACATTTTACTGCATGTAGACATTCCATGCACCATGCAAAAAATAACATCCAGGTGGTTTCAAGCATATGTTTGACACCTAATAGCTAATGTTTAAACAATGTGCAAGGGTTGTCAAACAGTAGCATTTGAAACTGATTTTTGTATTCTTGAATAATTTAATTTAATATGGAAAGGAAAGGAATAATTGTTTAACATCACCTTTTAATCTACAGCTGTTTGGCGTCTGACAGATCACTGTTCAGGAGTCAAACTTTTGTAATGGTATGTAACCTTTTTACTCCTGAATGACGATGTGTTTATTTGGACATTTGGTTGACAGAAACAATGAAAGGAAATCCTCTGTCAGCATCACATAGGCTACTCCTACTGATAAAGCAGAAAGGGATCTTTTATATGCACTTCCCAATAAACAGGACAGTACATACCATGGCCTTTGATATACCAATTATGGGGCTCTAGTTGGTATGGGGAAAAGCCTGAATCATTTGACGGTTATCGATTCTATGACCCATTGTACTTGAGGAAAATGTAAACACTCTACTACTTATAGTTACATCCTGCCAGTAATAAAACATGGCATCATGTCACAGGTTAAAACACATACTCAAAACATGTTATGCTTACATTCATTTCATTTCAACTTATTTTCGTGCTAATATCCAATTAATGTTCAAGCACGCTGTCCTGGGAACACACCTCAGCTATCTGGGCTGTCTGTCCAGGACAGTGAGTTAGAGGTTAGTGGTTAGTGAGGGTGTAGTGGTCTTTTACCTACCCATTGAGTCATTAAAACTTGCTCTGGGTGGGAGCCAGTACCAGACTGCGAACCCTGTACCTACCAGCCTTATGTCCGATGGCTTAACCATGACTCCACCAAGGCCAATCTATGCTTACACACAAACAATAACATTATAAACAGATTCATGTATTCCCTGGGTACAAATCAATAATTCTAAAATGTATGGAGACAATATAAGGAATTAAATTGCTTTCGGATTTAAGTATTTTATGAATGCTTCCTTTTCACTTGCATGTTTTTGCTTTCTGTCATATATGCACAGTCACTCGACTTTAATACTCTGCATGTGAATAAAAATATCTTTTCTGCATACTGGATCAAACAGTATTGTGAGACTGTCTCCACTTACTGTCCATTAGATGTCTATCAGATAACTATTCACAGAGAGTCCAAAGTGTAGCATGTGCACATGCATAGATATTTTTGATTTACAGAGACTTAAAAAGACCACATTTTTACACAGGCGTGCACGGAAAGTGGAATGTCTTGTTGGGTGGGTGGCTAGCTGTGTAAACTTAAGGAGTAGTCTTTGTAAATAATTCATGTTGTGAACGGCTACCACAAGCATGCAATCAGTGGTTTATACATTGTAGACATCACACACAAAAAAGTTAAAGTTTGTTTTGTTTAACAAAACCACTAGAGAACATTGATTTATTAATCATTAGCTATTGGATGTCAAACATATGGTAATTTTGACATATAGTCTTAGAGAGGAAACCTGCTACATTTTTGCATTAGTAGCAAGGGAGCTTTTGTATGCACCATCGTACAGGCAGAATAGCACATACCATGGACTTTGATATACCAGTCATGTTATACATCACACAAGTTCACTCTTTCTATAGATCATCTTCCATTAACTGCTATTTTTTTTTAATTCTTAAAGTAGCACTCCATGTATATAATAAAAAAAAGTAAAGTTTGTTTTATTTAACGATGCCGCTAGAGCACATTGATTTTTGTATCTTATCATCGGCTATTGGACGTCAAACATATGGTCATTCTGACACTGGTTTTAGAGGAAACCCGCTGTCGCCACATAGGCTACTCTTTTTACGACAGGCAGCAAGGGATCTTTTATTTGCGCTTCCCACAGGCAGGATAGCACAAACCATGGCCTTTGTTGAACCAGTTATGGATCACTGGTCGGTGCAAGTGGTTTACATCTACCCATTGAGCCTTGCGGAGCACTCACTCAAAGTTTGGAGTCGGTATCTGGATTAAAAATCCCATGCCTCGACTGGGATCCAAACCCAGTACCTACCAGCCTGTAGACCGATGGCCTGCCACGACGCCACCGAGGCCGGTCTGTACATAATAAAGTTGTTGAAACTAACTTATAATTTTATGGGGCGGGACATAACCCAGTGGTAAAGCGATCACTTGATGTGCGGTCGGTTTGGGATCGATCCCCGTCAGTGGGCCCACAGGGCTATTTCTCTTTCCAGCCAGTGCACCACGACTGGTATATCAAAGGCTGTGGTATGTGCTATCCTGTCTGTGGGATGGTGCATATAAAAAGATCCTTTGCTGCTAATCAAAAAGAGCAGCCCATGAAGTGACTACAGCGGGTTTCCTCCCTCAGTATCTGTGTTGTCCTTCATCATATGTCTGATGCCATATAACCATAAATAAAATGTGTTGAGTGCATCATTAAATAAAACATTTTGTTCGTTATAATTTTATCTCCAATTAGTTTTGTACAAAAGCTTGATACACGGAACACAATGGGCCAAATTTACAAAGCCTGTTTCAGACTTAGACTCCTGTAACTACATACATTTACAATGCTTAAACACCTGTTTCAGACTTAGACTCCTGTAACTACATACATTTACAATGCTTAAACATCTGTTTCAGACTTAGACTCATGTAACTACATACATTTACAATGCTTAAAAACCTGCGTTTAGGGATGGTGCACATAAAAGATCCCTTGATGCTAATTGGAAAGAGTAGCCCATGAAGTGGCGACAGCAGGTTTCCTCTCTCAATATCTGTGTGGTCCTTAATCATATGTATGATGCCATATAACTGTAAATAAAATGTGTTGAGTATGTCATTAAATAAAATATTTCCTTCCACCTGAGTTTAAGCAAAACAGACTTTGTAAATTTGACCCAATATGTTTTTAATGTTCTAGCTCACCCTACCATGACACTTTACTTAACAAAATACTTTAAAGTTTGGATATAATTCAGTAAATACATGCTGTGGAGAAAACATATTTTAATTTGTCCTATAACTCATTTTTCTTTTACTGTATGTGTGTACTTGCAAGTTGTGCCAAAATGGTTAATTAGATTACCACTCTTGGTTTTTTCAGTTACCTGTTAAACATGTCATTATACAATACAACTGCTATTTAAATACACAGGTATACCGAACTACAGTCTGATCTGGTATGTCTTACACAACTGTTAGACACATTGAGCTGGCAGACTGTGTTTTGTACTTGTATGCATGCAGCAAAAGGGCAACACAAATACCATTGTTGTTTGGCATCACAGGCTCGGCCCACAGTACCAACATCCATATGCATGTTAAACACCACACAGCTCCGACACTAAAATAATGGTGACCTTTTCTTGCATGACGCTTGTAAGTGAAGATGGTCAGTTGTTTTGTGTTCTGCCCTTTGATCTCTCATCAGTGCCACTTGGTGTAAGCACTTCAAACCATGTCTACCATCACCCAGGCTGTTTAAACCACTGTTTTGTGTCATTTCAGGTAAGTGCATAGCACAGCACAATCCATAAAGAATGTTCACTATTTCTTTAATAGGTGTGTGTATGTGACTGATGCTGGCTCGCAGATTCACAAAAAACATATAACTATTGGGTTCTGTGGCATTTCCATTTGTTCTAACTTCTTCTGCAGCTACCGGCCTCGGTGGCGTCATGGCAGGCCATCGGTCTACAGGCTGGTAGGTACTGGGTTCGGATCCTAGTCGAGGCATGGGATTTTTAATCCAGATACCGACTCCAAACCCTGAGTGAGTGCTCCGCAAGGCTCAATGGGTAGGTGTAAACCACTTGCACCGACCAGTGATCCATAACTGGTTCAACAAAGGCCATGGTTTGTGCTATCCTGCCTGTGGGAAGCGCAAATAAAAGATCCCTTGCTGCCAATCAGAAGAGTAGCCCATGTAGTGGCGACAGCGGGTTTCCTCTCAAAATCTGTGTGGTCCTTAACCATATGTCTGACGCCATATAACCGTAAATAAAATGTGTTGAGTGCGTCGTTAAATAAAACACTTCTTTCTTTCTTTCTTCTACAGCTATCCCTGTATTTGTTCTGACATTATTTATTAAAAAATATATGCATGAAATACCTATACGACTTAGTTATATAATTAAATAGTATTAGTCCCCTACTATAGATTTTATCTCTGTCATTCTGTCTGTCTGTCTGTCTGTCTGTCCCACATTTAGTTTTCCAGACTTTTTTCCCACAATGCCTCACGATATTGAACTGCAACTTTGTGTATATATATCCTTTATTATGTACTGTTACAGATCAGGTTTAACTTTCAAGGCAATACTTTCATTTTTCATACATCGAGTTATGGCCCTTGAAGTTAGAAGATACAGAAATTTGTGGGGCCCGGTGGGGGACAGTGATTACTTTTTGCAAGAAAGAAAAAAAATCTTTTATTTAATGACACTCAACACATTTTATTTACAGTTATATGGTGTCAGACATGGTTAAGGACCACACAGATATTGAGAGAGGAAACCCGCTTTTGCCACTTCATGAGTTACTTCTTTTTTTTATTAGCAGTAAAGGATCTTTTATATGTACCATCCCACAGACAGGGTAGTACATACCACGGCCTTTGATGTATCAGTCATGGTGCACTGGCTGGTATTAGAAATAGCCCAATGGGTCCACCGATGCGGATTGATCCCACACTGACCACGCATCGAGGGAGTGCCTTACCACTGGGCTACGTCCTGCTCCTGCTTTAGCAGTACTCTTAAAATGCTTGGTTACTATTCCTATCATATATATATTTTTAATGCATTTTAAGTTGTTTATTTTATTAATAAATTTTTATTTTAAAGTTTAATATTATGTAATATTATACAAATTATATCTAAATTAGCTGGAATCTTAACCTTATTTGGAAATGTAGTCAGTTGATATACAGTAAAGTACTGTTATAATGAAATGGAAGTGACCATGATAGATAGTTAATTATAGTAGTAGTTCGTTTTATTACACACCAGTCATAACAATTACTCAGTATCTAACTAGTGTATAATTGGCACGTGCAGACTGGTGGGGTAAGTTTTTTATTTGAATGATGTCGATATTCGAATGATGTCACTTTGTATCTCCATGCAATAAAATAAACTGGGTCAATGACACATCCTTTTTCTGAACACTAGAAAACACTAA
This sequence comes from Gigantopelta aegis, assembly GCF_016097555.1. NCBI lineage: Eukaryota > Metazoa > Mollusca > Gastropoda > Neomphalida > Peltospiridae > Gigantopelta > Gigantopelta aegis. The sequence continues at coordinate 84,466,099 of NC_054702.1, forward strand.
GTGCAAAATTGCTGTTGAAAATGTTTTGTTCAGAAATTATTAATGTATCTAAAAGTGTTTGTACAAAATAGTATAATTTAAAAGTGCACCATTACATAACATGGCCATGAATTGAAAGTGCGATAAGATATATTTGGGACTATTGTGTATGAAGCAAAAACGATGTTGTCGACCTGCTACTCTTTTTCATGGCCCTATGTGCAAAATGTCAGCTTCACATCTAGTCAATCCCATTCACTCAGCTCAGTCTTTGCCTGTCCGATATACAATTCAGTCATTATTGTGCATTTCAAAACCTCATTAATGCAAGCTTTGCGCCAAAATTTAAACTACATTCATAACGTTTTGCTGATCACTGTGACGTCATTTAAGTTTTCGTGTGACATAGATCACTTGCTAACCCAAATAACCTGTAGTAGGTCTTGTCATCTGCTTACTTCTGCATCATTGCAGTTTGTTTGCAGTTGGTTTGTAATAAATAAAATACTGAACTAGCTTGCCTGTCATACCATTTTTATGAGACTTGTGAAAAGTGTTGGTATCTGACTCACTTTCACTTGTCAGATACCAACACTTCACTCATTTCCTAAAAATGGTATAACAGGCAAGCTTGTTTAGTATTCTATATGTACACATTTGAAGAAGTTGGGCGTTTTCATTTTCAAAGCCGGCCATATTGGATTTTTATCATTTAAAACACCTTACATATACTACTAATATAGCACACACAAGTTTTAACACAATTTATTGTCAACAATAAACACAAATAAATGCATAATAGAACTTCAAATTAAAAGTTTGTTTGATCAAATTTTTTCCTCTTAAAGTGTAATTTATTTTTGTCTGCTTAATTAGCAGCAGGCTCATAACTGTCATTCAGGGCGATAACATATAAAACCGGGGTCGCCAGTTTACTCTACATTTCTTGAAGTGTAAACCAAATTGGCGTGTCCCCGCTAAGTTGGAAATGAGTGTTATTTTTTTCAGTGCATGCCTTGATAATGTTGCTGGCCTGTAGTGCAGTGAAGTGAGAAAGTTATGTTAATTATTCAATAACTTTATCCCTTAATTGACTCCTAACTATAAAAACAAATATTTTATCTGTTCTGTGTGGTTGTGTTTACTGCACTGCAGGGTTTTTTTAATTTTCGGTTTGTTGTATTTACACTGTAATTCACAGTTTGGGACCAAATATTTGGTTCGTTTTAAAACTTAATTTGTTATACATAGTTTGTTCTATACATTAAAATTTATTAATAATATATAGAGTGAACAAACGGGACTTTATGATAAGTTCGTTGTATTGAGTAGTTTGTTGTAAGCATATTTGTTCTAAGTGTACTTTACTGTAATTATGTTTTGATACCAAAACTACCACAATTCTCAATTCATGAAATATTTTATTGGTTTAAAAGTGATTAACATTGACAGCTGTAAAAAAGTAAAGTTTGTTTTATTTAACGACACCACTAGAGCACATTGATTTTTTTATCTTATCATCGGCTATTGGACGTCAAACATTTGGTCATTCTGACACTGGTTTTTTTAGGAAACCCACTGTCGCAACATAAGCTCTTTTACGACAGGCAGCAAGGGATCTTTTATTTGCACTTGCCACAGGCAGGATAGCACAAACCATGGCCTTTGTTGAACCAGTTATGGTTTACACCTACCCATTGAGCCTTGCGGAGCACACACTCGGGGTTTTGAGTCCGTATCTGGATTAAAAATCCCATGCCTCAACTGGGATCTGAACCCAGTACCTACCAGCCTGTAGACCGATGGCCTAACCATGATGCCACCGAGGCCAGTTTGACAGCTATAAGATCTTTTTCTCTACAGCTAGTATTTGATGAATTTCATTTTCCTAAACTAAACAAAATGTTTTATTTATTTTTCTTACACACCTGTTGGAGAGAACATTAATTATTTGTTATATCACATACAAAATAACAATTTAAAGACATATGACTGGCTGCTCCTAGGTGATGACCAGGTTGTCACTGTCATATCACTGAATGAAAAAGAAAAAAGCACAATTAAAATCAATTGCTCTGTGACATATAAGTTAACCTGAAATTCATTTGACGCATAAGTTAAAGTACAAATGTAACTACATGTGTAGGGATGTAAATAATTTTCGTTGGAAATGACATTTAAATGTATTTTAAACCTGGGTTTTTTTAGGCTATGTTAGAAGCATAATATTAAATGTGTGTCCTTTCAATAACATTTACCTTAAAACAAACTCATGTTTGTTCATTTGATACATTTTAAACAATTCCTATTAAGTTGTAAGATAAATGGTATCTAATGGTCACTCATGTAGTAAGTATTCTAGATCTAAAGTCTGTGGATAATAGTTGCTGATTTTTTTCCCTTAGATATATGTGAAGTCTCTTACATTATATGGCTGTTATGTAAACTGCAATGGTGCATATTGAGTAAGCTGCCATTGGATACTTTTCTCTCCTTCAACTTCACTGGTAATTGTGTTTTCTCTACCACTAATATCAATAATATGCACCACAACTTGTCTCAGAGAACCAAAAACAACACACTGAAGTAATACTGATGTTCTAGTAAAATAAATTCTTCTCTATCAAGGGACTTCTTCATAAACAGAATCTACAACTGATCTTATCCGCTTCAAAAAGCAATAGGGGTTCAAAGGTTGGCCCCAGTTGGGGATGGGACTTCCTGGAGAAATGTAAACAGAAGGTGGTCCACCACTGTAATCTGTTTATATTAGTGGCACACAGAGGAAAGTCAATAACTCACTGTTACATGTGTGGCTCTTCAGGGGCTGGTAATTTTGTTTACACCACTGCAGCAAGTGTGAGAAGTAGAGATATTTCTTACACACAGTGTTACAATGGGTCCAACCAGCAGTAATTCACTTTACGGTACTCAGTTGTTTGTACATGTACTGAGTATCCTGAGTGTATAGGCTCGGGCTAAAACAATTATTTACAGTGTGGTATTAGACAATTCATATAATGCAGTCTATGCTGGTACGGTATGCAAGTGTGTTCATGCTTATACATGCATGTATTACCCATAATTAGTCCTTATTTAGTCATTAGTCTAGTATGACGTTTGTTTGTGTCTTGTTTGTACATATGTTTTGCATCCAGTTCGATATGTGGAATGTCTGTATGCAATACAGTTTTTATCTTTTTATCTTTATCTTTATCAAGAGGAAATATAGACAAATGGTTCCACTAGGTTCATATTGGACACCCTTCCCCCTACCCCCCCCCCCCTCCCATCATCCGGACCACGCTATATGTCCTTGAGCATGTACTGTGTTTGTGAATTGTTTATGTTCTGTAATATGCTTATATATTTCAGTGTTTCATTCCAGGGCTTCTAGATTATGGTAGCCCCACTCCCATGGCTAGTGATATTCAATGTCGGGCTAGTAAATAACTACTATTGCCATGCCCGACGGCTAGTGAAAACAAAAAAGAGTCAAATGTTGCAGTCAAGTCAATTTTGTAAATATGAATATCCTGCCCTCACCCCAACCCCCCAATGTTAGTGTTTTTAAGCCATATCTCCGTCTTTAGATGACATATCTGATTATTACTATTATTTAGTAAAATTGTATTAACTTAAAGTAAAGTAGGGCTAGTGCATTTTTAATCGTGGCTAGTAAATGTTTGAAATCACTGATCCCATGGCTAGTGGATTTTATAAAAATTCTAGAAGCCCTGCATTCATTAATAGTATTGATTTTGCATTCATATCTTGTGCAACAAAACATTTTAAAGGAGACCGGACACCAAATCATATATACGGCGTAATGAATTGTTTGCCGTCATAAACCACAACACGCAACTACCGCGCTTCCCTTGTTGACTAAGTTAAGCGTGCCAGTCTTGGTTGGGGGTTTTTTCCGCTGATCTCCGATGTTTGCCGGAAACTGTCGACAATTGATGAGCTAGACCAGTGACGTCATCGATGAGAGGAAAACTGAAGAAACTACCAAGCAGCATGGACGAACTTAGCGATTCGAGTGACGAAGAATTGTGTCCAGCTTGTGCTAATGACATCAAACCGTATCAGTTTGAACCACTTATCAGAGACTTTGTCCCTAATCCTGGAAATGTTGTCTTAGATGAAAATTTGGATGAATCAACTGCCGATGAAGACGAGGAAGCCACATGGTCATAGACTAGCATACAAGCATTTTTTTTAAACATATTTTTTTATGACATTTTTAATGTAAACTGAAGCAAATGGACCTAATTAGAAGAAAAGCACACAAAATGTAATAATATTTCATCATAAATCTTGTGAGCTTTTCTTTATCACATTAATTTTTGCCATTGTAACCAAAATCTGATGTAGAGTTTATACCCAGTCTGTCAGTGCCCCCCACCCCCCCCCCCCACCCCCAAGTTGTTCCTACGGGCCTGTAAAAACTAAATATATTCAAAGGAGTATATTGGGTGGTTATAGGTTTGAAATGTTATTTCATGCACTTTTATAAATTTTAAACAGCAATTATGTTACTATAATCTATCGAAAAAATCAAACATTATATATATATATATATATATATATACATTAATTTCTGCGATTTTTTAGTACATACGTATAAGTTTACCCTCCGCACCCTCTGGCAGAAACCCAGGGTAGGTATTAAAATAATTATTTTGGTGTAGAGTATTTTTAATATGACATACAGAAAGCATTGAAAAGTACAAATTTATTATGCTTTAATAATCGACACTAGCTTTAAAATTATTTAACCATCATTCCTTCTGGCCAGAGTACATATGTTGTTCCTGCCAAAGTGTTAGCATTTTAATTTTAATGACAATATACTGAACTGATGATAAACATTGTTAACTAACGTAATAATTCACGTTTTGAAGGTGTTTTATTATGAGGTTAACAAACCAACTAGATAAAGAGACGTTAGTATGGAGTCGTTATGGGCTGTCGGTGAAAATTAATTTGGTAATTATAGGTAAATAAATGTGAAGTTTAAATATTCGTATGTGAACAAATTGCAATACCTTTATTTAATGTATATCTTAAGTACATACTTGTTTTAATTTTCACATTGTAAATGTACCATAACCTGCTGTATTTAGTTGGTGTAAAGCCTATTCGACGACAATAATGCGTCCATGTTTTAAAACAACTTTCGTGGGTTTTTTTAAATCGAAACCATGATGTTGGCCGTTTCTTGGGATGCATTGCTGTTACTGTTGCAGTTAAACACTGCGCAGTTAACCATCATATAATTACGTCGACAGTATATAATAACACTAATTATCTTGTAAATTAAATTTTCGATAAACCTGGAGACAAAAAAAAGAAGACGACTAAAAGGCACAACCAAAGAATCAACACGTGTACCGGTATTGCTTGGTAACTCTCACCGATGACATATTGCCTTGCTTTCGTTCAGATCTATGCATAATCCCGCTCACTTCTGTTTTTACCCCAAACCTAAGATGCGCAGCTGACCGGTGCCTCGCAGCGAGCCAGGCGTTAGAGTAATGCAGTCTTTGACGCTAACTTAATCCATTACACACTACATGTCTTTTGGTGTTCGGTCTCCTTTAAGTAATTTCAGTTTTAAAGGAGGGGACAATTAAGGCATTTGGCCTGGTATGCATATTCAACGATATATAATGCACATTATTGCTTAATATCAACAAGTATAATCGTATAGTTAATTAATAAAACAGTTAAATGTGATGGCTATTATATATAACGGACGCAGCCATTTTTAACCATCGCAGTGAATACGCCCTCTGGCGAGCTGGTAGTTACGTAATACCTAACGTATCACATCAGGAATTAGTCTTCGAAATGAAGAAACAAAACATACCTGATTTTTGCAGATGCATCACAGTGTTCTGTAATTATATCCATCCTAGTAAGCCAGCACCAATTATATATTATTTTTCAATACAAAATAAACCACCATTGTCAAAGTGTTGAAATAACTGTATTATGTTTTGTACATAAATTAACGCACATACTGAAACAATAATCGGAGTGTTTTCTTGGTTAACTGGTCTTTTCTTTCTGTGGTTCCTGATTGGCAGGTGTATATTTAGCCGGTACCCAGACACTGTGTCTAGACACACTAAAAAGACGTGCCTCTTTTATGAAGATCTCAGGGTATTGTGTGATAACAGCACGGATAAACCTCAAATCGTAATGGACATTACCAACCGCCCTGTTTTATTACTGTAAGTAATTCTGTAAAACCCTTGATTAAGTAGACTTTCCCATCTAAAATCACAAAACTGACCAATTATGTCGTCCCAAAGAAAAGAAAAGTATCACTTGGGTATCTTGAGTGGTAGTTTTTGCTCGAACGTGCCCTACCAATAGGCCTAATAGTATGCATTTTTTTTCTTTGGATTTAAAAAAAAAGAAAAATACTATAACTCCATTTCGTTCTATTGATGTAACCTGAAATATATTTGGTTAAATAGTTTATGATACAAGTCAGGTTGATGAAAGTGAAGCGTGTTGTCGTAAATTAGAGTGTTTGTTTACACTGTGCATAGAGAAGATGGACAGAGCTGATGTCAGTTTGCCCCAAGCTATACCACCGGACGTCACAAAAACAAAACAAAATGGCTGCCCCCAGTTAGCAGGAATAATCATGGTTTTTTATTAACTCTAAAATTACGTGTTTTTCATTTGCTAAAGTGTCAGTATGTGTTGGTGGTCCGGGTATGCATCTTTCCAACACATAAGGCTCTTGTTTGAGTTGACCCTACCTTTAAATGCAATGTTTTGATAAAATGTTCCAGTGATAAGTAAGCACTTCAGTTAGAAGACCAGGATGACTGGTATTTGAAAAGTTCTGTTGAAATGTATTTTTAAAATATACATTATTACAATGGAGGTATTTGTTGAACATTAATGTAATAATTATTAAATAACAATGCAACTGTTTTAATTTACTTTTTAAATTTTTTTATAAAATGTTTTCAGAAATAAGGCATTAATTTGGTAGTTAGGATACCAGAATTTATTATTATTTTATCTTTATTTATTATTATTATATTTTTAGCTAAGATGTTCTTAAACAAACATTTGTTTCATTTAAAACTAATTTGCATTCATTTAAGGAATTTAAATGAATGCAAATTAGTTTTCAATCTTCTTCTTCGCCATAAGCTCAGGCAGGGACCCCAGTGGCTCGAACAAAAGCTGCTTTATTCAGTAGGTTCTCCAAGGGGATAAATGAAACAAATGTTTGTTTAAGGACATCCTAGCCCATGGTTTAAACTGGTGACTATATGGTGTGAAACATATGGTAATTTACATCCTCTGACACGCTGACAGTGTCAGAGGAGTAAATCTCAGTGATGATACCATTAGCATGTTCAAACTCATACATCTGCATGCGTCAAAGGATGTTTTGACAACATACTGCTAGTATATAACCATGAATGTCTGTGGGCTGTTTTGTCTATATAACCATGAATGTCTGTGGGCTGTTTTGTCTATAAAAGCATGAATGTTTGTAGGCTGTTGTGTCTATACACAATGTATAGGAAAGGCAGTCCCACATGTGATGAGACATCCTATTCTGTTTTCTGTTTTGTTTATATACAATGTATAGGACAGCCGGTCCCACACATGATGAGACATCCTATTCTATTTTGTCTATATACAATGTATAGGACAGCCGGTCCCACACATGATGATACATCCTATTCTGTTTTGTCTAGATACAATGTATAGGACAGCCGGCACACATGATGAGACATCCTATTCTGTTTTCTGTTTTGTCTATACACAATGTATAGGACAGCTGGTCCCACACATGATGATACATCCTATTCTGTTTTGTCTAGATACAATGTATAGGACAGCCGGTCCCACACATGATGAGACATCATATTCTGTTTTCTGTTTTGTCTATACACAATGTATAGGACAGCCAGTCCCACACATGATGATACATCCTATTCTGTTTTGTCTATACACAATGTATAGGACAGCCAGTCCCACACATGATGATACATCCTATTCTGTTTTGTCTATACACAATGTATAGGACAGCCGGTCCCACACATGATGATACATCCTATTCTGTTTTGTCTAGAGTTGGGGTGTCACCACTAAGATATCATGGGTTCACAAATTTGAATAACAAAAGTGTATAAAATTGACATGATAGAGTTCAAGGGATATTTGTTTTCAATAAATAAAACATTCCATCACATATCATTTTAATCAGTGATGCATCATATTGAGAAATAGGTTAAACATTTTAATTTCTACCATAAAACTTTTTAAAACTCATAAGAAACACCTGGATGTCATAATGCTGATTAAATATTACTATTGTGTCTAAATGATATTGTATTTGATATCAGCTTATAATAAAAAAGAAGACACAGGACACAGGTTATATAGAGAATACTACACGAGTGGTCATTAGATACCATTTATCTTACAACAAGTTGTTTTAGAACATATCTAATGAGAAAAAGTGAGTAAGATAAATGGTATCTAACGGACATGAATGCAGAATTCTATTTCTTACATATTTACCAAAAAAAAAAGGTTTTAAAATACATTTAAATGCGTTTTCCAACTAAAACCTGTTTATGGCCCTAAGCACTTCTAGTTAACTCATACGTCACAGATAAGTCAATTTCAGGTTAACTTGTTCATCACAGAGTGATTGATTTTGATTTCGATTGTGTTTTTTTTTTCATTTGATGGTATATTGTCATTGGCGACCTGGTTATCACCTAGGAGCAGCCAGTTGTATATGTCTTTAAATTGTTATCACATATACACACATGTGTTATCAAAAATAACAAATGATGTTCTCACTAACAGGTGTATAAGAAAAAGTGTTCATTTGCAATAGAAAACCCATTGATTGAAACACATTTTGTTACTATTAAAAAACCAAATTGATTTAAAATGTACTAGGCCTTCTCCATAATACGTACTCATCATGACAGTAATGTATTTATGCAATTGTAATGAATATTATTGAAAGAAAGCAAGAAGGTAAGAAAAAGAAGAAGCAGTAAATACTCTATGTATTTGATAATGATCAGACTGCTGGTTTGCTACAGTCAGACAAAAACAAGGCATCACAATCTGAATATATACTATACAAAAACACCCATACATTATTTACTAATTGACGGAACCTTTTGTTTCATTTGTATATGCTGATGCAGGGTCAGTCTGGGATTGATCCCAGTCGGTAGGCTATTTCTCATTCCATGACTGGTATTTCAGATGATCCTACAACTTTAGCTTATTTGTTTTTTTTAGTTTCAAATATGATTTATGATTTACATACCTTGCTACTAATGGAAAAATGTAGCGGGTTTCCTCTTTAAGACTATAGGGGCAGGACGTAGCCCAGTGGTAAAGTGTTCTCTTGATGCACGGTCGATTTAGGATTGATCCCCGTCCATGTGCTCATTAGTCTATTTCTCGTTCCAGCCAGTGCACCACAGCTGGTATATCAAAGGCTGTGGTATGTGCTATCCTGTCTGTGAGATAGTGCATATAAAAGATCCCTGGCTACTAATGAAAATTGGTTAGCAGTTTTCCTCTCTAAGACTATATGTATATGTCAAAATTACCAAATGTTTGACATCCTATAGCAGATGATTAATAAATCAATGCGCTCCAGAGGTGTCCTTAAACAAAACAAACTTTAACTTTGTATCACTACACACTGAAACAGTGGTCAGGTACACACTACGCTGTTGTCAGGCAAAACAAACTTTAACTTTATATCACTACACACTGAAACAGTGGTCAGGTACACACTACGCTGTTGTCAGGCAAAACAAACTTTAACTTTATATCACTACATACTGAAACAGTGGTCAGGTACACACTACGCTGTTGTCAGGCAAAACAAACTTTAACTTTATATCACTACACACTGAAACAGTGGTCAAGTACACACTACATGTACACTGTTGTCGGGCAAAACAAACTTTAACTTTGTATCACTACACACTGAAACAGTGGTCAGGTACACACTACGCTGTTGTCAGGCAAAACAAACTTTAACTTTATATCACTACACACTGAAACAGTGGTCAGGTACACACTACGCTGTTGTCAGGCAAAACAAACTTTAACTTTATATCACTACATACTGAAACAGTGGTCAGGTACACACTACGCTGTTGTCAGGCAAAACAAACTTTAACTTTATATCACTACACACTGAAACAGTGGTCAAGTACACACTACATGTACACTGTTGTCGGGCAAAACAAACTTTAACTTTGTATCACTACACACTGAAACAGTGGTCAGGTACACACTACGCTGTTGTCAGGCAAAACAAACTTTAACTTTATATCACTACACACTGAAACAGTGGTCAGGTACACACTACGCTGTTGTCAGGCAAAACAAACTTTAACTTTATATCACTACACACTGAAACAGTGGTCAGGTACACACTACGCTGTTGTCAGGCAAAACAAACTTTAACTTTATATCACTACACACTGAAACAGTGGTCAAGTACACACTACATGTACACTGTTGTCAGGCAAAACAAACTTTAACTTTATATCACTACACACTGAAACAGTGGTCAGGTACACACTACGCTGTTGTCGGGCAAAACAAACTTTAACTTTGTATCACTACACACTGAAACAGTGGTCAGGTACACACTACGCTGTTGTCGGGCAAAACAAACTTTAACTTTATATCACTACACACTGAAACAGTGGTCAGGTACACACTACGCTGTTGTCAGGCAAAACAAACTTTAACTTTATATCACTACACACTGAAACAGTGGTCAGGTACACACTACGCTGTTGTCAGGCAATACAAGCATGTACCATTAAGAAATCTGAATGGATATGACAGCACATGAAATGAATGTGACAAATTATTCATATAATGTACATTTAAAAAACAATTTCTGATTTTATTACTTTATTTTCATAACCACTTCCAGTAGCCAATAATTTATTAATCAATGACCTCTAGTGGTGTAGTTGGCAGGATGTAGCCCAGTGGTAAAGCACCTGCCTGATGTGCTGTCACTCTAGTATTGATCCCAGTCGGTGGGCTCATTGGGCTCTTTCTCATTTCAAACCAGTGCACCACGACTGGTATATCAATTAAAGGCCATGGTATGTGCTATCCTGTCTGTTGGATGGTTCATATAAAATATCCCTTGCTACTGATGAAAAAATGTAGCAGGTTTTCTCTCTAAGACTATAAGTAAAAATTACCAAATGTTTGACATCCATAACACACTGAATAAGTAAATCAATGTGCTTCTGTGTTGTCGTTAAAGAAAACAAACATTTTAAACATTTTTCATATTAAAAATTTAAATGTTTTCTATTTTGTTGTTTTGATAACAAAACAACACATTTGTCATCCCACTGAAGACCGGTCGTAACAAAATCAGTGATCCATATTTGGCAGCAATTAGTGACTGAATTCATCACTTCCATCAGATTTGTTTCCAGTCAGTCTATACACATTCCATCATGTGGAAGGTATTCTCGACAATGAACGTTTCACCATCACACCACTAATTAGTACATGTACCTTCTTGCATGACTCACAACATAGCTGAAAAGCAAAAGAAAAAAGAAGAATTACAGAGGTTGTGCTATGTGGTAAAAACACAAGACAGCATAATAATCTAGACATGCATCAAGTTTTTATTAATTTATTCCATTTTCTTATCTTTTAGGTCTATTTCTTCCTACTTCTGCATATAAACTGACAGGTAGTGTCCCTGTTTATTATGTTGTTAAGATATATGTTGATTCACATATTAATCGTTATTTAAGTGTAGTTATGATGTAATATATACCCTTTTAGCCCCCTAACGGTCCAACCAGAGGGGACTAGGTTTTGTCTCCTTCCTGCTGTTTTCCCGTCTTTCTGTCTCTCCGTCTATCTGTCCTACATACAGTTTACGAGACTTTTCTTTACACAATGCCTGAAAATATTGAGCTGAAATTTGGTATATAGCTTTATCATGTATTGTTACAGATCGAGTTTGACTTTTATGGTGATTTACCCATTTTTGACAGTTATAGACATGTATTGATTTAACAGTACTCTGAAAATGCTTGTTATGATTGTGTTTAGCAATAGTGAATACAATCTTCAGGGTCTACAGATTGTATTTGAAAGTAAGAGGACCACCATCAGTGCTATTTGAAAAGGGGTGGGGGGCATTATCAATCTGGTGGCCTTGGTGAGAGAAATGTAAGGGCTCCATGTTAGAGGGAGTTCGAAGCATTCTCTCTTGAAAAAAATTTGAATTTCAGATTTTGACATATTTCCAACATTCTGAACACAATAATGGGAAAATGTGGGTCCATATGGCCCCCATGGTCCCCCTGTTCCACAGTCCCTGATCTCAGATTATATTTCTCTGCTGTTTTCTAACAAAAGAATAGTACTGAGTTACATGACTGAGAGACTATATGCATCATGTAATGAAACCAGGTGAAAGTGAATAATAAGATTCATTTTATTATTTATTTTGCTATAAATATTTAGGCAAACGGGGTCAATGTAGAGCACTTTTATTCAATTGGTAAGAAATATGCTCAACTACATATACTAAGGCAAAGATGGTTTTAATCCCATTCAGTAAATTGCTTGAGGATATACAGAGATAAAAGTACAGAACATTCTTTGAGTTTCGTTGCTATGTCCATTGATACTGCTTGCAAGAGAACTGCATGTGTGTAGTTAACGCAGAATTTATTCCTGTGCTCGAACTGACTTACAACAGTATGTGGGCCCTTGGTGATATTTCCTCACCCTGTTCATGGACAGTTACAGAAAATGTCAGGAAGCATGCGTGTCTTTGATCTTTGACTACAGGTATGTACTACTGTAAGGGTAACTCCTTTGAGGGCATTCATTATAGATTCAAGAGTGGGCATCATGCTTTAACACGGTGTGGGAGGTAGTGGTCTACAGAGTAGAGCTGTTTACTGTTATATTCTTTAAGTTAAAATGAGACGTATATTATTATTAATACATGCGATGCTTCTGTTGCCCGTCCATCTGTATTAAATGATTTAACCAAGCACTAAGCCCAATAAAAAGCTAAATGTACCAACAACAGGTGTGGTCTGTAAGAATATGTTCAGGTGTGAAAAGCCTCTGGTTTTTTTTTAATGAATTAACAGGTTTTATTTCTTTGAAAACATTCTGTTGATTTAAAAAAAAAAAAAAAAAAATATTCATTTGATTTTCAACTCTGTTAGATGCTTCAATTAATTGGCACAGACAGTTTATTAAAAATAAAATCCAAAAATAGTATGTGAATCATATTCAGTGAAGCTTGTGCTAAACAGCATCCAGCTGTTCAAATATTACAGTAAATGGTTACATCATGTGTGCTGCATTAGATGAAGAATATGTTGGACAATTTGTAAAGGAACCACTTATACACTAAGGATTATTGGAGTTCAAATCATATTGATAAAGGAACCACTTATACACTAAGGATTATTGGAGTTCAAATCATATTGATAAAGGAACCACTTATACACTAAGGATTATTGGAGTTCAAATCATATTGATAAAGGAACCACTTATACACTAAGGATTATTGGAGTTCAAATCATATTTATAAAGGAACCACTTATACACTAAGGATTATTGGAGTTCAAATCATATTTATAAAGGAAACACTTATACACTAAGGATTATTGGAGTTCAAATCATAGTTTAAAAATGTGATGCTATTAAGAGTATGGTACTTTGCTTCTTATTTCTCATGCTGGGGTGTCATTAAACATTCGTTTGTTTGTTCATTCTTTCATTCATTCATTCATTCATTCACTTCTTATCTCACTTTTGTTCCATGTCGTCAACAGCAATACAACATATATCTTTTGTATCTACCACATGTTTCAATGCCTGTTTTGTCAAATGAATGAAACTATGAATCCCAAAGTTTCATGACAATCTGGCAAAAAAAATCCGTCTTCATGTGTGTAATAACACACAAATAATCCGCCAAAGATTCATTCATTGTTCATGAGTTGGGAATAAACTACTTTATATACTACATACAGTATATCTTTATGAATGATGCTGGGACTGCATGCACACATTATACATGTATACACATCATACACCTCTAGCTAACAGTATAGAGCGGCCACAGGCAAACCTGTGATATGGTTGTACAGTGCTGCAACTATACAGCCCCAATGACTCGCCTGATTGGTCAATCAGTCTGAGAAATGATGAGCTATATTGACTGTGTGTAAAGTCAGTGGCTGCTAGGTTGGACTCTGCTGCCTGTAGTAATATGTTCCTGCCTGGCGTCTCACACAGGCCTGCTGCGATGCCATCCTGCCACTAAAAGGGGCAGTTCTACCGCGGGACTGTTCACACTCGGCTGACAGCTAGAGTTCTGAAGATTCTTGGCTTCAGTTACTGTGGATGATACTTGACTGCAAGGAGGGTTTTCGTTGCTGGGATATTTAAAAAAAGTTTTAGAATAGCATTTTTTTATATGGTGAGTGATGCTTTTTTGTAACTGATTTTTATTAAAAATATCTTTTGGTATTAAGGAAGGAAGAATTTGTTTGATATATATTTTTTGTAACTGTAATTATTACATAGTTTGATCAGTTTTCTTTTCATTTATCTTCTTTTGAAGTTTTAAAATGGATAGATAAAATTAGAATTGTCATCGTTTTTTAAAGATTGTAATTCATTAAATTATGAATGTACCAAAACTTTTGAGCAGTTATTGTTGACCCCCCCCCCTTCCCCCATTTTAAAAAAAATTAAATACTGTATCAAAATTGTATTTGCTATCTCATAAATAAAAGCCATTCAAAAGTAGTATGATAAAAGGTATGAATTTCAAATAATTCATTTGTTAACTTTGTAAGTATAGACTATCCAAATTTGTCTCCCTTTAATATAATATCCCCTCTTCTTTCCATTACATTGTTCATAATATATTAAATATGATTTTAAAAAATTTATTTAAACTTAAAAATATAATGGCATTCTACAGTTAAATATGAACATGTTTGAAGACTGCATGATTATACTTACATTATGGATAGTATGCATGCCAGTGTGTAAATATAATGGCATTCTACAGTTAAATATGAACATGTTTGAAGACAGCATGATTATACTTACATTATGGATAGTATGCATGCCAGTGTGTAAATATAATGGCATTCTACAGTTAAATATGAACATGTTTGAAGACTGCATGATTATACTTACATTATGGATAGTATGCATGCCAGTGTGTAAATATAATGGCATTCTACAGTTAAATATGAACATGTTTGAAGACTGCAAGATTATACTTACATTATGGATAGTATGCATGCCAGTGTGTAAATATAATGGCATTCTACAGTTAAATATGAACATGTTTGAAGACTGCATGATTATACTTACATTATGGATAGTATGCATGCCAGTGTGTAAATATAATGGCATTCTACAGTTAAATATGAACATGTTTGAAGACTGCATGATTATACTTACATTATGGATAGTATGCATGCCAGTGTGTAAATATAATGGCATTCTACAGTTAAATATGAACATGTTTGAAGACAGCATGATTATACTTACATTATGGATAGTATGCATGCCAGTGTGTAAATATAATTTAGTCTCTTTATTGTGAATGAGAAGTGGGATGTAGCTTGGTGGTAGAGCACTCGCAAGTGAGTTTCTTTAAAGTTTATTTTTTGTTTAACGACACCACTAGAGCACATTGCTTTATTAATCATTAGCTATTGGATGTCAAATATTTGGTAAAGTTAATGTCTGTTTGTGTTTAACGACACCACTAGAGCACATTGATTTATTAATCATCAGCTATTGGATGTCAAATATTTGGTAAAGTTAATGTCTGTTTGTGTTTAATGACACCACTAGAGCACATTGATTTATTAATCATTTTCTATTGGATGTCCAACATTTGGTAAAGTTAAAGTTTGTTTTTGTATAATGACACCACTAGAGCATTTTGATTTATTAATCATCTTTTACTGGATGTCAAATGTTTGGTAATTCTGACATAAAGTCTTAGAGAGGAAATCTGTCACATTTTCCCGTTAGTAGCAAGGATCTTTTATGAATGTAGCCCAGTGGTAAAGCGCTCACTTGATGTGCAGTTGGTTTAGGATTGAACCCCATTGGTGGGCCATTTGGGCTATTTCTCATTTCGGCCAGTGCACTGTTATATCAAAAGCTGTGGTATGTGCTATCCTGTCTATGGGATGGTGCATACCAAAGAAAAAAAAATGTACCAGATTTCCTCTCTATGGCTATATGTCAAAATTACCAAACTGCGCTCTAGGGGTGTCGTTAAATAAAACAAACTTTAACTTTAACATTCCACACAGACAGGACAGCACATATAATGACCTTTGATAAACCAGTTGTGGTGCTCTGGCTAGAATGAGAATTAGCCCATTGGGCACTCACCTGAAGTGTGATGGGTTACAGGATCGATCACCCACTATGGACCAGGGTTTTAACCATCCTGACCAGTGTGCCACATCTGGTATACATAACAAAGGCTGTGGTGTGAACTGTCCCTGTCTGTGGCAAAGTGCATAGACTCATTCTTTATTGTTAAGAGTGGTCTATGTGACAGCGGTAGGTTTCCTTGTCCTCTATAAACCAAAGGTCAAATGCCAAGTTGCCATAGAAAAATCTATTGAAATGCCATTAAACAAATATTTCATTAATTTTTAATGTCAATGTGATTACTTTAATAAAAACAAAACCCAGACAATTACACATATATTACATGTTCTAGATTTTATTATACCTTTAAAAAAAACAAGAAAATTAAAACAAGAAAAAGAAACAAGAAAACCCCCATTAATATCTTTAGATTAGTAATAAATGTTGTTTTATATTGTATGTACTGCTAAAAGCTACCAAAATAGGACTGATTTTAGATTTTCAGTTGTATTGGTACAGTCATACATACTAATGGATCCGTGCATACAGTACTATCTTACTTGAAGATGACGTATATACCAGACATGCCATAAAAAATGTATGTCATTCTCATTCATTGATCTTACATCAGAGGTGTTTGTTTCATTAAGTTAATGAATGGTCATGTATGTTGCAAGGTGATTAATTAGTTGATATTGTAATGAGTTTGTTTCAGAACTCGCTTCCTTCAGCACAGAAACAGGCTGCCTAATTCGAGCTGGCATCAAATTGTTCCCCTGATAGCTGACCACACATTTGATAATACAGTAGCAATGTCTCAAGTGTCGGAACACTTATGTGACTAAAAATAGCCGAACCTCTTGATATGATATTTTACACTTCAGGTAGAATAATTGTACTGGTGAGTAAATAATTCTAGAAGCTGGCCGTTTTGTATATACTGAACAACAAAAGAAACAAGAATATTAATTTAGATTTACTTAAGTTATTTTAAATTAGTCAGTTTGAATCCCATTAGTTTTGTGTGTATTAAAATTATTCATGTCTTGTGAATGTTTTAGACCCATTTTGACTGTCTATTTTCCGAACTAATTTGATCATGAAAATATGTGTGTGTGAGTGTGTGTGTGTGTGTGTGTGTGAGTGTGTGTGTGTGTGTGAATGTGTGTGTGTGTGTGTGTGTGAATGTGTGTACAGTGAAATCCCTCTAAACCGGACACCCAGGGTACCAATTAAAATGTTCAGTTTTAAGAGGTATCTGGTTTATATGTATTAAAATACATGCATATTTGCATTTCATTAGTTATTCAATATATATAACATTACATATGTCTTAACACAAAAAGCAAGGTGATACATAGTTACCACACAAAAAAGGAAAGATATTCCACTTTAAAACTATGTATGCATGTACAGATTAATGCTAACCAAAATTTGGAAATAATTCAAAGGTAGTGTGCTAGGATATGTCAAAATCTTTCACCATCAATTTTTTTTTTTTTTTTGCATGAAATGAATTAATATGATGAACGTAATTATACTGGGTCTATCAGTGCACAATTGTCAATCAATGATATTAGCTATCATGGGAGTAATTGTTGAATGCCATGCATCTCTGTATGTTGTTAGTGTCACTGAGCTGTCAACCATGGTAATTGTTGTATCTGGTCTAAAGACTTCTATTTTTTAATCAGCAGCGCTGTATTGATATACATGTACATGTATGTATAGTATACATATAGAATACATTGATTACACTTTTCACCTGGACAGAACGACATATACCATGATATTTGGAGCACTGATGAAAAGAGGTAAACCTCAGTTGATCTACAAAAAAGAATAGATTATTAAGCCTATCTGTACCACTTGCCAAGTTCACCACTTGTGCATTTTAAAAACTCTTGGCAAATGTTATTTAATTTGGTAAAATACATTTTTGAAATGATACAAATTTAATGGTAAAAAACCCTGGATTTTTTTAATTGCCGAAGTTCCCAGAACTAGGCCTGTATAGAGATTTTCAAAGCTACATGTATCTTAGCAATACAAAATCGTAAAACCATCAGAGACTATGATGTCACTACAGCATATGCCATAGTGATGTCATAGCTTATGATGGTTTTACGATTTCGTAGCACTAAGACAGTGGTGAAAATATGAACGTATGACCTTTACAAACAATCAAATCATACAAAAAGCCTTATTTCCTAAAACAGAAAGTCCACCATTTAAATCTTGCTTCCATATGGCATGTTCTGTGAAGATTTCTTTTTAATGGGTCTGAACTAATGGTCTGTTTTCACAACCTTTAACTTGTCCTTGGTCAGCAGATTGCATGTAATGAGACCACCTCCTGGACCTGGGCTTATAAAGCATTAGTGTCTTTACAATTGTCAAGACGTGAACGGGAGAGTTTGGACTATGTAGGGTGATCTGAGATCCCACTAAAAGTTGTAGGACTTTAAATGTGTTTGTATAAAATTGCTTTTGTTGATAGGTACTAGAAGTTTGTGTTACACATGTATTTGTAACTCAGTTGGTGAATTAGAACATAGAAAGTTCCTGGTTCAAACTCCACTTGTAGAAATTAAGATGTCTATGATGCTATTTCACAATTAACACGTGAACCAATGAATTACAAATCAAGACAATATTGGCATTGCATGCATGTATATAATGCAATTTTCAAAACGTTCAAAATTAATAGTTATTCATGCATGCAATTTTCAAAATGTTTAAAAATTAATAGTTGTTCATGCATGCAATTTTCAAAATGTTCAAAAATTATTAGTTATTTTGCCATTTTTTCATCTGGTGTTAGTTAAGACTGTCGGAACATTTCCTTTATTCTGATTATTTATTTCTCTTTCAAAACATTGTTTCTCATCTGTTGTTTTGGATGGAAGAAGTGTGTTATGTTTCAACACAATGGCCGTCCACACCTGGTGAGTGGAGTTTGTGTGACAATATATCCAGTTGTGTCTGGATCCACAAACAACATCCATTGCCAAATGAATGCTTGACCTGAATTATCAAACTTTGTATCTAAATATTATTGAAAAATTCTATATCCTTTAAGAAAAATCTTGATATTTACAAATGAAAAGCTATTAACATTAAATATTTTATGATTTAATGTCTACACCAGTAAAAAAAAGTCATTTCATGTGGCTCAGACACTGGGCAAATTTCCAATTAAAGTATGAGATCAAACCAGTACGTTTCATTTCAATTTATTTTCATGCTTATATCCAATTAAGATTCAAGCACATTTTTCTGGACACACACATCAGAAAAAGTAATTTTCTTGGTTTCTTTGGGCATCCATATCCACAAAGGATACGTTGCATCAGGTTGCTTCTGTTAACATTTTCTAAGAAACTTAAAGTATGGTTCTAGTAACAATTAAATTAAAATAAGCCAATTAAACACCATTGTATTGAAAACGACCATTGGATCTGACTTCATTGATGGTAATCTGTAATAGAGGGCTGTCTTAGTATCCGAGTATTTTTACTAGAAAATAATAAGAAAGTATTCCAGTCTTTAAACTATTGGTCTTCTGTTGAGGGGATCATCTTAGAATTGGGGTGGGATTTCATTATAGTATTTATCAGTATGGGCAAGGACTTTAAAATATTATATTATATTTTAAGTTGTTTCTGTTATGAATTGGTGCATTTAATTTTAATTTTAATATTTTTGGGATGTTGATAGAATTTTTAGACAATACCACCTAGATTGAAACATGGAGAAAAACCCCACAAAGCTCCAGCATATGGTTTTAACTGCTGGCTGTTCACATGCCTGTACTGTGTTCCCCCTGCTGTTTACATGCTGACTACACATGGCTTTCTTACTCCTTCCAGCTGTTAGGTGGACACAGGTCACCAGCCTGTTGTAGGTCAGCCATATTGTTCTCTGAGGTCATTTTCTCATGCACAGTAATGACCACTATCAGTTACCTGCACTCTCAGATGTGGATTTGGCAGACAAATGCAGAGCCAATTAAACTAATTGGAGCAATATCTTTGATGTTTTTTTATTTGTTTACTTTTAAGTTTTTATTTCTCCATTGGGATGGAAAATAAAAAGTACTATGTCTTTGATCATTAATAGGTGCAACATTTTCAAAATACATATTTAAAAAAAACCCATGATATGGTGAAAGTCACAACTAAGGAAATCATTTACAAGCAAAGAAAAATCTAAAAAAAAAAAAAAAAAAAAATTAAAATGTTTTACTCCACACACCCCACACCCCACTAGTACGATATCCAGGAACCCATAACATTGAGTAATTAGCTATAAAAAACCACAAAAAAACCCAAGAAAAACAATTGCCATATACAGTGAAACCTCCCAAAACCGGACCCTCAGTAAACTGGAATTCCCTCAAAACTGGATGTTTTACATAGTCCCTTTTTAAAACCAAGACAGAACTTAACCTCTCTAAACTGGATCCCTCTTAAACTGGACATTTGTCTTGGTCTCAAGAGTGTCTGCTTTAGAGGGGTTTCACTGTATAGCCTAATGATTATAGCACGAAGGGGTCTTTTATATTCACTTCCTACAGACAAGACAGCACGTGTAGTCCTTGATATACTAATCATGAATTTCATTGCAAGAGACATTCACTGTCTGACCCACCACTCACCAGACAGAGCTGCAAGAACTCTGTTCTCTAGTGGTTAACTGATCATTGTAGCAGCAGAATTTTACCACTGGACACCTTCCCTTCCCCCAGTAACTCTAGTGGTGTCGATAAACAAAACAAACTTTATTTTTCTCTTCATTGTGACAAATGTTCTACCACTGAATGTCGCCCCACCTCACCTCACTGATGGATTGATCATTGTAGCACAGACACTACCAATGAACACCTCCCCCACCCCCAGTGGTTGATTGATCATCATAGCAGCAGTTCTACCAATGAACACCTCCCCCACCCCCAGTGGTTGATTGATCATTGTAGCAGACACTACCAATGTGCACCTCCCCCACCCCCAGTGGTTGATTGATCATTGTAGCAGAGACACTACCAATGAACACCTCCCCCACCCCCAGTGGTTGATTGATCATCATAGCAGCAGTTCTACCAATGAACACCTCCCCCACCCCCAGTGGTTGATTGATCATTGTAGCAGACACTACCAATGTGCACCTCCCCCACCCCCAGTGGTTGATTGATCATTGTAGCAGACACTACCAATGTGCACCTCCCCCACCCCCAGTGGTTGATTGATCATCATAGCAGAGGTTCTACCAATGAACACCTCCCCCACCCCCAGTGGTTGATTGATCATTGTAGCAGAGACACTACCACTGAGCACCTCCCCCACCCCCAGTGGTTCATTGATCATCATAGCAGAGGTTCTACCAATGAACACCTCCCCCACCCCCAGTGGTTGATTGATCATCATAGCAGAGGTTCTACCAATGAACACCTCCCCCACCCCCAGTGGTTGATTGATCATTGTAGCAGAGACACTACCACTGAGCACCTCCCCCACCCCCAGTGGTTGATTGATCATCATAGCAGAGGTTCTACAACTGAGCACCTCCCCCACCTTCGGTGGTTGATAGATCATCGTAGCAGAGGTTCTACAACTGAGCACCTCCCCCACCCCCAGTGGTTGATTGATCATCATAGCAACAGTTCTACCAATGAGCATCTCCCCACCCCCAGTGGTTGACTGATCATCATAGAGGTTCTACCAATAAGCACCTCCCCCACCCCCAGTGGTTGATTGATCATCATAGCAGAGGTCCTACTATTGATCACTTGTCCCACCCACAGTGGTTGATTGACTATCATAGCAGCAGTTCTACAGCTGAGCACCTCCTCCATCCCCAGTGGTTGATTGATTATCATAGCAGTGGTTCTACAAACCTCTCTGTCCCACAACCACCAATTGATCATTGTAACAAAGGTTCTATTGATAAGCAACTCCCCCTTTTCCATTGCCAACCTCCCTTATTGATCAATTGATCATTGTAGCTAAGGTTCTAGCATGGCACGAACTACACCCTCAACCCCTAGTGGTTGATTAATTGTAGTAACAGAGATTCTACCACAGGTCCGCACCCCTAACACCACAGTACAGTGGTTAACTCATCATTGTCATATGCCTGTTAAATTCTGCTGAAAATACACTGTGTGGTGTTCACTGGTTATATCTCTGCTGGCAGAGAACAGTAATAAATTTCAGTTAGTGGATTTATTCACACATTAAGGTCATAAAACTGGTTTATCAAACTTCCCTGATGCACATAATATTTATTAGTCAGAGTTCATGCACATGGGTTCATGCATTATTTAAACGGTTTTCAGTAATTCAGTTGCATTGTATCTCCATCATCTCCAAGGCAATTAATATTTTGTATGGCTTTGTTACAGACATGCATTATTTGATACAACAGATTAAATTAACTTATTCAATACTTTTGCTGCAGGTATTGTCTCTGTGGAAACAGCAGGCATTTTCACTGAACATATGCCCTGAATGAGATGTTTTATTTATTAAATGGAAAGAAAACAAGAATTGTTTTATTAACAACACATTCAAAACATTTTTATTTATTGTTATATGACATCAGGCATATGGTTAAGGACCACATACACAGGATTCGAAACTCGCCAAAAAATATGGTGGCCCCCCAAAATAATAATGTATGCAAATTATAGTAAGCGAACCAAGAGTACAGTTTTAATGTGAAATACAAATATTAATAGTGGCTCATATGTTATAGCTTTAAAGAAGATAATATTATCTGGGAGACTAACACCATTATTTTATAATATTAAAGTCACCAAAAGAGGACCTTGGTTGCATTTGACGACCTGGTCACAGGCCATCTCGAGCCCTGCATACAGGAGAGGAAACCTGCTGCTACAGCTCAATGGGCTACTCTTTTGTATTTGAAGCAAGGGATCTTTTATATGCACTATCCCATAGACTGAATAGTATGTACCAGTTCTGGAGTACTGGCTTGAATGAGAAATAGCCCAATAGCCCATTGACAGGCATCAATTCTAGATAAATCATGCATCAGGTGAACACGTTTTCACTGAGCTACATCCCACCACTTACTGAATGAAAGATGTACATCTGCACAATGCAATACTCCTCATTATTAAAGCCATTAAATTGTGGAAAATATTTAATACATCTGTATATTATGATGATCATTTTTAGTTTATAATATTCACTTTGCTAATAATAATAATAAATTTTAAAAATAAAACTAATATATCTGGTATCAACTCGCCAAGGTCAGGACAATGGGTTAATGGTTAGTTGTTAGTTACTATTGGTTTGTGAGAGAAATGTCAATGAAGTTAGCTCGGTATATTAATGGTTTTTAATCTTACTAAATTGAGGAGTGAAAGTTGGTACAGGGATTCAAACCCAGAACCTACCAGTCCTAGACCTGACGGCTTAACCAGTACAGCACCAAGACCTGGCCATAAACAGAGTTTGACCACCCTGCTCCATTCCTAGTGGATCTGCTTATTGTAGCCTGTCCTGCCCTCTCTGGTTTATCTAGTAGGGCTCTTGTAAACAGGAGATTTCTGGAGTATCTCTCTCTATGTGACCACAGATCATTGTGTTGGTGTGAACACATTAAACCAAAAAATAAATTGTGTCCTTGATTAAAAGGAGCATCATTACAGCTTACTGACATAAATAATCTGGGTGGTTTTCACTGAGGCCACTACGGCTTTAAGAGCTGTAAGCAGACGTCACTTAGATAAAGTAGTTTTGCTCTTTCAAGTGTGTTCTCTGATTTCAGTTTATTTCTCTGGCACCATTTCTTATCATTTGCCAAGCTGGAATGATTTGTCCGGGGCATCACAATCTGGCCGTCTTGTCCACTGTTATCTTCTGGTCTCCTCCATGCTGACTGACCAACAGTCTGTTCATTTCAAAGAAGATGCTGAATTAATTCTGGCTGTCAGACATGCCAAATGTTGCAGCCTTTTTGTAAAGTGCCAAGTGGGAAAATTGTACACTTGGTCAAGCTGTGTGCCCTGCTCCCAAATAAAAGAATTATAGACTTGTCCCAACAAGTAAATTATAATCTATTACATGAACATACATTTAGTTTAATTATGTTTCTAGAATTTCTATTTTATTTACAAGTTATATAGTAGGACAATTTAACATTTATCAACTTCAGACAATAAGGTTCAGATACATATTGTGGGAAGAGAGATCTGTCTCCCTCCATAATGCTATAGAAATGAGACTTGAGGAAAACCAAAACTTTATACAGTAAATCCGCTCTAAACTGGACACCTTCAGAACCAAGTAAAATGTATAATTTTAAGCAGTATCTGATTTGGAGAGGTTCTCTTCTGTATTGATATGTAAAAAGGGATCATGAAAAACAACCAGTTTTGAGGGAATTCCAGTTTACAGAGAGTCCATTTAGAGAGGTTTCACTCTATAAAATAGTAATGAATTTGATGTATTTAGTTCAGTTATAGACTGATGTTCATGTTTACAGAACTAAATATACAGGTGCAGACACACAAAAAAAGACTTAAAACATGCAGTGAAATTTATTTTATGAGTTGTTCAAGTGGCAGTTAATAGGTGGTGTGTTTTTTTAGTATGTTTTTAAAGTTATGAAAATTAAATAGAGCTGGTTTTATTTTCATTGTCTATTTATGACCTCTTGACCACTAGCAGGTTGCATGATCAGTCAGCCACAAATGAGACACTTGTCATCCTAATTGAGCACACAATAGTGTGATTGATTTTTAGACAACCTTTATATTTATTGCTATACATTCCTTGTTTATGGTATAGCAGTTACATTGTTCCATTATTGGAATACCAAAACAGATTAATTGACTGTATGCCTTTAATTATGAATGTATATGAATACACATTAATAAAAAATAAAAATAAAAGTTCTATTTAACGACGCACTCAACACATTGTATTTACAGTTATATGGCGTCAGACATGTGGTTAAGGACCACACAGATATTGAGAGAAGAAACCCGCTGTCACCACTTCATGGGCTACTCTTTTTGATTAGCAGCAAGGGATCTTTTATATGCACCATCCCACAGACAGGGTAGTACATACCACGGCCTTTGATATACCAGTCGTGGTGCACTGGCTGGAACGAGAAATAGCCCAGTGGGCCCACCGACGGGGATCGATCCCACACCGACCGTGCATCGAGCGAGTGCTGTACCACTGGGCTACGTCTCACCCTCACACATTAATAAGAACTGATTTACAAAATATTTATGGATGGTGAGTTTTTTCAGTGCATTAATGTGAAAACTACAATCTTGCCTATAACATTTGTTATAGTACTAATGCAAAACACAAATACAATTAACATTTAATAAACTAATTTTGCTGTCAAGGAGATATAGTATGTCAGTAAAATGGGTTCATCACTAGAGGTGTGTGATATAACCAGTATACCGATATACAGTCATCACCATAAGTGGATTTGAGTTTTTCCCATTCCAGTCAGTGCCCTCATGTCTGGTACATTAAAGGTATGTACTGTCCTAACTATAGGAAAGTGGATATAAAATATCTCTTAAGCACTTCATTATTGGTAAGAATAGCCTTTATGGCAGCAGTTAACTTTCCTTCCCTGTTGATAGCCATATGTTAAACACCAAACAGCCATAGTTTAAAATGTAATGAGCTGGCATTAAGTAAATATTCCTTTCCTTCCCTGTTGATAGCTAGCCATATGTTAAACACCAAACAGCCATAGTTTAAAATGTAATGAGCTGGCATTAAGTACATATTCCTTTCCTTCCCTGTTGATAGCCATATGTTAAACACCAAACAGCCATAGTTTAAAATGTAATGAGCTGGCATTAAGTACATATTCCTTTCCTTCCCTGTTGATAGCTAGCCATATGTTAAACACCAAACAGCCATAGTTTAAAATGTAATGAGCTGGCATTAAGTAAATATTCCTTTCCTTCCCTGTTGATAGCTAGCCATATGTTAAACACCAAACAGCCATAGTTTAAAATGTAATGAGCTGGCATTAAGTACATATTCCTTTCCTTCCCTGTTGATAGCCATATGTTAAACACCAAACAGCCATAGTTTAAAATGTAATGAGCTGGCATTAAGTACATATTCCTTTCCTTCCCTGTTGATAGCCATATGTTAAACACCAAACAGCCATAGTTTAAAATGTAATGAGCTGGCATTAAGTAAATATTCCTTTCCTTTCTTTTTGCTGTTTGTATTGATAGATGTATCACTGTGGCCTTGATGTAACATACCACTTCTGCCACCATGTTTAATACATACATTATTCAACTAAAGGTTGTTTTTTGTTTAATAACACCACTAGAACACATTGATTTCATCAGCTATTGGATGTCAAACGTTTTGTAATTCTAACTTGTCATTACAGGAAACTTGCTACATTTTTCCATTAGCAGTGAGGGACCTTTTATATGCATTTTCCCACAGACAGGAAAGCACATACCATGGCCTTTGACCAGTTGTGGTGCACTGGTTGGAATGAGAAAAACCCCAATCAGTTGAATGGATCCACTCTCATCATTTTGAAATATTTCTATTTGATCTGGATTGGAATTCAGTATTTAAATTGCTATGCTTCTTGGGAAGAAAGTTAAACTGAATTATCTGTAATACATGTTTAAATAATAAAGTGCAAATGATAGTGCAGCTTTAATTATTTTATTTTAAGGGGTAAGGTAGAAAAAAATGTGGTTCGTACACCCCACCCAGTAATTTCTATAACAGATCACTGCAGCATGTTGCACACATATTTATTTTCCTGTAAAAAGCAGTGTGTCTGCTTATATGATTTATTCATGCATGTTTTTTACAATGTAATCCTTTTTTTCTGCAAAAATTATCAACAAGAATTTAGTGTGTCGGAGGAAATGTTTTTGCATGTTAAATTTCATGGGTTTTTTTCTTTCACATTAAGTGTCATTATATGTATGTATATACACATGTTGCAACATGATCCAATCAGTTATTTGAGTGCACCATGTCTATGGATGACAACGATATGATTCTAGCTGGTAGCAGAGTTCCACACAAATGATCTGAATCCCATTTAAGTGTCCTTTTTATTTAGAACACCCACTAAGATCAGACCATCACCCCTCTGTACATGTCCTTATTTTTCAGCTTCCAGCCCAGCTGTTTCAGGCTAAATACAGCACTGTTAACTAAACTTATAAATTGGAATATGCAGTTAATATTAAGTTGTTTATAATAACTAAGGAAAACAACACTTGTGTCTAAAATACACAGGAAATGTGAGATTTCAGAAATGTCTAGCACCTGCTTATCTGACCAAGTCTCATAAGTTTAGCCTGGTTGCTGTAATCTGGTGGGCTTGCACAAACTGTTGTTAAATTTATCAGCATCATTACGGTGTTGCTTTCAAATTGAGTGTGATAGCTGTAAGTAGACCCTGCTCCTGTTAATGGCTCCCCCATTACTCTTATGTAAAACCTGTCATGGACCATCTCTCTTCTTCTTGGTCACTCTTATCTTTTAGTGAATCTTCATAATATATTTGTATTATCAGTGTGATTTTTTTTTACCACAGGGCTATCATTAACATGGGGGAGGGTCACTGTTTATTGTATGTGTGTCTGGTGGGGGAGATGCAAGGTTTAAGCTGGATCTTCCAAATTATTAGCAGTTTGGTGAATTTGGTTAGAAAATCTGTAGAGTTTCAGGTAGCCAAACAAAATATAATAGAATAAATTTTTTAAATAAGTGTATTTATCAAATGTTTGGCTTGCATAATATAAGTAAACAGAATGATGATTTCTGTCTGTCTGACCATCCAGCTGTATGACCGCATCAATAGTTTATAAAAAATAAGGTTAAACTTTGGTTATAAACTTCACATATGACCACATTTCCACTTCTTTTTTGGCCCCTATATTTACAGACATCATTGTAGTATCTAGGATCAATCCCCGTTGGTGGACTCATTGGGCTATTTCTCGCTTGTGCTCCACAACTGGTGTAACAAAGGCCATGGTATGTACTATCCTGTCTGTGGGAAGGTGCATATAAAAGATCCTTTGCTGAAAAGAGTAGCCCATGAAGTGGTGACAGCGGGTTTCCTCTCTCAATATCTGTGTGGTCCTTAACCATATATCTGATGCCATATAACCGTAAATACAATGTGTTGAGTGTGTTGTTAAATAAAACATTTCCTTCATCTGAAGAATTTTATATAGTTTAAACATGGTAAGCTGGGTTAATATTTGGTTAAAGTGTGGTTAAAGTTTGTTTAAAGAATTTTCTAATTGTCTTTAACTCTTGAATTTTTTAACTGAGGACTTTCATATTTTTGGTATGCATGACTTTCACCAAGAGAGAGTTTTTCAACTGAATACACCCAACCCCATGAATGTGACCCCAGGAAAGGTAAAAGTCATTTAGAATTTAGTTGTATATAACTAAACATTTTAACTGATGGCTTTCATATCTGGCATGGCTATTATCTAAGTGATAGTTTTTCAACTGCATATTACCGTGTATCCTCATGAATGTGATGCCATGACAAGGTGAAGGTCATTTAGAATTTAGTTGAAGTTTCATTTATAGCAAATGATGTTCTTTTGACAATTTCAATAATTAGTTTGAGCTTAAAGCTGCTTTAATTAATGAGTAAATGTAATATTTGACACATATGTCCACACACTAAATGTTTTCTCTGAAAACTGTGAGTCACAATTATATGTACCAAATGTTTGACATCTGCCAGTCAATGATTAATTAATTAATGTGTTCTAGTGGTGTCATTAAACCAAACAAACTTTGCTTTACTAAATGGGAACAGAATGTAGTTGAGTGTCCGAGCATTCACCAGAGGTAGGTATGTGACATTGGTCATCCTTACAGTCGGTCTCCTCCCCCATCTCAAACAGTGCCTCATAACTGGTAGGTCAACCGCTGTGGTATGTACTTTCCTGTGAGAAGAAGTTTGTTTTGTTTAACAACACCACTAGAGCACATTGATTAATTTATCATCGGCTATTGGATGTCAAACATTTGGTAATTCTGACATGTAGTCATCAGAGGAAACCCACTACAATTTTCTATTATCAGCAAAGGATCTTTTATATGCACTTTCCCAGACTGGAAAGTACATACCATGGTTTTTGACCAGTTGTGGTGCACTGGTTGGAATGAGAAAAACCCAATCAAATGAATGATTCCAATGAGGTGGTTTGATCCTGCAACACATACACCTCAGGCAAGTGCTCAACTGACTGAGCTAAATCCTGCCTCCTTTCTGTGAGAAGGCCATATGTAAGATCTGGGGCGGAATGTAGCTCAGTGGTAAAGGGCTCGGGTTATGTGTAGACGGTCTAGGATCGATTCCCGTCAGTGAGCCCAATGGGCAATTTCTCTGTCCACTCAGTGTACCAGAACTGGCATATCAAAGGCTGTGGTATCATGTCTGTTTAATGGTGCAGACAAAGGATCCCCTGCTACTAATGGAAAAATATAGCGGATTATCTCTCTATGACTATATCTTAAAATTAGCACGTTTGACAACCAATAGCCGATGATTAATAAATCATTGTACTCAAGTGGTGTCATTAAACAAAAAGCAAACTTTCATGTAAGATCCCTAGCTGTCTTGGATGAAGAAGCCCCTCTTATTATTAAACCAAGTGTTAAAATAACTATATGTTATACACCACATAGTTATAGTTTAAAATGAGTTGTCAGAGAAATATTCCTTTACTTTCCATAACTAAACATTCCAGCATGACATTAAATTTGTCTGTCCAGGATGGTGTCTTTTGTTATTGTTTAATGTTGGTTTTTAATAACTCAACCTAATGGGTTGTGATAAACTATCAGTTCTAAAGCACCTGGTGCCTTGCTGAAAGTGTTAGATCCGGTAATTAAAATGTAAATAACATAAACCCTTACAGCTGAAGATAATTAAAATGACATCTTTGTCAACTGTGTGTATATTGTACAAAGGTAAGCTCATTTAACTTTTTACAAAGAAGATTATTCAAAATTTACTGAAGGGTAAACCAAATGTTTCAAGGTGAATTACACTCTCTCTTTTTTTTCAAAAGTAAGTTTTATATAGAGGATTCATCTTAACAAACACAGATTAACAAAGCTTTGGTAGATATTTCCTATATTAAAAAATATGAATGATAAATTCTGTTTATCACATAACTGACAATTTTGTTTATTGGCAATTTTGTTTATTAGTCCCAGCCTGTTGGTTTCATCTCTGTCATTCTGTCAGTCCATCCATCTGTCCCACACATTTTTCTGGATGTTTTTTTTCACAATGCCTTGAGATATTGAGCTGAAACTTTGTGTATATAGCTTTATCATGTACTGTTATAGATCAAGTTTTATTTCCATGGCGATTTATAGGGAACAATATTTCATGCGAACCGCCGTTCTGTTCGCATATCAGTTATGCAAAATTAAATTTATGCGAACCGCAGATCGGTTACGTCGTGACCTGTAGACGTTCAGAAATTAAAAACTTCACGATTACAGGAAGTTTATTCATGCAGTCATACTACTACTGCTAGTATTCTGATAGACCGAATAGTATTCCAACAAATAGTAGGGTTGAGAACCTCAATTCCGTGACCATTCTTTGGCTAAGATGTTTTGACGATTGATTTGACTTCTGTGGACCTTTTATAAAAAAAATTGCCCCCCCATGTCACTCCCAAAAATCTTGGCATTTTTCGCCAGAGGGCCAAATCTAAGATGGCCACTGGCTCTATCTTGAAAAACTAACTTTTGAATCAAAGCACCTAGAATCATGTATGAAGACTTTTTCGGGTAAGTCGACCACGAGGATTCTGATTCAACATGGCCGCCATCCGGTAGAGCGAAAACGTAACTTTTGAACAGGAACGAAAGATGTGGGGTTTGGGAAGGAAGGAAGGAAAAAAACAGTACTTTTAAACTATAGCTATTATAATTATTAATTCACGGCTACCAATGGCAATTTATGTTTTGGGTGGGTCATTTCATAATTATATTCAGAGAATAAAACATTAACGTCAAAACCCATATTACCTTG
Source organism: Gigantopelta aegis (assembly GCF_016097555.1). Lineage (NCBI taxonomy): Eukaryota > Metazoa > Mollusca > Gastropoda > Neomphalida > Peltospiridae > Gigantopelta > Gigantopelta aegis. The sequence goes on from NC_054702.1 coordinate 84,497,650, forward strand.
GTGATGGGGACATGTATTGCCGTTTATATATACTCTTCAAAAGAAGAAACGCAAAACCACATTGTCGTAACATTTGGAGAATTGATTTAATTATTGAATGGTGAGTCCGATAATTACCAAATGTTGCAGGATTGTTCACAATTCACTCTAGTCCATTGTGAGTAAGTGATAGGACACACCACCAAGGTCAAGGTCATCTGGAGTCAATACCGGGTGTGGCCTTCGCGTGTGTTGACAACTGCCTGGCACCGCCTGCCCATTGAAGCAACCAGAGTACGGATGACGTCCCGGGGGATGGTGGCCCACTCGGCCTGCAAGGCTGCTGCCAGCTCGGGCAGGGTCTGGGGCTGTGGTTGTCGCTGTCGGAGGCGTCGGTCCAACTCGTCCCATAGATGCTCAGTTGGGTTCAAATCCGGTGATATCGATGGCCAAGGAAGTACATTAATGTTGTTGTTCTGTAGGAAAGCCGTTGTGAGACGTGCTGTGTGAGGCCTGGCGTTGTCATGTTGGAACACTGCGTTGGCGTTGGCCATAACTGGAACGATGTGTGGCCGGAGGATCTGGTCAATGTAGCCCTGTGCATTCAGGTTGCCCTGCACGTGGACCAGGTCAGTTCTGCCAGTGTGTGAGATGGCTGCCCACACCATGACACTACCCCCGCCGAATCTGTCCACTTCCTGCACACAGTTTGCCGCATAACGTTCACCACGACGCCTATACACGCGACATCTTCCATCATGACGTCGGAGCAGAAATCGGGACTCGTCACTGAACCACACCTGTCTCCATCGCAGTTGAGGCCATTGTCGATGAATCAGGCACCACTGCAGTCGGAGTCGACGGTGTTGTGGTGTTAAGATGACACCTCGAACTGGACGTCTGGCACGAATTCCTACCTCACGTAGGCGGTTCCGTACGGTCTGGGTCGGATATCCTGCGCAAACCTGGTATTGCTGCGGCTGTGGAGGTGGCAGTAGTCAATCGTTCCCGAAGGTGGCGTACCCGGATGTAGCAGTCCTGCCCGGGGGTAGTGACCCGTGGTCGACCGGATCTAGGGAGGTCACGTGTTGATCCATGTTGCTGGTAACGGTCCCACAGTCTGGAGATGGTGCTTGGGGACACATGGAATGCCCTGGCAACGGCCGTTCTGGATTCGCCTGCGTCTAGTCGCCCGATGGCATTGTTTCTCTGCGGTTCACTGAGACGTGGCATGTCCTGGATTGTCAACTGTCGGCCAGATACAGAGGCCAGGCAAGCGAACACCCTGCACTTTTATACTGTCGGTGTTCATGTCACCACTGCACATGCATTGTCTGCACGTGGCTGCGTTTTTGCGAATATTCACATTTTGGAACTTTATTGTACAGTAGCTGCGTTTTATCAAATGTAACCGTGGGAATGTGTTTGGGACATGCAATGACCTTATATTCACAAAGCATGAACCGGTAGGAAACATAAAATCGGAGTTATAACCCATTTGTACCCTTTTGCGTTTCTTTTTTTGAAGAGTATATATCGTTACAGATATTTTTAAAATTTGAACTTAACAACAGAAAATTATTAATATCTTCAAAACTGTTTTTTTTTTTACATCATGCCAAACTTAAATTATTGACAAAACGTTTTGCTGATATCAGACTTAACCACATTGATTACAGTATTGCCACTACTGATGTTACTGTAAATATTGTGACTGTTGAATGAATGAATGTTTAACGACAACCCAGCATGAAAAATACATTGGCTAATGGGTGTCAAACTATGGTAAAGGCAACAATAATGTGATGAGAAACATCAAATAAAAATTCAAAAGTTAAATAAAAACAATGTAAAGAACTGTGTAAAAATTACAAATATTGCAGATAAATAGATTTAAAATTTAGAATAAAAGTCAGTATCATGTAGAAATTGTAATACAAGTTCTGGATGGAATCGAAATGATTCCATTACATTTCTTTGACCAAAAATTGTGACTGTTGAATGCAGTTTATTTCTGTCTATTCAGATTTGATTGGAATGTGACAATGCAGGAACCAAACTTGAGGATCACTCAAACTAGATGGCATAGATAGTGATAGCTGCTGATAGATGTTGTCATGATTTATATGACAGTATGCATTAACTGAATGAATATTTTAGTGTCCTGTTAACTCCATGATTTGATTAACAGGAATGATATCTCCAACTTAAAATTGGGCCATGTTTGTTTGTAAATAAATTTGAGAGATGAAGGAAGGCCTACTGCCAAGCTATCACTTATGTAAGCAGCATACTAATCTATTTGCATACTTACATTCTAAACTTTTGCATATGTATATCTTGAAATATATGATTTACTGGTATGTCAATGCATTAACATATTAGTTATGTGATTAAAAAGGAATCTTTGTGTAACTAGAATATTGTATTGACACACTAGAACAAAAAATATACTCTTCAAAAAAAGTATGTTTTGACCACAGACATCCTAGTAAAGAATGTTCAGGTCTGTTTATCAACACACCGAAACACATTCCATAGTTTGCAGTTGCTCTGTACACTGTGTGGGGTGTCATTCTCAATTTTGACAATTTCCAGGAAGGTCCATTAATCACTGTGGAACATTATTTCTGTCAATCTTTTTTCATTCTGTTGATCATACAGTTGTTATTGTTTTGTTTTTAGTCACTTTTATGGTTTGAATTTGAGATTTACTGATAAAAAATGTCAACTTTCAAATTTCACTTCTGACCCCAGTCGTCCTTCAAGATCTTTGGTGGTCATAAAACCTACTGTACTGTAATACTGAACTACCGGTTGTAATGTTTTCCCAATTAATTCACTATTATCATATAACCATTCCCCACAGCTAATATACCTTACAATTTTGGCAATTGTAAATTCTTATTAGAGTTCCCCTACTTTTTTAAAGAGCATATATTGTTTGACATGACACACAAGAATATTGCTTAATCAGTGGTTTATTTTGGCACAAGATATGATGATCATTGTAACATACTATGTAGTTTAAAATGTAGAAAAAATCTACTACATGTATAACCACTTCAGCTGTTCTTTTGCTTTATTGACAGCTCTTGGCATGTTGTATTCACTTCCCATAGGTGTTACATAGTATCATAATTTGGATATGGAGTTATGGATTTTTTTGTTGGAATGTGAAAAACATTGGTTCTACGGAAATATTTAGTCCTATGACCTCTTACAAATCAAGCAGATGTTCTTCTGGTAAACTATGTTCCACTTCCCCATATTATAAAACACAGCATCCAATTTAAAATTGTACATATCAAGATTAAAACATGCATGTATATTCAAATGTACTAAAGATTATTGAAAACACATGAACATAATTGCTTTCCTCATTTCATTATGGATTCCTCAAAGTTGATCAAATAACCATTAATGCATCACTGTCCTTTGATCCATATGCCCTTTATAAATATGAGAAAATGTCAAGATACATTAAAAAATAACAGACCAGCAAGACTGGTGTCATTAAAATACATGACCTACGTCTGTTTATTATGTGAAATGAGCCATATAGACGAGACAGTTATCAAGTTCTTTTGTAATAGCATTTCATGAAGGATTGTTTATTTCTTTATTTGACGTTTGTTTTTGTATCTCTTGGAATAAATAAACTTTTTATGTCATTTTTTAATAATAAAATACCAATAAGTATAAAAACAAAATACCATACCAACAAATTTAAATGAATAATTAAACACTCAGACAAACTAAATTTTACAGAATATATATATATCAAATTAACTGATTATTAAATATATATATATATATATATATATATATATATATATATATTATATATATTTAATAATCAGTTAATTTGATAGTTATTATTGATTTAAAAACCAGACTTTTGTATCTATTGTTTATATTAAGACATCAATAAAATATAACAATAAAATTTCAACCAAGAGAAATCAGTAATTATACACTCAAGACAAACTCTACATTTATTTGAATTTAATATGCAGTTGTGCTTAATTTGACAGCTATTATTCAGTTGAAAACCATTTAGTTTAAGTGCAGGTTCATATAGAATCATTAATTGTTAGCTGGAATAACATTTAACAATGAAATACCTCAAATGGAAGTGAATAATTAATACTCAGACAATATAAATTTTACAGTCCATACTTTTGTACTTAGGAGGCACTTAATTGTGCTTTCAATACCTTTTGATTACCTATCAGGTGACAGACACTTTTGTTTTATGTGCAGTTTCGTAGAACCATTACAGTAATATAGTTATGTACATTATTACAGATTAGCTTCTCATTCCTTAAATACATACGGTGACATACTGGCACTTCATGTTTGTCATTTTACACTGGCTTTGTCCAGTTATACCAGCTATGAGCTATGCATTACTGAAAAGAAGACCACATGGTTTTCATTCATTGACCAGTACAAGAACTGGTCTCTGTGGGTTGTGTATTATTGTAGGAATAAAACAGCTGGTTTTCATCCCAGAGGCAGCTTGTGGAATACCACATACTTTGTCATTAATCTGCATAATGTACTGCACATTTAACGCATCTCTCCCAGGGAATGTGTATTGTGAGCCTTGTTTTATTTCATTGTGGTCTGTTCTCCGTTATTCAAAAAATAAATCCTTTCATGTATTTGTATATTAAAAATTAAATAATATATGCATAAAACATTATTATATGTGCCAGTCAAATTCAGTGGGAACATGCCAATGAAAGCTATAAAAGTAAAAATTGGTTAACTCGATGGATGGATGTGGATGGATGTGGATGGATGGATGGACGAATGAACAAATGAATGACAATATCTAAGTGTAGATCAAACTTGGAGGTGGCAGGATCAAGTCATGTTAGTGGTACAGTTCTTTTATATAACACGCCTTGTATTAGTAAGCAGAATAAAATTAGAAATATTATTACTGGGTTTGAATAAATGGAAAATTACAGTAACATTAAAAGGAACCCATTTTAAAGTACTTTTATTATTAAGACTGGAAATATGTGCAATATTTAATATTATGGTTTTGAAATTACTTATGTTAATCCTTCATAATAATACCAGGAAATAAACATGAGCTGCTTTTATATGCACTAGCAATATATCTGTCATTGTTTGATAGCATAGTGACACACAAATATTGGCGACTGTGCTATTTTAGATTAAATGAACTCGACGAGTCACTGACAAGTTGACTTCATAGGAGATGATTGAGCTATAAGAAATTGAGTTCCATTGACACTGATATGAAATGGGAAAATGCTGTTAACAAAACACTGCCGATCACTGACATCAGACATAACTCACTGATCACGGTCTGTCGGTGTTTGCCGTGCTTGTAAAGCTGTTAAAGGTAATACCATGTGGTGCTGGTGGTAGTTTAGCTACAAACACAGATCCATTTAACTCTCTTGTATCAGATAATGTTATATTGATTGATACAATTGATGCCAATGTCACCAGGGATGTCTCCTTTTTTTTTTTTTCAAGGGTTTCTTTGTTGTTGTTTTTTGTCAAAAGATGTTTTGTATTAATATCACCAGGCATGTATTTGTGTTTGGTGGGTTTTTGTGTTGTTGTTTTTTGTCAAAAGATATTTTGTTTTTCAACTGTATTGTTGTTGTTGTTTATTTAATTATCTTTCTGAAATGGTCTTCATTGTTCATTATTACATTTATATATTTTTTATACATATGGTAAATGCATGGACAATATCAAGTGCTTTCAAATCTGAGTATAAAGGTCTCAGGTGACTTCTGTATAGAGATAAAATAGATGCCTTTACAACTGCACAAACAGGATAAATCTGATGTACCCTTTTTGGACAGGTGTTTGAGATGCCTGGCAAAGCAAGTAAAATAAAAAGCAATGTCATGGGTAAATTCAATAACATTTATTCTGATGGCATTATTATAATATGATTTCAAAGAATACAGCTAACTTTGTAAAAAATACCATGTATACATGTATATTTTTAATAACAGCACTAACCACACTATTGAGGTAGACAAAAACATTTTATTAGAAAACCACTAAAATGATCAAGGCTGTTGATAGTGGTATTTGTCTATTTTAGTTGAAAGTGTATACCGTAGATGTCCGTTTAATAATATTTAAAAATCCTTCTATATATAGCTTAGGTCAGTAAGCAGTAATATTTGTATACGACTAGCTAATTTTAATTGCATGTAAACAGTTATTATGAAAGCAGATATGTAATTAGCAGAAAAGAAGCATGTGTGAAGACCTGTGTTTATCTGATAAACACCTGATTACTGCATCTGCAGTGATCCCAGCAGCCATCTTGTAATCCCAGTGTACATTTGTTAAAATGTCTGATAAGTCAGGTCCCCATGCTTCACTGTCAGTTACAATTAAATGTTCACTGATCTGCTGGCAGGACTGAGATAGCAGGTTTCCATGCTGTATGGGATGAGCCTAAACCCCTGCAGGTGGATGGAGTCTGACACCCTGCCAATCTGACACTTCTCTTTCACTGCCACACTAGGTGGGATGTGGGGGGGTTTTCATCCATTTTTTAAAAGTCACATTCTGTTTGCTTCACAAAATAATTTGTTATTTTGCTATGTTTAGAAAGGTGGGTGGTGGTGGTGGGGGGGGGGGGGGGGGGGGGAGAGAGTCATGTTCATGAATAAGGCCATTATATATATTTTTTCCAACTTAAGTAAAACAAACAAACTGCAGCAGTGCCATAAACATGCAACATGGAGATAAATACATTTTGGTTTATTTGGACATCAGTTGAATGTTAAAAGTTTGTTTTGTTTAATGACACGGTTATTTATTAATCATGGCTATTAGATGTCAAACATTTAGTAATTTTGACTCATATAGTCTTTAGAAGAAACCTGCTACATTAGCAGCAAGGATCTAGCTTTTATATTCACTTTCTCACAGACAGAATGGCACATCAAATGGCTTTTGACATACCAGTCATGGAGTACTAGTTGGAATGAGAAAACCCCACTATAGTTGGAGTGGGTTCATCAAGAAGGTTCGATCCTGCAATCAAAGGTAGATCATGCCACAATCATACATTGATAATAATAAGTTAAGTGGTGAAGCTTGAAATGAAATTAGATACCTTCTTCTGGAATTTGGAGATGTTTTATTTTTCATTATTCTTTATTTTTTACCATGGAAAATACAACCTTTACATATGCACAAACCATCACCTTTGAATAGATTTTAGCTCCAAATATAGTTTCCATGGTATATTTGGTGTTAAAATCAATTCAAAGAGCTAGTTATGCGACAGGATCATTCAAAATGAAAATGACAAAGGTTGGTATTTAAAAAAGCATAAAATTTTATTTTCTGACTCGGAAAGCAATATAGCACCATTATTGAAAATAATTACTCCCACATATCTCATTGTGCAAAGGAAAAGAAATGTTTTATTTAACGACGCACTCAACACATTTATTTACGGTTATATGGCATCAGACATATGGTTAAGGACCACACAGTTATTGAGAGAGGAAACCCACTGTCGCCACTTCATGGCCTACTCTTTTCAATTAGCAGCAAGGGATCTTTTATATGCACCATCCCACAGACATGATAGTACATACCAGTTGTGGAGCACTGGCTGGAATGAGATACAGCCCAATGGGTCCACCGACGGGGATCGATCCTAGACCGACCGTGCATCAAGCGAACATTTTACCACTGGGTTACACTCGCTATCCAGTGTAAGTTTACAGAAAGCACCATCACCTGTAAAAGAGCAATGTATTCTTTGTCTAGTCAGGCCATGAAAAGCAAAAAGTACAGCAACATGAATGAATAAAACATTTTTAAGACCTATGTATACAGTCATATACATAATATATATGCTTTCTGTACTTACAATGGGTAGTGAGCGTAGCCCAGTGGTAAAGTGTTCGCTTGATGCACGGTCGGACTAGGATCGATCCCCATCGGTGGACCCATTGGGCTATATCTTGTTCCAGCCAGTATTCCACAATTGGTGTAACAAAGGCCGTGGTGTGTACTATCATGTCTGTGGGATGGTGCATATAAAAGATCCCTTGCTGCTAATTGAAAAGAAAGACTGAAAGGGTGGGAATACATATATGTATTCCCACCCTTTCAGTCTTTCTTTCTTTTTATGGGCGAGACGTAACCCAGAGGTACAGCGCTCGCTCGATGCGCGGTCGGTGTGGGATTGATCCCCGTCGGTGGGCCCATTAGGCTATATTTCTCGTTCCAGCCAGTGCACCACGACTGGTATATCAAAGGCTGTGGTATGTGCTATCCTGTCTGTGGGATGGTGCATATAAAAGATCCCTTGCTGCTAATCGAAAAGAGTAGCCCATGAAGTGGCAACAGCAGGTTTCCTCTCTCAATATCTGTGTGGTCCATAACCATATGTCCGACGCCATATAACCGGTGGCGGGACGTAGCCCAGTGGTACAGTGTTCGCTCGATGTGCGGTCGGTGTGGGATCGATCACTATCGGTGCTATTTTTCGTTCCAGCCAGTGCACCACGACTGGTATATCAAAGGCCGTGGTATGTCTACCGTCTGTGTAAATAAAATGTGTTGAGTGCGTCGTTAAATAAAACACGTCTTTCTTTCCATATAACCGTAAATAAAATGTGTTGAGTGTTGTTAAATAAAACATTTCTTTCTTTCTTTCCTTTTTTTTGCATTTTCTAAAACAGCTTGGCAGGATGCAAGAATTCACTCCTTTTTTTTTCACAAGCATCAAGCCTTTTTCTGTTTACAGTAGATGAAAGAAATGGTCACTTGATCAGGTGATACATATGTTGCATACATCATCTCACAAAGCGTTTGCTTTTGCTTTTTGTTTTTTCCTAAATAAGAAAAGTTTGATAATAATAACAATAATAATAAATTTATGTGGGGCCAAATTCACATGCGGGTGCTGATGACAAACTAGCCCGAGTACTCTGACTGTAAGAGAGCTAGACGGACATTTGGATATAAACACGCTCTCATTACAGTCATACAAAGTGATACAAATAAATCCACATATTAATCACTAATACACATACTACAGAAAGAAACCCGACAGCACCCACATTCAGCTACGCTTCGTGACACTCCGTCGCAACAATTGCAAAGCTCGGCGATCTATTTTGAGACGTAGACCATGTGATCGCCTTGTGCAGCAGTTACAGGGGCCGTCTCATATCAAGCGAAGTTACAACATGGAAGAGTTGGCTAATGTCGTTTTGGATGAATTTGGATTTCAATACGTCATTAAACCAAAACAATTACACATTATTGATTCCATTTTGAATTTGAAGGATACATTTGGGGTGTTATCGACAGGATACGGCAAAAGTATGTGCTACGTACTGCCTCCTCTTATGAGATGACCCCTGTAACTGCTGCACAAGGCGGAATCGCCCAGTCTCAAAATAGATCGCCGAGCTTTGCAATTGTTGCGACGGCGTGTCACGAAGCGTAGCTGAATGTGGGTGCTGTCGGGTTTCTTTCTGTAGTATGTGTATTAGTGATTAATATGTGGATTTTTTTGTATCACTTAACTCGAAAATGATTGATGTAAAGGTATTTGACGTCAAACATAGGATTGTTGTGGTATTAGAGCGGGACTCGTTGCCTACCGTTTGGTAGTCAGGAATTGCCAAAAAAAGACATAGGTTGGTCTCTGACTGTAATGAGAGCGTGTTTATGTCCAAATGTCCGTCTAGCTCTCTTACAGTCAGAGTACTCGGGCTAATGACAAACCAGTAGTCTTGTAATGATTCTGGTTCCATTTTAGCCATACATTTTAAAATATTTGGTGCCATTTCAGCTAAGACTATTGTGAACCAAATTGTTAACAACTACGAAAAATTACTCTCCTACCTTTAATTGCCGTTAGATGTCCTCCAAAGTTTGTCCAGACAAAAATCTTGAAAAATCCATTACAATGACACAGATTCCACATACCAGTTGATAACTATGTCACCTATATCGACTTCGCCGAGAGCGCATAGGGCAAAAAGCATGTAATTTTGTGCCAGCTGCCATTTTAACTTTTTTTGGAATATTCTTCAAGAGGGGTGAAAGGATAGGACTTAATCTAACAACGTCATAACATGTTATGATATAAAAGCAAACGTGATGACGTCATATTATTATTATTATTTTTATTTATTATTATTATTTTTATTATTTATTTTTTTTATTTTTTTTAATGATACCACTAGAGATCATTGATTTCATATTAACTGTGTCACATACTTTGGAGAATATTCCATAAACAAGCAACATGGCAGACGGCAGAAAACTGTATGTATTTTTCCCTATGCAATCTCAGCAAAGAATATATCGGCGACATCGTTGCAGTCTCGTGTGTGGAATCTGTATATTTGTATTTTTTTTTTTTTGCGATTTATGTCTGGACAAACTTTAGAGGAAATATAACGGCAATTAAAGGTAGGAGAGTAATTTTTTGTAGTTGTTAACAATTTGGTTCGGACAATAGTTTCACAGGCCTTATTTCCATCTTAATAAGTGTCATTTTCCAGGCCTGGAAAGTCGTGGAATTTTGATATTGGTCATGGAAAATGAAAATCAATCTAAATCCTTTTTTTTTTTTTGGCTACTTAAAATTTAAAATGCTAACCCCATTCAAAACACTGGGCTTCGAAAACACCTGTTAACGCTGTTAGAAAAAAAGGCCAACCAGAAAGCACGTTACTTGGTCATGTAGGTGAATCGTTTCCGGTGGATCAGTTTTCTGTTAAAACATTTAAGTTAGAATCAGTACTAGCAAAAGTTTCTAAAGTGACGGCAATAAAACGTATTTTGTTACAATGCCAGGAAAGTGTAAATTTCAAGACATGAAAATATGTTTTAAACAAAAATTACTCCCCAGTAGGCCTACTTCGTTTCGGTCCGATCCATGTTTTCTATCAAGAAATAGCCTATGCGTTGTTTTAGCGGCAATTAATGTTTCTGTCTAAATCCGTTCGAGTATCATTGTTTTGAGATCATAGGTGCTAAACAATAAAAGGGTTACTACAAAACACGCCTCCATAAAATATTAATCAGTTTATTACGTGAGCGTATACTGTTACGTTATGTTGCACATGCGCTGCTGTGACTGTGAAATGGAGTAGGTACCGTATTTAATTTTTTCGTCTAACAAAAAGTGTTGCAAATTACAGTGATGTGTTCTTTTTGTTTCTTTGGTAGGATTTTCCTTTGGCACTATAAAGCCCTCCTGTTACAGGAGTACCGTATTTGGTGTCGCACGTTCCAAAGCGTTTCATTGCACTAAGGTCAACGACAGTCACTTTTCGCACCCTTGGCTTAGTACACAGTAGCTGAGTAGGGCCTAAATAAAACATATCCAACGGTAACTTTTTGATATGATATATTTGACAAAAGGTACTTTTTATTTCTTTCATCTTTTGAAACTTAAATTTTAAAATTAATATTTTGTCCAGAATTATGAAAAATAACAAAATACCAACCTGTAAACAACGTCCGCTTTTCATAGAAATTCGACAGGGGTCAAGGTTAGTAGACCAGTTTTTATTTTAATGTTGTGAAGTATTGTAATAATATAGCTAATTTTAAATTTGAATGACGTCAGTATTCCAATGACGCCACTTTGAATCGCCTTACAATAACCATACACTGGGTACATGATGTTTCCGTTTTACGAATGCTGGAAAAATTCCAATGCAAACTTGCTATTGAAATTTTTTTGTTTGAACATTACTAACGCATCTGAATGTGTTTGAAGAAAATCTTGTGATGATTTTTTTTTACCTTTTACGAAATATGGATTTCAAGTGAAATTACGGTTAGATACGCTATATTTATTGTGTACGAACCCAAAACAAGGGTGCGAAAAGTGATTGTCGTCAACCATAGGTGTGTAAATGGCAATATGATCAACTTCCAGTTCTATTAACTTTTGTATTTTGTGTAGCAACAACATAAGTAATGGCACCATTTGACAGTTGAGCCAGGAGTACATGGAACCTGCAGTAGGCTACTTGCTTGGTAATCATCTTGCCATCAATATTTAAAAATGATGAACACACTGAAAAACAAAAATTAACAATGAAAAGTCTATGTTTCACTTTATATTGGAACAATTCTTCCTAATCTCATCAAACAAAATATTCTACACTTGTACAAATATAAAACACACCAATCAATGATTACCGATTGAGTTCTTTGAATTTCTAGATGGTCATACATCAAATGTTTCTTATTTAACTTTAGTATTGACCGAAAAAACCTGCTAGTGTTTTATCATTACACAGCCTTAATGATGCGAAGAGCTTGTTTTCTATTAATAACTATAAGCTGATTTGCCGGACACCCAGATTGGCTGGAAATATCACCACAAGCAGCTTTGTCTGGTTTCCGTTGTACAATAATTACAACGTGTTGTGTACGTAAGTCACTTGTCAATGAATGGTCAATATAGTTCTTGTTCTTCAATGGACTTGGGGCGGGTCACAGGATCCATTGCCCTTGATCGACTTAAGTTTTTTTTTTCTTTCCCAGTCAGTGTCCCAGGACTGGTACATCAAAAGCTATGACATATACTGTCCTGTCTTTGGGGAAAACAAAAGTGATTTATTGATCATCAGCTATTGAACATCAAACATTTGGTAATTTTGACATGTATAGTCTAGAGAGGAAACCCGCAACATTTTCCTATTAGTAGCAAGGGATCTTTTATATGCATCATCCCACAGACAGGATAACACATACCACAACCTTTGATATACCAGTCGTGTTGCACTGGCTGGAATGACAAATAGCCCAATGGGACCAATGATGGAGATCTGTCTGTGGGAAAGTGCATATAAAAGAAGCCTGTGGTGATAGTGGGTTTCGTCTCTCGTGTAGTAGCTACACATATATGTTAGTAGACACCAAATACTTGTAGTCCAGTGGTAAAGTCTATAATCAATCCCTGTTGGGCCTATATTGGGCCATTTCTAATTCCAGCCAGTGCTTCACAACTGGTATAACAAAGGCAGTGATATATATACATGTATTATCCTGTCTGCGGGATGCTCAATATAAAAGATCTCTTGCTGCTATTTAGAAAGAGTAGCCCATTAGGTTGGTGGCATCAGGTTTCCTCTCTCATTATTTGTGTGGTCCTTACTCATATGCTAATGTCAATTAACCGTAATTAAAATATGTCCTTCCAAATAGCCATACTCTAAAATATGCTGATCAAGACACCTTTTATTTTAATGTACTTGGTTCTTACAAGTGTATTTTCCAATTAGTGCTGACTTCAGCAGTGAAGTATGACACTGATTCTCCGCCAGTCTAACCCAAGATACACTATCTGTTTGAAGGAGGTGTTGGTTGCAGTGTAAAGGTCTGGAGGGGAGATAATGGTTGAGCAAGTCACGGTGATAAGCAATAGGGTTTACTCTTGTTATTACAAAACATAGTGAAAAAACAGTGAGCCTTTACAATACACATTGTAACCTCTGTATCTTGCCAACTAACCATAAACTATTCAGGGAATGGGACGTAGTCTGGTGGTAGAGTATCTACATGAAATGCAAAAGGAATGAATGAATGAATGTTTTAATGACACTCCAGCACAAAAATACACATCGGCTATTGGGTGTTTTAACTGTTAAATATATGAAAGTAATATTAAATGCAAAAGGAGGTATAGATGTCTGGGATTGATTTCTTTCAGTAATCCTCTATTGTCTTGCTGTTGTTGTGGGTTTTATTTTCATAACCACCAGTACTCCGTACATGATTTTAAGTACTGTATGTACCTGTATGCTATATACAGGCCTCGGTGGGGTCGTGGTTATGCCATCAATGGGTAGGTGTAAGACCACTACACCCTCTTCTCTTTTACTAATCACTAACAACTAACTCACAGTCTTGGACACACAGCACAGATAACTGAGGTATGTTCTCCCAGGACAGCATGCTTGAACCAATACAAGTGGATATAAGCATGAAAAATAAGTTTTAAAAAAGTATGCAGTGTATACCTCTAGCCACTGGCACTTTTAACCTTCATGCATGTGCAGACATTTATGCAGGGAAGCAGAAACTGATCGGGGTGGGTGGGGGGTAGTTCCAGCAGTCCGGACCCCCCCCCCCCCCCAAACCAACCATAACCTTTAAGGGGAAATTTGATTATATGAACTGTTCTGTGTAAAAGGAGAGATCAGTCATCACATTTGGACCCCCCCTCCCCCCTTTCAGAAATCCTGCATCCGTGCCTGGGAGTGGTCTAGACTATAGTGAGTGAAGTTTCGGGGGGGGGGGGGGGGTCAAGTAATACTCCCCCGAAAAATACATTAGAAAAAGAGAAAAATTGCTTGAGCAACATGGTGTTTTGACCTCCGAAACCCACCCTTTAACACGTGCCAGCATGATTATGAACATGTCAAAGCAAATCCTCCCCATCTATTAACAAGTGTATGACACCCTCATTGCATTTGCTATACTATTATGGATTAGTGGATATACTCTTCTCTTCTTAAGCTATTTCATTATGCTGTCATGGGTAAAGGCCCAGGCTCTGGGATTGAAGGTCCAGGCTCTGAGGTTGAAGGTCCAGGCTCTGAGGTTGAAGGCCCAGGCTCTTGAGGTTGAAGGTCCAGGCTTTGAGGTTGAAGGCCCATAATTCCATACATGCCAACCATACCTGTTACAAATGTTTTAGCAGATAAGCTTGTTTGACTTAATTTTGATTTACCAATAATTTGTGTATTAGTTGTATTGATATAACACTTACAACAGGTTTAATGTGACAAATCCATAAAACTATACTTATAATGTGGAAACAAAACCCTCGTGTAATTAGGACTTAAATCTAAATGCTTAGTTTACTTTAAATACCATACAAATGGAAGACTACCCTACCAAAGTAACTTAAGTTATCCTCATGAAAAAATGCTATCAAATGAAAATTACTTACAAATGGAGAAGTCACTTAATGTCGCTGTCGACCACACACTAACCCTTACTAATATTTTACTTGTGAGAAAATACTCAAACAAGAACTCCACTAGGATTTTGCTTGAAAACCCCCCAAATGCCCACACAGGTCAAGCACTCATTTAAAATTAAATAAAAAAATATCTCTTCTGCAGAAATGATAAACAAAATTTTCTTAACTATCGGGTTTTGGTGATACTACTTAAATAAAAATGTCATTTGGATGCGTTGATAGACTCTGGTTTGAATAACAGACCTCACTGTTCCCAACTACAGCTGTATGTAAATATTTATACATCGTAACTGTATCTGCATCACTGGCATTAATGTGGCACCAGCAATGAATCCTTCTGCCTCACTTTTAATTTTGTGTGCTTCGCTATCAGTCCAGTATCTTCACCACAGGAACCGTGGCAGGGCAAGGGTCATATATTAAGTTAGGATTAATAAATCCATCATGGGTTCATTTAATTTTACTTTTTTGTGAGATTGTACCTAAGAGTTTAGGTCCAACTTAAACTTTACAGTTGAATGAATTATGCTTTCTGCTGTAGTATTATTATTATTTTTTTCAAAACATTTTTTATTTAAAGATCACCTGTTTACAGATACATATATAGCTCAACACACTCACAGGGAAGAGAGTAAAGGAAAAACTTGAGACAAAAAACAAACAAAAACGTTATCACACTTTGTTGCACAAAAATGTAAACAAAGAAGAGCAAGTAATCCCAGAAAATAAAATTTGTTTATAAAATTTATAAAGAAGTGGGTAATATAATAGTGTAACTGAACATTTTTCAAGAAATAAATGGAAGTTAAATACAGGAGTGGGTTTTCTGTTGAGGTCTTTGAGAGGTTGCAGACTAGTTTTTTTTATTCATGTTAAGCTTTATAGATTCTGGTGTTTCAATCTAATTAAAATTAGCTCCACTATTACATGTGGATCTAACACCAGCCAGTTGGAGCTCATGTCCACCAATCAAAACCTTACTTGCAGAATCCTGCTAGTGATTTAAAACTAACAACACTGCGTAGTCCCCAATGTCCAGGTAACATTTCGTCTGTAAATAATAATTTAAATATTGACCAATCACACTTCGCCTTTTATAATGTTATTTGGGAGCATACAAATTCTAAAAATATCGGACGAGTCTATTTTAGTGGCCGCAGTACAGCGAACCATACCAGTACGTATGGGGTGGGTTATCAGTCTTCAATTTTACATTAAAAATTATTTATTTATTTATAAAAAACCCCAACTAAATCAGTCTTCAGTTTTACATTACAAATTATTTATTTTATAAAATAAAACATGTTTTAAGGCATTCGTGATTCACACGAAACATGTCGTATACCCTCAGGATAATTCGGAATGTTTTCAAATTATTTTTAAATCACTGGCAGGATTCTGCAAGTAAGGTTTTGATTGGTGGACATGAGCTCCAACTGGCTGGTGTTAGATCCACATGTAATAGTGGAGCTAATTTTAATTTGATTGCTGGTGTTTCAATTTACAGTATTTTTTTGGAATATACATGTATCTTGTTTTTTTGAAGCAAACTTTTCAGACTTTTCCCCTCATCTTACATATACTGAATTGAAATTATAATATACTTGCAAACTATATCATCATATTTCATTTTGGTCCATCACTTTTTAATCATACACTCTAATCAAATCTGAATATTTCAAGAGTAGAAATTTCCCAGAACAACTTACAAATCACATTTTGTGAATAAAAAAGTAATCTTGTCAAGAGAGAGATGTAATTGTTTCCATTGGCACACTCTCCAGTAGCAGATGATTGCATAAGACTTTTGAAGCCAGCTTTACCTCGTCTTGAACACATCAACTGCCTGTTGGTTCCATCTCTACACATTCATCCTGCCTGCTTCTAGAGCTTCACGTCTGCTTTATAGCTACAGTCTCCTCCAGTTGGACAATCACTTCTCCACACTGATTGACACAAATTAGCTTTCTTCTATGGCCCAATCTTACTAAAAAAATATGTCAACGCTCTGCTGTGGTATTAAAAGGATATAAAGGATCTTGATAAAGAAAATGTTATTATTATAAAACTGAGTTTGAGTTCTTTTCCAGAATATTTACTAAGTGAGTTTTCTTGTAGCTTCCTTGTTCTAGAGTAAGACAGTATTACTTAGTATGAGCGTGAAGTGGTCTACTCCTGTGTTATCAAGAAGGTTAACCAGAGAGAATATATTCCTCTTTTATGTTGCAGGAAATCTTGCAGTAGTTCATGCAGTGTGAAAGCGTTGAAGAGTGATTCGATTCTCTGAATGCTAACTTGAGTAAACAAAGCTTCCATCAGAATGACTTCAGCTCATCTATAGCCCAAGGTAAAGTAACTTTTCATTAATCTTATGACATTTCTATATAATGCACTGGAATTTTTTTTATTTTATTATTATATACTTGACCAATTGTTTCTTTTTATCACTAAAACAATTTTTTTTACAATGAAAAAACCGAAACAAAAACCTTGACATCACCCATTTGACATGACTAATATACTGATAAATATACTGATAAATTCAAAATAAGCTGTCAAGGTATATATATCTTTCAGGTGCAGGAAACATATTCTAAAACTGTTCTCATGAATCAGTGTTAGTGAATATGTTTTCTTTGTGTCTGTATATATACAGGCACACCTGCACCTTTTATATGTATGTTTTAAACTGTGGATCTATCATTCTTCTCACTGATGTACACTAACAGCTGAGACAATTCTGAGATATACTTTATCAGGCAGTTTCTCTGCAATTGCAAGGTCTAGCATGTGTACAGACCACAACATCTGTGAGATTTGATAGCATCAGTCATATGCTGCTTCCCTTACACCCTGTCTTTCAGATTGTATGCACGTGTATCCAGCGCTCCGTTATAATATTATCTGGTAAATGGCAGAAAATAATACATTAAAAAAACAACTGAAAAGTATACCTAACCACACAAGCTGCCACTCATATACTTTTGGGCCCACCAAGTTTAATGAAAAAGTCAGATTTATAAAAAAAACAAAAACAACACAAGATATACAAATTGTTGTAATAAATAAATATATCATGGATGTAGGCTGTTAATTGCTACATGAATTGATACATAAGATCTTTTGGTTATTATTTAGCAGAAATGATTAATAATTTGTTTTTTTTAAATTGAAAACTTAAACAATATCTTAAAATTAATTTGGCCAATAAAAGCATTTGCATTGAAACAAAATTGATTGGATCAGTAGGAAGAGGTCGTATGGATGCATTTATAGATAATAAATTTGGATATATTTTCACGCAGATGTAATCGTTGTCATGGTTAAAGAACACAGCAATTAACAGATACACTTGTCAGCAGATGTAAAAGAATTTACATTAACAAAACAGAAAAAAATACAATATGACATGCAATCTTCTTTATGCTTTTTTCCACCAAGTAATGTCTTCGGCTGTAGATGGCTGTGAAGCATAACTTATATACCACATTGTTCACTTTGATGACAGATATAGCTCTGACATGCTGCAGTATTTTATATTTTATTACCAGCCTTGGTAATTGCATGGAACTTGATGAGTTTTTAGTGATACAGCATAGAATCGGCTGCAAAATTCCAATTCTGGTTTGATGTTGATTGATGTGCATTACCTGATGGAGACTTATCTTTGTAGAGCTCGAAAGGGTCACTGAACTAAATCATGTTCCATTAGCAAGAAAGCTAAATTACATGTATATTTGTTGTTTTAAACCTTTAAAACACACAAACACACACACACACACACAAACACAAACACACACACACACACACACACACACACACACACATCAAAGAGAACAGCAACACAGTTGTTTGCCATCATGCTAATTAAAGTGCAATGGTATTAATAAAATATCTAGAAAACTACTGCTGCATGTCTCTGAGAAATATTCATCTACCAGTGTTGTGCTGCTAATAGGATTACAATGGATTGTAGAGTTAGACACATGTTTGAGAAATAGTCACTAGCCCTCACAGAAGCTAGTGTTGATAATGTCCACTAGGCCAGACCAAACATTCACTAGCCAGAACCAAGTGCTATCTGGTTTAGAGGTGTTCTTCTCAGTATTGATATATAAAAAGGGACCATGAAAAACGTCTGGTTTTAAGGGAATTCTGGTTTACAGAGGGTCTAGTTTTGAGGGGTTTCACTGTACTTAGTTTATAATGGAAAAAATATACATCAGAGCAGTGAGGCCTGTTTTAAACCAAACATTATACAAACATTTGAAACATGCACTTTAGACCTATGCTCCCTAGATTTGAAGAAAGGTAAAAAATAGAAACTGAACTTCAGTTAAGTAGGTAAAAAGTTGAAACAGACGAAATACTATGGACCATTAATTAAATTTGATCTGTCTTTAGTCAGGTATACCAATTATTTTTACAACACCCTGGACTGTATGTAATCACAGCTAGAGGAAATGAATATACTAAATATAACATCAGCTTATGATATTGATGTTTGAAGTTGCCTAAGTGACTAATTGTTGTGCACACGTCTAGCTCAGATACAGCCATTTTGAGTTATTACAAACATCTGCTTGATTACAAACACATGGGACCTCTGTGTGATATGTCTACTCATACTTTTTTGTTATCAGTATTTTGTTTCCTCTTGATAATGTGTCTATGTAACTGATGCGCATTATATCTACAAATGTGACTTCCATTGTGTGTTACTCTTTCTGTCTTATATTTACTGTAAAATAAAGCAGAAAAAATACAGACGTATGTATACAATCACAGGCATAGAAAGGTACCAAAAAGTTGAGGGGGGTGGGGGTGCACACACATTTGTATGTGTGTATATCTATATATCTATATCTATATCTATATATATCTATATCTATATCTATATACAGTCACTGAGAAATCCCTCTAAACTGGACACCCTAAGGACCAAGTAAAAAGTCTGTTTTAAGAGGTATCCGGTTTAGAGAGGTCCGTTTCTGCACAGATATTTAAAAAGGGACCATGAAAAACATCCAGTTTTGAGGGAATTCCGGTTTACAGAGGGTCCTGTTTTGAGAGCTTTCACTATATATATATACAGTCAAACTTCGTTTACTCGAAGTTGAAGGGGACGACGAAATAGTTTGAGTTTCAGGCAAAGTGAAACTGCATTGTAGTATTATCATTTCGTTGATATCGGAAGACACGTTTGCTGCTCCATCCCTGTCCCCAACATACAGATGTTAGCACATTCCTTTTCTGTGTATATGATAAATCCGATCAATTTGACGTACATCTCTATGTACTTTTATTGTATTTATTAATAAATTAAAATACTGGATGTCGATTAGCACTAAGTACGTTTGTTTACCAAATAAAAAATACACAATATAAATAGCAAAATTATTGTAAATCACAAAAATCATTTAAAAAAACCCTCACTAACAGTGGGACATAACATAACAAATCAAAACACTGTATTCCTGATTTCATGTTCTTACATGAAATTTTGTTTTTAACCCAGGTTGAAAGTGTACTTTGGGGGATACTAAAGTCAATAGCAATTAGTTTTTTTGTCTTTTTACCTGCCTCTACCACTATTACCGCTTTGTACTTCGTCTCGATGTCTTTTACCGTTAATTTTCTCTTCACACCGTTTCTTTCTGTCTCCAATCTGGCTATCCCCCCATTTCTGGGCCCTTCGCTGGATTGTTTGGATGACAAGAAAGCGTGACTATTAACCGATCTGGCTATCCCCCTGTTGCCGGGTCCTTCCCCAGATTGCTCGATCTCTGATGTATCAGTTTCTAACATAACTAAATGACTAGTAATGAATCATTTTGAATTCACACTTAAATAGCAAATAACAAATTTGACATGATTCACTCGTTTAAGAGAAAAAACAAACAGCGTTAATTGTTATTACAACAGTTCTTTGAAGATTACAAGACTATCCGTACTTTGTGTAATGAGGCCCGCTGCCATGTACAAACACCGACAACCAAATGCAGGCATGTAGGATCATTTCGTTCCGCATAGTCGGCGATCTATTATTCTGTAATTACCACGTGTATCATTGATAGCCGAGACCAGTCGGGGCACTCATGCTTGGCTTGGGTGACAATTAATTTTTCTTTAAAGTATTACCGGTACAGTTAAAAGGCTCAGTCACTCCACAAACTTCGAGTTTTTGAAGTGCAATATCCCTTAATTTTTTATGGTGGGACCAAAAAATTACTTTGAGAGATAGAGTTTTTCGAATGTTTGAAGTTTGAGTTATCGAAGGTCGACTGTATATAAATATATAAAAACCATCGCTGCTGCTACAAAGTGGGGGGTGGGGATGGGCATATGCCTCCCTTGCCCTCCCCCTCCAGCTTCCTAAGCCAGTGTATACAATAATACAATGAATATTTCATTGAATATTTTTTTTTATATATAAATTTCATATCAGATACATGTGGACAAATTATGTATTGGTAACAGCTGTAATTAATAAAGGATATTATTCAAATTATAGAATAAAATAATAGAATGAAATGCAAGTAAAGTGGAAAAAGAAGAAAACAACTCAAGTGTTAATTTGTTGCAACAACAGCAGCATTGCATTTGAAAATCATTTTACATGTGGATAACCTGCACTTGTCTCCTTTAAAAAAGCAAGTGATTATTATTTTTGTTTTTGTTTTGTTGCTTAAACACATTTTATTAGATCTTTATAAAATTTTAACAATATTCCTTTAAATTACAGTTTTTACCAATACTTCATTTTTTGGCATGTACACTGAGAGGCATAAATAACCCTATGGGTATTTTACACTATTTTCATATAGAAATGTTATATATATTGAGCATGCAGACAAATGACATATTGGTAACAACTGTAACCAGACCTGTCAACCCTCCCGGATTCCGCGGCAGTCTCCTGGTATTTGATCAAATCTCCATCCCCCGTGCAGGAGACAATTTCTCCTGTTAAATGACATTTTTTGTAAGCATATAAAAAAAATCGATCCCGTTTTGCCAAAATAAATAAAGGGAAGTAACTCATTCTCATTCGGAAAATGTCGACTACTTTCGCTTTCCAAGAATGTAAAAGGCCGAATTGTCCCGACTGTTTAACCTTCGCCGAAGTAAGACTTGTTTTTTGTTGAAAAAGCACATGGAGTTTATAAAATGATGTGTTATTATAGTGTTTGTTGTCATCGTAATGGCTATGAAGTGTGTTGCCGATAATTCAACAGGCTGTGTATTGCCATTCAGTGTTGCCATATATATAACTATCCAATTTAGTTCTAATAACACCTCTGAATTGTAAAATGTCTTCCCACTAGATTACATAATGCAACTATGACGAATCTGAAGTGCCAGACTCTGGCCCAGAGTTGACAGCGACGATACACATGATGCATGTTAAAGTCAGTCTGTAACTGAAAGAAGATTTTGTTCAAATCTAAAAACAAATTAAATTTTCAGTGAAGTACTCTTTGTGTTATGTATATGGATATGTCTCTCAGTATTTATATTATAACATTTCTATAAGAAAATATTTAATGAAATATCCATTGTATTATATATATATATGCCTCTCACAATATACCCTGTTGGTGGGCCCATTGGGCTATTTCTCGTTCCAGCCAGTGTTCCACAACTAGTGTAACATAGGCTGTCCTGTGGGATGGTGCATATAAAAGATCCCTTGCTGCTAATTGAAAAGCGTAGCTCATGAAATGGTGACAGCAGATTTTCTCTCTCAGTATCTGTGTGGTCCTTAACCATATGTCTGATGCCATATAAATGTGTTGAGTGTGTTGTTAAATAAAACATTTCTTTAGTATATGTGCAGGCTTTTTATGAGAAATCTTGTTTGATTCCTGTATTTAGATCCTCGAGCTACAAATAAGGTTGTGCCATTTTACTGCCTAATTTATGAAAGAAAAATACATGGGATTTAAAAATACACCAACTTTTTGCACTTTTTTAATTGTATAATTGTTGGTTTCTTACACCCCAGTTGGTGAGAACACCATTTGTTATTTTTGATAACATATACTTGTTTACACACGCACATATGTTAACAATTTCAAGACATACGACTGGCTGCTCCTAGGTGATGACCAGGTCACCAATGCCATACATCCAATGAAAATACGAAATCAATTACACTGTGACATATAGTTAACCTGACAATCATTTTTCTGTGACATGTAAGTTAGCTACAAGTGCAAAGGCTGTAAATAACTTTTAGTCGAAAACGATGTTAAAATTTGCTTAAAACCTGGTTTTTGAGGATATGTAAGAAATAGAATACTTAGTATCGTACCGTCATACAATTTCGATCGACATATGTTTTTGATAACTTTGTTTGCAACTGCATGTATCGCGAGATTATGCGAGATATTATGTCACTATCAGCCTGAACATAAACAACTAAGTGTGTTTTTTCTCTCAATATTAAAAATGCTTTAAGTCAAGCTGCCAACTTTGTTTTAATTATAATGCCATAAATAGTGTGCATGTTATCAGTTTTTCGTAATGCAAAATTTTGGTACTAATGAAATGCCTCACATAGCGAAATCCAGTTATCACAAATCCCTGCAAAGTTATCGTCTGCAACACCGATATCTGACCTGCCAAAGTTAGAGATATACCACGTGTATCATTACACTAAACAATAAAATTTATGGAAGGCTGGTTGGGTTACCTCATGTCATTCACAGCAAAGTTCTTTTCGGTAATTCTGGTGGGGGCATGTTTACATGTGCATTTACATTTACTACAAATAAGGGTGGTTTGGTGAAATTAGATTTTTTGAAAATACATGTATATAGTTCTGTATTGCTGTCAAAGTACTTAAGGTGACAATCTGAATTTTGGTGCCGTTAATACGTATAACAAGATGATTAGACATTAACCTATGATGAAAACCTAATGTAAATATGTTTTCAGTGAACACTGTTTATTGGTCTGAAAATTATTCAATATTTTTTACGAGTTACAAACATTTCATGATTTTATTTTCAAAAGAAGATTTTTATGTAAATTATTGCACGGAGTATAGACCCTACACTACCGTAACAAGGACAAAAATAGACAGCCAATGAAACTATCTAAAACATATGACGTTTGTGAAAATATAGCGGAAACACCTGTGCGACTTAGCAGCTAGTTTGTTTTGGATGAAAACTTGGCGTTCATGGGAAATTATCACTGTTTTTCACAATAAACTAATGTGACTTGAGAAAGGTAAAGTATTATTGTATGTACGAAGTATTGTTTTTATTATATTTTAATTTTTTGCTGATCATATCGAAAACATATGACGCCAGGATAATACATGAGTCATGTTCATTAGATATCATTTATCTTACAACTCGTTTAAAAATGTATCAAACTCGCTTTTGCTCGTTAGATACATTTTAAAAGTGGGGAATTACTGATGTTTTTATCTTGTGTTAGTTCATGAAGACTTCCATGTGTTACATGTATCTGTTAAGACAACTGCAAAAGGATTTCAAAAACATTTGGCTTATATGTAGCTAATTAAATGTTCCAATGTATCGTTTTTAATTTACTGAAGGCCTGCATCTACCATACAAAATGTTTCAGTATCTTGTGCAATGTTTCAGTAATAATTAAAAAATTACAGAAACCTGAGTCTTAAGAGCACCAAGACATGAATGCATGAATAGAGTTAATCCTGCACAGATTCCTGTTACTTGATGAGAGTTGTTTGAAGATCATGCGCTATAGTAACCGATGTGAATCTGATTATTACTTGTTACCATCTGTTATAACGGTCTGTGTTGTTTATTTACTGTATGTTCCCAGTATTACCCCAATGGCTGGCTTGTACAAATACGACTCTGTTAATGACATAAATGTGCCATATCTTGCTCGTATTACTGTCTGCAAATGTCAGAACGAGCAAGGTTCACCCGACTTAAATCATGCTCAGATTGAAACTTGGTTGCACTCGAGATCAAAACATATGTTGTTTGGAACTGATTGTTTTTCCAGAAATATTGTTAAAGTCTCTCACTCTGAGAACTGAATGAGAGTTTTTTGCTCCGGTGTATCACAAGTGTCCGTCGGCATCAGTGCAATTGATCTCAAGATGGCAGACATCTCATTCAGAGTTTTCGTTTTCGTTTTTTTTTCTTCCATTTTTTTCTTCAGAATCTGCATTCATAAATCAAATCCAGTATAAGAAGCAGCTAGTATTACAACCACCTGTCCACAAGACATTTCAAATATTTCCTTTCTGTTCACAGCCACGTGTATGAATTCCAGCCCCTGTGCATCCATGGTGCAAGCCACCCACTTGCAAAAAGCCATGTATTAGGTTCTTGGATGGCATTCATGCTGTACCTAGACTAAAATATTTGATGTTGCAGTAAAAAAACAAATCAGGACACAGCAATATTCTCCATGTAAACAAAAAAGCATGTTTTACCATTTTTTACTACCATTCAAGTCCATAGGAATCAGATGGGGCTGGGAGTGGGTGGATGGCCTGTGCCCTCCTGCTCGAGGAATTTTTTAAACTTTTTATGTCCTACTCTCTATAAATTATAAAGACAAAAATATTTAAATAATAGATTGACAGAATTTTAATTTAAGGAGTAGGTGTTCTGCACAGAACTCTCAGTCTGAAACTAATAAAATACTTCATCAGTATTTTTGTTCCTTCTATTTATGGAAAACAGGTTGGATTATTATTGTCAACTTGATAGGCACAATGATACTCAGACAACAATAAAAGTATCTAGGCTTCTATCATATCAGAGTTTGATGTAAGACTAATAATAATTGTTCAGGTTATATGTCAGTTATGGTAATCAGACAGTACTGAGAAAGAATGTCCATTTGTGCAAAAAAAATTAATTAATTAATTACTAAGAAAATAAAAACACTCCTGTGAAAACTCATTGGCCATTCCAGGCTTCAAAAGCTTACTTAATTTAACCAGTATTTTTAACAGCCTCAATTTATACTATACCAATATCTTTTTGATAAAATACTATACCAGTGTCCTTTTGATAACATACTATACCGATGTCATTTTGTTTATTTCATACACATAATAACATTTAAACAAATAGAAAAAAAGTAATTTTTTAATGTGTAGATCTACAATATTTGACTGAAAATCACTCATATGGCACTAAATTAGTTATCATTTAATCACAACAGTACTTACCGGTACATTTGTTTGCCACCTCTGACTGTCATTTGATCATTTTCAGTTTCATATTTAATTAAGCATGACTGATGATTTTTACTATCATTTGTTTATTCTGCAATTTGTAAGAAGAGATTAGAAACTATAATGTTGTTAGGATATCACTGCTTGTAAAAATAACAGAAGTTGAACTGTTCTTCATTACAATTATATCTTGGGTGCTATATAATATCTACACAACGTTTATAAAAATGAAACTTCATATTTACTTGACTGGTGATGTCAATGTGTTTGTTTCACTTGTGTTAAATAGAAATAAAAGAGCAACAGAACAGGTAAGGTCTTTATTCTTTAATATTAATCTTTATTAAAATGGTATTTGTATGTTGATCGAGGGGCAGGATTTAGCTAAACCAGTAGAGTGCTTGTTTGAGGTGCTTGTCGGTAGACTCATTCTCTGACTCAATTTCCCATCCTTCCATCCAGTGCCTCTGACTGGAGGGTTTTTTCTAAAGACTCAAAAATTACTAAATGTTTGACATCCAATAGCTGATGATTACTACACCAATTTGCTCTAGTGGTGTTATTAAACAAAACAAACTTTTAACTTTTTTGTACTTTGATTGGTATACTAATAATTAAAGGCAGTTTGAATTATTTTAGATGATCAGACAGCATAGAAAGTACATGTTACACATTTATAAATGCTTATTACTAGCCAAATGCGTATTACTAGCAAAATGCTTATTATAGAGGTAGTCATTTGAAGAGGTTTCTCCTTCTTGTGGAACTGTTTGTTTTTACATTAATCTGCAAATAGGAAGACGCAGAGGTTGGTAAGTGCCAACATCTTGCTAAATGCACAAGTATTGAATCTTGTGCTTTACACAGTCTCACAACCACACACATTCAAGTGTCCCATTGATAGCTCCATGCAATTAGCATCGCGCTTGCTGATCTGTCAATATTTGGGATCTTTTTAAGAGCAGTAATTTAACCATTTGAGCGGTTTTCATGGATTTCAAACCCATAGAAGATATCCAGAAGTAGGGACTCAACATTCATCAACAACCTGCTAGGCTAATTTTAGTTATATGTTCTAAACAAATATTTCATAGTAGATTAGAAAGTAGTTGTAGGTCAGTTAATTTTGTTCCTTAAAGGGACATACTATGCCATTGTAGCCATTCTATCTTTAGCCAGTAGAGCCTTTTTCATTTATTGAAAGTACAATATATTTACCTTTTTAATGCTTAGAATGTGAATAGATGAATATTTAATGCATTTTTTTAATTATCTTCCTACCGTAATCTTTGTAGTAGCTCATAATAAATTTTTGTCTACAACACATCAATTTTTTTCCCCTTTCCAACTGTCAAATTGAAATAATTATTGGGACAAAAGAGAATCTTAAATATTTTTAATGATGCCACTGATATAATGCTTTATATTTCAATATTTTTTATTACCCAGATGTATTACATTTCAGTAGATAAATGAAGTATTTTAACAGCTATAACTTCAGGATGGTCCTTGTAAAGAAAGCCTTTCATGAAATGTTTTCTGACATTTTTGGGGAGGGCAATTAGGTCCATCTGAGTATAGTAAAATAGCCTTCTGAAGTACACTAGTACACAAGATTTTTTTCATTCCATCTGGTGGTATTTGTGTACTGGTATGTATTGTTATGTCTGTGGCAAATACATGTAGTAGATATGTGGTAGCTAAAGGACAACTGCCAATTCCCCCAACCATTACCTTTTTGTGGTCTTACTAATCTCTAGTAATAATATTTGACATCATATTGCTAGCTAACTCCTCAATAAATCCTATCCCCCTTCCCTCGTCCAATCCAAAAGGGTTAATTATGGCTATGTGTTGTATACAATCAAACGAATGACCGAATTTCAGATTGCTGTTATTAAATCACAGTATTTACATCCATTAGAACTGTTATGTTCATTAGATGTGTCAATCATTAATTAACAAACAGATCCTTAACTGGATGCTGATAATCATATCATTATGTGTTGGCAGTTAAGAGTGCCACATGAAGCTTGTCAGTTAATCAGAGATATGATGCCTTCAGATTAGAACTTGATTAATTACACAACCATCCTTCTGTTGATTCCCAAAACCACTTTCCATAATGAGCTTAATTGCGTCTTGTAAAAGCTATTTACATCAACATAAAGCTGCTGCTTTAAGAGAGATAATGCTACCAAAATTGGCTTCTTAAGCTGTTTGTCAGTATTATTATCAAACAATTTAACTGTTGCATGGTGTACATTTGTTGTAGCAGTTAAAATGTTCCAAAGAACTAAGCTTAAACCGTAACTTAATTAGAAAACAAGTAAAACAAAAAAGCTGGTAGTTTGTATTTGATTATTGTCAATAAATGCAGTTAAAATGCTCAGATCTTTTTGTATGTTGAATAACTAAAATACTGAAAAATACTATCTGATAGTGAACATTTTTAAGCATTTTAATGAGGAATACAGACTTAATATGATTTAAACAATAAAGCCTGTATTAGAACTATATTAACAGTGACATTTTTACAGAACAAAATGCTGGACCCAAATTAATAATAATTAATCTTAAATATAAATAATCAGTCACAAATCTAACAAACCTTTTGCCATAAACTGTATCTCTGAACAAGGCAAACTTGAAAGGGTATTTTGGCATAGTTGTGATTGCTTTTGTGCCTCATCTGTAGGACTGCCTTTCTTCAGGAGATAGGGATGGGATTTAGCATAGTTGGTTGCGTGCTCGCTTGAGATATTTGCGTCACAGAATCAAACCGTCTTGGTGGATCAATTCAGCTGATTGTTTTTTTTCTTGTTCCAACCAGTGCACCACAACTGGACAAAGGCCATGGTATGTGCTTTCCTGTCTATGAGAAAGTACATATAAAAGATCCCTTGCTGCAGTAGGTTTCCTTTGATGACTGCGAGTCAGAATTACTAAATGTTTGACATCCAATGTGCTCCAGTGGTGTTGCTAAACAAAACAAAACAGACTTCTTCTTCAGGAGACTGCCACACCTAAGACTGATTTAATAAATCAAAACTTGCACAGTTAAAGTTTGTTTTGTTTAACAACACCACTAGAGCACATTTATTTCTTAATCATTGGCTATTGGATGTCAAACAGGTAATTTTGACATATAGTCTTAGAGATGAACCTATTACATTTTCCATTAGTAACAAGGAATCTTTTATATGCACCATCCCACAGACAGGATAGCACATACCATGGCCTTTGATATACTAGTCATAGTGCACTGGCTAGAATGAGAAATAGCCCAATAAGCTCACCGACAGGGATTGATCCCAAAACGACCAGGCATAAAAACTTGCACACAAAGCAATAAAGGATCTTACAATATACAACAATGTACCCTGAACAACAAACAGTGACATATCTTATGTTTATTGTCTTAGTAGGATATGTTTATTGTCTTAGTAGGATATGTTTATTGTCTTAGTAGGATAACCATAAACTCATTTTGGGTTATCTAAAGGATGATTACAAATTTATTGCCATTGTTTGAAACTTGTAATGCTAATATTTGTGCACATTCTTCTGAGTGTGGAATGTGGACATGCCATGAAATATATTTACATTATAGCTGTCCATTCTGAGATTATAGTGTAGTATCTGTTGCCATCATAAAATATATTTACATTATAGCTGTCCATTCTGAGATTATAGTGTAGTATCTGTTGCCATCATAAAATATATTTACATTATAGCTGTCCATTCTGAGATTATAGTGTAGTATCTGTTGCCATCATAAAATATATTTACATTATAGCTGTCCATTCTGAGATTATAGTGTAGTATCTGTTGCCATCATAAAAATAGGAAGGAACAATTACTGTTACATTTATTTCTCATTTCAATGTTTTAATGATACAGAATTCCTACCATAAAAAAATACATTATTCCACAATGTTACTGAAGAAGGAAAGAAATAATTGGCAAAGAGCTTAGCTAGCATTGCTACAATAAGTGCTCAAGTAATCATTCAGTGTTATATAAATAGTATGGATTCGTAAATTCCATCAAAATATAGATGTAACTGCACACATTTTTTGAGAGCTTATACTAATATAAGGTCTGTTTTAAGTTTATTTTGAGCATAATTTCAATTTGGGGCGGGATGTAACCCAGTGTTAAAGCGCTCGCTCGCGTAGGTGGGCCCATTTAACTATTTCTAGTTCCAGCCAGTGCACCATGACTGGTATATCAAAGGCTGTGGGATGGTGCGTATAAAAGATCCCTTGCTTCTAATGGAAAAATGTAGCAGGACCGGCCTCGATGGCGTAGTGGTTAGCCATTGGACTACAGGCTGGTAGGTACAGGGTTCGCAGCCCGGTACCAGCTCCAACCCAGAGCGAGTTCTCAAGGGCTCAATGGGTAGGTGTAAGGCCACTACACCCTCTTCTCTCTCACTAACCAACTAACAACTAACCCACTGTCCTGGACAGACAGCCCAGATAGCTGAGGTGTGTGCCCAGGACAGCGTGCTTGAACCTTAATTGGATATAAACACGAAAATAAGTTGAAATGAAATGAATGTAGCAGGTTTCTTCTCTTTGACTATGTCAGAATTAAACAAAACAAACCCTTTTTTTTCTTCTTTTTTTTCAATTTGGAAATGTTCCCTTGGAAATGTTCCCTCAGAAATGTTCTGTTCCAAGTAGTCAATGGATCTTTGCACAGAATACATCATTTTTCTTTATGTGCAACTACAAGAATTTTCTTCAGACACTGAACTGTATTATTGTGCAGTTCCTGCATGTCTTCTGATTGGGTAAACTTGTGAAAGTGCGTGGTATTCAGATCATGTTGCATAACATGCTATGTTAACTAGATGTTTATAGACTCCAAGAAGCTACTACCTGGGGTGAAGTTGTTCCCATCAAAGAATTCCCCTGAAGCAGAAGATAAGGTCAAACAGTTCCAGTGCCTCTTGTTAAACACTTGAGCTACTTAGTGCTGATGGTGTTGGCTTGTTTACCTCTCAAACACACAGGAACATCACTCCTGGAGAGCTGTGACATCACACGATGCACAGATTCCATCCTTACAGAACATCATGTAATTCTGTGGTTAAGAGCCCATTCCAGAGGTTAACAGTTTGTTTTGTTTAACGACACCGCTAGAGCACATTGATTTATTAATTATTGGCTATTGGATGTCAAACATTTGGTAATTCTGACATAGTCTTAGAGAGGAAACCTGCTAAATGTTTCCATTAGCTGTAAGGGATCTTTTATCCAACAGGATAGTACATACCACAGCCTTTGATATACCAGTCGTGATGCACTGGCTGGAATGAGAAATAGCCCAATAGAGGTTCAGTGGGTTGATTGATCTTGGGTATGTCAGTTCCCCTCTGTAGACTTATTTTGTTATTTCGCATTCCAGCCAGTGTTTAATGATTGGTATTTCAAAGGCCATGACATATTCATTCCTGTGGTTTCAGAAATACCACCTTTGGTAGCATTGCTTGTGGTGCTAGATTCATATCTCAGTAGGAGAGGGATCTAGTGCACTTGCCTGAGGTGCTTATGGCGAAGAAGCAAATCCCCTCAGTGAACTCATTCTCTAAGTGTTTTTTCCCCATCCCAACAAGTGCCCCATAACTGGCATATCAAATGCCATGGTATGTGTTGTCCTGTCTGGGAATGTGCTTATAAAAGATTCCTTGTTACTGATGGACAAATGTTTGACATCCAGTAGCCAATGGTTAACTGATCAAAGTGCTCTAGTGGTGTCGTTAAACAAAACTTCTTTTTTTCATATCCCAATAATAGCTCTAACCAAAACTGAGTTTTCATTTGGAGAGACTGGTGTAAAATTGTACTACAGGTAACAACTAATATAACCACTAACCATTATGACCTCTGCCTCTGGCACCCATGGGCAGACAGCTCAGATAGCTGATCGCAGATGTATATGTATGTATGCTGAGAAAAGTGTCCTGAAAAGTGTACTTGAACCATTAATTGATATAAACACAAAATTACCTGAAATAAAAAGGAAATGCATTTTGGAAAGATGCTTATGAAAAATCTTACAAAGATTTTTTTTTCTCCTATAGATAAATGTCAACTTAAGTAACAAATATTATTAAGTTTATTACACAAAATCGAAATCCAGACTAAGCAGGTTCTTTGTATAATATATTCATAAATATACTGTCCACTAATTCCATTACTACATGTTGATTTCTTTGTCAAATTAAGTCCTTGGTCTTATGATTACTGACCAGTCTTATGATTACTGACCAGAAGAAAATTGCTTAACTGAGCGCATTGCCCTGCAAATAACTCTTTCTATAACCAATGACCTTCTGCTCAAGTCCAAATAAATGGAAATTTCCACTAGCTTGGTATTAAAGTACCAACGCTGCCACATGCATACACTACATATTGACTGACCAGAATTTCTTTTATCAAATTGTCCATAAAGTTCACATTTTCTTCATCTTCTCTAAATCTGATAAGCCTATTTTAATAATACTTCACAGAAATAATAACTGAGTTGTGTTGATTTGAAATTATATGTCAAAAAAAAAGAGGAAGAAACATATGGGTTATTTTTAATGGTATTGTTTTACCACATTTCAAAGAACTGATATATACACACACACACACACACACACACACACACACACACATACATATATATATATATATATATATATATATATATATATATATATATACATATTTGTCCTGTCTTTAAAATCAGTCCTAGCTCTGCCATTCACCATATTAGCCAGCAATTAATAAATTGGTGGGAAAAAATTGGTGTAATGACTGATATTTTATTGAAAATAATTTTGAATTTTTTGGAGATAATTTGATAAAATGTTCTGCTCTCCCAGAGCCTGGAAAATGTATGAAAAACCAATTCCTTCAGGGTAGGTTTTCTAAAGGTCAGTAGGTAAACTGCTTGCCTCATGTGCTCGTGTCATAGGATCAACCCCCCTTTGGCAGATCCATTGGATTCTTCACCATTCCACAAGTGCCCCACAGCCAGCATATCAAAGGCAGTAGTATAAAGTTTGTTTTCAATATGACACCCACTAGAGCACATTAATTCATTAATCATTGGCTATTGGATATCAAGCATTTGGTAATTTTGAGACATAATTTTAGAGATGAAACCTGTGACATTTTTCATTAGTAGCAAGTGATATTTTATATGCATATCCCACAGACATGACACCACATACCACAGCCTTTGATATACCCGTTGTGGTGCACTGGCTAGAACAGAAATAGGCTTAATGGGCACTCTGATGGGGATCGATCTTACATCACAGACCCCAGCCATGTATCATATGAGTTATTTACCACATGGCCATAAAGGCAGTGGTATGTGCTGTCTTGTCTATTAAAAAATCCCTTAATGCTAATGGACATTTGTAGCAGGTTTCCTTGGAACACTGCCTATATAACTGGGATCGGTGCCTTTAATATGTTTAATTAATTATATCCCTTGTGGTAGTTACCACTTTCACATGCGCTGCACTAACTTAATTTGTACTGCATTCAGCCATGTTAGTGAGTACATTGTACTGACATGAATAGTTCATGGGGAAATTAGGTATTATCTGCTGTCAGGACTTGTTTGTCAAAGTCACTGTTAGTACATTTGCATTAATGTACTTACATGACCTGTGACGTTTTTTTCTATTGTTCAGTTACCAAGTGGAGCCTCAGTAAACTGAGAAAGTCGAAAAAAATAGTCTAAAGAATATACAGCAAAATATATTTGTGTAACACAAAAGTGAGAGAACAACAAAACAAAAAACAAAACAAAAAACAAAACACAAAAATATCACAGTAATAATAACTTCACAGGCAATTTATAATACACACATATTTTACTTTTATAAAGCAGTTATTTTGTCACAGAGAAACCTGATAGATTTACTTGAATATTTATATTAAAAAAATAAATATTTATATTAAAAAAATAATAAAAGGACGGAAAACATTAAATATTCATCATCTTGTGTATGTGCTCTACATATTATTTCTTAAATTACTACTAATATAGTTTTTAACTTCAACAATTATAAAAAGAAGAGAGTTAAATCAACTGTTTTCTTTTCTATTAAAATTGTACAGATAATGAGTGTTATTTTGTCTTTATTTATTCACTCTTTAAATGAATTGTCTCCACATGTTTGCCACAACAAATTAATTAAGTTGCCACAGAGGAGCTTGACAGCAACAATGTGCACATAGCCGCAAGATAAAATCCTTACCTTTTAAATTATCTCCTGAATACCTGAACAAACTACAGGTGAAGGCTGCCAGGCAGGAAGGTGAAGGCCAGTGCTGTACATTTCCACAGTCCATTGATTTTTCTCTTGGGTCATCCAGTTTATATATAGCCCCACAGTTGTCCTTTGCATATATTCAAGCGGGTCATGTGAGCTGTAGTTGGCAAATTGTCGCCAGTTACAAAGTCTATCTGTGTTCACTTGAAAATGGAAAGTTCTTTGTATTAAGCAGCAGATATGTTGTGATGGTCTTATCTTGTGGCCGGATTCATGCATGACACCTGCAGGTAATCACAGGTTAGTTACATGCACACAATACCTGAGTTTTCAGCTATCACTATAGAACGTGTTATTGTTTGTTTTGTGGTATGTGATCTGATTGTTGTATTAGTTGTCCTATTTTAGTTTTATGTATTATCTTTAGCTCCAGCAGTAAATGGGTGATATTACATGCTTATATATAAACCTGTATGAAGATATACATGTACCTGCAGCTAACTTTAACTTTTTTATATCGTAGTATCATCTATGTTGTACATGTGTGACAGTAGAAAAGTAACTGGTGGGCAAGAGCTCCACCCGTTCCCCCCATCATTTATAATAGTTTAGGGTTAGGGTTAGGGATAGAGTTAGGGTTAGGGTTAGGGATAGAGTTAGGGTTAGGGCCCCATGCCACACTTTTCTATATATACCCTATCAAAAAGTCCCTCTTTAGATCGATAACTAATGGGGGGAACGGGCGGTACACTTTCCCTTTCATGGCATATAAATCACATTTTAATAAACATCATGCACTCAATAATTGCAGATAAATAAAATAGTAATACTGGTAGTTACAATGGATTTCTTTATAATTTATTTGTTTAATTATGTATGGTAGGGCTCTAATTTATGTAAAATACAAAAAAAGTTTGTTAAAGTTTGTTTTGTTTAATGACACCACTAGAGCACATTGTCATTGATTTATTAATCATCGGCTATTAGATATCAAACATTTGGTAATTTTGACATATAGTCTTGGAGAGGAAACCCGCTACATTTTTCCATTAGTAGCAGGGGATCTTTTATATGCACCATCCCACAGACAGGATAGCACATACCACAGCCTTTGATAAACCAGTCGTGGTGCACTGGCTGGAAGAAGTGCAAAATACAAAGACCAGTACAGTTTGATTTAATTTATCGTTTTTGCTATTAATAGATATTGCCTATTATGGAACACATTCATTCATTGTGACTATTTTCATGATTACATTTACATCCAATAAAGGTTAAAGCACACTGTCCTGCTATCTGCATGAGCTGTCTTTCCAGGACAGTAACTTGTAGTCAGTGTAGTGGCTAATTTACATCTACCCATGGAGTCGTTAAAACTTGCTTTGGGTAGGTGCTGGTTCTCGGTTGCAATCTCAGTACCTATACCAGTTTGGCAACAATATTCAGAATGCAGAGTTAAAAAAATACATACATTTGTCAGCGTTCTGCTTATATGGTAAACTAAATGTATTATATCTCAAACTGGAATTCTGTTAATATGTCAATTTCGCTATAATTGTATTCGAATGTAATATATATTGTATGTATCTATGGTAAGATCTATATTAAAATTAAATATAAATAACATCACCATTGCAGCTTTAAAACATGTATTTTTGTGTGTGTGTGTATGTGTCTGTATGTGTGTGTGTGTGTGTCTCTGTGTGTGTGTGTGTGTGCGCGCGCGCACATCTGTGTGTATGTGTGTGTGTGTCTGTGTCAGTGTGTCTGTGTGTGCTTACATTCCTGTCTGTGTGTGCTTCTATGTATATGTACATAGACACACCATTATCGGGGCTTATGGAATTGTTTATGACCATCATGTGAATCAATATGGTTTAAAAGTGGTACTGTAATACTGATATAATTGATCTGCCCTTAACCGATGGGCTAGGTGTTATATACTCTTTTCACAAGTCGGTCTGTCAAATAATACTATTTTCTGAACTCTACAATAGTCATTGTTTTATACAAGAAACGATTCCCAGCAAACTACCAGCGTGGACAAGCAGTGATTGTTAGGATCTATTATAACATCATTTGACAGGAAATTACTCTTTGTACCATTTAATGTTTGACATCCCATAGCCGACGATTAATAAATCAATGTGCTCCAGTGGTGTCGTTAAACAAATCAAACTTTAACTTTGTACCAGTTATATTGAACTTGATGAATGTTGATAACTTTGATATGTATTATACCATTTTAAAAAGTAATATAGATAAATAGTTATTATTGTCTGGCTTTTGTTCTTTTTTTGACAAATATTGGAGATAAGGATAAATAATCCTTTGTACAAAATATCAGTAAAACATAAACCCATGAAATGTAATTGTATAAAATTATCACATAAGCATGCATGCATGCATGTACATATAGACAAACTTTCAAGATCTCTGTGCCAAGAAGCCAGTGCACCACGACTGGTATATCAAAGGCAGTGGTATGTACTACCCTGTCTGTGGTATGGTGCATATAAAAGAACCCTTGCTGCTAATCGAAAAGAGTAGCCCATGAAGTGGTGACAGCGAGTTTCCTCTCTCAATATCTGTGTGGTCCTTAACCATTTGTCTGACGCCATATAACCGTAAATAAAATGTGTTGAGTGCGTTGTTAAATAAAACATTTCTTTCTTTCTTTGCCAAGATTTTTGGAACCATGAACACACACAGGCATTACAGTTAGTGCAATATATGACGTCTCTCCCTCTGCATGGTGACATTTGATTTATATAGTCATATAAACATTAATAATTGTGGACAACTTGACCATTCAAAGACCTTTGTTATGTTTGTCTTCAACTGTGATAAACCTATACATCTACTGATAGATTTGCATGTTCTTATACTTCAGTTTGACCCACATTTATTATGAACTGGGTTGTTTATGACTCACATCACTGTAATAGTACCTTCAAGGAAGCTTAACCTATTTTATATACAACCTTTGGTGTGACTATTTTAAGTACATTTATTTATTTATTTATTTATTTGGTGTGACTGTATTTTTAAAATTTAAATACATTATATTTAAATTAATATAATCATACAGCTGGACTATTTTAGAGCATTGAAAAGCAGAAAGGGGGAAAAATGAGAGAGTGAGAGAGAGAGAGACAGAGAGAGAGAGAGAGACAGATCTCGAGAGATAGAGAGAGATACACAGCCGGATGGAGAGGAAGAGAGATAGTGTGTGTGTGTGTGTGTGTGTGTGTGTGCGTGTGTGTGTGTGTGTTCTTCCATTTGACAATGCATTTTTCTGCTATGTTGAAGTTTGGGAGGTACAAACCCCCAGCACCCTCCCATTAGATCTGCACCTGTTTATGGAGTATGCCATGCTTCTCCAAGAACATTTTCTCTGACTTTCTCTGTTACTACTAACTGTGTTGTTAGTATAGTGTTACGTGTCTGCTGTAGAGGCATAAGAAGGATCTTCCCATGCTGTTTGTAGCTGATAATCTTCTTGGTTAATGGTGGGGTAATCTTGGCATGGATCAAGTGGGATTCACTCACTTCTGTACAGCACCTTTTTACAGTCTGTATTTCATACGGTTTAAAAAATAAACAATTCTTTAATTAAGGGTTAAAATTACAAAAGGTATTTATCCCTTTAGTGATGTGTAACTTACCGGTAATAATAAAATACCACATGTCGAGGACAGAACCTCTGTTCTCCACAGAAGGGCGGGATGTAGCCCATTGGTAAAGTGCTCGCTTAATGCGCAGTCAGTCTAAGATTGAACCCAAGTTGGTGGGTCCAGTGAGCTATTTCTCATTCCAGTCAGTGCACCATGACTGGTATATCAGAGGCTGTGGTATGTGCTATCATGTCTGTAGGATGTTGCATATAAAAGATCCTTTGCTACTAATGGAAAAATGTAGCAGGTTTTTTCTTAGACTATACATCAAGATTATGAGAAGTGTGAAGGAGAGGCCACCACCCCAATAAAAAAAAAATCTGGCTGTGCCAGTGCTTAGCTAAGTGATGGTGGAAACAAAGTAGAAGTTTGCATCAGATGTACAGGGAAATCCCGGGGTTACATGTACCTGTCACAGCTAAATATAGTGTGGCTTGTGCCATCACAGTTGAGAAATTCTGCAATTTTGGTATCGTGGCCACAAAAGAGCGGAGTTGTCATAACTTTGTGGTGTGCATGGCTGTAACCATGCAGTGGATAATACAGCTTTGTCCTGTCACAGCTTATAACCATGCTCATTAAACTGGTCCCTAGGGCCTAATTCAGTAAACTCTCGCAATGTTGCGATCTCGCAGTGCAATGCTAAAAGACTTGCAAAGAGGATGCTTTGTTGTCTAGCAGAGCCTAAGAGAACTTTGTGAATTAGGCCCCTGGTCTGTAATTTATGGTAACCCAGGCTTATGTGCAGGGGAAGGGTTTCGGGAGTCGAAACCCCTCCCTGCTCAAGAAAGGTTGTTTTTTTCAATATATTTTCCAGGGAAAGCATGATTCAACCCCCCTATAAACTTCACTTGCCATAGTCTAGATGTCTGTTTAAAACCGATTTCACTGTGTGTTGATTAGTTGTTGTTGTACGCATTCAAGGTCTATACATGCATCTCATGTTTTATGTAGATGTATTTATCGAGACACTCAGTTAAGTTCCCAGTGTATATACCTGGTATACAGGAAATGTTTGATGGTAGAAAGTAATATTATTTAGGGTACGGGTCATATATAGTGGTAAATGATTGACATGGCTTAATTTGGTTGTGTACGTATTGCACACATTGCACATATTTGCAAAAAAAAATTGTATATAGGCCTATATTTATTACACCGCAGTGGAAGAAATACCCATATGATAGTTATCGTCTCTTCACATATGAAAATACGTCTTTTGATAGGTCATGACCTCTGACCATGTGAACAACACAGGGCTCACACATTAGCCAATGACTAAATTTTGTAGTCATTTTGTACCAAAAATAACAATTGGCTAATTTGGCACTGTACAGGGCAAGCCCTGCAACAGTGTCGCACAGTACAACTCTGCATAGATGTTATGCGAAAAGTGTGTACGTGCATGGTTCTTTCGATTCATAGTTTTAAATTGGAAAAATACTTGCTGTCAATTCTTATAATTAATGTTAGCAGCATAATTTAACAAAATATATATTTTAGTTTAGCTTTGAATAGGTTTATAATATTGTTTGTGTAAACTTCATTGATAGATATGTGGCATAGAAATGCAGTTTCATTCTTTTTCTTCTTCTTCTTTTCGTTCCTTCTTGTAATGATATCACAGGCAGATGTTTGCTGCCAGAATGAATCTCACAGTGACACGGAGGGATTCCTGGCAAAGTTTCATTGGTAAATAGGTGAATGAAGTAGCTACAACATGACATTTTGTTAAAATGTAATTGTTCAGATCAGTTGTACTAATTGTATGGGAACATGGACAAAAATACTGGAAAGTCATGAAGCTTGTAACAAAACAACAAGACATGTTAATAAACTTTGTAAAGAAGAATCCTCTATTTTATAATGTGTATTGTAGAGAGTATTGAAATAAACTTACAATCACCAACACATTGACGAAAACTGCTGGGCCAATGGACACGGAGGGCCTTGAAGCAATCGAAAATGATGATAAATACAAATGATATAAAGTTTGTTTTGTTTACCGACACCACTAAAACACATTGGTTTATTAATCATTGGCTATTGGATGTCAAATATTTAGTAATTTTGACATATAGTCTTAGGAAACTCTCTACATTTTACAATTAGTAGCAAGGGAACTTTTATATGCACCATCCCACAGACAGGATAGCACATACCACAGCCTTTGATATATCAATCATGGTGCATTGGCTCAAACGAGAAACAGCCCACCAGCGGGGATTGATCCTAGACCGACCGCGCATCAAGTGAGTACTTTACCACAAGAAATTATGTGTAGAATTGTTTTAATAAAAGCAGGCGTAACTGAAAAAAGCCTCTAGTATTACTATGCCCAGATTTGTTTTAAACAAGGTATATATAGATCTAATTATTGTATTTTTATTAATATATATATATTTTTTTAATATTTGCTTATATACCTATTTCTTTGAGTCATTTGTGTATAATGCGTGGTGCCAAAACCTATGACCAATATACTCATTAAGCTTTCAAGGTCATAAGATGATTTAAATAGTGAGAATTCTGGCACAAGTCATTAAGGCAAAACCTCCAAAGAATTGCTAACCAATTGATCTTCCGTGGTTTGGTATCTCAAAGGTGATATGTTTAGTGTCGTGCCCACAAACTGGACTAACAGATAGTGATGGCACTGACACTGTAATATATTTAGTATTAGCTGGGGTATGGTGGAGATCAATCTCTCCTGTGTTATTTTCACATGCCATGATCCATGGCCAAGTCATGTAAAATACATTAGATATATTCCAGTTGCTACATTTTAAACGATCGAGCAGTGAATTATGCTTATTGTTAATGATTAAATGCTTTTTAATGTTTTATGATGCATTAGGTTTAGCTGTAAAAAAATGCATACATGAATTATTTACATATATAGTGAGAATAGCTGACAGGTAAAGGCCTACTGCCTGTTTGCCAATCTACCTCATTTATTGAGTGAATATTATTTTAAAAGGTGAAGCCGTTAGACATATGCATATACTATTTTTTTACTTCCAGATGCTGAGGCTTAAAAACATTTTTTAATACTATTCTACAATCAATAGGGTTATAATTTTTAGGGGCCACTCGATATATAAACTAGTTCTCAGAAAGTGTATGGTGATATATATCACAATTGGATTTTTGTATTACAATTAATTGGACTCCATTTGGAATGACTGTTAGAAGAAATAATAAATTTTAGACAATAACCAACAATAACTACAGAACATTTTGATGTCCAGAAATGCATTGGTTAATGAGATATAGTTCTAAGCAAGAAATTGTAGGTAAATTTTAATTTTAATAATGTAAAAATATTTTATTTATCAAAAATCTTTACAAATGGCTACAATCTCTGGATAGTCCCTTTAAGTGGTAAACTAGTAATATTGCCCACCTCTAGTATATATACTGTTACTGGTCTTTTGGTAACCATGAATATATAATACATGTACCTGTGTATAGTACCTGTACAAGTAATCCAAACACTTCATCGTGTAACAAATGAATCAACTTTTTCATTCTGTTTTATTAAAATAAGAAATGTTTTGTTTAAGAACACACTTTACGGTTATGTGGCATCGGACACATGGTCAAGGACCACACAGATATTGAGAGAGGAAACCCGCTGTCACCATTTCATGGGCTACTCTTTTTAATTAGCAGCAAGGGATCTTTTATATGCACCATCCCACAGACAGGATAGTACATACCTTGGCCTTTGTTACACCAGTTGTGGAGCACTGGCTGGAACGAGAAATAGCCCAAAGGGTCCACTGACGGGGATTGATCTTAGACCGACCGTGCATCAAGCGGATGCTTTACCTCTGGGCTATATCCCGCACCTTATTAAAATAAACCAATATCCTGTTTCCAGATATTTCATAGTTACTAATAAATAAATGAAAATAAAAATAATGGTTATATGTTGCACAGTGACATGAGATCAAAAGATTTACAAATGTCTG
Source organism: Gigantopelta aegis (assembly GCF_016097555.1). Taxonomy (NCBI): domain Eukaryota; kingdom Metazoa; phylum Mollusca; class Gastropoda; order Neomphalida; family Peltospiridae; genus Gigantopelta; species Gigantopelta aegis. Next base: position 84,539,786 of record NC_054702.1, read on the forward strand.
AACCTTTCATGTGGCAGTAACTAACTTGCTCCAAGTTCATCAAGCCAGAGTTGAATTTAACCTTGGGTTGCACAATCACAATGACTGTGTGGTGAAGCACTCTTGCTTCATTGAGTTACTAGCCGATTATGAATAGAAACTGTGCACTGAACTTTATTGCCATTGTTATAGGTTTGTTTAGACTGTCAAATCCTCGATTCACTGGTACAGTAACCACACTAATTATAAAACTGTCCTGCATTCAGCAATAGTTGACATTGTGGTTGTTTCCCAATGTGGTCATTTGGTGTGAAATGCATAGATTAGTTAGCAAATGTTTTTCTCTGTTTGGCTGAATTCTGGCCTGGTTTACTAAAACAGATCTGTATCTGTATCTCGGGACTGGCCTCGGTGGTGTCCTGGTTAAGCCATTGGACATAAGGGTTGCAGAGTTCACAGCCCGGTACCGGCTCCTACCCAGAACGAGTTTTAATGACTAAATGGCCACTACACCCTCTTCTCTCTCACTAACCGCTAACAATTAACAGCTAACCCACTGTCCTGGACAGCTGAGGTGTGTGCCCAGGACAGCATGCTTGAACCATAATTGGATATAAGCACGAAAATAAGTTGAAATGAAAAAAAAAAGTATCTTGTGACATTGCCCAGTGGTTAAGTGCTCTTTTGATGCACAGTCAATCCATTTTGTTATTTCTCATTCCAGCCAGTGCACCATGACTGATATATCAAAGGCCATGGTATGTGCAAGATCCCTTGCTACTAATGGAAAATAAACTTTTTCTGATGAGATCAGAGGTTGTGCCCGTTACAGACATGCTTGAACTTATAATTACATGTATAGTATAAGCAAGTTAATAGTTCTGTATAAATGTATTTTAATGCAAGTTGGGTATTACATTCAGATATATTTTATGGCCGCAAATTGTAATAATTTTGTTTTAGGTAGCTGGGTAACTTTTGTTTGTTGTATCTGTCAGTTAATTCATTGTTTTGCATGCATGATCACTGTATGTTACAGAGTAAATAAAAAGTAAATTACTCTTTGCTATGCTCTCTATATTTAATACCCATATGGTTAAAAAATATGTTAGTTCATATCGAAGTATTATACATCCCACTTGAATGTTAATGCCTTGGTCACAAATGGCCTGCGGCGTATTGGCGGCAGCCATAAGTCCCCAAAATTGCCATAACCGTGCGGTGGCCGCACGATAGAATATGGTAGCCGTGAGGTGATCTCAAGGTTTTTTGCTTGTCGCAGGGGCTTACGATTTTTTAAATTTAACATTAAACTTTTTCGGAAATTGCAAGACCGTAGGCCGCAACCCCGCCGCATGTAGTATCGCAAGGTCACTGTACGGTGGCCGTGAGGTGACCCTCAAGGTCACCTCATGGTTTTTACCCTGTCCGGTGTGCCTAGAAAATCGTACAGCAGCCGCAACTACCGTGAGGCCTCCTTACTGTCTTGCGGCCTCCTTGAGATGGCCGTACAATGTTCTAAATATTGTACGGCGGCCGTGCAGTGACTTTAGGGCTGCCGTACGATGGCCTAACGGCAACCGTAGAGTTGGCGGTCGCCGTACGATCATCTTTCTAAAGAGGTATATATTGTGTGCTGTAAAACTAGCCGTGAAGGTGCCTCGCGGTTTGTTAACTAGCACCTTGCGGTCTCCTCACACATTTTGATTTCATCACTTTTACGAATGCCGCGCGGACCCTGTAACATTTGGGAATGCTGCTTCCAGGGCCCGCAAAGCCATACGATTTGTAAAAATCCTATCTACAAACCGCAGACTGCAGAACCGTGCGGCGGCAGCATCATATGTGACCTAGGCATAAGTGGGACATAACGACGTCATCTATTGGCACACAACAACCTTAGTGTGACATCATAAAAATTATATCAGTGATATTAATTAAAATCAATTATGGGTAATAAATAGGATATTACACTCGCTACCACTTCATATCATGTTTATGTTCCTCATGAAATAATTTTCATTGTCACAATTTAAAATTAATTTCACTCAGGACATTAACATGATTTGAAATAGAAGCTTATTTAATATCCTATAAATATGATAATTACTAGAACGCACATAACGTATTAACATCCAAGTCCACTTTCGTATCATCAAGTACAGCTACATATAGCGTACAGGATATCCTGTTCACACTACAATATGAAGATGAGAACATTTTAACACTTGTATTTTCCTCTCGTTTCTCTCTGGCACATCTAGGACATCTTTAACTGTCATGCATGGATGGTTGTTAATATTTTGCTAATGCCTGTAATTTTACAAAAAAAATTATCCAGTTGAGGTTAGTGTACAGTTAGAGTATTTACTGTTCCTTTGGGGCTGTTCTAAAACTGGTTACATGAAAGACGAGGGAGACAAAGTATTGTATATTCACTACCCTTAAAATTAAATTTTATTTAAAGAAAGTATAAATAGAGATAAAATTGCAGCCGACCTACCAGGCACAAAACTTGAATTATGAAGCCACTCACCTCCCCTGTTTATAGCAGCCCTTATTATTTGAAAGTTAATAAAAGTTAAGGATCTTTTGTTTAATCACACTACTAGAGCACATTGATTTATTAATCATCAGCTGTTGGATGTCAAACATTTGGTAATTTTTTCATTAGTAGTAAAGGATCTTTTATATATGCAAACAGGATAGCACATATGACTTTTGGTGTACCAGTTGTGTGCCACTGGTTGGGATGGGCAAGAATGACCAATGGTTTTGAAAAGGAGATTTGATTGTATGCTTTTTATTCAGTTTTATTGTATACTGTACTTCAGGTGAGAGCTCTACTGACTGAGCTAGTACACACCTACCTTCTTAGTAATGTGGGAAATATTTGACGTGTGGATACCATGAAAATGTGATCTATTGTTCTGCCTTAGGACAAGGTTGATGTAATCGAACTTTTGTTATTTTCCATTACAACTCACATTAAGAACATCAGTTTCTGCAGTATCCATATCATAAATATTTGTGTACTTACTGCATTACAAACTCACATAAAAATTCCTTTCTTTGTGGAAGTGCCATATTGCACCTTCATGAACTGGTGCCATTCACACCTACTGGTATATAGCAGGTTATTTGATTTAACCCCACAGCATTCATTGAGAATGTTCATTGTTAATTTCCATCTTGATGTACTGGTATTAACCTGGCCACACACCACACAATATTTCTATGCATCAACTGTTGTGAATGAAGTTAGCATTTATTGATGTTGTATTCTCATTAATTTTACAACAGGTAGCTAGGTAAGATCAGTCAGTTTGATAATGATTTAGGTAACTGGGTAGTTTTTGTTTGTATGTGTGTGTGAGTAAGTTCATTGTTTTGTATGTATAATTATCATCGTATATTATACTGTGAAATAAAAAACAGCAACAAACATTACAGTGAAATTAACATGAAGAGAATGACATCTTGCATGTACAAAGTTTCAAATTGGACATGAATGGTGATGACAAATGAGAAACAGGAGAATGTGGGGATGTGGTCACCCATGGGTATAGTTATATACAATCTAGTCTGTTTCACAGTCCATCAAGCACAAGTTCCTCTTGGGAACTGGCATTATAAAGCACAAACTCAGCCACCTTTTTTAAAACACTGGAACAGATAACAAAACATGCCAGCTGCTTTAATTATCTGCTTTATTGCACTTTATTTACTTTGGATATGTAACAAGAAGCCTTTAAACTGGAAACCGGTTTCAGTGAATGAACAGACATGCCTGTTTTGTTTAGAGAGTTGATCTGTGTGGATTATCTCCCACAATCGTGGTTATGTAACCACAAGTGATTAAAGATAGACAGAGTAAACTCCCTGCTGCTTTCATGATAAAGAGTGAAAACATTTTCTTCCTTCTCGGATTGTTTGTTATTGTTATATTGGTTAAAAATGTCCCTGCATCTGACTGCATGCCTCGAATATATCTTTTAGATTTATATTGCTTGCAGTTAGCGTAAACTACATTTTTTTATGTCATGTGATCAAAGGTGTCAGAATTTTATGGCTTGATGACGGGTATGTTGCTGGAGGCATTTAAATTTTTATATTTAATTAATCTCTACTTAGAGTTTGAGCTGCTTTTAATGGGTAATTAAAACATTTTCAAAGAAAAAATGATGTGAAAATAATCACATTCTTTGGTTGTAAAATGTTTGTTATTATTATTATTTATTATAATTAAACTTTGCTTCCTGTTATGTCAAAGATTTTGTGTTAGCCCTGTTTCTCACAAACTATAAGCCCTAGATCAGTTAAATGTGGGTCATAGTTGTACCTACACATGGATAGTTGATCATCTCAATTCATGCTATACAAAAAAGAAGTAATAATAAAAAGAAATTATATAGAAAATGATAATTAATCATGAAATCATTAATCATAATAAAGTCCCCCTTCCCCCTCTCACCAGTTGTGTATGTGACATTTGATTTTTGTATAATATTTCTTTAGTTTATTATGGGCCCCTCTGTTAATGAAACACATTTTTGCCATTCTGATATATAATATTTCAGTGAATATTTTGAAAGATGAATATTGCAAAGTATCTAATATTGGAAGTAGTAACAGTCAGTAACATATCTACATGTATGTTGTTTTCGGGTGTACATAAAGGATGTGTAATAACACCTCAGTACATTGTTTAATCAGACCCCAATATAGGAAAAAAGGCAACTCTTTCCAAAAACAACATGCTAAAAGATAAAATGTGAAGTTATGCAGTTTGAGGTTCAACAAAGAAAGTAGGCCAGGGGCCTAATTCTCTAAACTCTCGCAACTTTGCGATCTTGCAGTGCAATGCTAAAAGACTTGCAAAGAGGATGATTTGTAGTCTAGCAGAGCCTAAGAGACCCTGGTGAATTTGGCCCCAGGACTGTAAACCTCATGTCACGTGTCATAATTATTATTGAATCCTTAGCTAATATTTGCTGTTAAACATATTGTAATTGTTTAGGAAGGGTAAACGTTTTGAAGATTGGTTTTGTATATTAAAATGACATTACTTGTGCACATTGATAAATTAATCGTTGTCTGTTGGATGTCAGACAGTTGGTAATTCTGACATGTACCGGTATAGTCATCAGAGGAAACCCACTATATATTTCTGTTATGCATTTTCTCACAGACAAGACAGCACATACCATGGCCTTTGATATACCAGTTGTGACAGATAGCAGTGAGATAATGAATATTTTCTGGAGAGGTTGGGCATAAGTGGTATTTGCATGTATGTTATAAATAAAAGTTTAACCGAGAATAAAAAACAATTATAGTAAAAAAAAGAAAACGTTAAAACAAAATGTAAAGCACTTAAATTATTTGTGAAAATAAATCTGGCAGCTTGATTAAGACATAAATACTGAATGAAAACTAATTTAGCTTCTGGTTTTCATGCACTTTTAATTAAGCGTGGTTTTAAAGTGACGGAAGTATATATTAAGCTGCTCATGAAAGGACTGAGGCACTATTATCCCAGTTGAAGTGACAGCCCTGTACAGGTGTGAACACTTCCTGTTGGGCTCCACACAATGATAAAGCAAATATGTGGAAGCAACTGGCATTTTTCTACAAATCCCCGTCTTGGCAGGACAGCATACAAAAAACAACTGCTTTTCCCTTGCTCCGACACTTGTGTGGGAAATTGACTGACACCACTCACAGATAAGCAGGTAGTAACAGACATTTAAAATTCTCTCTGTTTAAACATGTCTCATAGGAACTGGTCCAAACTAAACAGTTTGGTTGTTTTTGATTGATATCTGTGAGGAGAGAAGCACATTATTGTGTTTTTCTTTTAAAGTATCACATTAAAGGTGATACAGGAACCGAAGGAAGGTTGCATACCACAGATAACAAGATGAAAGGGGTGTGCATTGTTAACTGACAAGCAGCTCATTAGGTAACTTTGAAATCTGTACAGGCTAGATGTGCAAAAACATCCAAGTTTAGTACTTCTGATAAGACGTTTTTGGAGATGGACAGATAGCTCAATGGAAATAGAAAAAAGAAAGGAAAAGAATATTTGTTTAATGACACCTCAGCACATTTTAAACTATGACTATAAGTTCAGATCTAACATATGATTATTTTAACTTGGTAGAGAGAGAGAAAGAAAGAGAGAAATACCGAGACAGACCGAGACAGACCGAGGCTGAGACAGAGGAAACTGCATGACAAGCAACTCATGGTAACTGTGAAATCTGTACAGGCTATGTGTGCAAAAAACATCCCATGTAGTAGCTGTGATAATTAAGACTTAAGAGATAGATAGCTCAGTTGAAAAAAAAGATTTTTTTTTCTTTTGTTTAACAATATCTCAGCACATTTTATAATATGGCTATAATTTGGTATCTAACATGTGGTTATTTATTTTGACCTGATAGAGGGATATAGGGGGATAGGAAACAGAAAGAGAGGGAGAAAGAAATAGGGCAGGGAGAAATCTGCTATATAGCCACTTAGGCTACTCTTACTGAACACTAAACTACAGTAAGGGATCTTTTATAATGAAGAACTTTTCTGTAGACAACATTACATATCACAGCCTTTGATTTACTAATCAAGCCTGCATGTAATCAGTGTGTTGAATGGGGGTGGGGTCAACTTTGAATCAGACGGAACTCGTGTGGAGGGTTTAGCCCAACGAGGTGAGTGCAAAGCTTGTAACAGAGGGTATGGGAGTCCTCCCCCAGTAAAAGTTTTGAATATTGACCCCTCTTTAGCACTATTCTGGTGTGTTTTCTGCTGATTTCAAAGGATTTTTAAAATCACTCTTTTTTGTTTTGTTAACATTTATTTGATCCATCCCGTGAAATAAACTGCAGACATTGTAACCTTTCTGAGAGTCAGTCCAATTCAAATCAACTAGTGCTTTACTCTTCAGTTTCAGATTCACTTGAAATTTTTAAGAAATATGTCTCAGTCATCTACATGGATAAATCTGAAATATGGTCTCTGTATTCCAAGTAGATTCTGAGAATTTGTCATTTTGCAAACCATGATAGCCCTGTGTAACATTTCGCTCTGAAATTGCCACCATGATTTTATTCTATTTTTTAAGACCCATTATCCCAGGAAATAATGTACATTGTACATATAAATCTGACATTTTGTTTGGGAACTACATATAAAGGTTATAAATGTCTTATAACAGATATATAGGAGACTGGTAATTTTCAGTAGTCACAGTGAAACACTATCTTATAATATTAGGTGTACACACATTTAACTTTTTTCTCTGTCAAATCCATCCAATTGCTGTATGAATCTTAAATAATACAACTATCTGAGGATTAATAATGGAACAACATTCTTCTAAAATCGGAAAAATTGTTTTGATGAGGTCTTTTTCAATGAAAAACCACCAAAACAATGTGGGTAGACTGTTAAAATCCCGAAACTTGTCTCATGTTATAGCTAATGGTATGTTGTTTATGTGTACCAAAGTTGATTACCAATATACAGTAAAGTTCTCTTATAACTGGAAGGGAACCATGATAATTAGTTTGTTATAGTAGTACATGTAGTACGTTATACACATTTGAAGAAGTTCGCCGTTTTCATTTTCAAAGTCAGCCATATTGGATTTTTCTCATTTAAAACACCGTACACAAATTTTAACACAATTTATTGTCAACAATAAACACAAAAAATGCAAAATAGAACTAATTCAAATCAAAAGTTCATTTAATCAGATTTTTAAAAACGTAATCTGTTTTTGTCTGTTTACTAAGTGGTGGCCTCATAACTTGCAAAACTGTTGCGACGTCTTTCATTATGGTCTTTTCATTTGACAGTAATTTACTGAACAGTATTATCATGCATTGGCTCCTTTGTGAAGATAATTCCTTAATCAGTCAGGGTGATAACATATGAAACCGGGTTTGCCAGTTTTCTCTACATGTTGTTTGAACTTTGTTGATTGTCACTAGAAATGGTACTTTTGTAGCTACCCTTTGCAAAACATTTGACAATGCACGATGAGGTCGCAATAAGCCATACTAATTGCTGCTAAGTTGGAAATTAGTGTTATTCTTTTTTTTTGCAGTGTGCCTTGATAATGTCGCTTGTCATCTCGACTTGTAGTGCAGTGAAGTAAGAATGTTCTGTTAATTGTTCAATAACTTTATCCCTTACTTGACACTACTCTACTAAGTAAAAACAAACATTCTTTGATCTGTTATGTGGTAGTGTGCTGCTCTGCAGTTTTTGCATTTATGTTCGATTCGTTGTATACACTGAATTACACTGAAATTCACAATTTGAGACTAAATATTTGGTTTGTTTTAAAAGTTAGTTCATTCTATACATTAAAATTTATTCATGATATATAGTGTGAAAAAATGGGACTTTAACGACCAGTTTGTTGTAAGTGTGTTCATTCTAAGTGTGCTTTACTGTAGAAGTCTTTCTTTGGAATTTTTTTTAAATTATGCATGGACTTGACAAAGAAACAAAAAACAATAAAATAACTGTATGTGATATTGAATGTAAAACAGTGTTTTTGGTGTCTCAAAAATGGCTGCTCGTAAGCAAAAATGGCATTTTAACTAATAACGATTCTTCATTTGTCTCTATGTATTCAGTTCAACTGCTGAAAACTACTAAACTGCTCTATATTAGAACTTCATAATCTTTTTAGTTATTGTTTCTATGTATTGCCTGAGATAATGGAACTCGAAAAATGCTGTATACGCAAATATTTTTGTGGCTAAAATAATTCGTGATCGGGCTTCCATTTTACATTTTTGCGAGGAATTATTTTCCCGACTGTGTCCCCCGATAATAAAATCAAAATTAACCATATTTCATTTGCCAAACTCTTTTCAGTGATGATTTCATGCACACTTGGACATGTTACCATGCTGTCAGCGAGACGTCAATGTTGTATGTATGTCTGATAAGACATGTTATCGATGGAACATGCACATGCGATACAGAACATTGAAAAATGCAAATATCAGAAGAAATAACTTTTAATTATTCATGGTACCCACAAACTTCTGGACATTCAAGGTTACAAAGAAAACAAACAAAACTGAGATTACGTAACAACAGACTTACACCCAACTGTATGTCACTTCGATCAAATCTACGTGACCATGCAGGTTTATAGAACTACGTGACCTTGTGGATAATTTGGCGGTAAAGACAAAGTGCATACGAAACTTGTCTTTTGTATTCATGAAAATTATACCAAATCGGAAATAAGTGCTGTCAACATGTTCGCGTATATTTTATTCGCGAACATTTTTGCGTATACGGTAGCATGGAAATGATGATTGCCATTTTTAGCTAAATTTAACATATACCACGGTTAACAAAATAGCCATTTCTCAACAAGAACTTAGGATACAGAGCTCAAATTTTGGATTTGTTCATTTGGATGACTATGGAATATTTGAACACTGAAGTGCATTGGTGACCCTAAATATTTTCTGATTTGAGATGGATTTGCCCAATAAATGTTACTTAGACATACTAGATGTCGTAACAGAATACAGCTACTGTTAATATAGTTTCAGTTTCAAGGGGGAGTCTTGAGTCACCAAAACAAACTAACTGTGATATGCGGGGCAAATATAAAAGATGGTGAGAACCCCCCCCCCCCCCCCCCAGTGTTTTCCACATAACACTCACAAAACATACAGTACTTCACAACATGCTACTATATAAATAAAAGTAACATTGCCAGTGACATAGATTTCCAGTATACAGTGCACTCCTGTCCAAAGAAGCATCCATGTAGACTGGCATGATTACAGTGACAATAGCTTGGATGAAATCTATTTAAACCAACACTAGTTTTATACTCACATTGTTTGTCAGTCCTCCCTGAAGCCAGTTTAGACAAACTGTATTTGCAGTGCATTAATTGTTAACTGCATGGGTTATGCAGTAATTAATGACTAAATGTTGATCTGATTGCATTTACACATGCAATCAGTGTTAGCATGCAACATTATAGTCTTTTAAAATAATATTTGAGGTGTATGTGGGGGGGGGGGGGGGGGGGGGGAGATACAACCAGTATCTACCAGAAACCTGACTCCATGCATTTTAGTAGCATAATAGAAACATTTGTCAACACTGAAGTAGGGAAGGAAGGAAAGAAATGTTTTATTTAATGACACACTCATCACATTTTATTTACGGTTATATGGCGTCGGACATATAGTTAAGGACCACACAGATATTGAGAGAGGAAACCCGCTGTGACAAATTCTTAAGTTCGAACCCTGGCAAGTAATATTAACAAAAATATTGAGGGTGCTAATCATACAGTCCCAATATATTTTGCCACCCTTACAGAATTGACAATTCCATATTTGAATCAGATTGGCAGAAATGATATGCCATAATAGAATAGCTGTAAGCTGCTATATGCTCTCTCTCTCTCTTAGTTGAACTGTTAATGACTATAGTTTGCCTGTTTGATATAAATTATACAGCCAGCTATTTTATCTCCAAAGCATTGTAGCTATTATTAATGTCATTTAATATACATCATGTCTAAAATGTCATCTCTTTAATGTAAATTGCTAAAATATACACAGGCCTTGTTCAGTATTCTTTTTCATCTTTCTTTGTGTTGTAATATATGTTTTTCTGCTCAAGCATGAATATTTCATTTTATTATCTTGGTTTCGTTTCATCTTGATTTTCATATTATGGATATATTTGTAAAATATAATGTGTGTGTGTGTGTGTGTGTGGGTGTGGGGGGGGGTGTGTGTTAAACCTAAATATAACCATTTGCCTGTTGGCTAGGCCTATATAGCTTTACTTGATTTGCTGAAATAAATATTGTTTAAACCAAGTACCGGGTATGAATATTTACCAAACGTATATACATGTATGTAATCGCCTTTGAATAGGTGTTTCACGCAACACCAAACTAAACAGAATTTCATCATCCTGATCCTAATAAGTCATGATGATTTATTTTCTAAAATTCTGCACATTGTATCAGTTTTACATTTTCATTTTTGTATTTAGCTCAGTTTCTCACAAACTACATCCAAGATCAATGAAACTTGGTTCATAGTTTCATCTGTAGATGTTGATCTCACAATGTTTCTTCGTTTCTTTTTGTCCAGGACTGCATATTGTACTGTAATCTCAATGTATGTCTTGTGATTTCAATACTATAGCGTAGCCCAGGCAGTGGTAAAGTGCTCGCTTGATACGTGTTTGGTCTAGGATCGATCCCAGTCAGCTGGCCCATTGGGCGATTTCTCATTCTAGCCAGTGCACCATGACTGGTATATCAAAGGACGTGGTATGTGCTATCCTGTCTATGGGATGGTGCATATAAAAGATCCCTTGCTACTAATGAAAATAATGTTGCGGGTTTAATCTCTAAAACTGTATGTCAAAATGACCAAACGTCCAATAGCCACTGATTAATAAATCAATGTGCTCTAGTGATGTCATTAAACAAAACAAACTCTTTTATTTATTACTATAGCAAAAACAAGCATGATTTTTACCACTCACTACTCCATGACTTAATAACTCACTATGACTTGACACCCAAGATAGCTATGTTAAGTAATACATAATTCCTCAAAATATAATTACAAATCTTAGACATCTTTTAATTTTATTTAGTGCTAATATCAATTAGCTTCAAGCCTGCTGTTCTGGGTGCACAATTCAGCTATATAGGGTATCCAGAACCAGAAAAGAAGTTGGTTAGTGAGAGAGAAGTCCATATATAATGGACTTATACACCTCCCAACAGAGCAAGTAAAATTCCAAATTCAGACTGATACATGCTGGGTTCAACTGTAACCAAGAATGAATGCACAGCTCACTGGGGAGGTGTAAGAGACAACATAAATTTCCCTCTGACTAACTACCAACCTTCAACTTCTGTCCTCAGCAGACTGAGAAAAAGAATAAACACTTTGCTAGAATAGAAATGTGAAACAGAGTAGCAAGTGAAAAAGGAAAATTGATAATATCTTGTCTTGGTTACAGATGTAAGAGAAAGAAAATTTGTTTGTTTTATATTAATATTTCACATAATTATTCAAAATAATTTTCTTGTCATTACAGATGCAGCAACACTTGTCTAACATGTGTGTTGGACTGGGCTGAGATGGTGACCTTGCCCTTGACTACTTCTCTACGTGAAGTCCCATGATGAAGTTCTGGCAGCGTTTGGTCATCCTGTGCAGTTCAGCATTTCTCATGCTGACTGTTGTCTACTTCTACAATGATAACCAGATCCACAGTCACGTCAGTCGAGCCCGGCTTCGTGAATCTCACCTGTGGCCTCTTATCTCTCAGTCGTTCTCCTTAGACCGCAGTGATGAGATGTGCCATTTCAAAATCACTGCAAACTCCCACCCGAACATTTCAACTTACGATCTCTACCAACAGACCAACTTCAATGTGAATCCCGATGGCTCGTACGAAATGCCGAGCCCACCACCCGACTATCCGAACAAGTCTGACTGGGATTTGGAACCGCTGACCGTCATAGTGGTCCCTCACTCCCACCAGGACCCAGGCTGGCTGAAGACAGTTGATGAATACTACATCGACCAGACCAAGCACATCCTCACCAACATGGTGAACAAACTGACGGAGTACCCCAACATGACATTCGTCATGGCAGAGACTGTGTTCTTCAGCATGTGGTGGAACGAGCTGGAGGATGCTGTGAAGGTTCACGTAAGAAGACTGGTACGCCGTGGACAGCTGGAGATCGTGATGGGCGGCTGGGTGATGCCTGATGAAGCCTCCACTCACTACACGTCCGTCATTGACCAGCTGGTGGAGGGCCATCAGTGGATGTGGGAGAACCTCGGGGTGAAGCCTCAGAACAGCTGGTCCATCGACCCATTCGGCTACTCGGGCACCATGCCCTACCTCTGGAAGAAGGCAGGAATGGATAACATGGTCATCCAGCGAGTTCATCAGTCCATAAAAGGATCACTGATTTCTCGACAAAGTTTAGAGTTCAATTGGCGACAAGCCTGGGATTCCAAAGGCACCACGGATATTCAGTGTCACATCATGCCATACATGCTGTACAACATTAAGTTCACGTGCGGACCAAACAAATATATCTGTTTATTGTTTGACTTCAGGAATATACCTCATGAATATTCAGAAAGCAGATCCAAAGCTATCACAAATGAAAATATAGAAAAGCAGGCAAAGTATCTTTATCAGCAATATAGAAAAAAGTCCTATCTGTATAAATACAACACAATATTGGTGCCACTGGGTGATGATTTCCGATATGATTATGAAATAGAATGGGATCAACAATACGAAAACTATGCCCTTTTGATGAACTATATGAATTCTAAAAAAGAGTGGAAAATACATGTAAAGTTTGGAACACTCAAAGAATACTTTAAATTAATGAGAAAAGAAAAATCTTTCAAGATGGCGCATGGTCACGACAAAGGTCTGCCGGTGCTGTCTGGTGACTTCTTTCCATACTCTGACCAGAACAGTGAGTACTGGAGTGGATACTTCACAACTCGCCCCTTTGATAAAAAGTTCTCTAGGGATGTACAGCAGCACATCCACGCGGCCGACATCTTGAATACTTTAGCCTTTGCCTACTTCAAGAAGTGGAACATGCACAACCAGAACCGTTTTTTCCGATACTCGTCCTTTTTGCAGAAGGCTCGTCGCAGCCACGGCTTGTTCCTTCACCACGATGCCATCACAGGAACGGCCAAGTCGTATGTTGTGATAGATTACGAAACACGTCTGGCACACGCGTACAATGATACTCAACACGTCATGGCAATGGCTATCCAGGCCCTGCTGTCGAAGGGCAAGGTTGAGTCTCCAGTGGTGTTCAAGCCAGAGACCGTGCGGCCTCGGTTCAACAAGCAGCCAGAGAAGCAAGTGATTGAAGTGAAAGAATCCGGAACAGTCGTCGTGTTCTTCAACCCGCTAGCACAGCACAGGCAGGAGGTGGTGCGTGTCATCACCAACACGGATCATATTGTCGTCAAGAACGACAGAAATAAGATAATTCCCTATCAGATAAACCCAGTGTGGGAAGACAAGACCACGGTCAGTGGGACTTCGTTTGAAATAGTCTTCATTGTCGAGTTGTCTCCCTTTGGAATTGCTCCTTATACGTTGATCCGGGTTGATTTTTTCGACTGGAATCAGGTATATCCAGCAAAGATTTCCATGTTCAACACAGATGAGCTGATTGTGGCCCCTGAAGCCCCGTTCTATCAAAATCGCCCAAAGAAGGAGAGTGTGGTGCCAGTAATCATAGAAAATGATAACTACAAGCTCATGTTTGAAACCAAGACGGGTAGCTTACAAGTAGTGGTAAACAAGCTGACTGGCAACAGAACCGACATAAATTTAGAAATCTTAGCCTACCACTCTCAAGGAAGTGGTGCCTATCTATTTTATCCTGCTGGTGAAGCAAAATCCATCTTTTACGACGACATTCCAGTCATCCGTGTCATAGAGGGACCCATCATGTCACAGGTTCAGGTGATTTTCCACCCGGTCCTCACCCATACAGTGACTGTGTACAATCACCCTCCACTGCAGGCAGCAGGCATCTTCATAACGAACAACCTCAACATGATAGCTTTCAGGGAGAAGGAAATCATCATGAGAATGAAGACCAGCATAAACAACAAAGACTCATCCTATTTCACCGATCAGAATGGATTCCAGCTCATTAAGAGAAAGACAAACAATAACTTGCGGATAGAGGCAAACTATTATCCAATGACTTCCATGGGTGTGTTGGAGGACGAAAAGCAGAGGCTGACTCTGCATTCTGGACAGTCACACGGTGTGGCTGGACTGAGGGCCGGCTGGTTTGAGGTGATGTTAGACAGACAGACGATATACGACGACAACCGAGGACTCTCTGAGAGTGTGGAGGACATCAAGCCAGTGACAAGCGACTTTGTCCTCATGCTGGAGGACCGGCAACAGAAAAACCACCAAAAGCATTTCCACTATGCACTTCCATCACTGCTCAGCATATCAGTTGGGGACTTCCTTCAGACACCTATCGTGGCGTACTTTAGCGTGTTGGACACAGAGGTATTCCACAACACTTTCAAACCGCTGAGTTCTGCTCTCTCCTGTGATACAACAGTGACCAGTTTCCGTAGTTTAGCCACTGCTAATTTGGTGTACAACGGGACAAGTCTGATTCTACACAGACGAGGGTACGATTGTGCTTTCCCTGTCAAAGGAGTTCAGTGCTCTGTGTCGGATAACTCCGTTTCATTAGGATCTTTGCTCAAAGATTTCCCTCCCCGTGCTATAAGGGAAACAACTCTTACTCATTTATATAAAAAGGGTGTGGTAGAGTTACTTTCTCCTTTAAAAATTTCTCCAATGGAACTAGCAGCATATCATATCCTGTGGTAGATAACTAAATCTAGATTGGTGTACATAATTTTTGAGATGTGAGCTAATGTGTATATATTGAAGAATATGACTTTGTAAGTAGATCACTATACCGCTAAAATTGGACAACACTTAAATGTATCTACATATTGATAGCCACACATATACATAATATCAGCAAAAGGTAACTATCTTGCACTAATGCATAAAACCCAACTAATATTAAACACTATAAGTACATATATATACATTTAACATCTCAATGAATGTTTTAAAAATGTTGTGTTTTTTATACATTTTATTTACATATTGCATATAATTTGGTTAAATTTCCATCCCATTTTTAATGACCATGCCTATGCATGTCTACATATATTCAGTATAAAGATCATTAAACCTCATTTACTTCTAAGTGAGTAATATTTATAGATTCCAACATAACCCAGCTATATGATAGACATAATTATATTTGTCCAAACCCAATTATGTAATGCTGTAGTGGGGAGAGGATACATTACATGTTGTGGCGGATGGGAAGAGTGTTTATCAGAATTATGTGTCATTTTGTGTTTTGTGTGCAAGTCATGTCCAGTGTTTCTATTACAGTTCACATTTTTTAATCAAGTATTTATTAATACCAAAGAAACAAACCCAGTCAGTGTTGGTCAAATTATATCAGAGCATCGAAGAAATGGATGTGTATGAATAAAAGTATTATGTAATTGCAGAGGGGATGTGGTCCTTGCATTATAAAACATTATTTGGAGGTGATAGTAACATATTGGACATGTTCTGCATTACATAATTGTTGAATGGCATAATTATATAATAAAACATAAACAAAATAAATTCAACTTTCATTGTTCATTTTAAACAAAATTCATTGAGGTGTTATTATTATTTCAATCTGCATGTCTGTTAGGCAAGACTAACAAGTTTTAAACATTCCTTCGTTTTCTTAGAAATTACAGGGTTTCTTAATAGTTAATAAAATTAATTTAGATTTTGTTAAATACACCTAAAAACATTAAAGTGAAACTGTATCATGTCTTGATATTACAATGCCATATAGTTTTATTATTGAAAACTTAATCAACAGAACATTTCTCAATTGTCAGCATTTCTTTTAATTTCATTTACATGTATTGTCTTGACCAGATTATCAATAACCATGTCTGTCCATTCTGACTATGCAGTGTAGACCACAGTTTGTAAAATATTAGCTTAAATGATGT
Source organism: Gigantopelta aegis (assembly GCF_016097555.1). Classification (NCBI taxonomy): domain Eukaryota; kingdom Metazoa; phylum Mollusca; class Gastropoda; order Neomphalida; family Peltospiridae; genus Gigantopelta; species Gigantopelta aegis. The sequence goes on from NC_054702.1 coordinate 84,556,438, forward strand.
ACATTTCATAAAATATATACTAAATCTTGATGTACATTTTCGTAAATGTCGCTCAAGATGAGTGATGTCATGAATGTAAGAATGGCTTCCTTAAATTCTGAATATTTGTTTCCATTTTCACTTATCTATACAGTAAAAACAGTATGACTTTCCTTTGTATTTGATGTACATGCATGTAAATGTACACCCAGCATTAATATGTCCATACAGTCAAGTTTATAGTGTAGTAGATGTATGTTTCTGAACAAATTACCACATGATTAATTAAATAAAAATAATAAATAACGACCCCAAAACAAACACCATCACTGCTTGGTGTGCAGAAGTAGTGTATATTGGTGTGAACCAGTATATCAAAATATGAGAAGGTGGAAAGAAACCGTGAGGAAACTGGATACAAATTTCATTAATGGTCATGTACCAGTATGTGTACTTTGTTTTTAAATATTTTTATTGCACATGCCTGAGTTGCTAAATTAGTTTATTTTTCTATGTCTGTTAGAGTGAATAGATAGGTCTACTGACAGCTGTATGATAAATAGTAGTTAGACGGTGGTTGGATGGATAGATGCATGGATGCATGGATGGATGGATGGATAAATAGATTGATGGATAGATATTATAGTATGTGTCTTCGTGCATGCGCACATGCCTAAATATGTGTATACATACTGGCTAATGTCTATGTATTAAGCATTAATAAAAGGTCAGATTAAAACAAACCCAACATAAACCATCTATGTATAATATGTATATGTATAAAGATTAATTACTGAGAGGTGGTGGTGTCTGTTTTGTTCAAACCATTGTTTATAATTATCTTCTTGACTGAAGGACACGGTAAATGAGTCTGTAAGGGAAACAATCAAGGGGGGTGCATTATTCACGTTCATTTTTCAATCGGTTTAATATCTCATTTGTCACGTGTAACATATAGACACATTTAGGAGCTCATATCAAACATATTTACTTCATTTTGTATTGTATAAACTGGTGAGTTCTGAGCCTGTATGATTCAATTTGTTTGTTAAAATTAGACAAGTATGAAAGTAAAATGCTGGTGGATATAGACATAGACTATAGTAACTATAGTGAGATAATGAAAAACCCCCAACTGGTAACTATCTATAATTGATTTAAGCCTATCAAACTCTCAATAACTGACATCTACAAACTTAACCATAATTTAACTAATTTGTATAAAGTTAACTTTTAAGTTAGAGCATAAACCTTCAAACTCTGATAAGCTTCATAATCTAAATTTCAGGATCATTAATTTAAACCTTTAAAGTTTAGACTCAAATCTCTGGTATTAATGTCTGGAAACATTACCATCATAGCAATACAAACAAATTGCATGCATATGATGTCTAGACTAATGTATTATCAGTATCAGCCCTGCATAATAAAATTTATTTTAACATTCCCTTGCACCAAAAATATTCTATTTTGATGCCACCATGGGCATATAAAATATATAGACATTTTTTTGTGTTCATGCATAGTACAAAGCCATCCAAACTGACCAATAGCAATAATGTATTATTTCTTTCTTGATAAATGACCATGTCCAACATGGCAGCAGTGATCAGACATTGGTGGAAGACTGTCATTGTTAATGTTATATACATGTGTAATATAGATATACAGTGAAACCCCTTTAAACCAGTCACCCTTTGGACCAAGTAAAAAGTCTGGTTTTAAGAAGTATTCACTTTAGAGAGGTTATGTTCTGTACTTATTTTAAAAAAGGGACAGTGAAAATTTCCAGTTTTGAAATAATTCTGGTTTACAGAGGGTCCAGTTTTGAGAGGTTTCACTGCATATATATATATAGCTATATGGTTGCATAGTATATTTTCCTTAAAATGACCAAACTGTTGCAACATTATAATGTTCAAAATCAAATGTACCAATATTAATCACTGTACAAAAGCAAATATAGCACAAATGTTTGTGAAAGGTATTATTTTTACATCAGTGATATTATTGTGAACATTTTTCTTAATTGCATTTATCTTCACCAAAATTATGAAAAACATAAACACTAAACTAAAATGGTTAATGTAAAGGATTAAGTTACAACATGATTCAATGTCATGAAGCTGTTGATGTATAAATGAAAACAAGTTAAGACTATTGAATATGACCATTGGTAGCCTTGATAATGAGTTATACTTAATGTGTTTATAGTGTGTATATTGTGGTGATGAATATAAACAAAATATGATTGAAATAATTTAACCACTGCCTTTTTTTAGTGTAAAACACAGACAGAAATAAAGTGTGTTAAACATTTAACCTGGTTCTTGTATGTCATTTTAATATTGTGGATTAGAAAACCATATAAGATGAGATTTTGGGATCATAATTGAAACTGTAACAAATAAAGTAAAATGAAGATTCATATATATATATTTCTTTGCAAGTTTATGACAGTATGAAATGCATTTAGATCTACAATAAAAAAAAATCATAAAAATACTTGTTTTGAAATACATGTAGTATGCAGCATATTTTGGATGCCACTTAATAAAAATCAAGAACAAGAATTCTGCTTCATAAGTCAAAGGAAATCAAGAAAGGGAAATATTTACTGCATCAACACATTAATTACAGTAGAGGTGTGAAACTTATTTGAATTGTAACACCTGGTCTGGCATGTACATAAGAAGAAAGCTGCTGCTAACATGTAAAACACCTAATTAAAAGCATTTCTTTTAAAAATAATTTTATGACCAGCATTTTTTCTTTTTTCTTAATTTTACCACACAGGCAGCACCATAGCAAGATGCTTAATGTGTCGGTCATGGTTGACACAAATTTTGTTTTTAATTCCATATTTTTAAATTGATCCATGCTTCTAAAAACAAGCCTTGGTGGTGTCGTGGTTAGGCCATCGGTCAACAGGCTGGTAGGTACTGGGTTCGGATCCCAGTCGAGGCATGAGATTTTTAATCCAGATACAGACTCCAATTCCCGAGTGAGTGCTCCTCAAGGCTCAATGTGTAGGTGTTTGTGCTATCCTGCCTGTGGGAAGCGCAAATTAAAGATCCCTTGCTGCTAATTGGAAAGAGTAGCCCATGAAGTGATGACAGCGGGTTTCCTCTCAAAATCTGTGTGGTCCTTATAACCATAAATAAAATGTGTTGAGTGCGTCGTTAAATAAAACATTTCTTTCTTTCTTTCTAAAAACAAATACATAATGGGAATGAAAAGTTTTTGTTTAACAACACCTGGAGCACATTGATTAATGAATCATCTGCTATTGGATGTCAAATATTTGGTAATTTGTAGTCATCGGAGGAAACCCACTACATTTTTCCTAATGCAGCAAAGGATCTTTTATATGCACTTTCCCACAGACAGGAAAGTACATACCACGGCCTTTGTCCAGTTGTGGTGCACTGGTTGGAATGAGAAAAACCCCAATCAGCTGAATGGATCCACTGAGGTGGTTCGATCCTGCGACGCAAGCACGTCAAGCGAGCACTCAAGCGACTGAGCTAAATCCCACCCTAATGGGAATGAAGGCATACAGTATTTATTTTCATTCTTTCATCACTGTGTTACATATAGGAAAATGCAAAACAAACTGAGCCACTGTGATAACATGCCAGAAATTGCTTTCAAGGAAAGGCATTGGCCTCCATAAATTTGGATCAGCAGTGATAATGGTCATTTTTAAAAATATTTTGTTTATATAATTATGTAGTAGCATAAAAAAAATGACCTATTTATTTCATTCTAATACCCAATAGTGTAAAGTAACTTTCTGAATAAAATGTTTCACTACACACACACACACACACACACACACATGAACACCTCCCCCTCCCCCCACACACACACACCATACACAGTCATTCATGTGAAAAGTATACTAAAAGGCAAAAGTTATTGTGACACAAAAGACAAAGATAATTGATGATAAGTTTTTACTGCCGTGTATGAAACGTTATAATATAGAAAAAGAAATGTCCGAAGGTATGGAAATGAGCAATAGTCCATAAAAAGGGCGCACATGCCGTATGCAAATGAGCCACATCACTAGATGGGATCCAGAGCGAAGTTTACAGTCAGTAGCGAGTGTGTCCATCTTGATAGATAGATAACTATTTTAACTTGCCCATATACCACTAGGGTTTCGAACACGCCCATCCAGACTCCAACCTCCGATAAGATCGGTGGCCTGACTCGGGGTGGGGTGGGGTGGGGTGGGGGGGGGGGGGTGTTATAGTTGAAAATGGGCAGAATTTTTAAAATAGCAATTAGTGAGGGAAAAAAAGTTAATAGAATTAAAAATAAATAAATAAAAAGTTACAAGCCAAAAATAAAAAGAATTGACTGCTCGGTCGTATATTTATATAATTTGGAACATTTTAGAAGGACAGTCCAAAAATAAATAAGAGAAAGAAGAGAGGATCGGACTATTTGATAATATTTGTAAAAAAAAGTAATTTCGACATAAAATTTTGAACGAAGGTCTAAAAGTTTAAAGTCCGATTTATATGTCCACACGAGTGGCCTCGTTAAGGCCGTTTTGTTCTTGAGGAGGTTGGCGCCTACGGAGACGAGATGAACTGCTTGCCGTTGAAGTGTGGCACAAGTTTCCTCTACCTGTGACCCTTGACGAGGGGTTATCACGGGTGGTCGGCTGCTATAGGGATGGTCCCTGACCTGGTTGTTTTGTTGATATCCTTGCCATAAGTGCCATATGATGCTTCTGTGGACGTTGAATTGATGTGCGATGTCACGCTGCGAGGCCCCAGATTCAAGCGTCCCTATGACTCTCCATCTGCCATTTTCACTGAGGTGTGTCATGACGAAATTACATCAAACAGTTCACTAATGGTGTTTTTCTGACTTGTGGACTTCTGAAGGCTGCACAATTACGTAGTCCCAAAGAAAAGAACATATCACTTGGGTATCGTGAGTGGTCGATTTTGCTCCAACATACCCTACCAATAGGCCTATTAGTATGCATTTTTCCTTTGAATGTTTTAAGAGAGAAAAATACTATACTCTTCAAAAGAAGAAACGCAAAACCACATTGTCGTAACATTTGGAGAATTGATTTAATTATTGAATGGTGAGTCCGATAATTACCAAATGTTGCAGGATTGTTCACAATTCACTCTAGTCCATTGTGAGTAAGTGATAGGACACACCACCAAGGTCAAGGTCATCTGGAGTCAATACCGGGTGTGGCCTCCGCGTGTGTTGACAACTGCCTGGCACCGCCTGCCCATTGAAGCAACCAGAGTACGGATGACGTCCCGGGGGATGGTGGCCCACTCGGCCTGCAAGGCTGCTGCCAGCTCGGGCAGGGTCTGGGGCTGTGGTTGTCGCTGTCGGAGGCGTCGGTCCAACTCGTCCCATAGATGCTCAATTGGGTTCAAATCCGGTGATATCGATGGCCAAGGAAGGACATTAATGTTGTTGTTCTGTAGGAAAGCCGTTGTGAGACGTGCTGTGTGAGGCCTGGCGTTGTCATGTTGGAACACTGCGTTGGCGTTGGCCATAACTAGAACGATGTGTGGCCGGAGGATCTGGTCAGTGTAGCCCTGTGCATTCAGGTTGCCCTGCACGTGGACCAGGTCAGTTCTGCCAGTGTGTGAGATGGCTGCCCACACCATGACACTACCCTCGCCGAATCTGTCCACTTCCTGCACGCAGTTTGCCGCATAACGTTCACCACGACGCCTATACACGCGACATCTTCCATCATGACGTCGGAGCAGAAATCGGGACTCGTCACTGAACCACACCTGTCTCCATCGCAGTTGAGGCCATTGTCGATGAATCTGGCACCACTGCAGTCGGAGTCGACGGTGTTGTGGTTTTAAGATGACACCTCGAACTGGACGTCTGGCACGAATTCCTACCTCACGTAGGCGGTTCCGTACGGTCTGGTCGGATATCCTGCGCAAACCTGGTATTGCTGCGGCTGTGGAGGTGGCAGTAGTCAATCGTTCCCGAAGGTGGCGTACCCGGATGTAGCGGTCCTGCCCGGGGGTAGTGACCCGTGGTCGACCGGATCTAGGGAGGTCACGTGTTGATCCATGTTGCTGGTAACGGTCCCACAGTCTGGAGATGGTGCTTGGGGACACATGGAATGCCCTGGCAACGGCCGTTCTGGATTCGCCTGCGTCTAGTCGGCCGATGGCATTGTTTCTCTGCGGTTCACTGAGACGTGGCATGTCCTGGATTGTCAACTGTCGGCCAGATACAGAGGCCAGGCAAGCGAACACCCTGCACTTTTATACTGTCGGTGTTCATGTTGCTAATATTCACATTTTGGAACTTTATTGTACAGTAGCTTCGTTTTATCGAATGTAACCGTGGGAATGTGTTTGGGACATGCAATGACCTTATATTCACAAAGCATGAACCGGTAGGAAACATAAAATCGGAGTTATAACCCATTTGTACCCTTTTGCGTTTCTTTTTTTGAAGAGTATATAACCCCATTTCGTTCTATTAATGCAAATTGAAATATATTTAGTCAAATAGTTTATTATATTATCAAGTCAGTTATGTCGTTTTACAAGTCAGGCTGATGACACCGAAAAGCCTTGTCGTAAATGACTGCGTTTGTTTAAACTGTTCATACAGGAGTTGGTCAGAGTTGACGTCACTTCGCTCCAAGCTAGAATACCGGACGGAACGAAAACAAAAGAAAATACCTGCCGCCAGTTAGCAGGAATAATCATGTTTTTCATTAACTCTAAAATGACGCATTTTTCATTTGTTAAAGTGTCAGTATGTGTAGGTGGTAAGGGTATGCATCTTTCCAACACATAAGGCTCATATTTGAGTTTACTTCCCCTTTAATTAAGACACGAATCATTAACCAATATACAGAAACAATAAAATGAATTTAACCAAAATTAAATCAAAGCCTACATCAATATCTCTTCCGATGTTTCGTATCGATTTGTATTTGTATTATTTCAAATTATATTATCAACACATTGTAGCTGTCATTGCGAACAAACAGGGCGCTGAGAAAATTCAATATTGTTTTACTAGGATATAGCTAACCTAACAAATGAACTAGCTGGTGTGATTACTGTTTATCCTTATGCGATAACAATCATATAACAGACAATAATGGTGTTTTAGGCCCTACCTTTCTGAAACCATTCTGCTTAAAGCAATAAAACAATATGTAGTCGTTGTATTTTCATAACTACGGCAAATATGTTTTTGATGTTTGTTCAAATGAATAATTGACAGAACATTTCATTTTGTATTGCTTGGATATAGTATTTCAAACCAGTGGGAATGATATCTGGAATGGGGGGGGGGGGGGGATCTCTAGTGAAGGAGAGGAGGCACAGTTTCTACTGAAAACGTTTTCAGAGCGTTCACCACGATGACAACCATGTGCAACATGATCTCTTGAAATAATAAATGTTGTAAACTACTTCATTCTGGCTGAAGACATGGTTTTTACCCGTCTACGTATTTTGGTCTCTGGACAGCTTCGTGTTTTTTGAGTGGGCTATATAGGTAAACTTCGTGAGCAAAACATATACATGCATTTGTAAAATTATCGGTTATGTGAAATCATTTCGTTGTACGTTTTGTGGGATACAGAGTCGAGGTCTTTACATTTAAAACCATATATATACTTTTGCAGCAAGCTACTATTATGCGACTTTTGATATTTAAAAAACAAAAAAATGTTTTCGAAATAGTTGAAGCAGATGACGACTTTTGAAAGGAACAAATATTTTCAATACACAACACCGGCGTAGGAAACGGGGGAGCAAGGGGGAGCAAGGGGGAGGGGGGCATGTGCCCCCCACATTTCAGATATTTTGATATTTCAGATATTCAGTGTTTTTTGGTAAGGGTCGACACAGCAATGATTATTAGGGAACAATTTGAAATCTGGAATACTATTTCTGACTATAAAACATAACATCCACCCACTAAACTGACATACTGCAATTTCCTAGGCTTAATCATAATTTCAACAGATCAAAAACGAAAATATATCGATGCTAAATGGACGATGGCGACAGATAATAGAAATGCAAAACAGCAAACACACATTCATTTACGAACAATTATATAGACAGAAACATCGATTTAATGAAAGTTTTACCATGATGGACTGTCATATATAGTGTATTGTTTCTTAGTTGACTGATATGGAACTGCCATATGGAACGTTTCAATAAAAACTAATGCGTTAACGATTACAAGTCGTAGCCAATTAAGTTAAGCAAACAGTTGTCTCTACGTGAAACCATGGGTATCTAAAAAAGTTAAACTCTGTTTTGTTTAAGTTGAGCACATTGATTTATTAATCATCGACTATTGGATGTCATATATTTTTGTAGTTTTGACATATAGTCTTAGAGAGGAAACCCGCTACATTTATTTCATTAGTAGCAAGAAAGCTTTTATATGCACCATCCCACAAACAGAATAGCACATACCACGGCCTTTAATATACCAGTCGTGGTGCACTGGCTAGAACAAGAAATAGCCCAGTGGGCCCACAGACAGGGATCGATCCTAGACCGACCGAGCATCAGGAGAGCGCTTTACCATTTGTACGTCCCGCCCTAGGCTATCTAAGGACACATTAAACATATTCAAACTAAGTGTGTGTTGCACTGAATTTAGAGGTTATATGAACGACAAAATGTGATACTTTAAAAATAGCATTGCACTGAAACTACATGTTGCACTGAATTTAGAAGTTATATGAACAACAATTTGTCAAACTGTAGTGACATACAAACGACTATATAGCTTTCAATAATAACACATTTTATGCGATAATTTGTGGGCTAGCTAAATTGTCAGCTTCGTAACTCTGCTAGTAACCTAAACTCATTTATTTTTAAGCCATCTTTCTGATAACCCAAGCTGTGAATGTGGAGATAACTGTGAAGATACTTTTCATTATTTTTATGTCTGCCCTTTGTTTATCAGACAAAGATATGATTTATTTACATCCTTAAGGCATTACCTTAATATCTTAGACATTGATCTATTATTATCCGGCTCAATAAACCTACCAATTAAAGAAAACTATTTAATTTTTAAAGCAGTACATAAATATATAGCAGAAAATAAAAGATTCGAGTTGAACTAACTTATTATTCTAATTTTTACTGCCCCATATAAGGTTTAGCTCCAACAATAGGATCATATCTATCATAATTTTTGTCGACATCCCATTTCTATTCTATCTACTCTCTACCTTTCATTACTATATATTAATAAATATTAATTATGTTAAATACTTTATGCCATTGGACATTATGTTATTATGTTTTATATATGATTATGAATATTGATTATTGTCTGATATTCATCTTGTTTAGGAGAGCACTTATATAGGCTCTGCCTGTTGGGCAATCCTTTTGACTTTTTTCTGATCAATAAAATATCTCAAAACAAATTTCATAAGGGCCATTAAAAATGTTTTAACTGTCCCTGCTGGCCACGATGATTTAGAAATTAAGTTTTAACCCTGCTTTCGTTAGATACAGTTGTTAATCTATGTCACATGAAGATGTATTACCGGTAACACGCCATTATTACAGACAAAATGCGGTCCAGTCAAACTTGACCAAACGTATCCTTAAGATGACCTAAAAAAATTGGGTATAAAAGGTTTTATAGGTTTTTATTATCTAAATCAAGTTTCTATAGGTGTATGGTCTCCCATTGTTGTAGGGTGACAGACTGATTTTTGCCCTAATTGAACGAAAATGCCCGAATCTGAAAAACAATGTTTATTCATATAGCATTACTGCCATAGAACTATACAAGGTTGCAAACGAATCATTACGCTTTCTTACATGGGTTACACCTAATATTGTGGGTAGAATGACGGAAATACACAGTAAAAAGGTTTCAGGCAAGCTCTTATTCCCCGAATGTCTCCATCTTTTTTGCCAGAATTTGAGAATTCCTCATTACTTTATGAAAACAATCCATTTAACTTAACGGATTTTTTTCTCGTTCTAGCCAGTGCACCACAACTGGTCAAAAGCCGTGGTATGTGCTTTCCTGTCTGTGGGAAAGTGCATATAAAGATCTCTTGCTGCATTAAGAAAATGTAGCGGATGTCCTCTGATGACTGTGTCGGAATTACCAAATGTTTGACATCCAGTAGCCGATGATTTAATTAATCAATGTGGTCTAGTGGTGTCGTTAAACAAAACAAACTTTAACTATGAAAACACACAAAGACTTCAAAAGATGACTGCAGCTGGAGGGGACAGGTATATAAATTTACTTCCAACTACGGTGGAGAATGATACACAGTGATTCATGAGTGCACGTAATGACATCTGTACTTATTCCAAAGGGCTCTGTCCGATGCTAGTTTTGATTTAGTACACTAGTCTGGTAGTGGCAGTCCTCTTTGTTGCAGTGCACGAATGATGAAATCTCCTGTAAAGGATCTCCTCGGGAGTGGTTGTCCAGCTATAGACGAGGCACTAGATACGGTTTTCTCGTTAAGATTCAGAGACGGGTGTGTGTGTGTGTGTGTGTGTGTGTTTATGGGGGGAGGGGGTAGCGTCCATTGTGGCAAAAGACTGAAATATGAAGACCCAGAGGTCAGTGGGTTCTAAATGTCAATCTTAACTACTGGCGCAGGAAGCGGGGGGGGGGGGGGGGGGGGGGGGGGGGGAAGGAAGGCATGTAGCAGTGATGGTTTTTATATATTTATACATATATATATATGTATGTGTGTGTGTGTGCCCCACACGTTTTTGGCAGCTTCCTACGCTCGCGTTAACACCCATCTTACCTCAATCGACTACTTACTGTCTATTTTACATTCAGTTTCTACTGAAATGCCTACAAGTGTACTTTGACGGACTGTAGATGCTTTCTTAAAAGCTGTAACCCCCGTAAAAAAACCTGCGTCCGCCCCTGGTCAGTTTCAAAATTAATAAATACGTTTGCAGCAAATTACTAGTATGCGACTTTTAATATTAAAACCCGCCCCATATTTTAGAAATTATTGATTTAGACTTGAAATATTGGAAAGAACAAATATATTCAATCTTCGGTCAATGTGTTAATGGTAATCGACATAGCAACAGCTCTCGTGTTACTAGAGAACAATTCAAAATCTGGACTATAGTTTCTGGTGCATATCGCCAAACAAACGTATTACAACGATACTAATCGACGTTGGCCACAGACAGTGGAAATGCAAACAGCAAGCACACATTTGTTTACGAAGAATTAGATAGACATAAAGCACCAATTTAATAAAAGTTACACCACGATGGATTGTTAAATATAGTGTATTGCTTCTTATTTGACTGACACGGAGCTACTATACGAAACGTTTCAATGAAAACTAATGCGTTATTGATTACGAGTCATAACGACTAACGCTGCAGGAAGCAGACGTCGTGTTCGCGCGCCTCAATGAAGGGGAACACAATAAAAGTAATGTCTTTTAAAGAGGAGATGGAGGCGGAGAAATCCTCTTCTGTACCAGGACCTACCAAGATGGCGGACGATCGTCAAATAGTGTCAAAGTTATGGGGAGAATTTTGCAGGGATACAAGCTTTCACGGCTTCAAAAATGTAGAAGACAAACGAAAACACCGGATGGAGAGGTAGTAAAAGTAATCAAAACTATTTATGAATACATCAGTTTAAAGGATATCTTATTTCGTCGTGGGTTATTATTTAATTTTTATTTGTTTGTAGTTGTTTTTTGTTTTTTAACAGTTATTGTTATTTTTTTGTATGGATGTACTTGTACTGTTGTATTAAAAACTATGCCATGACTCCATGTAAATGTACAGCTATACAACTTTAGATACATCTATGCTTTTGTTTTGATCAAACCTAACATTTAAATTAAAATCGTTGTAAAATAGTCGTGATATTAGGACCCGTTTTATATACAGAACTTTTTCTGGGCTCTAAGGTCATACCTAGAGTCCTCATTCGAAATGCATGCACTTTTTATGCAATTGTGTAGACTCTTTAAGTTTGAACACGAGTCTGAACAGACCAGAGGTGTTCGCAAAAGCCGAACGGGTTTCTTCTGATGACTAAGTGTCAGAATTACCAAATGTTTGACATCCAATAGCCGATGGTTAATTAATCAATGTGCTCTAGTGGTGTCGTTAAACAAAACAAACTTTGTTGCAGATGGTGTATTTACATACGATGCTACAGTACGTGATACGTTTCTGAACAGGATTACATATAAATGATCAGGACACGATTTTATGACGGGGAAAATATGTAGTAGCTTTTACCATATGTAAATAAAATTTAAATGTAACAGAATCAACCTGTCTGCTGTCTGTTTGTCTGACGATCTTTATCTGTATGCCCCATACACCATTGCATTGGCTATTGAACTGCTTATCAAAACTAAAAAAAATAATTACAATTGCTGTTCACCATATGACTTACAACTGATAAATAATATAATAATAGTGAATGATTGTGTCTGTTTGTTTACAGGGTAATGTGGGCTCTGGTTGTCATGGGAATGATGTCCGGTATGCTCTACTTTCTGGCCCAGTCGTACATCTCTTACTACAAATACAACGTCATGACGACCACACAGATCATGCAGACGGCAAGCCTACCTTTTCCCGCCATTACCATCTGTAACTTGGGAATATATGATACTACACAAGGCAAACCATTCACTGAACCTCTAACTAACTTCATGTACATGTTATCAGACGTTAAATCAAATGTTAAGTTCAATTTTAGCGACCCAAAAGTTATTGCCTTTATGAATTCGTCCTTCAGTGAATTTTATGAGACTCATGCCTTCAATGTTTCTGAGATGTTTACAGCTTTGAAATACGAGGGACATTTTTTGACAGATATATCAAAATATATGAAACCAGTCGACACGGAAATGGGACGCTGTTATATGTTCAACGGTCCAACGTCCATGGCTGCTGACGGCAGAAAGATATCAACAAAAACCGGCTATGAGTATGGCTTTATTGCATACATAAACATTAAACAACATGCATATCCTTTCATTGCTGACACCACCGCTGGATTAAGGGTAAGAAATATATATGTCTACACAGACCAAAACAAAATAGTCCTTAAATACCAACAATGTATTTCTTATTAGAAACAAAATTGTCTTGAAAACGGCTTTAGAAATCAAAACAATCAACTGTAAAGTATTTTATGTCATTTCAACTCATTTTCATGCTTATATTCAATTAAAGTTGAAGCACGCTGTCCTAGACACACACCTCAGCTATTTGGGCTGTCTGTCTAGGACAGTGGTTAATGGTTAGTGAGAGAGAAGAAGGTGTAGTGTTCTTACACCTACCCACTGAGACGTTAAAACTAGCTCTGGGTGTGAGCCGATACCGGGGTGCAAACCCAGTACCTACCAGCCTTATGACCACAACACCACTGAGGCTGGTACTGGAAAGTAAAGAATAGATAACTTTCAGCGATACAAGAAAATCTAGTCATCATATCTTGGCAGTGCATATAGTGATTGTAAAATAAAAGAGGAAGCAATCACGAAAGTCAATTGAAATGAATGGAAATGAGGCAGGAGTAGTGGTGGTGGTGATGGTAATAGTGGTAGTAGTGGTGGTAGTGGTGGTGGTGTTAGTGGTGGTGGTGGTGATGGTAATAGTGGTGGTGGTGGTGGTGGTAGTGATTGTGGTGGTGGTGGTAGTGATTGTGGTGGTGGTGGTGGTAGTGGTGGTTTTGGTGGTGGTGGTGGTAGTGGTGGTGGTGGTGGTGGTGGTGGTGGTTGTGTGGACGTGTGATCAGACTTTAAACACCTTTCATCTCGTCTATCCAATCTGAAAGAGCGTGGAACGTAGCTCAGTGGTAAAGTGCTCTCCTGATGCACGGTCGGTCTAGATCGATCCCCGTCAGTGAGCCCATTGGACTATTTCTCGTTCAAGCCAATATAGGAAAATGTACCTCCTCTCGGTAGCCACTACGGTCCATGATGTATATTCCAGCCCCTCCGTTTTCCACTACATTTGTTGCAGATCAATCACTATATACCTGTGTCCATGATGTCTCTGGATACTGTTCATCAATCATGGCCAATATCAGGGCTCGTTTGTATGGTTCACTGTGTTCGTCTCCACAATGGGGGTTGACCTCATTGCTCCAGTTATTATCCCGAGTGCTTGGCTTTGAACCCTGTCTAGTTTTTGTTGATGTCACTTTGCTGCTGTTGACCATGCACTGGATCCGTACTGATGATGTGGTCTGATTGGTCCTTGGTAGACTCTTTTCAGTATGTTATGATCAGAACCCCACTTGGTGCCAGCTAGTTTTTTCATTATGGCAAGTTTTCCACTTGTGGTTTCCAGGTCTGTCTCTTGTCAAAAGTGACCCCCAGGTATGTCTGTTGGTCCTCATACTGGAGAGGCGTGTCATCAAGTTTTAGGGTGCCTGCTTCCTGCTTTGTGAAGAGTGAGAAAAGAGTAGCAGCTGACTTGTCTTTGTTGATTGTCATGCACCAGTCTCGAGTCCAAGATGTAACATTGTCAAAGGCAAGCTGCATGCGATGTTGCATGTTGCTGTTCTTGCATACTCCTCTGAGCACCACAAAACTAGGTCATCTGCATATAATGCTGCATGTATCCCTTTGGGTAGTTGTGTGACCAGGTCATTGATGAAGATGATGAAGAGAATAGGTGACAGTACTCCTCCCTGAGGTACTCCATGGCGTATGGGTACTTTCTTGCTGTGTTGGCCATCTACCATTACTCTCGCCTTTCGGTTATGAAGATAAGACTTGGTCCATCTGTACATGTTGCCACATATTCCGTCAGAGCGTTTGTCGGGCTTTTCAATATTATGGTGAGATCATGGAGTTATCGCATTCGATCCACATTTAACTTTGATAGTTCGTACATGTTTGATGGATTCGTAGAATTCAAATATCTGTTTTTCTCCATATCCATGGCTACAGTTCTCATTACTTGTCTTTACATAATTCAGATGTCACAAAAATCAAAACCAATTCTTCTTCTCATTCTAATTCTATTGTGCAATGATGTTGAAACAAATCCCGGGTCAAACCAAAACACTGAAAATTATGGACAATTATCAATCTTCCACTTAAATATACGTAGCTTACGCAATAAACTGTGTATACCAGAACTTTCGGAAACACTTACTGACTTTCATATTCTATGCTTCACCGAAACCCATCTTGATCATCAGGTATCCAATAAGGAAATAAAGATAGATCACTATGACGAACCGTACCGAAGAGACCATACCAATCACGGAGGGGGTGTCGCAGTTTATGTTGATTTACATCTAGCCCATAAATGACGATACGACTTAGAAACGCCTCGTGACGAAATAATATGGGTACAAATTAAACTTAAACAGAAATCAATACTATTATGCGTGATATACCGCCCAAATACATCACGGACAACATTCTGGGACAGGTTAGACTATTCGATAGAAAAAGCATTGCCCACGTAAAACCAAAAAAGGAGATAGAAGTTCACCAACAAATTACAGACCTATATCATTAATAAGTTGTGTTGGAAAACTATTTGAGAGAATCGTGTTTAAACACCTGTATAATTATTTCACATTCAATAATCTACTTTATAAGTATCAGTGTGCTTATCGACCTAACCACAGCACCGTGTACCAATTAATTGAATTGTATAATAAAATTTGTAAATCACTTGACAATAAAGAATATTTCCGTGCAGTTTTCTGTGACATGTCCAAGGCCTTTGATAGGGTATGAAATTTAATCTATAAACTTAAACAATATGGCATCAGAGGCAATCTCTTAAAATGGATTATAATTATATTTCTAATCGGAAACAAAGAGTGTATATAAATGGAACGTTATCAAATTATGGAACTCTAAAGGCTGGAGTACCTCAAGGATCAGTTTTAGGTCCCTTATTATTTTTGATCTATGTTAACGATATTGCTGATGAACAAGGCTATTTGCCGATGATACAAACATTGGAATATCGTCAAATGGCATTTCAATTATAGAACGCGTTCTCAACATTAATTTGTTGAAACTTTATGAATGGTCAAACAAATGGTTAATTACCTTTAATCCGAATAAAACGAATGTATTATTGTTCTCTATAACCAAACTAATTAACGAACCATCCTTGTATTTGGTGACACAACTTTAAACAAATCAAAAACGCATAAACATTGAGATTTAACTTGAGCAGATGATGCAAATGGTCTAGTCATATTCAAAATGTATGCACATCAGCATCCGTAATGATCTCAGTGTTAAGGAAATACAGACTGTTATTAAATCGTCAAACTCCAATGCGACTATATAGTACTTTCATTCATCCTGTCCTAGAATATGCTTCAGAGGTCTGGGATGGCTGTTCCCAATTAAACGCAGATAATTTAGAAATGGTACAACCAGAAACAGCAAGAGTATTCACTGGCATGCCTAAATTTGTTTCATATAATTCGCTATATATTAAAACCGGTCTTACAACACTTACTGAAAGGAGTGAAAAAACAAAAAGAGGTGTACAATGTTTAAAATAATGAAAGGAATGACTCCTGATTTCTTAACTAATTGTATTCCACAAAGATTAGAAGAAAGGGTTCCTTATATGTTAAGAAATCGGGAGGACATATCTACACCTTTTGCTAGAACCTGCTTATTAAAATCATCATTTATTTATTCAGCAATTGATTTATGGAATAATTTAAGCCCAGCAATTAAAAAGTTTGAAACAATATCGTCTTTCAAAAAAGCAGTAACACCAGTGGTAAATAAAGTTTCATATTATTTTTCCTGTGGAAAAATAAAAGGAAATATATTACATACAAGATTACGACATGGATGTAGCCCTTTAAACACCGATTTGTACAGATGTGGACTTACCACGGATCTTTCGTGTAACTGTGGATACAGATTAGAAAATAATATCCATTTTTTTCTTTCAATGTAAAAAATATGAACAACAGAGACAGATTCTATGTAATTCCTTACAGCTTTTTCAACCAATAGATTTACAAATACTGTTATATGGTCGAAGCACATTAAAAGGACATTCCTGAGATTCCTGCAATTTTTAAGATGTTATCGACTAACAGAAACTTTTTGACGACTGTAATGACATATCAAATATATGTTTCTGCATAAAATATTAAAATGGCTGTATATTAAACTTTCTGATCGTCCTTTTGATTAATAAATTAATTATATTAAATTAAAAAGATTTTTTCGTAAGTACGAAATTATTTGAAGACAATATCCATAGCGACAAATATTAAGACTGAACGTGATGTACTATTTATGCACGAAAATATATTTATGCATCATTTGTTTTTCTTTCTTTACAATGCACAAACTCGGGAATGTCCCTTTAAGCGATGTATATAAGACATTTTACTTCCAAATGTATATACTCATCGTTTTGTTTAAAGTATTATTTAAATTACCATAAGGATTATTTGTAATGTGATAGCGTTAACGCCAAGTACTATTGTGTGTAATCTTTTACATCATTTCTTTTCTCGTTCCTTTACATTGTTTTGTATATACTACATTTCCTCCACTGTCTTTTATTTACAGCTATGTAATATATCGCCAAAATATTGTTTGCAATATAAGAGGGCCTCGTAAGTTTTCAAACTTGTGCCCAGCTTTGCTATACAGTTTGCCATATGCCGTCTTTTTGTAGCTTTGCACACCTTGTCAAAGGCCTTTTGTAAATCAATGAAGGAGGCAAGAACAACCTTCTGTGCTTGGAAAGCATCTTCGATTACTTGTGACAGGTAGGTGGCCTGGTCTTCTGTGCTGCGGAATTGTTTAAATCCTGCCTGTTCAAAAGTGATGATGTTCTCAGTATCAAGGAACTGTTGAAGCCGATGGTTGATGATGCGCTCTATGGTCTTGCAGACATATCTAGTTTGGCTGATGGGTCTGTAGCTGCTTGCCTTTCGTTTGCTTTTACCTTTTTTCAGTATGGGTATCATCACTGTCTCTTTCGAAATGCGTGGCACTTTGCCTTCAGACCAGCTTAGGTTGAACATTTCCAACAGCTTGGATCGCGCAGTATTGTCTAGGTTTTTCAACATTTCATTAGTAATACCATCCGGTCCTGGAGATTTCTTACTGTTTTAGACGTTTGAGGGCATTTCCAAGTTCTGGTAGAGTTATACTATTCGTCAGGGAATCTTGCGGGGTAGTTGTACTTGCCGTTTCGTTTTGTTCCCTTCGTGCTTCTTTCATCTGAATTGTTGTGATGGTAATGCCACTTTTCTTGGGATAGGTCTTTGCCAAATGGTCAGCAGATTTCTTACCCGTGAGTATATTTCCATCCTCCGTTAGAGTGATCTTCTGTCCTTCATCCTCATTTGATTGTTTTGAAAGTTTCCATAATTTGGTGCTGTCCTTTTCAAGGTTTAGTGCAGCAGTTTTGTCTTTCCAGCTTTTTCTTTTGGATTCAATCTTGGTTCTGAGGTATATGGCTTTAGCATGCTGGAGCTTCAGGTTGTTGTTTTGGCTCGGGTCAGTTCATCATGTGCCATTTGAAGTGTTTTATTCCAGTAAGGAGCATATACTTTCCTAACTCCTCTTGGGATATTTTCTTTGGCAGATTTAATGATTTGGAGGTTGAATTCCTTCACTACAGTGTGTATGTTCCTTCCCTGCACTTCAATTTCTTTGGTCAACTCGTTCATGAAGCTTGAAAAGTTCCAATTTGACTTTCTTGTAGTTCCACCTTGGGGGCTGTGAAGCTGTATGAATTTTGCTATCACTTAAGGTTCAGGAGGACCGGTCGATGGCCACTTCACCCAAGCTGTGGTCCTACTTCTCGAATAATGACTCTATGGACATCGTCAGTACAGAAGGCAAGGTTAGGGGAGGTTGTGAAATGCCAACGCCTGGAATAGAATGTTGATTGATCAAGTGGGTCATTGATGTGATTAAGGTTCTTTTCATCCTGCCATCTTTCTATTTTCTCTCCTCTTTTATCAATGTTGTTGTAACCGCAGCTCTGGGATTGGCTGTTGAAGTCTTGAACAAGTAGGAAGTTACTGTCTGATGTCTGGATATCATCATGGGAGAGTTTTTTTGTCATTTGGGCAGTAAACATTTACAATGTGAAACTCAGATGTTTTTGTTTTGATCCTGACCTCTATTAATTCAGCTTCCTCCATGTATCTATTGGTTTCAATTGCATTGATGTTGTTCCTTATCAGAGTGACTACCCCACCCTTGGATCTTCCACTGCGATCATTTCTGAAGGTCTAGCATTGAAGCTCATCGATTCTTCAGATGCGACAGATGTTGATCTGGTTTTCATGCATAAAGTGCTGAAGCTCTGTCTTCTTTTTTGAAACTCCCTCAGCATTCCAGTGCATTATGTTGATAGGGGTGTTTTCTTTTGTTGCTTTTGTCTTGCCAGTAGCTTTAAATCCTCGTCTCCTAGCTCCGCGAGACGGTCGGGAAGGACTTCCTGTTGTTAAGGATGGACCCCCTCGAGGTAAGTCATCACCTGCCTGATGAGTCATCACAGGGCGAGCACCGATCACGTCATTATTGTCCAGAAATATAGTCATAATAGCTTTTGATGCATGGTATTGTATATTAGAGTGCGCCGTGTGGCCCAATACCTCTGACTTCAGCGCTCGAGGTTTCTGTTAGGGTTACCTCACCTTTAGTCCATATCAGTCTAGTCTCTACCCATTGACCAGTCCGGCTTGGGTGTCCCTAACAGAAGCGAAAGCTCCTGCTGGCATAGCTCTCTGGGTCACTGAGACATACAAGCCCCCTCGCCAAGGATGGACTATGTACACCCTTTTTTATTTAAACTGATTTTTTCGTCCGTAAGAAATTACTTGAAGACAAAATCCATTTTGGGTTTCTTTCCAATATTAAGACGACCAGAAACATATTGAATATACAGACACTGATATTCTAAACAAGAAAATATATTTAATGTATAAGTTTAATCGTAGAAATATTTTATAAGTCGGAAACATCTTACAATGCAGAAAAGTCGGGAATGTCCCTTTAACAACATGATGATACAGATAATATAAATAAGCCTAAGCTCTTAGGTGAACGATAGAGTTGACACTGTGATTGAGAACTCCAAGGGAAAGAACAGCTGAGCTGTCCTCCTTTGGTCCCCGCTTCGGTTCTCTCTGGGTCTTTCTCTTTCTGTTTTTCTCATGGTCTATTTTATAGGATCAGGCTCAAATTGTTACGTCTTAATGTGCTTTGGTACTTTATTTTCCGTCAGTAGCGTTGCCCTAGGCAACACACTCAGGCTAAGACCTCTTTTGTGGAGTGTGTCGTTAGTCGACACATAACCATTATTTTGTCAAATGATCAGCTGTAATCTGCAACTGCTGCCGATTCTGAAGTAATAGTAAATAGGTACGTTGATTGACAGACTGGGTACCAGCTGGGAACAACAATTAAAATTCCGTAGTCTTCTTGATTGCAGTGATTTAGTTTCACACTAATTGGTCTGATAGCTATCCCCTAAATAACTAAAGTCTTACTTATTGCATAATTGGCAGGTGACACAATAACAATTAATTGAATCGTATATGCGCAGCTAAAATATAAATTACTTTTGAATATAGTTGTAAATGTTCCACTATGACAATAGGTTGTAAATTTATTTCAGGTGACTGTTCATGAGCCTCACGAATTTCCACGACCCAAGCTTGATGGTGTCTTGATGGCGCCAGGGACAGCAAATTTTATAAAGCTACAAAGAACGGGGGTAAGTACTGCTGAAATAATCACACTGAAAGTTTATTTCATAAATAAACAATACATTTTTAAAATATACAAAAATGGACATATTACTATGAAGCTAACTAAAGTTGATTATAAACATTTTAAATTATTTTCAACAACTATGTGTGTGTATGTGTGTGTTTGACCTCACATTTAATAACTGCGCCCCACCCCCATTGTGTCCCCCAGATTCGGACGCTATATGCGCTTAAATAAATTTTGAACATATGTTTATGAATATTCAAAACAGAGCAATCAAAATTTTACCCAACAATAAATGAGTTACGTTCATTTTTATAAAAGTACTACGATACTACAAGAGAAACTTTGAAACGGACTAGAACACGCATATGACATCATTTCATTTAAAACGGCTTAAAAATAGCATCTACTGTATTCCGAAGTACACTAACATACATTAAACACAGGCCATCTTCAGCAAAAACTAAAATATAAATCTACATCACTAAAGAGTAATAAATGTATTATATTCATCCGTTAAGCACCGATTGTCAGGACACACACACCAGCTTATCGTTAACTGTATAATGTATTGTTTTATTGCAGTACAAGTTCTTACCACGCCCGTACAGATCATACGGCGATGGTTACTGTGCCGAGACGTCAGCACTGCTGTATCAGAACTACAGCTACGACCGCTGCGTTTTCCAATGGATTAACAAAAACGTCCATCATGACTGCAATTGTTCGACTTTGCCGATAGAAGGTATGCATAAAAACAAGTCAAAACAAAAGCACAAAAATATGAATAAAATGTTATCTCAAGGAACGTATTGTTTATTTAACGACACCTCAGCACATTGTAAACTACGGCTCTTTGGTGAATACATTCAGTTATTTAATTAAATCAGTTAAAATGATTGATTATTTCTTCTCATATCGTTTTTACACCTACAAATCTAACTGGTGTGTTTTCAATGTTTGGTATAATATGTTTAGTAGTGTAGTCTTTGTTTTATAGCTTTCTCAAACAAAATGGTGTTACTGCATGATATAAAACTACATGTATTTATTGCGAGATAAAACACGTTCAAATGACAACAGGGGCGGATTATGCTTTAGGTAAGGGGGGGGGGTGGGGGGGGTGGGGAGGGGTTCCGAAACAATATGTAAATGTTTATAATTTGAAATTATACATTTTACATGGACATCAATTTACATCTATGTGGTGGAGTTGTTGTTTTTTACCCGAGGGGGTGGGGGCAGGTTCCGTACAACTGGGAAACTCCCCATAATCCGCCCCCGAACAAACACTGCCAGTTATTACCAATGTCACGATTGTCAGTATTTACTGTCCTATACGTATACGTATTTATGTACGTTGAAATAATGTAACTCTTAACAGCATAATTATATCATGATGAAAGACTGCTTATTAACGGACACTTCGGCACCGCCCCACCCACCTCTACACACACCATGAGTGTCTGTTAAAGGTTATCTCGTACAAGTCATTATTCATGTTCATCATTAACCCCAGTACTCAGACGGTAAGGGGGGAGGGGAGGAGGGTGTAGCTCAGTGGTAAAGCCCTCGCTCGATACGCGGTCGGTCTAAGATCGAACCCCGTCGGTGGGCCCATTGGGCTATTTCTCGTTCCAGCCAGTGCACCACGACTGGTATATCAAAGGCCGTGGTATGCACTACCCTGTCAGTGCATATAAAAGATCCCTTGCTGCTAATCGAAAAGAGTAGCCCATGAAGTGGCGACAGCGGGTTTCCTCTCTATATATTTGTATGGTCCTTAACCATATGTCTGACGCCATATAAAAGTAAATAAAATGTGTTGAGTGCGTCGTTAAATAAAACATTTCCTTCCTTCCTGACGGTAAGAGAGCTTGATAGACATTTGTCCAAATGTTCATCTAGCTCTCTTACCGTCACAGTACTCGGGTTAATCCATCATACACGTTGTACCAATTTATCAAAATTAAATAATTATTTAATACCACAGGTTATTATAGTTATTATTTCTCTTTTTTTTAAAGGACTACCGTTTAAGGAATGTTCCTTTCTGGATATACGCACATGTACACTGTGGAAATCAAGTAAGTAGACTATGTTCTAAGTTGCAATAGAAACTTTAGGCTATGCATGTGTTTGCGTGCGTGTACGTACGTATATGTGTGACTGCCTACCTGCATGTCTATCTGTATTGGGATACGGGCACCCATTTTGTAGGGGGCAGTTTGGCTTTTGCCCGAATTAAACGAAAATGCCCGAATCTGGACAACATTATTTATTCATATCATCATTATTACAAAATTACTTGATAGGTTGCAAACGAGTCACTACGCATTTTTGCATAGATTACATCTAATTTTGAGGGTAGATTGATGGAAATACATGATAAAAAGGTGTCAGGTTAGCACATTTTGCCCGAATATCTGTATAATGTCCCCCTGAATTTGAGGTTTTGCTCCAGCACTAAGAAGGCAGTTCCCCCTCTCTCTACTCCTCACTGTCTGGTACGCGTATGTATGTGTATATCTGCGAGTGCATGTGTGTGTGTGTGTGTGTGTGTGTGTGTGTGTGTGTGCGCGCGCGTGGTTCGAATGAAGTAGGTCTGTAGTAAAACATGGTTTTGTTTCCGTTGTTGTATTACTTTTATTAATTTTTAAATTAAAGACAAAGTAGCACTGAAATTTACCTAATTTAGCCCTTTCGAAAACATTTTAACATCTAACCTTATTTATATACATATAAACGAAATTATTATTATTTATATTATGCAACACATTATCAATAGTAGATGTAACGATGGCTGATGCCATTCCATATTTTGAACTTGTGCATACGTTTTCATCTCTTTTATGAAGTAACACACCTCACAGCTGTGGTGGCAGCTACTCAACTTTTGCGAACACTTGATATCATCACTGTTTTGACGGTGTTCTATGAGTACATGTCATCACAACTGTATTTATTCCAATGAGCTCTGTCCTTGTGCTAGATATGATTTAATAAAACAAGAGTGGCAGTCTTTTGTTTGACGGTGCAAGGATGAAATCTCCAGTAAAGAATATCCTCGGGAGTGGCTGTCCTCCTATAGACGAGGCATTAGATAGAGATTCATGGAATTGCATTGTGCAGAAATACGGCCTTTATCACGGTTTTCGGTTTTATCGTTCAGAATTACTTGAATAAAGTACTTTTTTTGGGGGGGGGGGGGATTTAAATGGATGTATGTTCCGTAAATATTTTGTTGAGCCATTCAGTAGATCAGTTTAAAACCCGTACCAACCCATGAACTGTCGGTGGTGCAGTGGTTAGGCCATCGTACATAAAGCTGGTAGGTATTGGGTTCACCTCTCGATACCGGCTCCCAACCAGAGCGATTTTAACGATTCAGTGGGTAGATGTAAGGCCACTACACATCTCTCTCTCTCTCTCTCTCTCTCTCTCTCTCTCTCTCTCTCTCTCTCTCTCTCTCTCTCTCTCTCTCTCTCTCTCTACTAATCCAAAGTCCCGGACAGAGAGCCTAGATAGCTGAGGTGTGCTTGAAACTAATTGGATATAAGTACGAACTTAACTATAAATGAATGAATAAATACACTGAACGTTTTCCTCTTATTTCCCCAGTAAAGTACTACACCCAGGTGGCGCAGATGAACGTACCACCAGACGACTGTCCTCGACCTTGTGAGGTCGTCCATTACAAACCTCAGATGACCTCATCAGCATATCCCTCACAACCGGCGCTTAAGAGTTATGCCAACGGGCCAAATGACACTGAGCAATATATTAGGTAATGTATGGTGACATAGAACTGCCATCGACATAACGACATAATTTAGAAACGAATTTCTGACAAAATTATATATTTCTAGGCGACTGTCAATATAACGATATAATTAAGCCAACAAAATGTAAAAATATATTACAACATATTGTACACAAACGGCGCTCAAGTTGTATGCCAGTGCGTTAAATGACAGTGAACAACATATTAGGTAATGTATTACAATCGTTAAAAAGTCTTTGTCAGTCGATAACATCTTAAAACGTGCAGCAAACTCAGGAATGTCCCTTTAAGCCAACAAAATGTGAAAATGTATTACAACATATTGTAAAAAACTAAGCCTAATCCAAATAAACTTAACCCTAACCCTAACTTTAAGCCTAAATCATGTCATTATGTGGTTATGTCTATGTCACCATAGTAATGAAACAGTGTTGAAAAATTGAAGATGATTCATGCTTAAAGCAATAGCAGCAACATCAAGCGCCCCTTCTCCCAAAAAACACACCAGCATAAACACATCACACAAAAATAATGGAATGAAAGAAATAAAATGACCAAAGGAAAGAGAAAGAAGACGGGAGTAAGATATAAATTCATGAAACAGGAGTAAAGGCATATGAGAGAGAGAGAGAGAGAGAGAGAGAGAGAGAGAGAGAGAGAGAGAGAGAGAGAGAGAGAGAGAGAGAGAGAGAGAGAGAGAGAGAGAGAGAGAGACTCAGACTCTAACCGCCAGTAGAATGATTTTGTGTTTGACCAACAAAATCTAAAATAGATAATCTGTATTCTGAAGACCTCTAATATTCTGCCTTGAAAAAGGTTATCTTGGACATGTACGAATCTTACCTGGATTTGGACATATTAAATTTTATATGGGCATGTTAAAGAGTATCTATCCATCCACCCAAAACAACCCCAAACAGCTAATCCCACAAAGTTCGTCAAATGCCCAAGAAACATCACACACCACATAGACGTAAACAAACAACGAGTATTCAAAACAGCCCTAGTCCAACCTACGTTTACGTCACCTACCTTATTGCTTTTAGTCCGATGCTGCTCTAATTTAGTTACACTGTTATTATCATCACTTTATGAACAAGAAAAACCACATCCCCTTAAAAAAAACCCCACAAAAAAACAGAACAACATAAAAAAAACCCCAAACAAAACAAATTAAAATAAAACAGAAACAACAATTATCTTAAAAGGTCTTCAGTAGCACCTATGACGTCGTTAGAACTACTTTATCTTCCCTGAATTAACTCGGAACTTTTCCAGTTTATGAAATAGATATA
Organism: Gigantopelta aegis; assembly: GCF_016097555.1. Classification (NCBI taxonomy): domain Eukaryota; kingdom Metazoa; phylum Mollusca; class Gastropoda; order Neomphalida; family Peltospiridae; genus Gigantopelta; species Gigantopelta aegis. The sequence continues at coordinate 84,582,263 of NC_054702.1, forward strand.
CTCTGAGAATTAAGATCAGGTTAATAAAGAGGGCGGGGAAACAATCTGAAGCCACATTCAGTGCTGCAAAAATAGCAAATATGGTTTTGTGAGCTGGCGCATGTTTCACAGAGGTGCACGGGCCATTTACCTCTGCAGCTTTCACGACACTTACTTTTATTGTAATGTCGCAACATTTTCTGCATCATTGTGCCTTTGTGAAGGTATAGATTATTCATAAAATCATAAAGATTCTTTCCTGAATCCCCAAAAACCCGAAGCAAATAGCCTCTTCTACAAATGAAACTCTCTTTATTTACTTTGGAGGGATTAAACCAGGGTGCGTCCATTGCTTTAGTTTTTGGATCAAAATCATGAATCCATGTTTTGTCTTGCTTTACGATCTGCCTTATAAAATCGTTCTTGGATTTCTTGGAAGTTGCACTAATAAAGATGTTGAATGGTAAATTACTGCCTTCTTTTCATCAACAGTCAATATTCTAGGGAACCATCACACACACATTCCTGTATTCACTCGAAAGTAGATATCAAAATCTATCAACTCCATCCCCACCCTCCATTGGAAAACTTACGTTTACTCCATAAAAGTCAAGAATGCACCGTTTAAAAAGAAGAAGAAGAAGAAGAAAGAAGAAAGCAAACAAGAAAACCCCCCACAACAAACAAAAACAAAACAAAACAACGAAACACAAAAAAAACAAACAACAACAACAACAACAAACAACAAACAACACCCCCAAGTACTCGCCTCTACCGCTGGCCAGATCCTAAATGTAGATCCGCTTAAAAAATAGGTTTATTTTTTATGTCGATACTTTTGACACCTTGAACGTTTGTAGCAAAAATATTAATAACATGTATGTAAAAAAAATTAATATGTAACAGAATGTTTCCTTTCTAAACAGGGACAACGTCCTTGCCGTGTACGTATTTTATGACCGGTTTCTTGAAGAGCGAGTGGAGTATGTTCCAGAATACACATCCATGTCTATACTTGGTAAGTTCCTCAATACACATCCATGTCTATACTTGGTAAGTTCCACAATAGACATCCATGTCTGTACTTGGTAAGTTCCACAATATACATCTGTCTATACTTGGTAAGTTCCATAATACACATCTATGTCTATACTTGGTAAGTTCCACAATACACATCCATGTCTATGCTTGGTAAGTCACAGAATACACATCTGTCTATACTTGGTAAGTTCCACAATACACATCCATGTCTATTCTTGATACGTTTATATTTCCACTACCACTCTATCAAGACCAAAGATTCCAGGATATTCGTAGGAGAATTAGCATGTTGTTGGTGATTTTGGAGCCAGTTCATACACATTTTACACGTTCAAAATATAGAGTTCGTGGAAAACGCAAATACAAAAAGCACCCATTGATTCCCACATCCATAACTAATGGCAGAACTTAAGAGTGCTACTTGTTTTGACAATGTTATACTCAGACGTTTTACAATTATTAATATACTCAATAGATCCTTAAAATTATAAAAGCATGCTAATGATAATTGAATACTTTTTCAGGTAACCTTAGTGGCCAGATGGGTTTCTTCCTGGGTGCAAGCCTCGTTACCATTACGGAAGTTGCACAAACTGTTCTGTTGACGATCTGGATGTTCTTTTGCCGGTTTATAAAACATTGATATAAGTCCCACAGGCCTTGGCAACGTTCAAAACGTAATCCCAGAGATCCTGTTAATCTTAATCTTCTTGCGTGGTTTATGTAGGAAAGTCTTCAAAAAAAAAAAAAAAAAAAAAAAAAAAAAAGGAAAGAAAAAAGATTGCTTAACGACACATGAGAACATTTAAAAAAAGACTGTGGCTATTTGTTGTCTAGCGTACTTACTGTGACTTTTGGATTAAATAAAAATTAAAAGTTTGTTTTATTTCTTCTTCTTTCTTCTTCTCGTTAGGTTTCATATGCTCACTAAACCCTAAGATGTGCTGCATCAATGAACTGGATCGTCAGTTGGAGCTCAACCGTTCTGCCCTATAGCTTTTCTTTAATGCTCTTTTCTTCTGGCCAGATGTTTTGCCTTATGTTTTGGAGGAGAGGGCAGCTTTGAAGAACGTGTTCTGGCGTCTGAGATCCACTGTTGCAGGGACATTCTCCTGCATGTTTGAGCCTTAGGCGATGGAGGTGAGCCTTTAGTCTACAGTGTCCAGTCCTGAGTCTGAAAATTTGGACTTGCTGTTTTCTTTCCAGGCGCCACATTGGGTTCGATGGGTATGTACTACCTGTTCTGGATTTCCAAATGTTTTCATATCTTCTTTTGATGAGTGTTTTAGTTTCATCATAAGACATCTGACGTAGATACTGTGGCTTTTGACTGCCTTCTTTTGCTAATTGATCGGCTTTCTCATTTCCAATAATGCCACAGTGGGCAGGAATCCATTGTAGTGTGGTCTTATTGGTGTTCAGGCTGTTAAGCATGTCTTGCATTTTCCTTTTGGCGTTTCCTCGTGGCTCTTCTTGGAGGGCTTGCAAGACTGATTTGCAGTCACAAAGGAAGAGAATGTTTCTGTTGTATATATTTCTATCCACCAAAATGTTTCCAGCTTTTTAAGATGGCACACTGTTCAGCCCTGAAATTTGTTGAGAGTTCTCCAGTGGTGGCTGACATCTCTTCTGAATGTTTTATTTAACAACACAGCCAGTACACACTGATTTAATAATCATTGGCAAACATTTCATAAAAAGACTTAGAAGAAACCTGCTACAGTTTTCATTAGCAGCTAGGGATATTTAAATGTACGTTTCCAGAAACAGGACAGCATCCTTTGATATACCAATTGTGAGGCATTGGTCTAAATGGTGAATGTACCATCTCATATAGAGTATCCATACAGAAAAAAAGAGTAGATAATCTGTTAGATACTTTCTCACAGACAGAAAATATTTTACGACTGAGTCACATTCCGCCCACCAGCGATGACGATGTGTACAATTAGTTGGTTTTTATAGACTGACGTTATTACTATGTTGGTCTGTATTAGTGGTATGTTTATCTTTATGGCAAGCAATAGATACATGTATTTGTATTTTCATTAGCTCACTTTCATTATTGGTTTAGTTCTATTAATTCTGAAAGATCATTTAAAATTTTACATTATGTAGTCATTGTTAATATTGTTATAAGTATATGTTTAAAACAATTTACGGACATTAGGTGAATATTCTCATTAAAAAAAACCCAACTGTTTTAACAAATCACAAGTTTTTCGTCATGGTATTGTTGGTAGAACAGTAACATATAGTAATGAAAGCTTCATTTGTAGATCTATTATTTTTAAAGACAATCAAAATGAAACATATTATCAGATATTACTTGATTTTTGTGGCGTACCCCTTGACAGATTCACGGTACACGACGTTTAGTTCTTGAAAGCTATATGGATCAGCCAGCGTTTCTCCATTTTGCTTCGTTTTACTGGGACAAGGTTGCAGACGGTGGTTTGACACGAAACTGCTTCCTTTAAACAACCATAGAGATAGTAGATTATAAAAACAGAAAAAAATATGCATTACACGAAAACAATAACTGTAATCTAAGTACGTAAACATTGCAAATTTACACCAGAGCGCAGCTTTGAAGGCGAGCATAACGCCTGGAATGCTAAACCACCTCGTAACAAACCACATTTGACCATGTCAACACTGCAATCAATTTCCATTATCAATGTGTGTTGCAACACATTACTATGTTTGTTCAAGTCTTTCATACATTCATTTACATTAACACACACTTCTGTTTTCAATGAGCATAAAAGCAATATGATGTAGAGTTGACCACTTTCGTTTTATTGATTTTCGTCGGTCGTAAATACAAATTGTAAATAATCGTTGTATATAATATAAAGTTATATCGATTCCAATAATATCTTTTCAATTCTTGCTGTTAGATGAATGGGGCAAAACACTAAAAGGGGTGCAGAGGCAACTGAAATTCACCCAAAAACACAGTAACAACAAAGTATTGTGCTTTTTATTTAGAAGCGCCCATTTGGTTTTTCTGAAGAAACCACTATATTACAACAAGCGCATACCATGGTGGGCCATCTGAGTGGGGGGCCTTACCATACAATTATTACAAAAACTTTACCCCTTTCTGGACTATAAACCAAGAGCTTTTGTCGTCATTAACCCAGTTGCATGAATTATGTCATGCCCTTTTGATCTCATTTAAACTGGACTGTGTTGCTGTTTGGTTTGGTTTTGTTTTATGTTTTTGCTTTTGTTGTTTTAACTGCTGATAAAATTATTTCATCACTACCAACTATGTGGACATTCATTATGGTGTCTCCACCGATTTCAAGGAAACATTATTTGGCAGATTGTTTCCCCAAGTTAACTGCAGCTAAAGAGGATTCTGTATAAATGCTGATATATGCCAGTGCACTGATGTGGCAAATGACGGTCATGTAGACCATATTCGAATACGAGAATGTCATTACTACCAACCTTTATGGACATTCTGTATGGCGTCTAAATATACTGATCAAACAAGAGGGGATAATTAACACTTCCAAATGGCATATTTTAGAATTCAGCATTTCAAGCAATTTAAATTTCAAAAGTTTCTGCAGGAGGTTACCCCCTCGAAGGTTTGTGAGTTTCGAGCCCTCAGGAAAAGCACGATGCGAGAGACCATGGTTTGACTCCCAATAGCCGATGTATGTTTGTAGTGCGTGGGGTGTTGATAAAAATATTTTTTTCAGCAGGAATGGACAACTAGGTACTGCCCTGAACCCCAAGTAAGTACACCACTGTGCAGCTCAGTGGACAGGTGTAAAACATACACATTTGTCAGAGCTGGATCATAATCATTGATTAATTAATCATCGGCTATTGGATGTCAAATATTTGGTAATTATGACTCGTAGTCATCAGAAGAAACCCGCTACATGTTTTCTAATGCAGCAAGTGATCTTTTATATGCACTTTCCTACAGACAGGAAAGTACATACCACGGCCTTTGACCAGTCTTGGTGCACTGGTGGGAATGAGAAAAAAACCAATCAGTTGAATGGATCCACCAAGGTGGTTCGATCCTGCGATGCAAGCACCTCAAGCGAGCACTCAACCGACTGAACTAAATCACGCCCCACATCATAATCAGTGCTGTGGTATATAAAAAGCTGTACCATGTATTGCACTGGCCTCGGTGGTGTAGTGGTAAAGACACTGAATTTGAGGCTGGCATATATTCATACTGAGCTCACTTCCCAAGAGTAGTAGTTTATTTTTTACTTTAAGCCGTGTGGCTCATAAACATACAATTATATACAATATTATAAGTCATATATAAACAATCATCAGCGTAAACATAAACAAGTGGATGCGTATTTGGAGGATGCACAGTTATACATGCTGCGATCTTAAATGTAATGTATATTTTAAATATTTTCCAAGGTTACAAAGTTGTTTTCTATTCTGAACAGACAGTAATTCTATTGATTTAAAAACAGACGGTCTTAACCAGTAGTATTAGTTTTCATACAATATGCGAATATGCAAATACATTGAACATATTAAAATAAAATGAAATTCATCTTCAATTTTATTCCGATTACACATACGACATTTTCTCTGCGATCGTTCAGTTCCACAATACCTTCCTTGTTCAATGAGTAATTGGTGCGATGAAACACGAAATTTTGTGATAAGAGATTAATAACAAATAGGTAATGATATCCTAAGATAATATTGTAAACAAAAAATATCTGTTAAATGCTTTAAAATATTACATTTTGGTGAATTGATCAACAATTTGTCTATTTCTTGAATACAGTGATCTGACAGGCGCATGTTAATTCTTTTTATAAATATTACATGATTATCAACTTGCTGATTAAATCATACATCTCCAAATCCTAAAGAAAATAATAAATGTGTTACGTGGTGTAGTCAGTGAAAAGATTCCTGACTTTCTAACATATCATATATTGATTTCAAGATACAATTATTCGTTTCTAAAAGCTTCAACCAATATTTAATTTAAATTTAAAGTTTTGTAAATTTATCATTGTAATTTAACGTTAATCCTAGATAATTAAAACTATCAACCACTTGGATTATATTGTCATTGTAAGTCCATTTGTCTTTAGTAGTAATTTTCCCCGTTTCTGAAAAAAAAAATTCTATATTTATATCAATATTCCATTTAGTACTATAAGCATATAACGAATCTAATATTTTCTGCAGACCATCACAGACTGACAGCAGCACAGTATCGTCTGCGTACATTAAAAGAAACAGTGAAATATGTTGGATATACATCGGCTCACTAGAGCCTTTAATTAACTCGTTCTTAAAATCATTTACATACATGAAAACAAAAATGGTGACAAGGCTTCGCCTTGCATAAGTCTTGTGTTACTATTGAAAAAGTCACAAAAACCAGATTGGAATTTTACACAAGTCTTTAAGACATTATACATAGATTTAATAATAGTATGAATTTTCCCTGTGATACCGTTTCGGGCTAATTTAAATAATAGCTTATATCTATTTATACTGTCAAAGGCTTTTCTGTAATCAACAAAACCACAATACAGCTTCTTCTTACGTCCCAACGCTTTCGAAATCAGACAATGAAGAGCAAACATAGCATCAATTGTACCATAATCAGATTTAAAACCAAAACGTGCATCTGTCACAATATTATTTTCATCTGACCAATTAAGCAGTCTATTCTTTAAAACTGAGGTAAATATTTTCTCAAGACAACTGATCAGCGTTATACCTCTATAATTATCCGGGTTATTAGCATCTCCTTTTTTATACAATACTACGCCAACTTCTCTCTCACTAACAATTAATCACTGTCCTGGGCAGACAATAGCTGAGATATATGCCCAGAACAGCGTGCTTGAACCTTAATTGGATATAGGCATGAACATTTTGTTAAAATGAATACTAAAACTATTTTATATCAATCTTGATGGCATCATGGTTAAACCACTGGCTTTAAGGCTTCCACCCAGAGATGTTAATTACAACTCTCTAACATTTACAGGACGGGACGTAGCCCAGTGGTAAAGCGTACTCCTGATGCGCGGTCTGTCTATAATCGATCCCCGTCGGTGAGTCCATCGGGCTATTTATTGTTCCAGCCAGTGCTCCACAACTGATATAACAAAGGCCGTGGTAGGTATGTACTATCTTGTCTGTCGGATGTTGCATATAAAAGATCCCTTGCTGCTAATCGGAGAGTAGCCCATTGTGTGGCAGCAGTGGGTTTTCTCTCTTCGGATATGAATACGAAAATGTTCCATTATTGCCTATCATTTCACGTGTTCCACACATAGATGCATTACAATGCATATACACAAATCCACATCTAATTAATTAACATCAATGTTAAAAGTGAATATAAATTTAAAATAACAAATGTCAAATTAAGTATTGACACTATTTTGGCGGACAATTTGAGCATCTTAATTATAAACTTACTTAAGTTAGTACAATAGTGTATATTTAATGGGTTTAGCATTAAAGGGACATACCTTAGTTTTAAAACACTAAGGCATATTGTTTACTATTAGAGCCGTTTTTTTTATAACAGAAATCACACTTTACTTAGATTTTATTGGTTAGATGATCCATTTCCGTACATTCGAAGTGTTTTTTGGTCATTATGGTGTTTTTAAAATCACAAAATGCATTTCTCATATTTAAAAAACCGCACGTGCGTCTGAGAAGAAACAGTTATGGAGTCAACTTTCAGTCTATTTTTAAAGGGTATTTCACCATTTCAACTCGTGTTACAGGTTTGTAGATTAACTAAACTTAGTGTTAGTTTTCACTGGTGGAAACTAACGTCTGTTCCTTTAATAAACATAACTTAAGTTCATCTTGGATGGCAATCTTATGTGTATGGTTATTTTTTAATAATGTTTTTTAAAATAGGTTTCTTAATCCATGAAATGTGTTAAATGAGAAGCGCATTTCTGTCTCAATCACGTTTTGACAAAAGGGGCAGTATCTTTCATTTCTAGGAATTTTTATATCTTCCAGTTTCAAATATTTAAATTATGTGAGCTTGTTCTTAATTTTGTAATCACATAACTTCTTCTTTTTTTTCTTCTTTTTTTCTTCTTTTTTTTGGGGGGGGGGGGGCGGTTATTAAATCTAAATAAGTAGCACTTGTAAAAATATTATATAGGTTGCTACAGTTTAATATTCTGACACCTTTGTCGCTATCCTGATGTGTTGTTTGCTGCTTTTTAAGGATATTTAAAATCACGCGTTTTGGTTTCGTTAATAAAACTTATTTGACCAAGCCCATGGAATGAACCACAGACGGCATAACTTTTTAGTAAAGTAATACAATTGGGTTATGACTAAATTTTAAATTGGGCCAGACAAGTGCGATTTTAAAAAGGTTTTAATTAAAGATATGATGAAATACTCTTTTGTGTTAAAACCCCCCAATATTCTCCATGTAATGTAGGTGATAACAAAGAAAGTTTTAAAGATACTTTTCGTCCATTAGTTTTAGAATTAGTTGTTCATATTTGAGTATAAATATAAATTAATTAGCATCCAAACAATACTTAATTGTTAATTTCGATTCTTAGCTAAAGTGTCATTCTAAACTATGGGTGGACAAGAATGTCTTATAAAGATAACGACTCCTACAACTATTACAGTAGTAGGTGGTTGTGTTGAACATTGGCTCTATAAAACCCGTGGGCTACGAACATTTTATTAATAGATTGAAAGCAGTGGCGGATCCTGAAACTGTTCATGTGAGTAGAAAAATATTCCGTGTGACATTACTTGTTGTTGTAAAGGCAGGGCGACCAACTTTCCGGAATTTTCCGGAAAATCCGGAATTTTTAACCCATATCCGCAATTCCGAAATTAATGCCAAATATCCGGAATTTTTTCCAAATTCGCTATCATTATTATTTTTTTGGAAGCAACCATTTCTGAATATATTATAAATTTTCTATATTTTTAAATCCCGAGTTTATTAAACAGAGGTTATCATTCTGCATTCTCCATTGCAACCTGAACTTGATAATATCGACTGTTTCGTGCTATTACTAAGACTATTGTCTATTGGCTGTATGTGTCAACAGCCGACCAATGAAAATGTTTTTGACAATCGGGTAAACTGAAGCCATGTATGAAATTTGTCTTACTTGTTATGTAGTTTATGTACTAATTTTAAAGTGAATTCAAATATCATATAGTAATTACTACCGGACAGACATCGGTTCTATGGCGATGCATGCAACTTCGCCACGGTGTGTAAAAACCTGAACATATAACAGAACACTTGCGATCGTACGAAAAACAAAAGAAACGGATCCATAATTCTCTTCTTAAGTTCTTTTCATATGCTTTCACGTGTAACATTTCACTAAATACTATTTGGCTACCAGTAATCTGTGACACATTCATGACAATAATATTTATTAATTAATATACCTACCGATCTTGTTTTATTCAAGTAAGTTAAACTATAAAAAAATTAAATTTTTGCAAACCATTAGATTTTGCCGCGAAAAGTGATACTCTAATAGTGATGTAAGAACGATAGCCAATCTTAATGTGGGTACCAGACGTTTCGTCCCCGATTCAGTTAACCACAGATTAGTTCGACCCCACTAATGAAATAGTGCAAATGTGGCAATGTATCTACATAAAAATAACATTGGTCCCAAGTTTGTCACTTCATTACTAATCTGTAGGTGGGAGTGAAACTGTACAACACTATTTGCTGATAAAGTGGGGCTTTTAGGGTTGGTCTGTGTGTGTGTGTGTGTGTGTGTGTGTGTGTGTGTGTGTGTGTGTGTGTGTGTGTGTGTGTGTGTGATAATGCTGGTAATTGCTGTACTAGGTATAGTAACTTTATTTACATTGATGGACTATATTTATGATGTTTTGTAAACTAGACAAGCCATAAAGTCCGGGCTATGATTAAAAAGGAAGTAGAAAAATTCTGCCACTTATGTTGATTGATTTATACTTTTATTATTGAATACATAACATTCCAATAAATAATAAAATAAATTTTATTGTTATGTATCTCTTTGGTTGTTATTTTTTAAATGTGTCAAATATGGCGCTGTTTAAATAATTTTTTATATTTTTGAAAATGGCGTTTTCGCGTGCTTTATCCTATTGTTTTGAAAGGGGCGTTCGCGCGCTTAAAATGAAAATGCCAGAAAAATATTTCCATTAGGTAACGGTGAGCTGCATACATGTACACGGGTACAAGAAACAATCTATGAAGATGATGATCCTTTCGAGTAAGTGTGGATTAAGATTGGATCATCTATATATTGCTGTGGCATCTGTTTATTACCGAGTTACAGTTTTTCATACAGTGACATGTATGTTTATGTGTCTGATTCTGATTATTTTTAATGAATACATTATGTGTGTGTGTGTGTGTGTGGAATTTTGTTTAGCTTGTTTTGTTTGTCACTTATTAAATATTATTTTTAACTTTAAAGTGATAGCATACGGCAGTACAGGTATTTGCCTTTTGATGTTTATTTGTTGTTGAAAATAAATTGAAAACAAACCCTTTAAAATGTATTTTAAATAAATCATCTACAGCAAACAGTTTAAGTCTGTTTGTAATGGAATCAGTTCAGAATTAGTGATGTTAGCAACATGACATTACTTCTTTAATCTGACAATGCCAACCTAGATTTTGACCAGAAAATCCTAAAAGCTATGTAATAGTAACACAATGTCATTATTGTGTGAGAAACAATCATTATTTTCTAATGTAAATTTTTATTTAATATTGACAAGGAAAATATTTTATTATTTCATTTGGGGAATATGTTACAAATAATAATTTAAGGCTATTTTTACCACAATTGGATCATTATTATTTGCGTAAGACAAAAAAGTATAATATTTATAGAATTTGATCATTTTAGCAGCCATCTTGGATTTGACCGGAAATGACAACCTTCGCAGGGTTAAATTTTGGTGCAGGTCCTGATTTCCAAAGAGCAATGGTATACGCATCATAAAATACCCAGAAATTAAGGGGGCCAAGTGGTGTAGGGTAAAATAATTCTTCTGGCTTTGGAGCTCGGACTAACATGTAAAACACATTCGTGAAGTTCATCAAGTCACAGCTTGTAGCCTGCACATACTCCTGCAAAATGCATATACATGGTGCAGCAGCAGACTTGTAGAAGACGAGCATCTCATACCAATCAAAGAGTGGTGCAATATCAGAGAAGAAGCAAGTCCCCAGTTTCAGTTTTGGTTCATGGTTCTTCAACTGGAAGTCAAAATGTTGATATTTATCTGAGCAATTCAGGAGAAAAAATTCCTTTTGTACATTGATGCCCTGACCAATATTGTTCCATTCGTCTTTGCCTTAGATCACACAAATTATGCCAGATGGATTCCAGTCCATTTAAGAGATTTGGTTACACTTAAAGAACGCCATCTCCTTGTATATGCCGAATTTCTATCAGGAAGATTCACAGTCAAGTAGACAGCATGCCTTTTCCCTCACTAAGCCAAAATAACGCTGTTGTAAAAGGTTATGGTGGAGCTGTAAGCCGAACAGAGAATCCGACAGCTCATAGCCGTTGGATGGTATGTGAAGCCAGAGATGGCTCGACTAATAGTTTTAGTTATCCATTGAGATGACCCAGAAGGCAGCAAATTCAGTACATCATGAATTGACCAAACAAACACAGAAACAATTTCTCCGAGATGTCAAGTCGCTAACAAATATAATAGAAAAGATCAGTTTTGTAAAGGCAGTGATGATCTACTAAAACTAGACAGCCAAGACATTGCAAACCATGCAGTTGTTTATGCAATGCGTAAACTTGAAACGTTGCGATAGGATCGGTATGGAATATTTGTGAAAGAACAGCTTATTTATTAGAGACAAAGTCCATCCAAGAACCAATCAAGAATTTCTACCGCTCTTCAAGCATCCTCCAGTTCGAAATAAATCCAAAGTACAACAGCAAATGTCTTCCCTAAAAATGACTGATCTGTGTTCCAGACTTTGCGTTGCTTGCCAGGTTCTGGTTGGCAACCTGGATGAGTTGTTTTATCATGCGAATCAAGCCTGGCCACCATCACTGTCACATATGGGAAAACTAAGACTTGGCACAGAGTCTGACCTTGTTGACTGCCTAGAGGATCATGTTAAATCAGATTGCAGTTTTAAGAGACCTCCTGTTGACGTAAACATCTTTGATAGCGAAGCTGTAAATAACACGTGGAAACCTGGGACAGCCAAGAATTTCTCTGAATATGCAAGTCAGGTCTTCGTGACTTATCTTAAATCACAACTACAACAGGCTATGAGGAACGATGTCATCTGGGATGTTTACAACCTAACCAGTCAGAAGTCAAACACTTGAAGAATGAGAAGAAAAGGCATGTGGAGCCATTGAGTAAACGTCCTGGAGCCTGGCATGGATTCCTATAGCTTAACGAAAACAAGACTGAACTGCTTTCTTTCCTTGCTAACAAATCAGTTCTGTTGGAAACGGAGTGTCAGATAATTTGCATACAGAGCTAGCTCTGGCACTTGTTAAATTCGCAAATTTTGGGAATTTTAAAAACAATTGGCAAATTTTATTTTAATATGGCGAAATTATTCTTATGTAATAATTGATATTATTTTCGACAATATATCAGTTTCTACTATTTTAGAAGTTTATAGATAATTTGATGAAAATTCCTGCACACCTAGAACTAGTCCTGGCACACATCTTCCAAATATCCTATACAAACAGCCAAGAAATGTCATCAGTATAGCCCCATGTACCCAAGAGGAAGCAGACACACGAATATTGCTTCATGTAGATGATGCTATTAACGAAGAAAACACTGTTGTCTTGGTTCTAGCCTTAGCAACTGTTCAAAAGCTCAATATCCCTGAACTCTGGGTGGCTTTTGTTTTTTGGTACTGGAAAGAAGTTTCGACACCTGGCTGCCCATGAGCTATATCATGCCTTGTGTCCAGACGGATGCCTTTCATTGCCCATGTTCTACACGGTGTCTTCGTTCGGTGGTAGGGGCAAGAAAACAAGTTCGGTCGTCTGGAAAGTAGCAAATGAAGAAGTTTGTTTGTTTTGTTTAACGACACCCACTGAAGCACATTGATTAATTAATCACCGGCAATAGCAACTGTTGGTAATTATGACTCGTAGTCATCAGAGGAAATCTGCTACATTTTTCCTAATACAGCAATGGATCTTTTATATACACTTTTCCACAGACAGGAAAGCACATACCACGGCCTTTGTCCAGTTGTGGTGCACTGGTTGGCACGAGAGTAGCAAATGAAGTCACACCAGTGTTCTGTGCCTTAACAACTAGGGGTGCAACGATACGGTCAAAATCGTATTGCGATATATTGCGATATAAGAAACCGTATTGCAATATGTATTGCAATATAGTTGATATTATTTAAATTTAATATTTATGGGATGGGTTTTTTTATTGAAAGCAGAAGGCATAAAGTGTTTAATGATCTTTATTAGTTTCAGCTGTCAGGCTAAATGTTTTAGGCCATATTTTTATTTTTAACACAATGCTAGTCTACTACTACACGGGTGTGACGGTGTCAAACTATTTATAAATTGTCTCATTGGGAAATCCTTACTATCGGGCTTTTCTTTTGCTGGGGCCTAATTCACAAATGTCTCTTAGGCTCTGCTAGACAACAAAGCATCCTCGTAAGTCGTTTAGCATTGCACTGCGAGATCGCAAAGTTGTGAGAGTTTAGTGAATTAGGCCCCTGCTCGCTTGTCACGGAAGTGTACGCATTGAGTCGCAATGTTTCGGCAGGACGACCGAAACAGAGGTTATTGGCGAGGTGTTCTAAACGATCGGCCGAATTATTCCGAGTTCAGGGCAAAAACAGTGAAGTGCGATTCTCACTTGTTGATTTATTTCTTTGAAGATGATAGCCGTAAATGAACAATGAATAGTAATGTGTAAGTAACAAAACATTTATTTCGTTAACTGGTTATTTTTATTGGACTTTTAACATGTTTGGTTTAGAAGTTAGAACCAAGTATAACGTGATTGTTACATTTCCTGTCATCACCAATTGATAAAATGATGGGGGTTTATTTTGGGTTTTTTTGTTTGTTTGTTTGCCTATTTCAAGTCAAATAAGATACAAGGATTAAATAGCGTGTAAAAATCGCGATACGCAAAACTGTACCACGGTTCGTATCGAGCTGATCAATTATCGCGGTATACCGATATACCGGTTTATCGTTGCAGCACTATTAACAACACCAAGCACCACAGAGGACTGGTTTGAAACATTAGGTGGTTCGAAACATTAGGTGCTTTGTTTTATTGGTGTGTGACCACACCAGCAGCCTACACCATGTTAATGAGTACTCGATCAAATACCTCCTAAAAAGCAGCTCTTCTACGGCATGTAAAAAGGACAATGTACCAGACATCACACTGTTGGGGTCAGATGCTAGTTTGTGCACTAGAACTCCCACCACCAAATGAATAGGGATGGTATCAAGGTAACACAGGCAGCTGGGAACCAATTTGGACAACCTTGCCTAAGGCTACCAATGCATGCAGAGAACTCATTAGATGTAGTTGTAGAAAAGGGTGTGGAGGGCACTGTAAGTGTGTTAAGTGCACTACTCTCTTCCAGTTTGGTGATAATGAATGACTGTACAAGTATGTATGAGGGAGAACAAAAATAATGTAGTTTAGCTTATATTCTGGAACTGCCCCTGAAATTTGTATAAAACATCACCTCTACATAATGTACAATGGGCATATCTATAAATCAGTGTAATTAGTTCTGAAAAGAACACAAAATATGGTAAATTCTGACAACCGCATTGGATCTTGTGGTAGCCATTTTGAAAAATGGCCGCCATGGCTCCCAGACGACAAATCTGCAATGTCGTTATATCTAATTTTGTCTCTAATGTATGTCCTAGCATCATGCAAAGTTGCATGCTTTTATCATCAAAGGCACAATTTTGTCACATATCCGATGGACTATGTTATCAATTGAACACTACAATCGATTTCCATTATCAGTGTGAGTGGCAATACATTACTCGTGAATACACTAGAGAATAAACTCAATGAGGTTGATAAAAATGAACCAGCATTTTGATTAGAAGTGTATATAGCGCGCGCCGCATAAAGCGCACGTTAGCTATATGCGGCAGACATGTGCCTTGATCCCGCATAAAGCTCACTTATATATATATATATATATATATATATTAAAGGGACATTCCTGAGATTGCTGCAATTTTTAAGATGTCATCGACTAACAGACTTTTTAACGATTGTAATTACATATCAAATATATTTTTGTGCATAAAATATTAGTGGCTGTATATTAAATGTGTTTCTGATCGTTCTAATATTTGTACTAGTTTAAATTTTATTTTATTTCCTAAAATATATTTTTCGTACGTACGAAATTATTTGAAGACAAATTCCAAAAATTCTTACAAATATTAAGACGACCAGAAACACATTGAATATACAGACAATGATATACTAAACAAGAAAATATATTTAGGGCCTAATATGTAAGTTTAATCGTAGAACTATTTTATTAGTCCGAAACATATTACAAAGGAGCAAACTCAGGAATGCCCCTTTAAAAGAATCCATCATATGTGTCTATGTGGAACAGGGCTATTCCACCCGAGGGTACATAATTTGTTGTCGGGGACGAGGCTTGCCGAGTCCCTGACATATTATATACCCGAGGGTGCATTAACACTCGACTAATGATAAAATGTAGCGGGTTTCCTCTCTCTAACACAATGATAAAATTACCAAATATTTGATATCCAATAGCCGATGATTAATGAATCAATGTGCTCTAGTGGTGTCGTTACATAAAACAAACTTTTTTTGATGATTGTCGGGCACTTGTCGTATTATAGTATACAACGCCCCTGGAAGACGGAATGGCTGAGTGGGCGATCATGTGACTCAACGTCACGATATATAGGTCGGCGAACTTGGAATTCTGCTGTCCGGAGTTTGCCGAAGCTTAGCTGAATGTGGTTGCTGTCGGGTTTCTTTCTATAGTGTGTGTATTAGTGATTAATATCTGAAATTTTTTTAATCAAGGAACACGAAAATGGTCGATGTAAATGTATTTGCAAATACGTCAACCACATGATTGTTGTGTTATTAGAGCGAAAATCGTTGACTACTTTTTGGTGGTCGGCGATTGCCCAAAAATTACATAGCTTGGTCACTGACTGTAATGAGAGCGTATTTATGTCCAAATGTCCGTCTAGCTCTCTTACAGTTAGAGTGCTCGGGCTACTGACATACAAAGCCCGCTACCGACCCTGGTCAGGCTGCTTGTGCTCCCTTACATTAACACCCTACTGTTGTTTTCAACAAACACAATAGCGTTACTAAATACGATATATCGACCAGTTAGGCCTATATTGATTTTCGTCGGTCGGGAACACAAAAAGTAATCGTTTTATACAAGTTAATTATATCCATTTTAATAATACTTTTCAATCCCTGTTGTTAGATGAATGGGTCACTCCGCAATATACGAGTCGATCAAAGTTTCTTGTTTTAATATTCATATACCTGCATCTGTCATGATGATCTCGTTTCAGTCAGTATTGCTCCACGACTGGTATATCAAAGGCTGTGGTATGTGCTATTATGTCTGTGGGATGTTGCATATAAAAGATCCCTTGCTACTAATAGAAAAATGTAGTGGGTTTCCTCTCGAAGACTATGTCAAAATTACCCAATGTTTGACATACAAATAGCTGATGATAAATAAATCAATGTGTTCTAGTGGTGTCTTTAAACAAAACAAACTTTAACTGTCGTAAAGTGGCCTCGGTGGCGCAGTGGTTAAGCCATCGGACTACAGGCTGGTAGGTACAGGGTTCGCAGCCCGGTATCGGCTCCAACCCAGAGCGAGTTCTTAAGGGCTCAATGGGTAGGTGTAAGGCCACTACACCCTCTTCTCTCTCATTAACCACTAACAAACTAACAACTAACCCACTGTCCTGGACAGGCAGCCCAGATAGCTGAGGTGTGTGCCCAGGACAGCGTGCTTGAACCTTAATTGGATATAAGCACGAAAATAAGTTGAAATCAATCAAATCAATCGTAATGAATTTTACTTGTAGAATGCAGAAATATGCATTTCAAATTTCTACCAAGGAAGTCATACCAGTTTAGCAATTTTTTTTTAAATACCTTACATCCTTCGTAGTCACTTATACATTGGAAAATAATTCTCATTTTAGGAGATGACCATATTGAGTTTTTAGATTTGTGGGTGTTATTGTCTATTTGATCCCGCAAATGTCATTTTTGACCTCAGGCCAACGCCTTCGGTCAAAAATAACATTTGCGGGATCAAATAGACAATAACACCCACAAATCTAAAAATTCCATATGGTTATATCCATTGTAAACTGAATCGTTTTTCCACAGAACTGACTGTATATTTGGTATTTCTTGAAAAACTACCTGGCTACAATATAACTGTAGACCTTTGAATCGTCAACTTCGCCTGTTCCAATTGCTTTCTGAGTGTTATTGTCCATTTGATCCTGAAAAAATAATGTAATTAACCAATCACAATACTGAACACACTCGCTGTCAGTTTACAATTGTAATTAATATACATGGTATTTGCGATTGCAGTTTTAACAAATTATTCGATTGGATTGCCCAGTTGTTCAGAGTAGGTAATTACTTCTTGTGATCCAAGAATTTGGTACATGATGTTAGTGTTTATAACACAAAGTATACATCGTGAAATATGCATTTAAAGTGTTTTATTTTTTCATTTATCAAGAAGAATGTAAGAACTGAATTTCAGGACATAGTTTTCAAAATGTTCAAGGCAAGCATGTGTCACCCCCTCTCCCCCCCCCCCCCCCCCCCCCCCCCCCCCCGGAACTTTAAATGCTTTATGCCTTCAATCTCAACCGGCTAGTCTAGACCACTCTCACCTGCTAAATTCCCTGCACACACCTGTGATTCTCCCAAATCATCTAATATAGAATAACTACACACTGGATTGTTCATTAAAATTAAAATACAAAGTTCATAAAAAAACAATATAAAAAAGTGGACAATATATTTCATTGGTTGTTTCATGATGAGATTACACATTAAATGTAAGATATGTTAACAAATAAAGAACAATTTTCACATTTATCTGAAACGTTTATTAAAACCAATGAATCACACAGTCATTTCATACTCAAATTAATTCAATCAAAATCTGGTTAAAAGTCACAAAATATCCTGAAATATAATAAGGCAAAGGAATAGAGAAATTTAGGGGAAGAGTAATATTTTACACACACTTCTTGAGATTTTAACCAAAAGGAAAATTTCACCATTGTTTTTGAATAGTTTGCATCTCCATACCAGTTTAAACTCCTAGCCAAAATTCACTATGGGTTAACAAATTAAAAGTAAAGAAAAAACGAACCATCTCAAAATAAGGACCATTGCCCTTTTTTTTCTTTGGGAGGGGAGGGGGGGGGGGGGGAGAGGGGCAGAAATGCATAAAAAGGATACATTAAAAGTTTTACTATGTGGTTATTAATAGCATCATTTCCATATGTATAGCATATATATGTATGTGGAAAATGGTCCTTGTACAGTTTGTCTAAAAGGGAACCTTTTTCATTTTTCAAGAGGGGAGAGGAACAACTAGATACAGCCGTGGTACCTGAGTAAGTACCCCGACTGTACATGTACTCAGTGGAAAGATATAACATATACACACTGGTCATTGAAGCATCAGTGCTGTGGTATATTAAAAAGGCTGCACTATATACTGCACTGCTCTTGGTGGTGCAGTGATTAAACCACCGGTCTTGAGGCTGGTTAGTACCGAGTTCGCATCCTGGTACCAACTGACACCAGAGTGAATTTTAATGAGTCGATGGCTTCTTTCTGACTAACCACTAATAACCACGGTGTTGTCCCATCTGGTCGAATTCCCAATAGGCCGAAATGCCACTTGGTGGAAAAATAAGTGCTCGTCTGTTATATAACCACTACCTGATTACCTGTGTATGTACCGTAATGAACATGACCTCTTCATGTTTATACAAGTTTTGATTGTAGATGGACAATGGTTTATTTGCCAATATACATAAACGGGCTGCCGTACATAAACATATTTTCATAGTTTCTCCATACCTCTTGTGAATAAAACTCTGTTTATACAAATTTTCATTAATTAATTTTCATTTTAATTAATTACAGACATCCACTACATGGATTATTTCGATATTTGTCATATTTGCATACTTTATGCGTTAAGCGATATCTATACCATCTATACAATAATAATCGGTTTCCAAATAATCTGGAACAGTTCATTATAATGACTGAGGTTACAACATGCATGTCAGTAAGACCACTGAACCATATCTATTGTTGTTTTAGCAGTTCGACCAATTGGGAATTCGACCAGATGGAAGTAAGCCATAACCACTCTTCTGGACAGACAACTAAAATAGCCAAGATGTGTGACAAGGACAGCATGGAATTACATGACAGTATACACTTTATAACTACCTATAAACTTTATAACTACCTATAAACTAAGTTCAAAGGCAGGACTCGCCCTGTACATGACCAAATTAGCCAATTGCACATTTTTATTCCATAACTGAAAATTGGTGAAACCAAAATTAGTAAATTTGTTCCAGTATGAGCCCTAAAACTATGAAAGGCTTTAAACCAGTAACGACACCACAATAAAATAATACCCTACCATAACATGTAACATGTTGATAAAGTTTTACAATACCTGTAATGACCGATTCGCATATACCTGATAACACCAGTACTGTGTTTAACAAACAGTGGTCTCTGTATGACAAAAAATACTGTAGCTAAAATGAGAGCTACTGGAATGATTGTCAGGACATTTTACATGTATTTCAAAAATGCAAAGTCACATTTATTTAATATTTAATTGTAAATAATATATATCAGTTCTTGAATAAAACACCCATTATACATATTTCATAATCTAATTATTGTAAATACATATGGCAATATCATAAACCAAAGAAGACAAATTAAAATTACCTCTTTTTTTAAATCTGAAACAAGATGAGGAACAATGAAATAACCGATACACACCAAACAAAACTAGAAAATATATACTACATGTACTTAACTCTACGATTATACAATTACACTAAAAATACAATGCCATTTAAACATTTGTAAAGTTTATGTAAAACAAAAAAGAAGTCTAAATGTATGGAGTAATGAATAATTATATAAATAATATGGAGACATTTATTTTAGAACAGACAAACAGCTTTAAAAAATTTTTACTGAGAATATTATAATAACAGAATGGAGATTAAGAATATCCAACCTCCCACCACAGACAAAAACAAGTAGTTTGAAACATATTTAAACAAGGATAATAATATCATATGGGTATTACCCATTCGTCGAAAAAATTTCACATAAATGGTACTATTATATAATACAGAACATTATACCAAAAGGAAAATATTCTTTTATTTCATCAATAAATGAAGTGATTTGGATAAACAGATGGTAGGCCTTGTTAAATGCCTCTTCACAAAGTGACATTACAAGCTATAAATTTAAACACTGTATTCAGGATATGTTAGCGAGCATAAAAGTTTAGCAAACATAGCGAAGCCACACAAGATGCTAATATTTCATGATGCTAAAATTAAAGTGACGTACAACAGACTGTTCCATAAAACATTTGTGCGATTGTGTTATCAGTGATCAATGGATAGCAATCAACAATAGTTAGCATGTACATTACTGCAATTTTAAGTTGTCTCTAAGCTGCATAATGTCAAAAATGTTATTTCAGCGCACCATACAACTTATGCTTATTCTTTTTTTAGTATTTAATATGACAACCTCACTTAAGTTTTATGTCGCTAATATGTCACTTATTTGGATTTCGCTAAATTTTAAGATCACTTGTACTTTATTATTGACAATATACAATAAGAATATAAAACATAACATTACAATATATCAATATTTCATATTATAAAAGTATAACGTTGGCATTAGAAAAGACATTCAACTATCTTAAACGAATCCAAATAGAAAATAGGGGGTCACATATCATTTAAGAGATTTGATTAATGTTTTTTATTAATAACCCTCATTTTTGCTGAAAATTAGTTCCATTTGGGGGGTACCTTGCATTGGTTTCAACCTCTTCTGTATAACAACTGTATAACAAATAAAAGTGTATTTATTTATTGGCAATAGATAACAGTATTTGCACAAATAATCAGTATCACATATTATTACCAATTAGTGCCGCAGCTGTTTTACTCTGTAAATATTTGCTGGTGTACCTCAAACTTTGACTGTGAACTTTCTTCTTTGGTACAATGTAACCTTTAGTTGTCTTAGTGGTGGTATAATGGGAGGCAACTATATACAGTCAGACCTCATTACAATGATCACGTTCATCCCTGGGTCACTTTGTCGTTCGAAATTGTCGTTATATCGAAATTGCTGTTATAAAAATTTGTTTAGTTTAATGACACCACTAGAGCACATTGATTTAGTAATCATCAGATATTGGGTTTCTTACATTTTGTAATTTTTCACATAAAGTCTTAGAAAGGAAACCTGCTACATTTTTCCATTAGTAGCAAGGGATTTGTTTTGTATGCACCATCCCAGACAGGTAACACATACCAGTAGCTGGAATGAGAAATAGCCCAATGGACCCACCAACAGGGATCGATCACAGATCATTATTAAATATATTATTATTAATCAAGATGCTGTCATTGTCAATCTAATCATTCCATTGTTAAAGACCTACTTTGTTTACAAAATATAAATCTAGTAGATTTGATTGTTCGAAGTTAATCCTTTAATCGAATGACTACAGATTTAGCCGATATCGGTAACTTGGACATCATGTGACACTGTCGGCTTGTGATGAAATCAACGATGCCAAACCGCTGTGTGTACTGCCAAAATGCTACGGTATCGGTGATTATGTAATTTTGTTGTAAAGAGGTTTTTGAATGTCGGATGCATGTTTGTTCCTAATTTGCTCTGTCGGTGTTGGAAGGAGTGAATTCCGGTGTAATCAACAGAATAATACTGATGTACGTTTGTTCTCGACAATTTGTGGTCGGATGGTGTAAATGTCATGGTAACGATGGTCATTTTAACGAGGTCTGACTGTATACAAATGTACATAAAAATATACAAATACTGAATACTGCCATTATATTTTACAGCAGATAATATATTGGCCCCAATTTCCAATAGATTCTTGACTACAGTTATTTCACTAATTCTTAATTACTGTGTTTGAAAAAGATGTTATCCTATTTTTATGAAAAATTAAAGTTGCAGACCCTAGTTTGAGCCAGTGAAAATGAATACTACTTTTGGCTAATCTACAAAACACTTAACACATCTGTATAAAGTTACAATAAAGAGAAATAAGAGTCTGTCTCCATAGCTGTTACTTCTCAGAGATATATGCGTTTTTAGAAGTATGGAAAATGCTTTTCGCTGTATTAAAAACACCATTATGACCAAAAGCATTTGGATATATGGACGACATATATGCGTCGTTAAATAAATTCCTTCCTTCTTTTCTTGGATGTATGGAAATAGATAATCTAGACTAATAAACAAGTAAATAATGTCTTTTTCAAGAATGGATATAATAGTGAAAAACTATCTGTAGTGTTTAAAACGTTTGATCTGTCATTTTACTCCCTAACATAATAGATCTGTCATTTTTTATCCCTAACATAATAGGACGACACAGATATTGAGAGAGGAAACCCGCTGTCGCCACTTCATTGGCTACGACGACACTCAACACATTTTATATATCCCACATATGGCATCATACCATGGCCTTTGGACGACACAGATATTGCAGAGATGAAGCCCAATGGTCGCCCGACTTCATTGGCTACCAGACTTTTCGATTAGCAGCAAGGGATCTTTATACTGCACCATCCCACAGACAGGGTAGTACATACCATGCCTTATATGCCAGTCATGGTGATAATGAAATTAGCCCAATGGGACCACCGACGAGGAAATCGATCCCAAACTGACCGAGCTGCATCATTAGTAGATAACGCTTTACCACATGGGCTACAATGTCCCACCCTAACATAACAGAGCTGCCTTAATCATTAGTAGATAATTATCATTAAATACACATGAAGAATACAATGTAAATACATTTTAAAACACATTAGTAAAGAGTAGTAAATGTAAATTAAAAACTAAAAGACATAAACAAAGACTAGTATTTGAGCATTATGTAAATAAATTTATAAAAAAAGGTTTGTGGATTGTCAATATTTATGTCAAATGAGTTTCATTAATCTCTCAGGGCACATTTATGAAGTTAATTTACCTATTATTGTCAACAGAAATTCTGTAGCTAATTATTATAATACCCATAATAAATACACTACTATGAAGATTCATTTATAAAAACAACACTACAAAACAAAAAATCCTAAAAAAGATACATGTACCTGGGCCCGTGCTTATAAAACTTAAAGTCTAGACTTTAATAAAGTCCAGACTTTAACGTCATGCTATCTGAATGGCATTGCCATGACGTTAAAGTCTGGACTATAAAAATTCTAAGTAAATTGTTAATAATACAATTCCCAAATGAGTTTCACAAATTTCATGAAGTTAATATTTATCATCATTATAGATTTTGCATAATAAATCTAGGAATATAACACTCTGGAATGTCTGAGACCTGAAGTTCCTAGAGACATGTGATGCCATGACATTTGATTAGAAGAAAAATAAATTACTAACATGACAGTCCCACATGAATGTTGATACATGTTATTAAATGATATGTATAGCATTGTTTATTAGGAGCAGTATCATCAATGTATATAATAGACAATAAATTGTGTAATAAGTATACAAGCTGCAGTAAGTATAGATCTGCATAGGAAAATAATTTCAAGATGAAATAATCTTGATCTTTTCCGATTATGCCTTCGTCCAAGCTGTATCACTGTCCAGTGCATCTGTGTGTCTGTTGACGTGAATGATCTCCCACTGTTTCATCCATGGTCCATGTACTGTGGTGTCAAATTCGTCTTCAGCTACCTGTAATTCAAGTAACAAAATGATCAATGTATATTTCTAATTTGTTTATTCTTGGTAAAATAGAATAGCTAGCAAACAGACTAAATCTTGAAATCCTATGTTTTTTTTAAATTACTAAACTGAAAAAACACGATGGCTTAGATTTAACAGGAGTAAAGAAAAGATATCCCAACTGTAACAGGGAAGGAGAAAGAAGGAAATTTCAATCAGATGACCAGAACAGAAGGAAGCAGAGGACTCAGTGGTAGATTTTAAGCCATCCCAATGGCTGTTGGGATGTTCGGACCAGTCTACTAACATAGTGGGAATGTGTCATTGTATGAGGTCAGGGTAAATAGAAAAGAAAATACAAGTAACTATCTATTTTCAAATAAACTAACAGATCAGGAGTCAGTTTGGAGAAAACTTGAGTGTTTTCTCTTTTATAGATACATCACCTGTTCTCAAGGGTACTAGTTTAAGGACAGTGATGTTGAAAAGAAATGGAAAAACTGGGTGTGTTTTCTCTTTTACAGATACATCAACTGTCCTCAAACTAGTACCCTTGAGGACAGGTGATGTTGAAAAGAAATTACAAAATGTAAGTCTACGGTTCATGCCATACTCCTGTAAAGATGTTTTTTGTCAATAATTTCAGTTTGGTTTGATGTAAGAAAAACAGTAAAAGTGTTTTGGAAATAACAAAAACATACTATTTTTGTGTGCAATTTTAATAACAATCTGCTCAGAAATAAATAACTTGTAGTAAATTATATAGTATGAAAAAAGGTGCTCCCTGTGGAAAAGACTATAGTTTTGCACATACCGGTAAACAGAAATCCACAACCGAAAAACAATTCTTATACATGTATTTACAAAGAGTACAGATAATATACATAAATAATTTTCTTCTGTCCTCATGCTGACCAGTCTTCCATAATGACATCACTGTTTTGTGTGAAATAGATATAAACATACGATGAGTATGATGCTAACAGTAAAAATAAACTTCTGTGAAATTGATTCAAGCTTGAATTTTTAAAAATTGTTTAGGATTCTGCCAGAATCATAAAAAATTATGTTATCTAGAAATTTTGGGATTCCATCTAAAAATCTTACACTTCTGACCCAAAATGTAGGATCCACAGAAGCACAGAATCCTGCTAACTTTGCTGTCTGCTTACTGACCAAGTATTAAGAAAACATAGCAGGAGGTGGCAAGATCTAGAAATAACTACCGTACAACACTGAAGTAACCAGACTAACAAACGCTGATGAATATTGCTTGCGACATGGATAGTTACAAAAGACAAACATGTACATGTTTGTTTAAGCTGGAGAAACAAGAACCGGGATGCAGATTTGAAAGGTGGAAAATGGAACAGGGCTGCTCAAATCGAATATATCGGATGCACAAATTATTTTTGTGAAATCCCTTTTTTTTTGCTTACACCCCCGTTTTTCAAATTTCAAAATACATATAAAACACTACATAATTTATTAATGTAAAAATTTATATAATTAAATAAAATTAATATATATATATAAAAAATTACCATATGTCAATAATGCATTTTATTTGTCACAAATCAGATAAAAATAATGCAAACATCGTCCTGCATGACCCACATGTGAACGAAATGATTATTTCACATCATGTCCACACCACTAACACTTTTAAGAAGGTGATCCAGCAAAGAAAAATGGAAACATTTTTGAATAATCTTCACTATAAATCACACTTTTTCTTTTACATACATGTGGTATGTTTTAAAAACATAATCCATAACATGAAAAAATATTGTTGCAGGACAACACTTCCTATCTTCCATCGGGCTGCACAAATTGTGCAGTACAAGTAGTTCAACACATCAGTAAATGCTCGATAAAAATATATTTACATGTATGTATATTCATGCCTTTTTGGCACTACAAAGAAAAGAAATTTTGTGGGAGATTACAAATGATTTATCTTTATTCTATGTGTTCATTTTATCATTTATTTGACAATTACATGTATAAACTAATAATTAAAGCTAAGACATTCTCTTACCGTGGATATTTCATACAATAATCATTTACCTTGGGTCCCAGAAAGAGATTTCGTCTGCTCTTTATGTCTGTCAATCTTATTAAATGAATCCCAGTCAATCTTAAAATCAGGATCCTTAGAACTCTGCATCAGCAGCCCTGGCTTCAAATCATAGAAGCCGACATTCTTGTCTGGCGTCTGCCAGCGCAGGTCAAGGCTCCACCTAATGTCTTTAGACTTGTTTGGTAAACTGTAGGATAAAGAATGGCTCTAAAATCAAATCTTGTTACAACAGCAAACACACTAATGAAAACAGTAACACTATATAAAAGATAGATATATCCCCTGGAGATTTAACAATGTTGTGAGAGTATTAGAATGGTCTAATGAGAACTTGTGTGTTTTTTAGTGCTTTAGTGTGGTTAACAGCATATTCACTGAAGAGCAGAATCGAAGCTAGTTAAAATGAGTTACCTGCCTACCTGCAGTGTACAAGTGTGTACATCAAATCAGTATGTGTTATAATAGACTCCATCATAAGCGGTCATGTGGGATAGAAAAAGTACACTTGAGGTGGTGGAAATTTCAACCCGGGACGAGACTTTATTTTACACGAACAAACAAAGATGGCTGAAAAAGTAACTTCTTTATTTGACCATTTTATCATAAACTACACTATCATATTTGCTGTGTCTGTTTCATGTGTTAAATATAATTTAACACTACAAATTAACAAGACAGCTTTTATAATGAAGGTTTTAATAACAAAATATCGATTTAAAACTAACCAACTTGCATTAATATAACGTCATATATTACCAACAACTAATACTTACCATGTTGAATGCAATGACAGATTTATTCCATATGGGTTGACATCATGGAATGGGTCTGTCTTGCATAGCTAGGGATAGGAGGAAATGCTGGTACAAGCTATATAATATGTAATCAATTTTGTATGTGAATGTATAGTTATATATATTTTTGATGGATAACTGATCTAAAATAAAATATATTATTTTAGTATTACTTCAGCTAAGATTACTTAGGGGCCGTCCATAATTTTCAAAATTTTTACGAGTGTACAAACTGTACGCTGGGGGGAGGGGCTTAAGGGGCCAGCATACACTTTAAAAAAAAAAAAAAAATGTCGATCCATTGATGCGCAAATCGGCGGACACATTCAAATTTCATGCGCACAGCTAGCTCTGCTCTCCTCACTTCACAGTAACAGTGTGGCCAATCTACATCACGAAACAACGTAGTGATGTCATTGTTTCAACTGAAATCGGTTGTATTTTTATAATTACAACTGTGTTAATATCTCACCAAATACCGAAAATTTGGACAGGGACACCTTTTTGGGCCACGCTGTATTTGTATATTGTGGGTATTTCTTGTGGAGCATGTACACCTGTACTTGTAGACTGGGACATTAATTCACATCCTGAAATACTGTGTATGAAAGTAATCTCCATGGCTCCTTTTTAAAAACTATAAAAAGTGATTCTCTTTTGTGTCATCTGTATATCCAGACCTGTTTTGTACTGTGAACAGTGAAAGAGCAATATAAACAATTTTTTATTTGAAATTTATCTTTATTCTTACAAATATTGTGTGCTCTAGGTACAATCCATGGAAACTCCTAGCTAGTGCTCTGGGCTTGTTTTGGGGAATATGGACCTGGATTACTTTGCCACATCAACATTTTTCATTTGGAGATGTACACTTTTAGGGGTGGTCACAAGTGTACTCTTTGTACACTTGTGAAAATGTTGAAAATTATGGACAAGATAAACATGGTTCCTTAACTTTAATCAATTCCATTGTTTATTCTAAACCATACAGATAATGTATTTTGCTATTCAAACCTTTTGTGTGGTAACATATTGTTGAAGAGCAACATTCCACCATAAGGAACTGGACACACTGTCAAGTCTTTCTCCAGATTAACTCCTAGAAAAACAAACAATCCTGACTGATGTAATTTGCTGTACAAAGGAGAACTAATAACTAATGACTGGCTTCTGTTTATACAAGAAAGTGTTTCACATTACGGGACTTGAGATATGACCATTGAACCTAATACAGGTATGTTGTAATGACTTAACTAATGTCACATTCAGCAAACACTTCTTACCATTCCCTAGTTGACTTGAATGTGATTTCTGTCGTATGATTTGATATCTGGATATATATGTAGAAGACAATAAAATCTATTTAGTACTTTAGATACAGCCAACAATAAACGTTTAAAGAGTATCTATGATCCAAAAGCTTATTAAGACAACATTCCCTTTTTTCTAAGTGTGCTTGCAGTAATTTATTTCCAATAGTAATCATTGTTTACATTTATGCCTTTGTCCTTTTCTCCAACCTCTTTTTGATAGGCCTGTGCATTAACTTTAAACAGACAACAGATGAATGTATTAAAGTTACATTCTCTGGTTACCATATTATAACATCATGTACAAATGTGAAATACAAGCTCAAATGCACTTTTAAAAAAGTCATGTGTGTTTGCTATGAACGGATATCGTCAAAAGTATACGCTTGATTCGTTGCCTGTGCCGCCATAGCTCGCCAAAGCACAAACAACAGCCTGTTGTCAATTTCAGTTAACACGTGCGTTTGCCGATTTCAAATTGTATGGTTCGTCTCAAAAAATTAAAAGAGAAATCTTGCACTGTACGAAGAACGTTCGGTTGAGGATACGGTACTAGAGTCTTTCGTTAAAACCAGTTTGATCTTGACAACGTATTATCGACAGTCGTACCTTCCTATTTCAGAATTGATATTTTATAAAGTGTTAGTAGAACTTTCAATGTTTAGTTTGTATACTAGTAACACATTAATCATGTATATATTTTTTAAATAAAATATACTAAAGTAGACAATTAACGTTTTCACTTCTTAATTTTATGTGTTAAAATCGACAAATTCAAATAAATGTTCTTTCGTTTGGAAAGGGTAAAGGGGGATTGTTTAACGACATCAAAGTTAAAGCATATTGATTTAATAATCATCCGACCCCATACAACCGTAAATAAAATGTGTTGAGTGCATCGTTAAATAAAACACCCTTCCATCTTTTTTTTGTTTTTAAACAATATTTATTCATTTAAAATAAATGAAATGGATCGGCAAACACCCTTCCATCTGCTGTTGGATGTCTACCATTTGGTAATTTTGACATATAATCTTAGAGGAATCAGGTGCATGTGCAGGGGGAGGGTATTAGAGGTCGAAACCCTTACTTGCCCAAGCTTAAAAAAAATTGAAATGTATTTTCTGGGGGAGCATGGCCCCATATAAACTTCACTCAACACAGTCTATAACCCCAACCCCGCTGAAATCCCTGCACACGCGCCTTGGAAACCTGCTAGATTTGTTTTTTTAGCAAGGGATCATTTATATGTACCATCCCACAGACAGGATATCACATACCATGGTCTTTTATATATCCGCCGATGGGGATCGATCCTAGACTGACCACACATTTCCAAAAAACACCTTTTTAGGTCTAAGTAATGAATAAAAATAACATGTAGTCTTGAAAAATCTTACGTAAATCGAACACAGTACCCTCTTCCTCTACCCCTAGAGCATTACGTAATTAGTAACACCCTCTTACATGTAACGCGTATGCCAACAGCTGGCCACTGTCAAAATTTCAAGGAAAATCCCCCACCCACTGACCCCTGAAAGGCGTTGTACCATACTTCTATGGATATAAATATGTTTTGGAGATTTGAGATGACCCCTCAATCAAGACCGTTAAATTTGTTAAAAAACTGCGAAATCTCACGTGATCTCGTTGGGGAATTCTATACTTGTGATAAGCCAATGAAAACCGAGATCAGTAGGAGCGCATCAAAAATGTCCCACTTTCAAAATACTGTCTTTGTTTTTGACCTGGATAAGCCAACATAGTGAAACCAATGCGGAGTGCGGCGTCATATATGCACCAAACGTAATTGGATTTCCTGTTCTATATGCTTAAATAATAAAAATATTCCGAATACTGCCGCTTTAACCCTGACCACAGTGGTACAAATCCCGTCAAAGCTAGCTCCCACATTCATTCATCTTTCTCATCTATCACCCTCTACCTACCATTCTCATTGTCCTACTATAAAAAGACTTTCCAATTCCAGATAAAGCAACCTCCACTGAGGAGATTTGAACAACAAACCCTTGCAGTCCAGTGCCTACCAACTGAGCTAATAGGAAAGTTCACACTAGCTACTGCCTGCAGGAGCACTTTATACAAACACTACTACACACGTATAATCCTGTCCTTACCCAGTGTCTTAGCCATTTCCTCTTCTTCTAACATGACGTACCACGTACCACCATAACAACACTTATGCTGAGCCACCTGGCCTTTCTTATGTCCACCAGCAGCTATCTGTAAATAATGAAACATGATCACTAGCCCTCTACACATCCAAACTGAAACACAGCAACTTCACTGTACTTAAATACAGTTAAATGTGCAGGAAGCAGCCATTCACAGGACATTTTTAAGAAGTGGATACTTAAATCAATTGAACCAATTCTAAGAGACGAAAGTACTGAGTTTTGCATTCTTATACCGGCTTATACCACGAGTTGTAATGGCTCAAAGAGAAGGCATAAGAGGACGAGGAGCAAATCATCAATTTCAGGGAAAATAAATCCTTTTCTCCATGTATGTCCATCATTCTACACACAATATTAGTTGTAATCCATGGGAAAATGTGTAGCGATTTGTTTACAACCCTATAATATAGGTTTGGCAGTAATGCTATATGAACAAAATGTTATCCAGATTCTGGCATGTTCATTTAATTCGGGCAAGTCTGCCTGCCCACAAAAATTGGAGCCTGCACACCTATGGTTTAATGTACATTCAAATATTTGTGAGATATTAAAACAATCAGCATAAATATGACTGTTTATGTTATGTTGTGTGCCTATGGCAGATTAATGATCTCCCCTTGTATACTTGGAGAAAATCCTTTACCTGCATACAACCGTTCTCCTCTGTAGCATCCAACAGTGGAATCCATGCACCAACTTGGAGCACACCATAGGATCGGGTGTCCAGATACCCCGAATCTAACAAAACAAATGTTAACAAAAACTTGATACTAAAGAACATTTTGTCGGTAAAAATGCTCATGATAACAAATAGTGGCAAGGAAGGAAATGTTTTATTTAACGATGCACTCAACACATTTTATTTACGGTTATATGGTGTCAGACATATGGTTAAGGACCACACAGATATCGAGAGAGGAAACTCGCTGTCGCCACTTCATGGGCTACTCTTTTCGATTAGCAGCAAGGGATCTTTTATATGCACCATCCCACAGACAGGATGTTACATATCACGACCTTTGTTACACCAGTTGTGGAGTACTGGCTGGAACGAGATATAGCCCAATGGGTACATCGACGGGAAATAAATAGTGGCAAGATAGTAAAAATATAAAAGTTAACAATAATTCATCAGTACATGTTGTTAGAAACTTATCTTGTATTGTATAGATTGTATCACAATTTGTATATAATGCTGAACAATACAATTCAGTTATATCCATACCATACCATATATCCATATCCATACCATACCATTCCTGTTCACAAAATCTATTTTTGTACAATATTGTACAATATATTTTTCTACAATTTTGCACAGAAATACAATTATTTTAACGTTTAAATCCAAAGTATGGAATAAATTACTGGGTAGCAAACAAATTACTTTAAACAACAAGCCCTAAAATGTATATTAAAAATACTACCTTGATGCCATGGAACAATTGTTGCTTCGTTATTTGGAGTTTTTGTTCTCAGATTCCAAACAGGGTGACCCATGATATCTGGTCCAATCAGTTGCTCAATGACATTCAGCAACCGAGGGTTGGACCAGAGTTTCTGAAAAGCCTAAATAAAATGGTAATATATAAAACAACCCCACACAATTATATTTTACAGAACAAACATATTTAAACAGTACAAAATGATGAATAAGTACAAACATTTGGCAGTATCTGTACTTCATAAATTTAAATATTATATTGAGAAATGACTTCTATATATAATATATATATGATATAATATTTATATTTCAAAAGTAGTTGAAGAATACCAATAAACTATTAAAGGCAACACTTTTCCCAATCAGACAGTGTAAGGCATCGGTCAGATTTATCTTCTTTTTTTTTTTTTTCATCTGCACCAACTTTCGCATGTTCACACCAACTGATTTCAATACAACCTAATTTGATATGGGTGGAAACGGGTGCAAAAAATAGAAAAATCTGATTGTGGCCTTACTTACAAACTATTAATCCTGGCAAACACTGATCCAAATCAAAATGTAATTTATATTAATTATTTGTGCATTTCTGTAGTGACTGTTAAATATTATGTAAGTTGTTTTTGCCTGTCTCAATCTTTGTTCAAAGATCATGATATAAACAGGATCATATACAGCTTTGATTGGTCATTTATTCCCAATTTCTTTTTAAATTAACAATCTACTATTAATAACATTGGAGAAAACTTGGAGTGTTTTCTCTTTTATAGATACATTACCTGTCCTCAAACATGTGCACCCCCCCCCCCCCCCCCCCCCCACGCAAGTGGTCTGGTCCAAACATCCCAACAGCCAATGGGATGGCCTAAATTCTTCTACTGCATACTGCTCTCTAGTTCCGGTCACATGACTGTAACTTCCTTCTTTTTCCCTGAGCGCATCGCACGGAGAACAGGAAGCGGGGAGGCCCGGGCGGGATGAAATCTTGAGGACAGGTAATGTATCTATAAAAGAGAAAACACTCCAAGTTTTCTCCATTTCTATAGCCATTACCTGTCCTCAAACAAGTGCAGCATTCAACAGATGGTGGTGGGTGCCGAAATCCGTAGATGCTTGTGATAACTCCCCAACCGGAAAAGAGGCTGACTAGTGGAAGAATAAGGCCAACCTTGGTAAGCTCTCCTCCTAGGGATGCCCGTCACAGACCAATGCAGGTGATGTTAGTAACAACAACCAGAATGGTGGCATCCGTCAGCAGTGGCAGGTACGGCTCCTAGAACACATGGACCAGGAGGCGGAAGCCACATCTCATGCTGGTTCTGACAGGGTGGGAAGACGTAGCCACCAGGAATGCAGGTGTTAGGTAACCCTCACGTATTGAAGTGTTATAGTTTTTCAATAACTAGTGACAACCTAATGAGGTGCATCCATCAGAACATTGAACATAACAAGCCCCCCCCGAGTGTTTTCTGTCTAGTACACCAAAGAACTGTTAGTTCAATAACGACAACAAATAACCACATGCAGTGCAGGGTAAAGGTTATCGAGACAAAAGTTCCGGCACCAGTGCGTGAACTGTGCAAAACAACAAAAGTCTAAGCAATCCTCACCTGTCGATTCGATGGACATCTCGGTATGCAGCCCAGAATCAGTATTCAACAGAGTCTGTGCAGCAACAACCGGACCCAGATGATGGAACCCCTCAACGTCTTCTGTGGAGACATCCCTCAGATAATAGTTGGCGAAAATGGAATCCGTAGCCCAGAAACAGCCAGTGATGATGTGCTGAATGGATGTGTTGCAGTGCAGGGACATCGTGGCAGCCAAGGCACGGAGTTCATGCGGATTGGAAGCAGACGGAGCAGGTAAACCCTCCTTCTGATAGGCGGTCAGGATAGAAGACCGGATCCAGGTGGCCACCGTGTTCTTGGTAATATCCCTCAACCAACTCTGGTTACAGGAGAGGAAAAGTCTTTTACGATGTTGTCGAAAAGATCTGGTCCTCTCGATGTACTGGTGCAGGGCTCTAACAGGGCACAACGCCAAGTCCTCAACGTCCGCCGAACCAACGATAGAGGAGAGGGCCTGCACAACATACGAGCGAGGCGCTTGGTCTGGTAACTGATTCTTTGCAACAAAGGTCATGAGTAACCCCAAGTTGACTGCACGCCGATCTCGGTGAAAACGTACCAAGTCTACATCAAGAGCATGAAGTTCTGAGACATGGGCAGCCGTGGCGAAACCGAGTAAAAACACCGTCTTCCGCGTCAAATCTTGCAGGGAAGAGGATTCGATCGGCTCATAAGGTGCGGTCGATAACGCTCGTAACACCAGAATCAGGTCCCATCTTGGTGGCCGAAACCGGTGTACTTGATCTTCAAGGCGAAACCCTTGGATCATCTTATGGATCTCAGGAATACCCGATAACTTCGTTCCAGTAGTGACATCACGAACAGTAGCGATGACCGAAACGTACCCAGCGATGGTAGACCCCTTCAATCGTAAAGTGGTCCGCAGATACAGCAAAAAATTCAGCAAGACGAGGTATCTGGATCGTCTGAGGTTTGAGTTTTTGCCGAACACACCATCGGTGAAAGCAAAGCCATCTGACATTGTAAGCCGCAGTAGTAGATGATCTGTGCGCTTTCAAAATGGCCGCCGTAGACTGTGAAGAAAAACCTTTCTTCCTCAAACTCTTGGAGATAAAGTCCACGCGTGCAATTGGAACAACTGCGGACGTGGATGGTATAGTCTTGACGTGGGATGCAGCAACAGATGATCCCAGTCTGGCAGCGGTAAAGGATGTGGATCGGCAAGACGTATTAGATCTGGATACCACATCCTGGATGGCCACATCGGAGCAATGAGTAACAGGCGACAATGGTACAGCTGAAACCTCTGCAGCACCCTTGGAAGGAGGATTGGTGGAGGAAAAGCGTACGCGTCCATCTGTTCCCAGCTGATGGCCAATGCGTCGAGATCCAGAGCTTCGGGATCCGGCACCGGAGACACGTAAACCCTCAGCTGATGGTTGAATCATGTGGCGAAAAGATCGATGTTTGGTGTCCAAAGTCTGTCTCACACCCATCGAAACGCTTCCGGATGGAGCATCCACTCCGTCGGCTGGGACAATGTGTCGGCTAGTACATTGGAAACCCCTGGAATAAGACGAGCCCGAAGTTGCAATGGAATTTCGTCGACCAGCTTGTAGAGACGATAAGTCAACTGCAGCAGACTGCTGGAGTGAGTTCTGCCCTGACGATTGATGTAAGCCGCCACGGTAGTACTGTCTGTGGCGACCATGAGAGAGGCTTCCGTCAACATCTGTCGCCAATGAAGGATAGCGTAGTAGACTGCCAACAACTCTAGCAGGTTGATGTGGAGTCCGAGTTCGCCGGGAGACCACAGCCCTGAAGTAGTCTGGTTGCTTAGATGGGCTCCCCAACCTTCCAGTGACGCGTCGACGAACAGGTGATGAGTGGCTATGAAGGCCCGCATAGAGACACCTTCTAAGACGTTCGATCGGAGCTGCCACCAGTGCAGACTGGAGCATAGATCGTCCGGGAGTGAGATGATCAAGTCCGGATTGTTGAAACGAACAAACGGGTTCAGAAACATCTGCAAGCGCCGCAACTGGAGACGACCTCTGAGTGTCAAATCCTGGGCGGAAGTGAGGAGACCCAGGAGACTCTGCCAACCGTGGAAGGTCATTGGAGCGGTGAGGGCTATGGCAATCATGGTCTGGATCTTCTCCCAACGGTCTAAAGGAACTTGAACGAGGCCCAGGTCGGGTCGAAGCCAAGCGCCTACGAACTGTAGAGACTGCGTGGGAGCTAGTCGAGATTTCTCGATGTTGATAATCCAACCCAGCTGCTTGAGAAAATCCATGATGACGGCAACATGTGCAGTCAGCCCTGTCTTGCTGTGACACCTCATCAAGCAATCGTCGAGGTACGGGTAAAAGGATATACCTCTGCGATGCAGGAAACGTGACATCGGAGTCGTGATTCTGGTGAACAGCCATGGCGCTATTGATATCCCAAAGGGCAGGACTGTCCATTCGTAATGCCGACCCTGTAGCACGAACCGCAGGTAGTGATGAAAATCGGAGGGATGGCAGACAATTGCAGACGATACCCTGTCTTCAAGATCGACGTGACAAACGGATCTTGGCAAAGTGTGTGCCAGTTTCGCCAATAACGGCGAAGTCGACTTCCGACCATGGATCTTCCGACCGGTGTGGTACACACCGGAAGCGTCAAAACCGAATCGTTGTTCTGGTTCAAAATCAGGGGCGGGCGTAGGTTGAAGCAATCTGAGCAGTCCATGATCTGTTGGCTGGCGTCAACGTCGACCAGGCTTCCCCTGGGTCCGAGCTGGAGGACCGGATGGTCGTCTGACCGGAAACCGTCGAGAAGGTTGACCTCGAAAGGAACTTTTCCAGCGCTTAGATGGTGGTTGTGGAGTGAATGTAGACTTTCGCTTCATGGATTCCAACGTCGAAATAAGTTGCAACGCTTTGACAGTTGCTGTCGACTGTTGGTCCTTATCACTGGCCTTCACCACATCAGAAACCTTGCCTGCAAACAGCTTCGTTGCGGACCACGGTTGAGCTAACAGCTCCTTCTTATGATGGAAATCCAAAGTGGACTTTTTCAGATAAGCCTGGCGACAGTATTGCATCAACATCGAGGACATCGAAGTCACCGAAGACGTCAGGAAAGCTAGCATCTGCGCCGATTGCTGAAAACAGCGCGTAGCACCGTGCATCTTTTGCCTGGGTGGCCATCGCAGCAAGGAAAACGTCCAAGTAAGATAACACAAACAAGCAATGTCTCTGGGCAGTATCCATGGCTTGTACTTGTTTGTCCGTCAAATCCACGGTTGACGACTTCCCAAGACGGTGAACATCTTCATCCAAAGACTGAGCTCCATCTGTAAAGGGCATGTCAAACACCGGATACATACAGTGACCCCAAGACGGGAAGGCGACGAAGGATGCTGTCTCTTTAAAGGTGCGGTCTAAATCTGTCGCCACCTCGGATACGAGTGTACCGGCTGCCAAGGAACGGATCACCACATCTTCCGGAGGGACATCAGTCGCTATCATCGGTGTCGGTCCCTTCTTGTACGGCGTTGGTGGATGTGGCAAGGACGGCAACATGTCATAGACGGCCGCCAAGCAATCACTCATAGTCATATGGTCAGGCTCATCAATGATGGAAACCGCTGTAGGCGCTGCATCTCGAAGCACTCGAGCACAGGCTAATCGATCCGCCGAAACAGAAGCCACTGGTGAACCGGACCGTGGACGGTCCCGTCGAGAACCCTCGGAAGCCTCAATAGAAGGTCTGCGCTGCCGATCCACGGAACCCGTAGGGAGCCGTGCAGGTCGTGGGGAACGGCTACGGTCCCGGCTCCGCTGCGCCGAAGATGACTTTCCCGCTGAAGATAGGTGATCCTTGGAGGCCGTGGAACGTCTAACTGATTGAATCGGCTTGTCAGAGGGCTGTGTAGGAACCGCAGGCCTGTCATCTGAAGTCTTGCATCCTGGAGCCGCACCCTCCGAAGAGGGGACTGGAACCGGACCTGACCCCAAACCCGCCGGTTCTAGTAAGGCCGCCATCGACGCCATGGTCTCTTTCAGCATAGTGGGTAGCATCGAATGTAATACTTCTGCTACGGTGTCCGCAATTGATGGCGAAGATTCCACTTTCTTGGCTCTCGTCGACACCACCTTCAAGTAAGCCGCGAACTTGACAGTAGACAGGCCCGAACACAGGTCGCATCTCGAAGAGAGGCTACATGGCACACGGCAACCCGGACATAAATCATGAGGGTCGCCGCCTGCAGTGAACTTCTTACATCGTAAACACGCTCGTACCTGTCGCTGAACATTAACATCCGACATGATAATAAGTTTTCAATCTGTGAAAGAGAAAGAAAAGACGCAAATTTTGCAAATGGCGTCCGACACAACAACCGGCAATATAACAACATTTCATGTAATTAACACTTGGCAAGTCAAGCGAAATACGCGAAAAACATACGAAAGCTAACGAAAGTTAACGAAAATTAAGGTGAAAAACATTTCACCCAAACACAAAGCCAGTCAACACAGACGCCATTTTGCAAATGGCGTCCGACACGACAACCGGCAATATAAACAATATTTCATGTAATTAAACGCTTGGAAAGTCAAGCGAAATACGCGAAAGAACATACGAAAGCTAATGAAAGCTAACGAAACCGAAGGTGAAAAAACATTTCACCCAAACACGAATACAAAACCAAAGGTCTTATAAAAAAGTTGACTCCAAACAGAGCCAAGCAAAAGGACGTCCAGACCCTTTAGCGAAGAGAAAAAGAAGGAAGTTACAGTCATGTGACCGGAACTAGAGAGCAGTATGCAGTAGAAGAATTTAGGCCATCCCATTGGCTGTTGGGATGTTCGGACCAGACCACTTGCGTGGGGGGGGGGTGCACTTGTTTGAGGACAGGTAATGGCTATAGAAATATATACGCCCCAAAAAAGAGAAGAAAAAAAGAATATTTATTTTATAACACCATAGCACAATTTAAAATACGGCTATTTGGTGTCTAACATAAATCATAGCTTTCAAAGACTGACTTGACAAAGAGAACCAAGACTATGCCAGTCCACTCAGTCAGTAGTACAAATCCATTTAAAATATAATTATAGCTCATCTATAGCTCTATAATCTAGCTCATTATTATACAATAATAAAAAAAACCAACTGGAGGGAACTCTCCACTCTTGTGTAACAAAATATTTGCGCCAGGAAAGTCTTCTTCTATCTTGATCAGTCTTTGAAAGAAGCCTTGATCCATATACAAATCTAAAGAAACAAACATTAATGATAAAATAAGGATGATTAAATTGGATACAGTATTTTTTAATGTTCAAAGTTAGTGAAAGTGAAAAATTATTATATATATATATATATATATGTTATAGTTACATCATCCTTTTCCAAGAGATTTGTCTAGTTAGACCACGGTTTTTGCGGCCGTTCGAGTGACGGGTGTAATGATCGAGGGCGTATGGTGTTTATTTTTTGACCCTGGTTATGCCTTTACGTTTTCAATCATAATTATAAATTAAATGTTTATATGGCCATGTCTGTAGCTTTGGGTTTATTTTCCATCAAAGTTCCATTGTAATTCTCTGATCGTAACTGAAAAACAAACGGGCACTCAATAATTTCCGTGACACACAGTTACTGGTGATGTAATTCGATTGGTTCTCAGCATCCTCACTGAACAGTAGACGGCTTCCCATTGACTGTACATAGTGACATCTGTATGTATGGTCACTCTATTGAGTCTCGAGAAACGAAACAAGTGAGGTGTTATGTTAGGTGTCTGATTGTTTCTAGCCAGACATGATTGGTAAATAAACATGAACTGCTGAAGGCAGTGGTCATTAAAGAT
This sequence comes from Gigantopelta aegis, assembly GCF_016097555.1. NCBI lineage: Eukaryota > Metazoa > Mollusca > Gastropoda > Neomphalida > Peltospiridae > Gigantopelta > Gigantopelta aegis. The sequence continues at coordinate 84,621,703 of NC_054702.1, forward strand.
GCCCCATGTTAGGATTATTTAATGACTCATGATCTTATTCAGCTGTAATCAACGGTCATACTCCACTGAAGGATTAGCGGTGACATGAAACAAACAAATGAGTTACACATGCCACATGGGTAATGACCTTCAATTAAACAAAATATCTTCTGCAAGTCGATGTCAGTGTTTGCAAAATGTATTAACCCATACGTTTGCATGCAAAATGCCAGCGAAAAATCGTACTGCTTTAACGTTAGAACAGAGAATCGACGTTATTAACAAATCTGAAAAAGGCAATTTAAGTGCGCGAAAGATCGCTGATCATTTTGGTGTAGGACGTTCTCAGATTAATTCTATTTTAAAAAGGAACGCTGATGTTCTGGCCAATTTTGACAATAATGTTTCAGCCAAAAGAAAAAGGCAGAAGAAAGCAACAGGCAATGATGACATAAACAAGCTAGTGTGGAAACAGTTTTAAAATGCGACAGTTGTGATATGTTTTAATATATGGGTTCTAATTTTGAACCTGTATTAAGGGTCACCTGTCCATAACGGCCACTTTTGTCAGGTCCCTGGGTGGCCGTTATATACAGGTTTGACTATATATATATATATATTTTATTATTTTTTTTTTTTTATTAATTTTTTTTTTTAAACACTGAACCCCAACAACAGTCAATTGCATAAATACATGTATGTTTACTGATAGTGTTCATTAAAATTATTGTATGTAATATTCTGTGAAAAGATATTTGTACAGGCCTGTTTCCCAATTCATTTCATTTATTAATAGAATAAATATGTCTAAGAAAAAAAATCTAATTTATTCCCTGTGAGTTTTTACAACTTTTGTACATGTGAGTTTTTACAACTTTTGTACAGCATAAAAAAGTATTAAAAATGTATTATGCACAAAAATATAGAAAAAATGCTTTCAGAATAACTATAAAAAAACATCTTGCTATTAGATTATGTATTAAACACTAAGGCTGTCCATTTCACTACCCCATATCTCAAAACTACTTGCGATACTACCATTATAATGTGTGTTAATTTACAAATAATATACAATTTATACAATTTATAGTACTATTCAGGCTTTAAGCCTTTATTACCAAATAGCCAAATCCGAATTAAAAGTAGAGTTTAATCAATATATAGAGAATAATAAAACAGTTACTAGTTATTATCAAATTTATATCCCAAGTGAAATGTTGTATGTTACACCAATATATAATATTTCTTACTGAAAAACAAAATGCAAAATGAAATTAAAAATAAATAAATAAATAAATAAAAAATAAAATCTTAATTTTGTTATATTATTTTTGGTTAAATATTTGCTAAATTACTAATATATTTTGAGTCCATTTTAAAGCAAACCCTGAATATTTATTTTAAAAAATACAAAAACACATATACCGTATATAACAAAGCACAATACAAACTTTTTATCTTGCCAGCGTTGAACAGTTTCTGTGCCAGTCTATCAACCTGTTCCCTCACAGACTCTCGACAAGCATCGAGATCATCCTTACTGAAAAAGTCCTCCACTATGACATAGCCCTATAAATAGAGATTACTGCATGAGCGGGAGTGCCATACAGAATTTATGAAATGAGTTTGGGATTCTTTTATTCCTTGAGCAAGAATGAGGCAGTGTTCTAGCTAGCAATAAATAGAAGGGCGCTGCGCCCTGCCCCCGTTTTGTACCGCCCTGCCGTGTTTGTTGACGCACCACCCCTAATTATCGCCGCCCTGCCCTAATTCATTGTCAAACAAAAATACAAAATCTTGCTTTCCTCTCAAAGCATGTACAGTGTTGTTACGAGCCTGAATTCCCAACTAAAAAACGTTTGACAATACATTGTTTGGCCACAGTTGTGAAAGCCGACAGCAGTAACGTGATATGTTTTGTTCTTTTCCATTGTTAGTCGATATGACTGCAGACGAGCGGACAGGCAGTCTTACAAAGCTTGAATGCGAAGTAATCCTCACACCGTCACACACATAACCACACACCACCTAGCAAACACCTAGTTGAAAGTAGACCATCATGATAAACTTCGACAGAACGTCAAATGCAAAATTTATTTTGATAAGTAAATTTTTAAAAGTAATTGTTGCCTTTGCAAATACCCAGACCAAGATACATATAGTTTTAACTGATGTCAGTAGTCCTATCAATGACACATTGATTGCATCTTTATAATATGGCACAGAGTACACTAGCAACACTGGTTATTTGGTCTATGAAGGCATAACTGTGTTTTGTTAAAAGCATGTCTACAAAAAGCTGTTTAATGAAATCTATCTAGACTTTGACATGCAATAATAGCCGTTTTTAAATGCAGTGAACAACTTGTTACAAATATATCCTTATGTCAATTTTTAAATTTGTTTGTTCTTTTATTTCTTTATTTCTTTTTATTTATTTCTAATCATTCTCTTTTTTTCATTTCTTGATTTCTTTAATTATTTCATTTATTTATTTTAAATTACATTTGGGCATGATATTAAATGGTATAAATACTATATATAATAAAAAAAAGAATATGATTTTTTAGCTGATCCAACCTTTTGTAAAACATTTTAATAGTTAAAGTTTGATTTTATTTAACGACATCACTAGAGCATATTGATTTATTAATAAACGGCTATTGGTTGTCAAACATTTGGTAATTTTGAAATTTAGTCTTAGAGAAAAAACCACTACTTTTTTCCATTAGTTTCATCGTTTATATACACCATCTCACAGACAGGATAGGACATACCATGGCACATTCCAGGCGTGTTGCACTGGCTGGAACGAGATTTTGTTTTAACAGTGTCTATATTTAGTACATTAGTACAATAATATTGCATACTGCGATGAATGTACTGTTTCATCAAACATCCAAATTTAAGAAAAATAAATTTGGATTTAGAAATTGATTGTCCCCCTCCCTCCAAAAACGTTTTATAAATTAAAACCAGCATAGATATTCCTACATATATGATATTTATGAATGTGAAAAATTCGATGATATCCAGCACTTGCCTCAAAAATAAGATTTTCGCGTTAAAAATGCCCTACAATTAAATTATCGGCCTGGCCCATCAAAATCCTAGCTAGAACACTGTGAGGGGTATAAAACAAGTTCCAAATGAGTTTCATAAATTCTGTATGGTACTCCCGTTAATGTTATAATTTATTTCTTATCCACAAAGTGTGCTTTATAGCAAATATTAAATATGATTGTAATCACTTCACAACTCAGGTTAATAGCATTCACTGATATTAATTAGTCACGCAGAATGATGTCATTACCATAGCCTCTATTAGAAACATACTTATCTGCCCTTTGTTTTCATCGAGCTAAGCGGTCCCAATTAGCCACTACATTATTTCCGGTGCGTTACGCTCCAGTCGCTTGCAACAAAGGCCCTTTGTTACTACTGAATTGTGGAGTAGTTGTCGACTTGTTCTTTTATTTTTTGACGTTAATAAAGTTTTCTATTACTATTATTGTTCGTCAGATTGTGTGCAATCTCCTTCTTTTACAAAAAAGAAAATGTACAATATGTTTTGTGCTCAACAAAAATACTTATGAACACGTTAAAACGGTATCTTAATAAAGTTTTGATATTAAATTTGCAAGTAATATGCATGTGTTTGTGTATATATCACTGTACGAATGGCAGTACATTAATTTGACTAAATGACTAGCTGCGATTTTCTGTACCGCTAGCTGCATTATTAACTTAGATCTATGCAGTAGTTAATAATGAAACTAATGATACAGAAATTCACTTCCTCGCCTAACGATAAGGTTTCTACTGTCTGACTTGCAAACAAATTGGAACAGCTAGTCCAGTGTCATTGTCAGACGGACAGAGTGTAACGGACACAATTTCATGTGTAATTTAATAGTTATGATCGACTATCTACCTGCAATTAATATTATGCACAACCATTAAGCAGTCCATGGTGTATGTGTGTGTGTCTATATATATATATATATATATATATATATATATATATATATATATATTCACTGGCGCAGGAAGCAGGGGGGCAAGTGCCCCCCACTTTTCAGATAGTTTGCTTTATATACAAATATAAAAGTGTGGCCCCCTCCCTACACTTTTTGTCTGTGTGTGTGTGCATACATTCCCCCGCCTTGCCACCTTCATACGCCACTTGTATATGTACATAGATAAAAAATAATAATTCAAATGTGTGTGTTAGTTTGGGTTATGTTTTTGGTTGTGCGTGTGTAATGGTGTGTGGGCTTGTTTTGTAGGCTATTGTTTATTTGGGGGCAGATTTATCATGCAAGACTAACATAAATATGTTCACACATATATTTTGATGTAAACAAAACAAGTACTTTTACTATAGGTAGATGTTTTTAGGTTAAACTATATATTTAGCTATTATTACTGCAAAATTTACACTATATAATGCAATGTATATAGGCCTAATCAATTTACAGCAAGCAAAATATTTAGTCAAACAGGTGCATGTGCAGGAAATTTTTTAGGGGAGGGGTCGGGTCATGCGTCCCCAGAAATACACTGAAAAAAACTAAACAAACATAATATAGCACGTGGTGAAGGGGACTGGTCTGATCGGAATATTACATATAGTCCGTCCCATCCTACAAAAAGGTTGTTTTTGTAAATAATTTATGTTTGGTTTGACGTAAAAATTAAAATAAAGGTTTTTTGGAAATAACAAAAATATACTATTTTTGTGTGCAATTTATAGAAAATAAGCGGCTCAGAAATAAATAACTTGTAAATTCCATAGTATGAAAAAATGCAGGCCCGTATGCGGGGGTGGAGGTGGGGGGGGGGGGGGGTGGTACGTGGGGTGCATATGCACCCCCTATAGTCTGTCGAGGTCCGTCCGTGGATGTGTAAAATAAATAAAAATAGTCCGATGATGTGACAAATTTACTTCCCAGAATGCAGAAAAATGCATTTCCTAGATTTAACAAAATTTCCCCCGGACTCCCTTTTGGCCGTCGAATTATGCACCCCCATATAAATTTCTGAGTACGGGCTTGCCGCACTATTAAACATAATGTTTCTATTATCTATTACAACGGTGTTACTGTCACACACAATTCATTAAAACTGCAGGTGTGTTTGTATGTTTAAATGAAATTATGATAATTAATGTGAGGCGAGATTGCAGCTTTGACACACACACAAAAAAAAAATTCCATGCAAGAAAACCAAAACAATCAGGGTGTGTGACAGCTTGCTAGGTTCATCTCCTATATTTAACACATGATCAGTTATAACAAAACGCAATTTCATCAACTTAATCTTTACCTGTATCATTCTTTATTTTTAAAGCATAGGTGGGGACATTTATGATGCCAGGGATTGGCATGCATAAATCTCAGCTGAAGATTCACAAACAACTGTGACCATTGTTTTTCCAGCTGTGGTTTTGTTCCCGTTGTTGGAAGTACATGTACTACTATCAGTTATGTGATGCTGTTATTCACTTATTGTCTGTCATCTTGTTTATATGAATATGTTTTAAATTTGTGGGGGAAAAGTCCTAATAATTTTTAATTAAGCTTGCATGTCGCCCAATTCCACTGAATAAAAAATGGAATAAATATTGTTTAAAACAAGAAGCACCAGTAGCAGTAATACAAAATGTTTACCTTGTCGAAGTATTGCTTTATTGATTCTTCAGGTAGTTGCCCAGGTTTCTTCTCCTTTGGCTGAGGCGGCATCACCGTAAAGACATCAGGGTAAGCTTCCTCACTTTCTCCTGGATAACGAACATTTTGTTTCTTCTTGGGTGGCTCTTCTGCCATATTTTCATGAACTGGATCTAAACAATAATAGTAATATTATTATAAATAAACCAAAGGTTTAATGACCTTATTGCTCTCAAAATTAATAATGAAAATTACATTAATTTGTGATACCAAATCTTTCTATTGTATCAGTTGTTGATTTATTTCACAAGAGAAACTTCAAAAAATAAATTTGGTTCTGGATGGATGAACTGACAAGTTGCAACAATTAATATTTCATAGCTATAGCAGTCTGCTGATTGCTGCATGGTGCTTAAAATACTACCTGCAAATGTCTTTTGTATAATTTAAACAGCTTTGGTAAATAAAAACAAATTTTTAACAAGTTTTTAATTTTTACAGTTCTTAATCTTATCGGTTTCCACAGAAAAAAATATTGATGTGTCATCATTTATTCATTTTAACTTATTTCCGTGTTTATATCTAATTACGGTTTAAGCAAGCTGGCCTGGGCACATACATCAGCTATCTGGGCTGTCTGTCCAGCACAGTGGATGTGTGATCACACATTTGTACTGACATCATTCACCAGCATAAAAAAAAAAACCCATCCATATGCAGACAACTGAACATTTAGCCGTATGTTCAGGGCTTGGTTGCCATAAACAATAATAATAAAAACAAATTTAAACTACACATCCTGTTGAGTACATCATTCAATAATTTTTATAATACATACTGGTAATAAATAAAAAGTTAGTAATAACACATATACATGTGATAACAATTTAAAGACATACAACTGGCTGCTCCTCCTAGGTGATGACCAGGTTACCAATGCCTAGCTAGAGTCACCTCCAGCCCTATACCCCTCATTGATATTGATATGTGGGCTAAAGGGGTAGGACTGGAGGTGATTCGAGTTAATCATTGCAATACCATCCAATTAAAAAAAAGAAGCATGATCGCAATTGATGAGCCTACTCTGACATAAGTTATAAGATGATATTGATTAGTCCATGATGCGTAACAAGTGCAAGTGCTGTAAATAAGATTTAGTCGGAAAATATATTTAAATTTGCTTAAAACTGTCGCTCATTAGATATATAGGTTTTAAAACAACTCGTAAAATAAATGGTATATAACGGCCACTTGTGCAGTATTCTCTATAGTACATAACGACTGAAGCATTCAGGGCTCAAAACTTGCCAAAAAATATGGTGGCCCCCAAAATAATGGATGTTGGCAAATTATGGTAAGTGAACCACAAACCATGAGCACGATTTTAAGAATCCGTGTCGTTTCGCCCTGAAACCATTTCGAACCCTGTGCTGTTTCACCCGTAGACCCATTCAGCCAGGGTTGGTTTGATCTAAATCTTATTCATACCAAGTCGTTTCGCCCCAAAAGTGAGTTAATTCGCCCCGATTATATATTTATTAGTGTATTTTTTTTGTTCGTTCGTGGATCACAACTACAGTGGACTGTGATGAACTCTTACCCGGTTTGGACTGTAAAACTAATCAAATAGTTATCCACTTGTCCATCTGTAGTCCTTCCAACAGGGTAGCGACCACCAAGCTAAGGGCTGCAACTCTAAATGTGTTCTATCATTTTGACAAAAATACGACCCCGAACAGCTACATGTAGGTTCCGGCTTTATGAACAATAACAGCCCCTACTATTTTACAACACCCCTAGTTTCGCACAAAAGTTTAGTACTTTTTTTTTTTTACAGGTACCCCATACATGTTTCAAGCTTGTGGTGTTATCTATCAAAAACCTCAAACTTTGACCCCACTGGAAGTTATTTAATAACATTTACCGATGTCTGCTAAATCTGTAGACTTGTAAGACTAAAACTTTTGAAAATAAGCCATATTTTTTTTTCTCAACCAGAAATTCATTATTCATTACAAAATGTTAGGTAATTTCACACTGAAACATTTAAACTAACCTATTTATATATTTTCACCTATTTTATGTGTACGTTGTGAGTGCAGTGTAATATATATTAAAAAAGATGGAACAAATAAAAACAAAGAAAGGAAATGTTTTATTTTCTGAAAAGAAAAGAAAAATTAATTAGATCTGCTCGAATTTTAGTATAAACCACCCGCGTATTAGACCAAACTCTGTGGTTATTGACGGCAGTGTGTAACCCCCCCCCCAAAAAAAAAACCCCATGCATATATGATAAAGCAATGAATAAATGTTTTTATTAACAAAATAAAAAAAAGGGAAAAACGACCCTACATGGGAGCGAACCTACTCAGTTAACAGTATGAATGGGCCTGGGTCGAAATGACCTATCACCAGATTTTAATGTGGAATAAATAGATGCAATACAAATATTAATAGTGGCTCATGTTATAGATCTAAAGTAGATTGCTCAAATAATATGCCATCATTTTTTAATAATCAAGTCACCCAAACAGGGCATTGGTTGCATTTGGCGACCTGGCCACAGGATGTTTCGAGCCCTGATGTAGCATCCAAGCAGTACCTAGCCTAACATAATTGGCAGTGGTGAATAAAAAGAACCATAGAACAGGCACACTGACATTGTCTTCTCCAGATGTATTATTGGGAGCTCTCATTTACCCCAGCCCATTACTACATGCCTGTGCTTTGGCACACACACACTACCCCCCCCCCCCCCCCATCAGGTGCGTGTGCAGGAATTTTAACAGGGGTGGTCTGTGCCTGTGGTAAGCGAAGTTTATGGGATGAATCAAACCCCAAAACCCACCCCCTGCAAACATCCCAAAAAGGAAAATAAAAATGACCGCCACCATGTTACCATGTATATACAAAATAACGTTATAGTCGAAAGGTTATTTGAGGTGGGTGGGTGTGTACATGCGGATCGGGACGAAACTAACGGCCATGACTGAATGAGTTGGTGTGACTGGGTCAAGTTTGGGAAAACAACTGTAGTGCTGAACCTGACTTTTTTGCAAAAGACTCCTTGTACATTCACTCTAAATAATTTACTAACATGTCAAGTGTCTTTGCTTCGTGATCCTGCTTGATATGTATGTACAATTTTGTTGTTGATTTGTGGGGTCAAGGTTCGCCGCAGAGTAAAAATAAAATTGCATCTACGATGGTTACGTTCGATCGCTGTCCGAGTAACTCGATAAGCATTAAAGCTACACTTTTTTAATCTTACACCTTTCTTGGAAGGGTATTAAACTAATAAAAAAAACTCCCATCACTAAATATAAATCATAACTTATCTGGCCAATCTACCCTAAAAATAGAAGCGTATTAATAATCTGCAATCGAATGGATTCGAGTTTTAGGGTTTTACTATTTAATTTTAATATTGCATTCCATATTTGAGTAATTATTGTTAAAACCCTTTTGTTTCTGCTGAAAGAAAAATAGAAATGATAAAAGATAAAATTTCACATAAAATAATTAGGAGATAACTATCTTGTATTTAACAATTTGTGGACATTATTGCTGGTTTTACTGTCTTAAATTTCATTTTACAGACAACGTGGAGTATGAGGCCTGAATTATGCATTAATTAATTAATATGAATTGAAATGACTTTTTCAGTACCGTTTGGAGTTTTGGAGAGATTGAAGTTCCTACCGACAAGTATTATGGCAGTAGTACAGCAAGATCTATCATCAACTTCAACATTGGAGGACCAACAGAAAGAATGCCTGTATGCAGTTTGTTCCCATTCCCAATTGTTTAGCTGTCACTAGTGGGCCGGAGATTATACATACAGTTGTATGTAATATACCAGTAGCATCTTGAAAGACTTACATTTAGCATCATCTCCGTTAGCTATCAGTATTTATCCCCATTTTGATTAATAATCTGCAATCGAATGGATTCGAGTTTTAGGGTTTTACTATTTGGCAAAGCTGCAAAAAACGCGTTTTAGACGTTACCTAGCTGCATAGTGTAGGTCACAGTGTGAAGAACGGGTCAGCTTTAGAACTAGCTTCAACAGTTTGTTTTTAATGAATCGCTTTATCAGAAGGTTGTCAACGTGTAGAACAATCATGGTATGATTCCTTACCCATTTTTCACTTTTGTGGTTAATGACCATAATATTTTTCAGTTTCTTATTAAAAGGAAAACTACCATGATGATGATCCTAGCGCACATGTAGATGATGACGTTGATAGTTAGGGCTCTATGCTAGTTCATCAAGATTAACGTCGAGTGCAAGCACCACTGCCAAACATTTTAGGCTAGGTACTGCTTGGATTCTGCATCAGGGCCCAAAACGGCCTGTGGCCACGTCGCCAGATCCGACCAATGTCCTGTTTGGGCTACTTGAATATTAAAAAATGATGGCCTATGGCTATGCATACAGGTAGACAAAAGCGGTCACCCGAAATATCTGTTTTGGTTGTTGATATATAATAATTTTATTATTTTGCAAATGACAACCGTATAATGTATTTTTTGAATTTTATATAAATGACCGCCGTATAGAGACTTGGCAACTGAAGGAGGGGTATATACATGACAGATAATAAATATATTATTTCATGATGAAAATAACTGCGAATATGCTGAAATAAAATAATAAACAGTCAGAACACAAACTCACCATTTATAAACGATTGCAAATTATATTGACTGATTCGCAAAGTGTTAATTCGTTTTAATGTACCACCCCCTTCCTCGATAAAATACCTGTATTAAGCGACCACAGTAAATTTTACTACTACCTAAAAGGAATACTTTAACAGCGATAAGGTGCAGCAAACAACCGATCTTCACACTTTCGTTAAATTACTCATATGATATCGTCTACAATAAACGGTTACATAAATATCGTATTTTCCCACTCTTTTTTTTATGACATAGGCTATAATAATACATTGAAAACTGTTAAATCACACATCTGACATAGATATAGTTGCTATAGTAGCTGCAAGCATGTGAGGGTCATAGCTATGATATTGACATCATTCTGCATCGCTGTAATTGACATTGCTGAATGTTATTAACCAGGATTGTGGAGTTTAGATAATATTTGAGTAATTATTGTTAAAACCCTTTTGTTTCTGCTGAAAGAAAAATAGAAATGATAAAAGATAAAATTTCACATAAAATAATTAGGAGATGACTATCTTGTATTTAACAATTTGTGGACATTATTGCTGGTTTTACTGTCTTAAATTTCATTTTACAGACAACGTGGAGTATGAGGCCTGAATTATGCATTAATTAATTAATATGAATTGAAATGACTTTTTCAGTACCGTTTGGAGTCTGATAGTTTTGGAGAGATTGAAGTTCCTACCGACAAGTATTATGGCAGTAGTACAGCAAGATCTATCATCAACTTCAACATTGGAGGACCAACAGAAAGAATGCCTGTATGCAGTTTGTTCCCATTCCCAATTGTTTAGCTGTCACTAGTGGGCCGGAGATTATACATACAGTTGTATGTAATATACCAGTAGCATCTTGAAAGACTTACATTTAGCATCATCTCCGTTAGCTATCAGTATTTATCCCCATTTTGAAGTAAAACAATTTACCATCTGCAACATAAAAATTTCCAACTTAACTTGCTTTGATACTGTTTCCTGAAGTCAATAATTGACTTTAAATCTCGGTGATTAAACACTTGATAATTCACTTGCTCACTGAGAAAAAAGTTATAATATTTATTTATTTTATATGTATGTATCCAAGTAACTCTATCCTTGATTATCAACTGGGTTGTCTAAGTTCGGTTAAATTCTTACTGATTTAGAAGAAATGTGTTTTATATAATATAAAAAATTCACAAACTGAAAAGCACATTGTCAGTACAATTAATTTAAAAATTAGTAAATTTGTATACTTTATTAATTTTCCCAAATGATCTCATAAACAAACAGATATTTCTGAGATATACATAATGATTTAAACTTAGAACATTCAGCATTCTTATATTCTTGAATTTCTCCATCTTTCAGATTCCAATCATACGAGCATTTGGCATTCTGAAAGGTTGTGCCGCTAAAGTGAATGTTGGTTATGGACTGGACCCAAAACTATCTCAAGCCATAATACAAGCTGCTGAAGAGGTATGGCATTTGTCTTATCCAGGTTAACATTTATGATCCACATTGTTCAAGATATTCAGGGAAATATAACCAGTATGACACACATGTGTCATAATGATCTCACATGCACCATAATGATCTCACATGCACAATGCAGAGCTGCCAACTGTAGTTTTCTACTCTTGGTCGACGTTTGCTATGCTCATGCCCACATTGCTACGCTCAGTTGAAAAAAATCCAGTATGATACGTATGCTAATGAAAACCAGTAATAACTTTTGCAACAGATCAATATAACTGGATGATTAGTGTATTTGGCCAAAGTTTCTACTAACGAATTATGTTTTATTTGACAAGCGTATATGTTTTATCTTTATCACAAATTATAGGTCTATAGAGTACAGTTGAAAAGCAGGCGATTTCTGGCAATTATACTAAAAGTTGGACATAATTTTGGAATACAGTCACTAAAAACTGAATCCTCATTTCTGTGGCTTTTTTTAATTTTTTATTTCAACATATAAAAATATAATTTGTGGATTAAGAACCATTGTAAAACAGTTATATTAAGATGTATTCAATAACAGACATGTAGTTTTACTGTAGGCCGAACCCAGTGTTGTGTACTATAAAACCTTCAAAGAATTGTTCTTCAGTTGTGTTACGCTTGCATGCTGGGAATATAGAAAATTGCATGTAAATGTATGCCAGTTAGGAATAGAGTAATTTTAATTTTAACTTGAAATAAGAATATAAGCATTCAAATTTAGTATTGATCACATCATCGCACAACAGTTAATTTTGGGTTTATTGCATTTCGATCTTGTAAAAACAAAATTCTAGTCATTCATAATCCTGTTCAAATTGCCCGACTTATTTGACAACATTCGTTACATTTCGGGCATGTCTGTATCCTTTAACCGATGACAAGCGTTATCTATGCTACAACTAGCATGACCCAGTCTTTTGCGGTTACTATGACATAATTATTTGGTGTTTTCTTTTGCTGCTGTTTATGACATTCGGCCATGCTACGCTCAAATATCATTTGCTACGCTCAGCTTGCTATGAATGCTACTCTCACTTGTGGCTAGGGGTTGGCAGCTCTGACAACGAATGACGTAATTTAAGGAAGCAACATCATCAAACCTGTCAACCTTTAGTCAAGAGAAAGCAGGTGGTGTGTGTTGAAAAAGCAGGAGATTTGTTAAATTAACACAATTTAACCCAAAATCACAAGATTTAAAAAATATATATATTACAATAAGTTATATGAACATTACATAATGTCATTTATCATATAATATCTTACATTTTTAGTGCAATCAAAGTACAATTCCAGTTGCAGTTTCTATAAGGTTTTTTTAATTATTGTTTTAACATAAATAAATAGCAGTGATAATTAATGTTAACTTAAAATACGGTGGTTCAAATGTGACATACAAAATACAGTAAAAACTAATCATATTTAATTATCTTTATTAAATTTATTCTAGGACACAATTGTCTTGGCCAAGTCTATCTTTCAGTTTATCAAAGGCTTTAAGGTAACGCATGCGCACATAAAAATAACAATGGACTATTCCACAGTTTAGGGAGGTTTTTGTGTTCTCTCAACGTAGTTTCGTTGTCAGTATTGTTTTAAGTAATTTTATAACAAAGGACAAATTACATCTGAAATCCTGCCATCAAGACCTAAATGATGCAATAATGGTCCCCGGATTACTGCAATAAACACTTGAACACAATGCTATAAGCACTACGATGAGTCTTGTTGCGCGAGATGTCAACATTATACATCGCCAGTTTTAGTAACTGCTTTTACTTTTTCTTCTTTTAATATTAGTTTTTATTGTTTCTGGTAAAATATTAAAGGTTTGTGGAACATTTTATGATGGAATTTTCTAGAATGTTTTGGGTTTCGTATGCAATTAACCGATGTTTTTCTTTATAAAGCTATTCAAATATGCGACATAATTTGTATTGATTTAATGCTATTTGGTTCTGTGCAGCCGATATGCAATAATGTGGCTTCGACTATATGTGATATTTTTCAGATCACATACTTTAAGAATTTAATAACTTTGCAAGTTAGATGTAAATTAGTCGATGTCTCGGTACTAGGTTTATTGACATTTAAGCAAACATACTTGGGTGACACTCCATGATTGACGTATGCATTCATAGTCATCAAATAAAAACACTTCAATGGCAATTTGACACTGAAAGCTGTCCAGCGTTCAGAAAACAAAAAACATTAGGCATAACTTTATTTTGATGTAAGGACATCCAAAATGACGTCATTCGAGTTTGACGTCATTTCCATTCAAAAATACACCGCGCCACATATTCTTACGTCATTTGAATATCTAGTAATGGCGGACTGGGATTAAAGTTGCGGGTACAGTTTACAAAAACATGTTGTATTAAGCTTGAGCTTATATGATAAAGAGATTATTACCCTCGTGTATTTCGGTATCGTCATTATCATATATTAGGAATAAAAATAATGCCAGAGGCTCGCATAATACAATTTTTATTCCTAATATATGATATTGACAATACCGAAAAACACTTTGGTAATAACCTCTATATATACTTGTTAACGTTTGATCTTGGCATTTAAAAAAAAAAAAAAAAAAAAAAAAATATATATTATTATTAATTTTTTTTAAAGTTTAAATATTATTATGATTTAATACATTTTTTTTTTTAAATAACTCTTTTATCCAAAAATGTTAAGAACACGAACAAGAAATAAAAAAATTAATTAGTACATTTACGGTATTTTTTACCGTATTACACCTACAGCCGTTACAAGTTATGTTACATCATCATTTGTGGTTAGTGTAGCTAAGTACCTAAGACAGATTTATATAAATCTTATAAATTAATATTCAGTTTTTACTATTATGAGGAACAGTGGCGTGGTACTTATTTAAAATCATTATAATGATGCAATAAATATTGTATTTCCATTAATCATAAGTGAAACCTCATTACGAACATCCTGTGAAATTTACCAGATATATATCCATTTCCGTGAGTAACTTTATGTCAAACACAACATTTATTAATTGTAAAAAAATAAACTCTTGAAGTGTACCCTTGTTACCAACATTTTACTGCACAAACATACAAAATTAACAGACACAAGTATGTTTGTATAGCTAATTGGTTTTTTCATTGTCTTGCTGTGACATGTGATTTTAACATGCATTGTGTGTATTGTCGCTGTCAGCTCTGGGCCAGAGTGCTTTTTTAACAATATAAATATCCCACAAGTCCTACTTCAACAAAGTCAGGACAATTCGGCCTGTTACATTCTCGGAAACCGAAAGTAGTCGACATTTTCCGAATGAGAATGAGTTACTTCCCTTATGTTATTTTGGCAAAACGGGATTGATTTTTTTTTTTTTATGCTTACAAAAATGTCATTTAACAGGAGAAATTGTCTCCTGCTCAGGGTCCGGGAGACTCCCGCGGAATCCGGGAGGGTTGACAGGTCTGAACATCATAACTTAATGAGGCTTCCACAGTCTTATTTCTGGGTAAACACTTAACAAAATAACATCATGCATTTCGGAAAATAGCGTCGTTTCGTCTTCTCCTTCCAGTTACATTTGAAACATTTTGACATGGTCCTAGCTTGTTATTCATAAAAATAATGTTATGGATAATAAAGAAATTATTACACTTGCATGCAAATCATACTGATTCTACGAAACTTGTGTTGTAAAATCAGTACAGCACACTAGCTCATATAATAATCTCTGTTTATTTCACATATGGGCTTCGATATCTGAGGTAATATATATATTTATCATATCACTACTAAGGAATAGCATTGGGCATGCCCATTACATAAATCACATATTTTGAGACATAAGTATGCAAATATTTAGAATATAAGTATGCAAATTACATTATTATGCAAATTATATACCGAAAATGTAGAACTATTTTGAAGTCGGAGATAGCGTTACTATCGATAAAAAAGGAAGTGCTACAATCAAAGCAACTCTACCTTCCGGTAATTATATAGTTATGATTGACGGGTCCATTTATCAAGCTGAATTGTCACCAGAACGTTTACAGTTAGTGCAAACAGGGGATAGGGTAGAGCCACGGACATCGAGGCAGACGCCACAATCTGGCAGGCCCAAAAACAAAACTCGTAGATTTGTAGAAGTAGATGATACGATGATTGGTAATGTCATTACAGAAAATGAAAATAAGAATACTGCCAAAAAAACTCTATACGACATGCGCATTTTTGAAAACTATCTACAATCAATCAATGAGTCCAGACCAATACATGAAATGCCCCCCAAAGAACTCGATGTAATTCTGTGCAGGTTTTACATCAGTGTACGAAAAGAAACCGGGGGACATTACGAACCGAACAGTCTTACCTCTTTCCAAAGCAGTATCAAAAGAACACTGAAATGTAGGCGATATGGATTTTCAGTAACATCTATTGAATTTTATCCAGAGAGGTCCTAAAATCCCAAAAAATTTAATTGAAGAAATCCGGACTGGGCAATCTGTCTCTGCGTGCCGCCCACTTAATGACAACGAGATTGAACAGTTGTGGGAAAATGGTGTCATTGGTATTAACAAGCCTATGAGTGTAATAAACTGTCTCTGGCTTTTCAATGCCATCCATTTTGGCCTCCGGGGAGTGAACGATCACTATAACATGCGTTGGGGTGACGTTTCAATTTTGCATGACGATGATGGTCACGAATATTTGTAGCTGTCAGGCGCGGATCCAGGATTTTTAAATAGGGAGGGCACGAAGCGCCCGAGATTCCTAGAGGGGTCCGGGGGCATGCTCCCCCACGAAATTTAAGTGGCCTGAAACGCGATTTCCTCGCATCTGAGTAACAAAATAGCTATATTAATGTATGTTTTTGGTATTGTCATACTGTTTTTGTTATCTTCAAAATTTCATAAACTCTGGTCTCTTCTTTTTTTTAAAAGTTAAAGTGGTCATCTCTCCTTCCCATATTAGGCTGGGTTTCCGTTGACTGCAGCTGCCGGTAAATGGGAAGAAATATCGAAACAGTTATTTCAGTAATATACATTGCTTTGAACAACTGGGCCAATGTGTATCAACAGCCATGGTATGTAATATCTTGCTGCTAATCTGAAAGAGTAGCCCCTGGAGTCGCGGCAGCGAGTTTCCTTTCTCATTGTTTTGTGGTCCTTAACCATATTTCTGACGCTATATAAACGTCAATAAAATGTGTTGGGTATATTGTTAGTACAAATATTAAAGCAGTCAGAAACATGTTTAATATACAGTCAGTAACATTTTATGCAGAAACATATATTTGTTATGTAATTACAATCATTAAAAAGTTTCTGTTGGTCGATACCATCTTAAAAATTGCAGTAAACTCAGGAATGTCCCTTTAAGACGATTTTCATGAACAAAATATAATTTAAAGACTCTTGGGAAATAAGTGCATTTTTGTGTAATTCCACTCTAGTGTATGCTATAGTTAAAAAAAAATAATAACTTGACCCCAAAAATAGGGGTGGCCCGGGCCCCTTGGGCCCCCAACTAAATCTGCGCCTGGCTGTCCATGAGGCAGGAAAAAAACCGCCCTGGCGAAAATCCCCGCGATTGCAGAGACGTTATTCCAAAAATGTGGGCGAACACACAAAATCCCCTTCGATGTCCCGTTGAAGTTTTCAAGTTTTATTCTTCAAAACGACCGCAAAACATCTGTGAAGCTGACGACCCATTCTACATTGCTACACACACACTCGGTATGCCGAAAGCAGGAGAACAGTGGTTCCTCAGGCAATGCATTGGTAGAAATAAACTTGCAGGACTGATGAAAAACATGTGTTCGAGTGGTAATATTTGTACCACTAAACGCCTGACGAACCACTCTGCACGCAAATATCTGGTCCAAAAACTGAACGACAATCACGTTCCTGCTCATCAAATCATGCAGATAACAGGACACAAAAATATCCATTCAGTTAATGCATACTGCCATATAAATCACGACCAACACAAAGAACTGTCGCACATTCTGTCAGTGCCATCTACATCTGGTGAATACTCAAGTTTGGTTCCTGCGTGTTCGTTTTCGAAGGAAATCCGACAACACTTAAATTCTAAACAATCAAAGATCATCAATATTTACGGCAGTGTGAACACCATGTTTGGAGGCAATGTCAGTGGGGGCAACATCGTAATAAATGTGGCTCAGCCTAAAAGTCCTGTTGTCCCCCTAAAACGACGAAGAATAATTTTCGACAGTGATTCAGACTCAGACTGAACTTGATGAAGCCCTTAAATAGGTCAGGCCTATGTCTGACAATGACGTAGTACTCAACAAAATGCCGCGAAAAGTTAATTTGAAAAATTTGGCTATTGTCAATTATTTTATTATAATTTCATTGTTTATATATAAAACTGTTAAATTAGTATTAAATTGTTTAAATAGCTACAATCTTTGTTTCCGCTTTTAACCTAGTTTCAGAAAGCATAGATAACCTTCAAGGTGTATTGACAAACCGATTATCAGCTGAGTGATTACGTCCGAGCGTTGGGGTTTTGTTTATTAATCATTTAAGTGGAAAATAAACAAAATTGACAGTGATATGATAAATAGAATTCGCAGAGCCTCGACAAATACAGATTAACAAAGCCTCGGTTGATATTTCCCATATTAAAAAATATTCGTGACGAATCCTCTATATATATATATATATATATATATATATATATATATACTTGGCAAAACAATTTTTTTAGCTTAAAATTGTTTTAACTTTACGAAATAGAGGAAATAACTATGTTGTATTTTACCAGACGTTAACTCTGGATTTACGGTCTCAAATTGAGTTTTACAGTGTCAACTATGTGATGTTATGTTTGATGGAATTGTTTTAGACAGAAGAGGGATTTGTATTTTAAAAAGACAGTTAAAAGTGACAAAAGCTGTTTTACAATATTAATTCACTTGGAACATATAATCCATATTTCCTCAATAAATAGAAAATATTTAAAATGTATGTAACGAACAGCATCTGTCATGATTTTGAGATAGAGTTAAATGTCAGGATGGAAAGAAAACATGGATCTTAAATAAACGAAAGAAAAGCAGACTAGTGGGATTGAAAAAGAGGACATATATCAGGTCTTTAGCATGCAATATAAATATCTAGTGAAAGTGAATTATAATGAGCAGAATCTCATGAAATTGATGGGCGCATAAGGTGAAAAACTCTGGGCTTAAATGTATTAATTTTTAAATGTTGCATAACTGAGGAATCACATTAAAAAAAATTTGAAAAAAGATTAGCCTCAAAATCCCCACAATCTCTCATGGATTAAAGCAGTCCAAATTCTTGTAGTTTTATCTGAATAATATTGAACAAACTTTGTTTACATGTTCTGTTTATCCATCTAGTTTAATATAGGTTTTGTAGTCAGATTTTAATATGTTAAAGTAATTGTGTGATTTTTTATTGTAATTTCTTCAGGTGGCTTCTGGGAAGCTGGACGATCACTTCCCACTGGTTGTGTGGCAGACGGGGTCTGGAACCCAGACTAACATGAATGTAAATGAAGTGATCAGTAACCGAGCCATTGAAATGCTTGGTGGCAAGCTGGGCAGCAAGAAGCCGGTGCACCCTAACGATCACGTCAACATGAGTCAGGTAGCATCATTTACAGCAGCAGCACCAGTCTGATTGTGCTAGAATCTTACTGGGCACTCCATCTGTCAGGAGATCTGAGAAAAAAGAACATTATTCCACATCCAGATGACCTTTCAGTTGACCCTTCAAAATGTTTTTGATGTTTAAAGAGTCTGATTAAGATAGTTAATATAAACAGTGATACAATAACAACAATTTTTAATTATTTAAATTTTTATCATTTTATACCAATCAAAACTTGCGGAATGGCATTTGTGCCTCCAATTATAGAATGTTGGCACCGACATATTTCTGCAAACCGATTAAGGCATTCAGAATGACAAAATCACCTAAGGTCGACTACAGTGCATTCTCGCATCATCGTTTTGGTTTCATACACAATAAATAAAACATCTTAGTGTAATTTCATAAATGGTATGATTTTGAAAATGTATATATTAAGCATTATCATCAAACAAACAATTTACAAGAGCAATTTTTGCATTAAATATGTTTTAATGCTCTAAAAAAAAAAAAGGTAGTGTCTTGCACTAGTTTATTGTATTGAGATGCAAAGTGACATCATTTGAATACTGATATGACTGAAATTCAAAAACAGCTATGTGATTTTTGTTTAAAGTTAATTTAACACCTATTAAAAAATATTTGTTTCATGTCAGTATAGTTTTATTTTATAAGTGAAAACTACAAATTAAGTTTAAGTTAAAAAAGATCAAAGAAAATCAAATTGTACCATTCGTCAAATACATATACTGATGAAAAGAAATAAGGGAACACATCAAATTGTTGACTAAATTTAATTCACAACTAGCATAATAATGTCTGTATTTCATACCAAGTTGTACTGTGGGAATGAATGTCTGTAGTGTTGAATGTGCTGCCTATATGTTCCCAGTCAACTTCTGATAATATGAATTGATTTTTGATGCAGTCATTATATCTTGTTATCTGTGTGATCCTTTATTTCTTTCCATCAGTATATTATAGTTATTGTATACAGAGCCAAACCAACAGTCCTATGACACAAAATAGCAAGAATATATATTATTTAAATCCGTGGTAAAATGTGTCTATATATTTCCTACATGATACCCAAATCTATTATCCTCTGGGGTTAAAAATTTGTCACACACTAAGAATTACTAAGAATTTCTATAATTATGTTAGTGTAAATTCATGATTATGTCAACACTACCGGTAATTTTAATGCCAGTGTTTTAGAACCAGTGATGAAGACAAAAGATTTAGGTGGATTTAGACTCAAAAGGTGACACTGTATGTATACATGTACCTAGCAAACTATTTAGATGGTATTATTTTCAAAATCATACTGAATTTATGTTTTGATTGTGATTTGAATATATCTGATAGATTGAAATTATTTACTGACAAAACATCAGATGCCAAATATTGTCATTTTGTCAGGGGAGTAAAAACATTTGTGAATAGTAACCCAGTGTAGATGCATCCCTGAAAATGACTGATCTGTTACTAACAGCTGGATTTTTATTATTTTTGTTTTGTTTTTTGTTACAGAGTTCTAATGATACATTCCCCGTAGCTATGTTTTTTGTTACAGAGTTCTAATCATACATTCCCCACAGCTATGTTTTTTGTTACAGAGTTCTAATGATACATTCCCCACAGCTATGCACATTGCTGTTGGCTTGGCGATCAACAAGAGTCTGATTTCCTCCCTAGAAACTCTAAGAGATGCCCTTAATTCCAAAGCTGAAGAATTTAAAGATATTATTAAGATTGGACGCACACACACACAGGTAAGTCAATAGAATTGGACAGCGTTTAGACAGACTGAGCAGGAAAACATTTGTTAGACAGGTTTATGTGCTTTACATCAAACCAAATACATGTGCAGTCAAATATACTACTCAAAAGAATTTAAGGGTCAAAAATTTATAACCAAATAAGTTTCAGAGTGTATTAGACTGATGATGTAAACTACACCAAATTTTTTATTTATTGTTCCATATTTACAAAAAACCACAAATAAACGTCACTGTATACAAGAAAGTCACATGACATGCTGTCAAAGTTGAAGGTTGTCAAACATGGATTTTACACATTAGAACATTCGTTTAATAGTGTGTGAATCCACCCCTGGCGCGAATACACTCGACACATCGTTGCCTCATGCTGTTGATCAGACGTCTGAAGAACTCTTGGGGAATGGCCTGCCACTCTGCCATAAGAAGTTGACCCAGATCATGAAGGTTGGCCGGAGGGGCATGGTTATCCCGAACTCTCCTGCCTAATTCGTCCCAGGCATGCTCTATTGGGGCCAAGTCAGGCGAATATGCTGGCCAATCCATCCTGGCGATACCTTGTTGTCTGAGAAAGTCCGTTACCACCCTGGTGCGGTGGGGTCTGGCATTGTCATCCTGCAGAACTGCCCCGCCACCAGTCTGCTGAAGGCCTGGGAGAACCAACGGCCGGATAATCTCATTCAGATAGCGGATTCCATTCAGATTGCCATTCACCACATAGAGGGGGGTCCTGTGGTGGATAGAGATGCCGCCCCACACCATGACGCTGCCACCACCGAACCGGTGACATTGTCTAACGTTAAGGTCAGCGAAGCGCTCCCCAGGACGTCTGTAGACACGAACCCGACCGTCGTTGAACTGGAGACTAAACCTGGACTCATCAGTGAACATCACTCGACCCCACTGAACACGTTGCCACCGCAGATGAAGCGTGCACCAGTGACGTCTGGCCGTTCTGTGACGTGGTAGGAGTGGTGGTTGAACAGCCTGGCGACGGCAGTGTAGATTATTGGCTCTCAGACGATTGCGTATGGTTTGATCAGACACTCGAGTTCCAGTCGCAGTCCGCAGATTGTCACGTAATCGGCGTGCAGTGGTTGTGCGTTGACGTAGAGCCATATTGGTGATGTAGCGGTCCTCTCTATTTGTAGTATTTCGGGGTCTTCCCGAACATGGACGATTTCGAACAGAATTCGTTGCTTGGTACCGTTGCCACACTCGGCCAACGACACTCTGACTGACACCAAGTCTCAGAGCAACATTTCTTTGCGTATTGCCATCCTGAAGCCAAGCAATAGCCCTTCCTCGATCTTCGATAGTCAGTTGAAGTCGTACCATTGTCAAATTTGGAGTGTGCACCGTACACGAACGCAAGCTCCAATTATACGGAAATTCAGTATTGGGAACATGGAATACACATGCAAAGCGTGCAAATGAAGCGCTTTGTGAAAAAGCATAGTTATGGGCACTTAGCAGACCTTTCGCCCTAATTTACGTGCAAATGTAAGCATGTTTTTGCCATTAGAACTAGTCGACAGTGTCAATGACAGTGGATTTTAATTCATTTATGGGTTGCTTAGACCTACTTTCGTCAAAATGGAACAATACCATGCGTGACATTATGGTCTAGCTAATATAATTGACATTCAGAAAATAATGTCGAAAATATTGTCTGACCCTTAAATTCTTTTGAGTAGTATAGTTTGAAAGCATTATTGTCACTTGCCATTGCTGAACTCGGGGATTTCTGGCCAGGTCAGAATATATGTGGTGTATGCTGACCTGTTAAGCATACTTTGGTTTTTGTTTGATTACTGATATATAATCCCAGAATCAACCAAGTTCTTCAAATAACATGACCACTACATGTTTACCAAATAACATGACCACTACATGTTTACCAAATAACATGACCACTGTGAAACATTGTTATATTGGCCTGGTAGATTGGGAAGTTTACCAAATAACATGACCCATGTGAAAATAGTCATATTGGACTGATGGGTTGTGAAATTTATCAAATAACATAACTCCTGTGAAAATAGTCATATTGGATTGATGGGTTGTGAAATTTATCAAATAACATGATTAGTATGTAGATAGACAGAACCGCATACCAGTTGTTTTGTCAGGTTATTTATTGCAGGAGTTTATAGTACACAATAATATACCATGAGACCTTGTAGGATACTATAAATGAATGCAATAAATAACATGACAAAACGACTGGTATATGGTTCTGTATTTATTACATACCACCTTCTATATTATGATTAACAAAAGTTTAACTAAATAACACAACTTACTTCGTCTGAAAAGTTAGCTGGATTTTATGGAATTGACGGAACACTGAGCATCCTGGCTAGGAACATGACATCATTCCTGGCTAGGAACATGACATCATTTGGGGTGAACATGTACTACTCATGCAAGATTTTGTATCACAAATGTGGTCAATATAATATTGTTTTATTGCAAGGTCTTTATCACTATAGTAAGATTAAATGGGTATGTAATAAATTGTCATATTGAATTTATGGATTGGAAAGACATTTATCATTTTCAATCAAACCCATAATGTGTATGTGTTAAATATTTCAACGGTGTTCTTTGCAGGATGCTGTACCTTTAACCTTGGGTCAAGAGTTTGGAGGATATGTTCAACAGATGGATTATGGGATAGAGAGAGTTAAATCTTCACTGCCACGATTGTATGAACTTGCTGCTGGTATACTGTAGCTTAGTGTTTAACTCACCACTAATATTGTTTATTTATGCCTACTTCTATCCAAAAGATCTTAAAAATTAGGTATATTAAAGTACATTTGGTGGGGGTGGGGGAAGCAGGCAGCAGACTTGACAAATAGATTCTAATCTTTCAAATATTAAAACGACACTTGTGTGCAATTTGTAGTGGATATTGTGAAATGCACATGATTGCAAGTGAAATGGGAATATGGTTTGCTTTTTAAATGTCTGTTTAAGTTTCACTTCTATTTTGCAACCTGTCTTTGGCATAGGTAAAATGTTCTTAGTTATTGTTCTAATTTTACATAACTAACAATTAACTTGAGTTATTTTCTTTTGATTTGCTGTAAATGTTATCCAAGTTATAAACTTGAAATACAGAAGTAGAGGTTTTTGTGATATCTTGCTGTACCGATAATTGTACTAACAATTGTCCTTTTGTAATGTAGAAAGTTTGCTTTTGATGTTTACCTTTTTAACAAGAAACAGTAACAATTTGTTTAATCTACAGAAACAGTGTCAACACAACAAACTTGCTCATTGTGAATAATAACCGTTAATGGATACTAATATTTATAAAAAGTTAAATAGAAAATAAAGATACTACTTATCTTCAGAGTTTTTTCAATACGAGTTGGATATGTATTTAAATGAGTTGTACGGTAAATATTATCTGTCAGACATGAATGTAGTATTCTATATCTTACAATTAAACAGGTGTCAGGGCTAGCTCTAGCACTCGCCAAATTCAACAATTGAAAATTTTAATAACAATTGACAAATTTTATTTTAATTTGGCAAATACATTTTATGTAATAATTGTAATTTTATATGAAATAACTGGGTTTTTGCAATTTTTGAAGTTTAAATACTGTAGATCTTGAAATTAACGCGTACCTAAATTAATGCGAGTGACAGTGGGCAGACTAAAATGCGACATGAATTTAATGCGAGTGGCCTCCATTTGAAATATTACTTTACTAACAACACACGTCCGTGTAGTGTTTTGTTCAATCCAAGTTACAGTTGTCTTCAATGAGATCAACTTATTAACATATCTGTGTACACATCAGTTAACCTGTTTAGTCCTTAGTGTTTTTGGTGAGATCAGCTCCAAGCATATTTTGCAGCGTTCAATTACGTAACGGGTATGGTTACATAAATCTGGTTAAACATTAGCAGATATGTACCATTACAACTGTATCTTAAGAATGTAGACATATTTCAAAGTCATAACAAAAGAACAATTCACCCAACTAAGTTGCAGTGAATTTGAACAGTGAAATCAAAGAAACGGTCGACCTCAGGATTAGTGTGCTAAAACCCATTCACACGCGATGTATTATGTCGGCTTTTGATAGGATGATGGCCAAAGACCCTGCAATCATCACGCGTGGCTGGCATCTTGTTAGATTATTGTACAATTAGTATGTCTCGTTTACAATGAATTGTGCTCTAGTTGTTTTATATATGTATTAGAATTTTAATCTTTCTTTTAAAACTGACACATAAATGTAGCTTGCTAGACTAGTCAACAATTAGTCAGTCTTGACTACAATGAATTGTTTTTCAGTTGTGTTATATGTTAGAATTTTAATCTTTGTTTGTTTTGTTTTAATAACATGGGATACATAGACAAAACATTGAAATAAATGCGTCATTATTAATGCGAATAAGACGAGCTCGCAGTTTTTGCATTAATATTATGATCGCATTAATTTCAGTATCTACAGTACTTGATTTAGCAAAAATGTCTACTCACCCAGAGCTACCCCTAAGTTTTCAACTAAGCTTATTTATGGCACTTGTGGTACCAGTTAAAGGGACTATTATGAGTTAGCTGCCATTGTAACATGTTTGCAAAATACAGTCTTTTTGATTACTAAAATATTACATCTAGAAGATATTTTCTTGTTTAGAATATCAGTGTCTCTGTAAACAAGATGTTTGTTGTCGTTTGTAGTAGCCCAAATCGGATTCTACCTTCCAATAATTTCATACTTGGTAAAATAAATATACATGTAAAATGAAAAATGACTGCTTCAAACATTAGCACATGACCACAAACACTTTGGACATGCAGACACTGGTTTTCTAAACAAGAAAATGTATCTGATATGTTATTTTAGTCACCAAAAAGGATCTGTTAGTTAAGAACACCTTTCAATGGCTCCAAACTCAGGACAACTCCAAACTCAGGACAGTCCTTTTAACTTTTGCATCACAGAGCAATCATTTTCAGGTTAACTTATATGTTACAGAACAATGAATTTTGATTGTGCTCTTTCACTGGATCATAGGGTTATGGTTACTGAGTCATCTAGATGCAGCCAATCATATGTCTTTAAATTGATATCACATGTATGTGTGTTATTGGTTTATTTTATAAATAATAAATGATGTTCTCACCAAAGGGTTTGTAAGAAAATAGATTTATTATTTTAGGTGGAACTGCAGTAGGAACAGGTTTGAATACAAAAATTGGATTTGCAGAAAAAATATCAGAAGAAATAGCAAAGTACACAGGTAAAATATATACAGTATTGTAAAAAATATATATTTAAAAATGTGCGGATCATATATATTTTTGACCCTGGAAAAAGTTAGATTTTATATTGTAGGTATTGCTTAGACTTACTGATCATCATTCCAGTTTGTGCAAAATGCTTGGTGATTGATACAATGATGCCTAAATTTATGTACATAGTGTTTGGGCAATGGTCTTGGGAAGGATAAACCTGGTTGGTAAAACCAATCTCCATGTTCTCATAGAAACATTGACAGGCACCCGTTACAGGGATCAAATACTGGATCAATACATTCCATTTTATGCATGTACTTGAGATCCTGGTTTTATCCATATTATGCTAGGGTCAATAATAACTATCGTCATAGAAAACCATTGTGTGACTGGAGTGGCCAGCCAAATCGCAGGACCTCAAACCAATTGATCATGTGTGGAACATGCTACAAGTAGTCATTTCACATCGCCGGGTCCAGCCACAGAATCTGCAGGACCAATGTAACAAGTATCGACAGAGTATGCCATTAAAATCGGGCATTCACAAACATTTTGAAACCAGTGGTTTACATTAAGCAGCACAATCCATCTGCACATGCATGCCTTACAGTCAAAACTGACAGCACATTTAAAATAATTCCTTCAATCAAATTGGTATGAAAATATGGTATGATAAAGGTTTGCATTCACGGTTTCATTTTCATTATTTTTATAACTTTGATGTCACTTATTGGAGAGGTGAGCTTAATATGTTGAATATGACCGTTATAATCCAATCATACCCGTAACATTAATGTGTGTGCTTCTCTATCAACTTCTGACGGATGTATCACTGTACCTCACCAGTACTCTTTACTGAATTTTTTAGAAAGTTCTATGTAATGGGAATTCAGACAAGTTTGAAATTAAAATGTAACCTTATTTTAATGAATGGAAATAGTTTAACTCATACTTATATCCTCCAGGTTTGCCATTTGTTTCTGCGAAAAACAAGTTTGAAGCATTGGCTGCTCATGATACGATGGTGGAGGTCCATGGAAACCTCAATGTGTTGGCATGTAGTCTGATGAAAATAGCCAATGACATCCGCTTTCTGGGGTCCGGGCCTCGCTGTGGCTTCGGAGAACTCTCCCTGCCTGAAAATGAACCTGGGAGTAGCATAATGCCAGGTAGTGAGGTTTCTTCTTTTTTTCTATTTCGAAAGATTATGTTTAAAACATTTTTTTTCTTTACAACAATTATTGTTGTTGTTGTTGTTGTTGTTGCAATGTTTTTAAAAATTATTATTGTAGGATAAAAGGCAGTTTGGACTTCAATTTTATTATTTATCAAATTTGAGCAAACAGTAAACATTTAAAAAGTGGTCAATTTTAAGTTTCAATTAACTAACAAACCAAAATATGTGTTAGTCTCCAAAAGGCATCCCATTTTTTAATTACATTTTTGGCAAATTAATAATGCAATGTATTTCCTGAATTAAACCATAATTTGTATTAGTGATTTGGCGAATGACACCATAAACCCTGAACATATACAGATAAAAAAAAAAAATCCTTTATTTATGGTTTTAAAAATAAATTTGATAGCTAATAATTAAAAACCTTATTAATATACAGTATATAAAACAAATACATAAACATTACAGTATTAAAAATAAAAAACAAAAATACCATCCCAGTTATTAATGAAGTGACTTTTTGTAAAACGCATGGGGAAAAAACACTGCTCAGTTGATTAGACAGATCAGTATGATGCAATGCAGGTATGAACACATGCAAATAATAGAGCTAATTACTACGTGAATGGTTCTTTTGTTCTTGAATTTGCATCTGAAGTCCAGAATAGAAGGCATCTGGTGTTGACTGATTTTTTGTTTCCTAATAAATTAACGGTAGCTGAACGGGACTTTAAAACTGTGCTGGTTTACACATAATACAGGTTTAGATAGATGCCGGTTTGGACAAAGAAAGTCCACTCTGTGTGTGTGTGTGCGTGCGTGCGTGTGTATATACTAACTTTGTTTGTGTATATATATATATATATATATATATATATATATATATAGTAGAATCTCATTGGCTTGAACACTGCCGGTGCATCAAAGTCTGTTCGACCCATCGGGTAGTTCGAACCATGCATTCGGCCGTTGTCGGGTGCTTCTGTAACACAAAAACCAATTGGAACACCTCGCATATTTCCGTAAAACTGGCTTGGGTGAGATGGTCCGATTGACTCATGAGTAACGAAGTCGTCATCAAATGTCGGATGAGATACATATTTGTAACTATTATTTATCACCGTTAAATAAACAAATAACAAACACACTGTATTTATAAATATTTATTTCTTTAAAAAATCGTTCTTTACTATGCTGTTGAGAAAAACGTTGAGAAAAAAATTAATGCATGAAGCACAGGCGGAGGGCCTTTACCTGTTATTGTTGCAATCACTACATTACAATGATCTCTCCTGTATTTCAAGTTAAAAACAGAATATGCCGATGCTCAGGCATAGAGTAGCGATTAAAATGATTAAAGTAAACCGGCGAGGCCTGGCTAGGCTCACCAATTGATTGGTGTTACAGGCAAGGTTCAGTCAGCTAACGATTGTCGTAGTACAATTGTTTGTACTAGAAAGATAATTACCGATAGGTGCTAAATAAACAACATGATAAGCCGGCATATGATGTAGGATTAATTTGTTCCACTTTCAAACTTACTTCAAGACTGACATAAAAGGGTCGATAAATATTTTTGTACATAAATATTTTTTGTATTTCTTCGGATAGACTTAGACGTTCGAGCTAAATATGTTTCATTTTACAGTTAGGACCAATAAACTGGTTTGAGAGAAAGCTTCTGTTCGACCCTAGGGGTATTCGACCAATCAGCACCATAAAAGGGTTTAATAGAGAAAAAAATCGGGAAATTGTTCTTGATTCGAGAATACCGGTAGGTTCGACCGTTGGGCGTTCGAGCCAATGAGTTTCTACTGTGTGTATATATATATATATATATATATATATATATATATATATATATACGCACGCACGCATGCACGCACGCACACACAAAATGTTTGTATTTAATTATGAAATACAAGCCCCATATTTTTTATCGTTCTAGGCTTGGTACCCTCCACTGGCGTGGGTAGGATTTTATATTGGGATTGTTGGGGGGGGGGGGGGGGGTAGGGAGAGAACCCACACTGTATATATGATTTTAGAAAATTTAATAGTTTAAAAAAAAAGTTAGATGGGGTGGGGGTGGGTTCCCTATGCCACTGCAGGGATGGCGCATGGCCTAGCACTTTTCAAAGAGGCACTTTTGTGGGTTATATTTGTTGTATCTGTGAAAATGTCGTCAATTTGAAAGAAGAGTCGTACCACTGTATTTTAAACTGCCACCCCTGCTCTGGTATCCTCCCCCCCCCATACCCTTTGAGCTCTAGTTTAGGTCGTGGTTTCTTGTTTGCTGTATTATGCGCCATTGTAGAACATGTGCCGGTGGGGATACAGGATATGTTAAAAAAAATATATATAAAAAATAGGTGTCATATTATCGACCACCTTAAATAATTGTCGTAATCCCCAGTGATGAAGTGGTCACTGCAGATCCTATCCCATCATGATGGTCCTTTTCATTATGCATGGGTTCTGTTTAAGAATCACTTCCATGCAAACCCTGTAATTGTCGGTTTTTTTAAAGTTTTGAAAAACTGCTGCTTATATATCCAAACACTAAACAATGATTCCATCCATACAATTCAATAGAATAAAAATTTTGTGTTTTAAAATACACATGTTCCAACTTCCCAGTAAAATGTCTGAAAGGCTGTGAATCACGCTTTCATGTTATGCCGGTTAGTGCGTCACAGGGTCATGTGACTTGACTCTTGGAGTCGACAGGCGTTTTGGCAAGCAATGGGAAAAACGTGACCTTTTATTGCGAATATATTAAAAACGGGTAAATTTAAAAAAAAATATTTTATTGATACTTCATATATTTTTTGTAAATGGTATGCATAGATACCAAACAATGGTGAATTATGTTTTTGATAAACGTTGACCTTTAAATGTTTTTGCAGGGAAGGTGAATCCAACTCAGTGCGAGGCTATTACAATGGTAGCTGCACAGGTGATGGGCAATCAGACGGCAGTTACCATTGGAGGCAGCAACGGTCATTTTGAACTGAATGTCTTTAAACCGTTAATTGTACGAAATGTTCTGCAGTCGACACGTCTCCTTGCTGACTCGTGCGTCTCATTTGCCAAGAATTGTGTGGTTGGCATAGAAGCCAACAGAGAGAACATCAACAATTTGCTGAACCAATCCCTGATGTTGGTAACTGCGTTAAATCCCTACATTGGCTACGACAATTCTGCCATGGTTGCCAAGCTGGCCCACAAGGAGGGGATAACTCTGAAGCAAGCAGCTCTCAAATTGGGAGTTCTTTCTGAAGAAGAGTTTGATAAGTACCTCAAGCCAGAAACAATGCTGGGACCCAAGTGAAGTGGATTATTTTCTATATTATCCACATGGTTCAAAGCGGCCGGTGAAGAACATTTCTGCAGATTGTATGGATACAGATTTCATGTGCATTCACTTAATACATCTGTAGCCTGTATGTAAACTGCATGGTCAACAAGATCTTAGCTAAAATTAGCTCTACTGGGTCTACCAGTAGATCTAACAGTATTGCGTGGACTCCCATGTCCAGGTGACTTCCATCTATAAATAACAATTTAAATATCAACCAATTACACTTTGCTTTTTATAGCGTTATTCGGGAGCATACAAATTAAAAAAATATCGGGCGAGACTATTTATTCAATAGACGAACTTGTTGGTCTATTTCAACATTGAAAAAACAGGGGTAAAAGTACAGTAATAAACTCTGGATTGTATACTAGTATAAACAGATTTTATGGTTATACCATTTTTTCGTCTTGAAATGAATTTTAAATAAAATTTTATATTGCAATTAGTTTCCAGCATACTTCGTAATTCACCCGAATCATTTCGTATACCCTCGGCATAATCCCGAATGTTTTCAAATTCTTTTCAAATCACTGGCATAATTTTGCAAGTACGGTTTTGATTGGTCGAATGAAAGGTCAACCAGACATAAGCTCCAATGGGCTGCTGTTAGATCTACATGTAATAGTGGAGCTAATTTTAATTAGATTGATTTGTTACATACCATTAATTATTTTGCTTATGAAGTTTGTATTACCACAAGTGACCTTAATAAGTTTTATAGGAAATTTGTAACACTTTATTAATTGTACAAATCAGGGAATTTGAATTGTATTGTCAATCATTAGCATTGCAATGCACTTAAGCAAACAATACTGCGACTAGTCAACTTCAGATAAATGTTTTGCTCTGCTATGATGTTTAATCAGCAGAGCTTTTCTGATACTGATTTGTTCAGCATCCAGTCTATCTCCAAGAGTTTGATTGGATCATTTTGAAACTTGGTATAGTGATTCTCTGGGGCAATCTTTATGTTCGTATATAAAGCATAATTGGTTCCTGCCTTAAGATATCTGCTTTATCTTGGTTAGAATGGTTAATGGAGTGTTGTTTCATTTATCGTGCAATCCAATAAGAATAGTTGGAAAATCATAATTATTCCAGTTTTGGTTGTTTGCAATTGAATACTATCAACCTATCAAGGCTTGTGCAGCATGACTTCATTCAAGATCCATGATGTCATTCTTTGTAAGACTGCCTACATTCTGTCGCATTAAAACAATTTTTTTTTAAAACTAAAATATATGTTCTGTATCTTTATCTTGACACAAAACATTATTGTATACATTGTACTGAAACAAATTATTTAAAGATTATGCTGTTGAAAATCTTGTCTGAAATACAGGAGTCACGTCTGGCTTGTCTCACTGAACACAAATTTTGAAATTTACCTAGTCATAATATCCCAATGTATAGAATGGTCTGATTGATATGATCTAAATATCTAAACTGATTGGTTTTTGGATGCCCACTCAATTGAGATATGATCGAAGCATTCAGGGGTCAAGGTCATACCTTAAGGTCAAGGTCAAACATGTCGGGTGCATCTAAGTAATGTTTATTCTCAATGGCATTATGTATTTTTGTAAACTGGTCATTGTTTTGGATGCCCAATCGATAGTGATATGTTCCAAGACCCACCAGGGTGGATGTCATACCTCAATCTTACACAATCGCACAACTAACGTCACAGTAAGGTCAAGATCAAAACATTTACAAAGTATGTTGAATACCACTATCTTAGAAAAAATTGTCTTCATCATCAACTTTGAACTCCACTGCATTGCAGCAATCCTCACATTTGCACAGAGCAGTGCAACTGAGACCATTTCTCAGGCAAGAGCAGTTGGTCGACTTGCATGAACCATGGCATCCACACTTCACCAGCTCCAAGACAGCCAGGGGTGCTGGTTTATTCAAGCATTTGATCGGGAGATATCCACCTTCAGGGTTGATTTCCCATCCATTTTGTTCAAGTGGTGGTAGCATTGGTTTTGACACAGTGTACGACTTGTCTCGCATTGACATATAGTTAGCTCGAAGAATGTGGGGGATTAGAGTCCCCAGTATCGGTGGAAGCTTTTCACCTTCGAGGTTTGTTTTGAAAAACAGTTCCCACCGAAGGGCATGGAGAGACTTTAGGTGACTGCTTTCCGAATAAACACTGCAGACAAATCTTTCAAGAGGGCGATACTTCTCAGGAATCATTATGTCTTCTTGCCCTTGACTGCCTAGAGCTTTAACAATGAATGGATTGTTTCCCATGTTCTCAAAAGCTTGCACAATTGCATCATTTTTTCCCAAAGACAGATAAGCAGAAACCCATGTTTTTTTGGACACGCCAACAAATTTCCCGCCTAGTGAAATGGTGCAGGCCAACTAAGTCCCTTGCTGTTTCAATTCCAATTGCCTTTACCCGATCACGCACATCAATTTCTCTATATTTAGTTCCCTTTCCAGTTAAGAGACGGAGCTTGGTGTATACACCCAAATGACCATGTGATACCAGGTCAATGAGTAGAATCAGAATGTCAGTATCTGGAGACCATACATCAATAGCCTTGAGCTTTGACATACGCACGAAGTCCAGCACATGTAGAGGAATCATTGTATCTGCCTCTTCGTGAGTGTGAGTCATCATGTCTTCCGGTAGTAACCCAGGCCGATTCGATTTGACTTTGTCTAGATATGATACTACCAAGTCCTGCGTTGATTTACTGAAGGCCTCCAGGAGAGCTTCACCCAGTAGCTCAGTTAACTGAGATTTCGTTTTTGAGTTCGAGAGGAGTTCTTTTAGCGACACTTTTGCTAAGTTCATATCATTGTGAACCTTGAATTCCAGAGCTGATGTTTTTTCAGCTCGTTTGGCACGTGTTTTGTTTTTCAGAGATGCATCCAGGTACCGATCGAATAGGACTCGTCCCTGAGAATAGCCCTTAATCAATCGGATGATCCTTTTCACAAAAGCATTTTGAGATGAGACATTTGTGTCATTCCTGGAGTCTTCTTCATGCTTTGTGAAACTGCCATAGCATAAAAAAAATCACTGTTTCAAGTTCATCATCGAGATCAATTTCACAAAACATTGCTTTGTCGGCCTCAACACCTTCCTCGATGGCTACACAAGCATGTTCAGTAATACTTTCATCGATATTCTTGGTCGATGGCTGGACGTTGGAGATAACGGGTACAGCCTCAACAGCATGCATGATACTGCGCAATTTTGAACGGTCGGTCGAAAGGTCGAAAGGGCCGAGCTAATATAGGTTTTGATATTAGTGAATCGAGAGTAGCTCGTTAATTTTAGACCTTTACGATGCTGTGGTGTCTCCCTAGGTTGCCCATAGGGCCCTTATAAGGGCCTGATCGTTTCTGGTCGAGGCATCACCAAGTACCAAGTTATTACCAGCAGCAAGTATTGGGGGTTTGGGTGGGGGAGGCCAATATTCTTTTGTTCAGCTGCTTCCCCCGGGTGCATTGCAATTGTGTACTCGGAACGGTATTCTTTTGTCCGGTTCCTTATTAGAGTAGGTGCTGGGCCATTAAATGGGGGCGGGTGCATTGTTATCATTAGTCAATGCACCCTGTGTACTGATGCAGTGAGCGTGTAGTCTGTGTGTGAATCCTAGTTTTGTGTTACGGTTGTACCTATTGTCTTAAGTCCCTATTCTAGTGAGTTCAACGGTCATTCATGACCACCCATCCCCCTCCGTCCTTGTATAGCATTGAATACAATGACGGAGGGGGAGTTAAACTAGCCTAGCTATCTAATTTGAAGGGTTAAACCCTTATAGTGTAGGTATTGGTTTAAAAGCCTAGTGCTTGGCATACTTAACTTTATTACCAATGCAATAAAACGAAACTAACGGTGGCAAGTAGTAATAGTATACATATATGCACCGATCTAGGTACTTAGTTTGAAGAATTTTGATTCCCGCCCCCCTAAATATAGGATTTTAGTAGGCTTACTTTAAATCTTATCAGTCATTGTTCTTTATTCATGTGTTTCCAACAATAATTAACATGGGTAATAATTCAGCCTTAGATGACCAAGATATCTCGAGATCTGAAAGACATAAATGAAGACTATTAAGTTACAAAATATCAATATTTTAGTTTGACCTTGACTCTTATGTATGACCTTGACCCCTGAGTGTCTCGTATCATATCTCAATCAATTGTGCATCCCTAAAACTATCAGTTTACATATTTAAATCATATTAATCACACCATTCTTTGCTGATATATGCCTATTTCAATGTTGATCTGGCTCAAGGTCATTAAGAGGTCATGTGACCCCCCTTAATGTGGTCGAAAAAAAATTTACCTTCTATTTTCGTGTTTCTTTCATCCAAAAGATGCATTACCCACCCCTAACTCAATTTGGGCATGAAAATCCTACGGGAGCATAAATTTGCTACATGCTCAACTGGACTAACATGGCATATGAGCCATCATTGCTTTCACATTTTGTTCTCCAATGAAAAGCCAAGTCGAGACGTAGCCCAGTGGTAAAGTGCTCGCTTGATGCGCGTTCGGTTTGGGGTCAATCCCAGTCAGTGGGGCCATTTGGCTATTTTTTGCTCCATGCTCCAGCCAGTGCACCACGACTGGTACATCAAAGGCTGTGGTATGTACTATCCTGTCTATGGGATGGTGCATATAAAAGATACCATGCGGCTAATCGAAAAAGAGTAGCTCATGAAGTGGTGACAGCGGCTTTCGGAGCTCGATATCTGTGTGGTCCTTATCCGTATGTTCGACGCCATATAACCGTAAATAAAATGTGTTGAGTGCATTGTTAAATCAACCATTTCCTTCCAATAAAAAGCCCTAAATTAGTATGTTTGATTGCTTTTTTTTTCTTCAGAATTACCCCCCCCCCCCCATCTAGTCATTTTTATTCTGTATAATTAAATTTTATGTTCAATCATCTATACCATGTACCATCCTCCATTTTAAGCATTTTTTTTGACTTGACATAGAAAAGAAATACTGTTTTTGAAAAAAAAAAAATATATATATATATAAATAAAACGGATAAACTCACTTGGTGAAGAATGTCGTCTGCTCATTTTGAAATTATATATAAAAATAATCAAATATAAAGCACATTGATTTAGTAATCATCGGCTATTGGATATCAAACATTTGTAATCAAATATAGACTTTAGTAGAATAAACTAATCATGGAAATATAATTTCAAACTACAAGCAGATGACCTTGTCCACTATGGACAAGTACCATTTGGCTGTTCTATTTATACAGTGGCCAATGTTGTTACAAATTGTATGTTAAAACAGAGCATTCTTGTGATTTCCAAAATGACACTTTTCTTTTTCAATCTAGAATTATTGACCAAAACAATTCAAAATAAGTACTGGTACAGGGTATAACCGTGAAAATAAGTCAATAAATTTACTAAACTATATATTTGTCGACTATTATTTTAACTTTTCTAGTTTTTAAAAACTGAAAAAAGATTAATAGCAGAGTTGTCTAGGCAGACTGGACTGTTGTTTTTTAAAACAATATTTATTCAATAAAGTGGACTGGCAAATGGATGTTGCCTGTTGTTAAATATATGATCTACCGAAAGGCTTTAATGTACCGGGTATGTTGATAATACTTTTAGACAAGTAGGTAATACAATTCAAAATATTTTTGTGCCTTTTTATTCTTTAGGATATCACTTTGGTTTCTTTACAAACGATGTTTTATTCGACCTACCAATCATTGAATATTGCCATTATGTTTCACATATAGTACAAAACTGTGTGAAAGATAATAAATATTTCGACAATCAACTTGTAGTTCACAATTCTGATATAGTTAATGTTTTATTTTCCTGCTGATATACATTTCTCTTCAAATATTTCTCAGTGTTATTACAACTTTTTTTTAATTTTTAATTTTTTTTTATAAAGGTATATCTTTTTAGTCGTCCTACCGGTGAATCGTAGGGGACTATAGATTTTATCTCTATCTTTCCATCTGTCTGTCCCACATATATTTTTATTTTTTTCACAATGCCTTGAGATAATGAGGTAATATTTTGTGTGTACCTTCATTATGTTATGTTACACTTACAGATCAAGTTTTGACTTTCATGGCTACTTACCAATTTCTTTTTACAGTTATGGCCCTTGAACTTAGAGAGATACAAAAAAAAACGTGTACTCTTAGAATGCTTGTTCTTAATATACAATGTTTGTTGTAATTTATGCAGGGATCTTATTGCCTGCTGTCCCATGGGACTGGCAATAATTTTGCATTTATACCATGCTGTACTGAATGTCCGCTAGTCAGGCCCTTTCTAAGGGCCCTACGGGCAACCTAGGGAGACACCCCAGCATCAATAGGTCTAAGTATCGAGCTACTCTCAACTCACTAATATCAAAACCTATACATAGCTCCTGACTTTATCTTTCGATCGACCATTCAAAAATGCGCCAAATTTCCTTCATTCAAAATGCGCCAAATTTCCTTCATTCAAAATGCGCTCCCATTCTCTTTGGCTAAATTCTGACCGCTCCTTCCAAATTAAAAAACCCATAGCACCCATTCCACTTGCTACCGGCTTCGGCCGGACTGCTGGTGCTCCCTTGCACCTTCTAGTGCAGGTGGTCCTTCCTTCCATCACCCCCACCTTTCCTGTCCTGGACGGAGGAGCCGGCACCTGTGCCCAGGACAGGCGTGCACTACAACAGCTTGCTCTGAATATGCATTTTAAACCCTCTGACCTGACCTGACCTAATGTCTGCTAAGTATTTCAGCCAGATTTGAACCCTGATTTATGCACGTTTACTTTTGCTTTGTTTGATGTGTCAGTTTATAAAAATGAAGTAATGTTTTAATTTTAATGCATGCCAAATAACATTCCATATATAATTCCATCTTTATTGGTGCTTTAATGATGTGGTTTTGTGTGACATATACTCAACCAAAAAAGTATTGGAGTTCCCACTAAATCGTCTTCAAACTTTATATTATTTGTCTAAAACCAGTCAAATTAAGTTAATTAAGTAAAATGGATTATTTGAAAAGCCTGGAAGTAAATTTACGTTTATGAACAGATGTTTATTGACGGATACTTCATTGTTAAACAGGAGGGTACAAAAATGTGATTTTGTCACAAATGACAATATCTTGTATGCCGACCATTTTGGCGAATAACGGCTGTACAATGACGTCTCATGCTGGATGTAAGCCTATGAACTTCTACTGCAGCAGTTTGGTTCCATTCTTGACGTAACGCCAGTTCAAGGTCACGAAGAGTGTTCAGTTGTGGGTGATGTTCTCGTAATCCTCGACCCAAGATGTCCAACATGTGTTTAATGGGGGAAAGGTCGGGGGATCTGGCTGGCCAGTGTAAGACTTGAATGTGATTTCTCTGCAAAAGTTCATTAGTTATGTGGGCGGAATGAGGGCGGGCATTGTCTTACTGGAATGTGAACATAGGGTTGCGTTGCATAAATGGCAAGACAACAGGTGTAATGATTTCGTCACAACATCGTTGTGCAGTTAATGTTCCATTAACAGTAACCAGGTCAGTTTTGCCGTTGTAATGGATTCCCACCCAGATGCTGCCTCTGCCGTATATGTCAAGCTCGATGATGTTTGCAGCGTCGTAACGTTCGCCTTGATGAGCCATGCTCTTAGTCTACCATCCACAAACTCTAGACAGAATCGGGATTCATCTGTGAACAAGACTTCGTTCCACTGTCTAAGATGCCACTGCTGATGAATCCTGGCCCACCTCAAGCATTCTGCGACATGACGTCGTGTTAATGGAACCCCTTCTACAGGGTGACGAGCTCTTAAACCAGCGTCATGGAGTCAATTACGAATGGTTTGAGGGTGAACCATTGTGCCAGTCATAAGTCGGCCGCCAACTTGGGAGCACCTTGGAATCTACGGCGGCGTGATGATGTCACTAAATACCGGTCCTCTCTTTGCGTTGGACCGGCCTTGGTGGCGTCGTGGTTAGGCCATCGGTCTACAGGCTTGTAGGTACTGGGTTCAGATCCCAGTCGAGGCATGGGATTTTTAATCCAGATACCGACTCCAAACCCTGAGTGAGTGCTCCGCAAGGCTCAGTGGGTAGGTGTAAACTACTTGCACCGACCAGTGATCCATAACTGGTTCAACAAAGGCCATGGTTTGTTCTATCTTGCCTGTGGGAAGCGCAAATAAAAGATCCCTTGCTGCCTGTCGTAAAAGAGTAGCCTATATGTTGACAGCGGGTTTCCTCTAAAAAAACAGTGTCAGAATGACCATATGTTTGACGTCCAATAGCCGATGATAAGGTAAAAAATCAATGTGCTCTAGTGGCGTCGTTAAATAAAACAAACTTTACTCTTTGCGTTGTCGCACGTGGCCGACCGGAGCAACGTCCGTCTTTTACTGCACTAGTTTGTTGCAAACGATACCGTAGACGCAGTATTGTCGTCGGGTGGACATTAAAGTGACGAGCAACGTTCCTAACACTTTCACCAGCAGCAAGTCTACCAATGGCCTCATGGCGTTGGTTTTCGGACATTGATGGACGGAGTCCCTATCGTTTCACATTAGATACAGGTCTGCCAGTTGAAAATCAAGGCTTATGCTTAATCATGCACGTGATTTTCATGTTATGTTATGTTCAGACTGTGCACGAGCAAAGACAGGAAGTGGAAAACTTTCCAGAAAAAACAGATTGACAATCAAACAGTATGCTGGATTAAACACGGTGATTACTTGCATTTCTTTCAATATTGCAAAATGTATACATTATGATCAAAAATGCAATACTTTTTTGGTTGAGTATATGTTTAATGATTTGACATGTACATGTATCACTGTATGCTTATCTGGTATTGGACAAAATCAAGGTGGTGTCACTTCCTTGTGATATATATTTTATATACAAATGTCCACTGGTATTTTGGAAAGAATAAACTTTATAAACTTGTTATTGTTTATGATTTTTTAAAATTGAAATATAATTGTTGAAAAATGCAATCTAATTCGTGCCTCATGCAAAAGTGAGATTCGATGAAGTCATATTTTCACTGTATTTTAGTCGAGTAAATATATAAAATGCATATTTATATTTTTGTGAACAAATTCACGATTCAATCTCCCTTAAAAATTATTACGTTTCAATTACTGAGTTCATTGTCGCTTCGTTTTTAAGTTTGAAGCATGGAAACAATATATGTAATTTTAACAATTGTATCTATTTAAAATTGATATAAAGTGCAATTACGATAAAATATCTAAAACTGAGTACAAAACTAAATAATAATGACACAATGACCTCTTGTTAAATGTAAGTGAAAGTTTAACTTGCAATACGAATCATGTCTTGGGTTTTTTGAGGATCGCTTTATCAGGTATGCTTGCATAGCAGTAGAATTAAAATATTATTTTAATAATTAAATAAAGATATTTCCTCATATTTCTTTTAAAAAGTTGATGGTTCAGTACTAGTACATTTTATGTAAAAGTCCCAGTGCAACAAATATATTGTGATGTTGCATGTTTTTGATAGGATAGGTGAAAAATATCAAAATTGGGAAAGACTTACATAATAGACAATTCATCGTGGGGTTTTTTCGAAAACAATTTTTATGTAAACTCGTTAAGTGTGAAAACCATATTTTCACCGATTACTTTGCAATTTGTGAAAAGATAGTTTTCACACATCACTCATATTTAAAAAAAACCCCATGAAACTGCCTCTATATGATAAACTGGGGCGGGGCATAGCTCAGTGGTAAAGCGATTGCTTGATGCATGGTCGGTCTAGGATCAATCCCCGTCAGTGACCCATTGGACTATTTCAGGCAGTGCTGGTATATCAAGGATGTGGTATGTGCTATCCTGTCTGTATGGTGCATATTGAAGATCCCTTCCTATTAATGGAAAAATGTAGCAAGTTTCCTTATATATAAAAATTACCAAATGTTTCACATCCAATAGCCGATGATTAATAAATCAATGTGCTCTAGTGGTGCCATTAAACAAAACAAACTTTATATTAAACTATTCACTTTTCATTTGTTATTCAGTATACTTTGAACACAAAATCCCCCAGCATCTCATCTCAATGAAAACCGTTGTACAACAAATATTTATTCATGTATAAAATACGATACCAAACATGATGAATCATCATATTACATTGACATAAAATGTAATATTTAAATCACTATATACTAGTTTTAACGAATACTAAATAAACTACATGACTGTAACAATAATTGTATGTAGATCTATAAATATGACTTGAGAATATGAATTATTTATCACTATAATAAAGTACCAGGCAGTAAATGTGATGATCTTTAAAAATAACAAGGAATACCACATCGTAATTCTGTTGATGGATCATTAAAATAATATGAACATGTTTTTATAACCAATGTTTGTATGAAGTCCAAATACAGACATCCTCACAATTGTATACAACATGATGGCATATCTTTAGTAAAATTCTAGCTTATAATTACCGAGCATGAATACAGATTCTATTCCTCTATTCAAAAGTTCCGAAGACAAATTAATATATAAACCATTATAATTTTTGTATCAAATAAAATTAATAAAAAGAGAAATGTGTCAAACAGTAGAATAAAATAAATGTAAGTATTCTCATATTCAAATGCTGCTTAGCAAAGAGAAATTTATGGAATGTCTTAAAGCATTATACATTTTTATACAAGACTGACTCTTGCATGTATGGTGACGAAAACGTGGTCTGCAGTACACAGTTTGTTGAAGGAATGTCAGAACGTTATTCAAAACAAGAGAAAGTGTATACATATCAAATATCGACTGGAATATAAAATTTTGCATATAGTGCCAATTAACAGTGAACAGGACCGGGCACATCGATGTGCCAAATCCATCACAATATAGAATACAGTTGTGCAATACGAAAAATATATTTTTAAATTCACCATATCAAGCCATTTGATCACAAATTAGAAGTCTATTTGAAGGAATGTTCCAGTTGTTATAAACAAGAGAAAGAATTTAAACCCATGTACACTGTATATGTATATGTATATGTAATATTTGTATATGTGCATGTGTATGTGTATGTGTATGCATATGTATATGTATATGTATAAGATGGTGGTTTAAAAAACAACAAAACCCCTATCAATGGGTTACTAATACACATTTCAAAAAATGCAATGGACATAATTTGAAAACAAATTTTAACAATAAAATGTTTTAAAAAATAGGAAATTAATAAAATATATTTTTATTAAAAGTTTAATACTAGTTAAGAATGTTCATGAAGTAAAAAGTAAATAACGAATACAATAAGTATATAGTCCAGTCACATTTTACTATGACTATATAAGATATTGTAACAAAATTAAGCTGCCACAACGAAGATTCATAATTAAACTTTTTGTATTCTTATGTATATGTGTTTGTATATACAGCTACATGTATGCTCTCAGATCTGTACAACAGTAACATAACCATAATATTTTGGAGAAAAGGTGGTGGGAGTACTTGGCTTTAGAAAATAGAAATATGTGATGTTTTCCTCGGAAAATAGAAATAATACAATTTTGGTAAATCAAACTGCATAGACCTATACATATATAAGTAGACTTATTTCATGAGGGACTTAAACTTGATAATACATAGTAGCAAATTTAATATTCTAATTATTACCCCAGCCTGAATTGGTTTCTACGCTCTATGTATTGATTATTTAGAAACAGACTATACCAAAGCAAGAACGGAGTCTGTACATACATGTATTAATACATATTTACTTTAATCAGTGTTTAGTTTATAAAACATATTGCTCTAACATAATTCTTTAAGTATGATCATCCTACAGGTCTCAGAATTTACTACTGCTTCTACAGCACTGTCAAGGTCTATGCATGTTGTGTCCGATTTAGTACGTGCCCATTCCTTTGTCAAGTGAACTGAATTATCCAATCAAATAACCTATTAAACCAATACATAATAATTTTTCAGTGATTTTTTTTTTTATTTCCCTGGTAATGAGTGCCCGCTGGGTAATACATGTATATAAACATATACACTTAACACATATACGGCTATGTAGATGAATTACAGTGTAATATAATAACAGCAAAAAGAAATGTCTGCACCTGGCAGCTGGTTGATCAGCTAGATTATGACAGAGTTACATCTCTGTGAATACACGTGTAGGACTTGATATGGAAGCATGGAACATTGACACTAATTTTAATTATAATATAATGCCACCATTTATACCTCGCTATGAATATTTATGTTGCCAATACATT
The DNA here is from genome assembly GCF_016097555.1 of Gigantopelta aegis. Lineage (NCBI taxonomy): Eukaryota > Metazoa > Mollusca > Gastropoda > Neomphalida > Peltospiridae > Gigantopelta > Gigantopelta aegis. The sequence goes on from NC_054702.1 coordinate 84,665,064, forward strand.
GATATCATAGCCTACAATGGTTTAACAATATCGTAGCACTAAGATAACTTTCAAAATTGTAGCATAATCTTTCGAGCTGGGAGAGGGCAGTTCCCTGTAGCCATTGCACGTCCGAGGACTATGGACTGGTGCCATGGAAACTAAGTTACCAATCAAGTCTGTTCAGTTGTAGTTTCACTGTTGCCAACATGTTCATATACAGGTATGTTAGAATTGCTTAGGAGTTGCAGAATGAGTTGAATTGAATTCCACTGCTGCTAACTTTTTTGTATTAAACTGATTAGACCTTTGAGTTTCACTGCTTACTTGTTTAATCTTAGAACTGATTAGTAGGGGTTTGTTGAGTTGGAGTTTCACTGCTGGTTGTGTATCTCCCACAACACAGTTTACCAAGTCTCCACAGTGTGAACAGAGCTACACCAAGTTGGGCAAGCCACAGAATAAAGGACACCCACACAGCCACCTGAAGAAAAATACAGGAACAACATATTAAAACAATGGTGTATTCTGAGAATAAAGAAACATTTAGTAACACGTCAGCATATTGTTTTATCACTGGGCATCTTAAAACAATGGTATATTCTTAAATAAAGAAAAACGTATAAACACCTCAGCACATTGTTTGATCACTGGGTATCTTAAACCAATGGTATATTCTTAAATTAAAAAACCCCATATTAACAAGGTCAGAGCTCAACACATTGTTTTATCACTGGGCATCTTAAAACAATGGTATATTCTTAAATAAAGAAAACATTAACAGGGTCAGAGCTCAGCACATTGTTTTATCACTGGGCATCTTAAAACAATGGTATATTCTTACATAAAGAAAACATTAACAGGGTCAGAGCTCAGCACATTGTTTTATCACTGGGCATCTTAAAACAATGGTATATTCTTACATAAAGAAAACATTAACAGGGTCAGAGCTCAGCACATTGTTTTTATCACTGGGCATCTTAAAACAATGGTATATTCTTAAATAAAGAAAACATTAACAGGGTCAGAGCTCAGCACATTGTTTTATCACTGGGCATCTTAAAACAATGGTATATTCTTACATAAAGAACAATGTATTAACACCTCAGCACATTGTTTTATCACTGGGCATCTTAAAACAATGGTATATTCTTAAATAAAGAAAACATTAACAGGGTCAGAGCTCAGCACATTGTTTTATCACTGGGCATCTTAAAACAATGGTATATTCTTACATAAAGAACAATGTATTAACACCTCAGCACATTGTTTTATCACTGGGCATCTTAAAACAATGGTATATTCTTAAATAAAGAACAATGTATTAACACCTCAGCACATTGTTTTATCACTGGGCATATTAAAACAATGGTATATTCTTAAATAAAGAACAATGTATTAACACCTCAGCACATTGTTTTATCACTGGGCATCTTAAAACAATGGTATATTCTTACATAAAGAAAACATTAACAGGGTCAGAGCTCAGCACATTGTTTTATCACTGGGCATCTTAAAACAATGGTATATTCTTACGTAAAGAACAATGTATTAACACCTCAGCACATTGTTTTATCACTGGGCATCTTAAAACAATGGTATATTCTTACATAAAGAAAACATTAACAGGGTCAGAGCTCAGCACATTGTTTTATCACTGGGCATCTTAAAACAATGGTATATTCTTACATAAAGAACAATGTATTAACACCTCAGCACATTGTTTTATCACTGGGTATCTTAAAACAATGGTATATTCTTAAATAAAGAAAACATTAACAGGGTCAGAGCTCAGCACATTGTTTTATCCCTGGGCATCTTAAAACAATGGTATATTCTTACATAAAGAAAACATTAACAGGGTCAGAGCTCAGCACATTGTTTTATCACTGGGCATCTTAAAACAATGGTATATTCTTACATAAAGAACAATGTATTAACACCTCAGCACATTGTTTGATCACTGGGCATCTTAAAACAATGGTATATTCTTAAATAAAGAACAATGTATTAACACCTCAGCACATTGTTTTATCACTGGGCATCTTAAAACAATGGTATATTCTTAAATAAAGAACAATGTATTAACACCTCAGCACATTGTTTTATCACTGGGCATCTTAAAACAATGGTATATTCTTAAATAAAGAACAATGTATTAACACCTCAGCACATTGTTTTATCACTGGGCATCTTAAAACAATGGTATATTCTTACATAAAGAAAACATTAACAGGGTCAGAGCTCAGCACATTGTTTTATCACTGGGCATCTTAAAACAATGGTATATTCTTACATAAAGAACAATGTATTAACACCTCAGCACATTGTTTTATCACTGGGCATCTTAAAACAATGGTATATTCTTAAATAAAGAACAATGTATTAACACCTCAGCACATTGTTTGATCACTGGGCATCTTAAAACAATGGTATATTCTTAAATAAAGAAAACATTAACAGGGTCAGAGCTCAGCACATTGTTTTATCACTGGGTATCTTAAAACAATGGTATATTCTTACATAAAGAACAATGTATTAACACCTCAGCACATTGTTTGATCACTGGGCATCTTAAAACAATGGTATATTCTTAAATAAAGAACAATGTATTAACACCTCAGCACATTGTTTGATCACTGGGTATTAGGTGTTCGTGCTTCTATCCAATTAAGGTTCAAGCACACTGTCCTGAGCACACACCTCAGCTATCTGTCCAGGATAGTGGGTTAGCTGTTCACTGTTCGTGGTTAGTGAGAGAGAAGAGGGTGTAATCACACACCTCGGCTATCTGTCCAGGATAGTGGGTTAGCTGTTCACTGTTATTGGTTAGTGAGAGAGAAGAGGGTGTAATCACACACCTCGGCTATCTGTCCAGGATAGTGGGTTAGCTGTTCACTGTTAGTGGTTAGTGAGAGAGAAGAGGGTGTAATCACACACCTCGGCTATCTGTCCAGGATAGTGCGTTAGCTGTTCATTGTTAGTGGTTAGTGAGAGAGAAGAGGGTGTAATCACACACCTCGGCTATCTGTCCAGGATAGTGGGTTAGCTGTTCATTGTTAGTGGTTAGTGAGAGAGAAGAGGGTGTAATCACACACCTCGGCTATCTGTCCAGGATAGTGGGTTAGCTGTTCATTGTTAGTGGTTAGTGAGAGAGAAGAGGGTGTAATCACACACCTCGGCTATCTGTCCAGGATAGTGGGTTAGCTGTTCATTGTTAGTGGTTAGTGAGAGAGAAGAGGGTGTAATCACACACCTCGGCTATCTGTCCAGGATAGTGGGTTAGCTGTTCACTGTTAGTGGTTAGTGAGAGAGAAGAGGGTGTAGTCACACACCTCGGCTATCTGTCCAGGATAGTGGGTTAGCTGTTCACTGTTAGTGGTTAGTGAGAGAGAAGAGGGTGTAGTCACACACCTCGGCTATCTGTCCAGGATAGTGGGTTAGCTGTTCACTGTTAGTGGTTAGTGAGAGAGAAGAGGGTGTAATCACACACCTCAGCTATCTGTCCAGGATAGTGGGTTAGCTGTTCACTGTTAGTGGTTAGTGAGAGAGAAGAGGGTGTAATCACACACCTCAGCTATCTGTCCAGGATAGTGGGTTAGCTGTTCATTGTTAGTGGTTAGTGAGAGAGAAGAGGATGTAATCACAGTAGTGGTCTTACACCTACCCACTGAGTCGATAAAATTTGCTCTGGTTGGGAGCTCGTACCGGATTGCGAACCCTGTACCTATCAGTCTTATGCAAATTACAGCTTAAACTCAATAGATGTATGTGTCTTACTACTCCAGCCCTTTATTAGTTCTGTTGATAAGGAATGGATGAATGTATAGCAAGTAATACCATTTTGTGAGAAAAGAACATGCAGATATAAAACCATGCAAGTAAAAACATACCAAATATGGAAACAATTGTCGTTTGTATCACCAAAAATTGAAATCCATTAATAACAAAAGACAAATGTGACAAAAGCAATTGACACCATAAGCGTACAAGACGGGAGGGCAGGGATGGAGCAAAACCTCAAATTTGGGCAAAAATTATAGATATATTCGGTTAAATGTGCTAACCTGAGACCTTTTTACCATGTATTTCCATAATTCTACCTTCAAAATTAGCTGTAATCCATGTAAAAATATGTAGTGCTTCGTTTGCAACCCTATATAGCTGTTTGGCAGTAATGCTAATATAAATAAATGTTGCTATTCAGATTCGTGAATTTTTTTTCAATTCGGGCAAAAATCAGCCTGCCCCCCCACCCCAACAAAAATAGAAGACTGTACGCCTATGATGGACACCTCAGTGGTAATCCAGTCTAACACAAACACTCTGATGTGAATGTGTGCACACACAAATATGCGTTTTGTACATGTACCTGTGCTGTAGACAAATGGCCATAGAAGAAATAGGTACTGCCACCAGAAACCTTAACAGCAGCAGATGAACAGCTGAAATTAAATTAAACAGAAAACTCTGTTTATTAGCACTAACTAAGTTATAAGATACATAATTATGCAATTGGTTATGAATTAATGTGCTACATATATTATGATATATCATCAAAGGAGGGTTTTTCCCTTCACCTAATCACATGGACATTCATTCTGTTCTATATGTACAGGTAATACGCACACAATATAATTATATCTGAATGTAGATAGGAAAGCCAGTTCCCTAAAGCATGTTTGTCAAAACAAGATGTTGGATTTGAAAATTTATGCAACCAGTTGCATTGGTTAACTTTTAGTTTTAACCCGTGAAAATTAACACTAAGTTTAGTTAATCTACAAACCTGTAATACATTTGGATAAAGTTACAATTAAGTAAAACATGAGTCTGTGACTTTTAAATGGTGAAATACCCTCTAAAAATAGACTAAAACTCGACTCCATGACTTATTTCTCAGACACACATGCGTTTTTAAAATATAACAAATGCATTTTGTGATATTAAAAACACCAGGATGACCAAAAACACTTCGAATGTACAGAAATTGATAATCTAAACAATAAAATCTAAGTAAAGTATGATTTAATTATCAAAAACGGTTATAATAGTAAAAAATATGCCTTAGTGTTTAAAAACTAGGGTATGTCCCTTTAAGAGTTAGGCTTTGAAATAATCTATATACAGGTTTCCATAAATTACAGGCCATATTATTAAGCACTCACAATTCACACAAAGCTTTAAGACCACTACATAGGACTCTCCTGGTTAGCCAATTGCTAATTACTTTTTTTGTAATAAAAAGTGGTTACTATTTTTCTTGAACTAATAAATGTTTCTTTATATTAACCACTATTGAATATATTTTTCAATGAAATACTCTACATATTACATACGAAAACTGACTAAAACTAAAGTTGCTCCAGTGTGAGCCTTGCTACATCAACTTCTCTTACTTTATAACCACTAGCCTTTAGCCTGTCCTAAAGGGGCGGGATCTAGCTCAGTTAAACATATACAGGGCCGTACCCTGATCAAAATCCTAGTGGGGCACTACTTTTTATAAACAAATGAACACTATACAAACTAAACTGAGATGTGTATGCTATTTTCTGGAGTAAAACAAAACTACCCCCCCCCCCCCCCCCCCCCCCCAGAGGGTACACCCTGATATACCTTGTGTAATACACACACAGCTTTTCCCCTGGAGGATATATACCCTGAATGGCATATGGGCCTGTGCTTATGAAACTTTTCGAGTCCAAACTCAATCTCTAATGATGTCACATGCATACAATTTGTATGGTGTTTCCATGACATTATTGTCTCAGAGTCTCGAGTCTAGACTCTAAAAGTTTTATATGCACCAAGCCAGTTCTATACCAAATCTACACTATGGGTGAGCCTTTTAGTTATGGAAACATAAAAGCTCTGAAGTTAAGATAGAAATAGGGTTCACACTGTAACAAATGTTTGTTTAGACAATTTTCAGAGCATTTCCTGCAATTATTAAAATGTAATTAATTTGAGGATAATTTGATTAGTCAAATACTAAATGTTGTAACCACTTTCAATAAGAAAATTGACTAATTTGGCAATGGACAAGGTGAGCCCTGTAAAGAACAAATTACTGATGGAAAAAACTACATATCTAGAAATAACTTAAAAACATTACTTAAAATACTTAATCAGACCTTCCACTAGTAATAGCATCACACGTTTCCTTGAGCCCGACACTGAGGATGCAGCCAGATATGAAGATGAAAGCACAGCTAAGTCCGTCGAGAAACACATTCAGAAGGAACGGCAAGCTGGTCAGGTCACTCCTACAAACAACATCTTGGTTTGTAGTCTTTTAAAAAAAAATATTTATTACCCCAGATCACTGGCAATGTCAAGGTTGGGGTGCCTTGAGTCATCGTCTTACAAATGTACAATAATAATAAAATTATAACTTCTTTCATATATACATATATGCACACATACACATACATATAAATACACACATACATATATATATATATATATATATACATACACATACACATATACATACATACATATACACAGACATACACATACATATATACATACATATACACACATACATATACATGTACATATATACACACATACACATGTACACACATATACATACATATACAGGCATATATATACATATGTATACATACATACATACATATATGATACATATGGTAGTTACATTCATTTCATTTGTTGTCTATATTGCACAAGCATATCCATATTTTTTTTTTTTTAATGATCTGAGGGTCAAAATGGATGGATAAAACGAGCATAGAGGGGAGAAAAGAAAGGGACAAAGGGAAAGAAAGGATAGAAAGGAAAGGTTTGTCTATCAACACCCAAATGTTTTTGGGTTTTTTTTTTAAATAACTGCTTTAAATGGGTGTCTAATGTAGTAAGAACATCACTTGGTATCCTAGAAATATGAATGAAGTATGGTAAAAATAGGCGAGGTTCAAAAAGAAGTATGGAAAACAAGTTACAAAGTTGTTGGGGTTTTTGTTTATTGTTTTTTTTTCTGTTATATTTTTAAAGCAAAGACTATAAAGAAAGAAAAGGTTACCAGCCTTATAACAAGAAATATTTAGGATTTTATGTAGGCCCATCAGCACTAAAAAGGTTAAGCCACTTTCCAAAACGTTCGTCAAATTTTTGATACTCACAATTTTTAAAATAAATATATCTTTCTATTTAAAATTTGTTTTGCAATTTCTTTTTTATAACATTAAAATTACCGTAAGACTGTTGTTTAGAATTTTCATACTATAAATGTGATGTTTTATACTGATTATTAACCAGTTAATTACTTGGTTCATATCACTGTTTATCATACCAAACATAACTGTATGCTTATTCAGAGAAATTCTAATGCCCATTTGTTCAAATATCCATTCCTCCAATGCATTCCATATATATTTTATTTTATTGCAATCATAAAACAAGTATTGTAAGGTTTCAGGGACATTTTTACAAAAACTACACTTATTTGAATCTACATAGTGTATCATATGTAAGAAACAATTTGTAGCTAAAATCTGATGGAGCAATCGATACTGAAAGCATAAAAGGTTTGTATCTTTTACACATTTGAAGGGTAGAGCATAAAACTTTTCTCACATACAACAGTCATATGTTAAACCCTTAGATGCATATTTTGTTTGTGACTTTGGTATTACATATTTATTATTTAAAATATTGTACAAATCTTTACTTCTCGTATTTTCATTTAGCATAATTTTCATTTTAAAAGGTAATATAGGTCTTTTTGTAGGGTGAATGTTGTATTGCTAATGTTTTGTAATGAGTGTAAGAAAGATTTTACAGCATTCACTAGCGATGCGTAATTTAAAAAGTTTGTCTTTAGGTCATATCTTCCTTTAAAACTAATATAATCAAAAATGTTTCCTTCATCATCAAGTAAGTCATTTATGAACAAAATCCCTTTGTTTATATACTAGTAATTAATATACACAAATGGTTTATTGTCTTTTAGTATTTTTGTATTGTACCAAATATTCAGTCCTTGTATATCTTCTGTATTTTTAAGATTATGGTTTTTCTGTATTAACAGCCAGCTGATAGGTACATCTTTCCAAAACCTATTTTGGATATTTTTCTGCTTTAATGTAATGAAATAATCTACATGAATAATAAGATCTTTTGTAGTCAGACCGGTGGTTGACTTAAATAAATTTACCCATTTTGTGTTGTTTAGAAAAAGTCTTCTCATCCAAGACAATTTTAAAGAGGTCATAATATTATGTATATTTGGCCTTTTTAACACATCATATTTGTAATCTTGTGTTAATATATCTCGCTTAATTTTTTCGGGTTGATTTAGCCAAATAAATTTGAAAAACATTTTATTTAAATCTTCTATAATGTATTTTGGTGGATTTGGTAATAATATTAATAAGTATATGTGATTTTAGGTATTATTAAAGTTTTAAGAATTGTAATTCTTCCTAATGCTGTAAACTGTAAGGTTTGTAGTTAGTATAATTTAACAAATACAAGATGTTTTAAAGCTGCAGCAACCACTCTTCCCCAATCCCCAGGGATTCTATATTTTCCCTGTATTTGGCTACAAAATGCAGAAGACAACTTCAGAACTTCAGTGTTTTGTCATAAAGGTACAATTAGTCCATGTAATCTCTTATACAGGAATTCAATGTGCAGCTGCATTCCTTTGTGGCATACTGTCAGTGTTAGACTTTGTCTATTTCCCTAAACATGCAATCGAATGTGACATAAATTATAAATAACATCAAAAAGGAAACATGCCAAGAAAACAAAAGTTGAGTATTTAAATATTAAAAATGTGTGTACACAAGACTGCTTTAATTGTAAGACAAACTGGTGATTGTACACATCAAAGAATTAAAGACTACAAGTGATACTACTTTTAAACTGACCTGGCTTCCTCTTAGATATTATAATGAAGGAATGATTAACTGCATATTTTGTTCAGTGATTTAAGTAGAAGACATTGTCTAAATCAGCCTGTTAATAGATTCCCACTCCAAATCTCTGACTCCATTGGCACTGCAGATTGTAAAATAACATTACAATTAAGTTATAAACCAAACGATTTGACATTCCTTACCCGTGTAAGTGATTAATATTGGAGTCTAGCAAGATTAGAAAAAAATACATGTAACATTCCCATTGGAAGTGTCTCAATTGAGGGAACATTCTGCTTTCAAATTCTTGATTAGCGATATTTCTAGTCATTTGAAAATTGATTAGCAACAAAATGTCCCCTGCATTTTGCCTCAGGCATCAAGTATGAAATATACTCACAGCGGATTTGGTCGGCCAATGAGAGTGACAACACCGGATCCTGTCAGCACCAAGCCAAAGACCAAGTTGAACACCACAGATGTTGCTATTATATAGACACAGTTTGACTCTGAACCAAACGTGATGTGAATACCTGTTACCTTTGTGCTGTACAACAAGCAATCACCAGAGAATTTTCCCTGAAAAAAGAAGAAGAAATCCATAAACAATATAACATGTATTATGTATATTCACACAGAAAACACAAACCACCTATTATAACTTAGGTTCAAAATATTAATTAATTCATTTGTCAAATTTTTAATTCATAGATTTCAACTTTTACAATGTTAAAGTTTATTTTGTTTAACAACACCACTGGAGCACAGTGATTAATTAATCATCGGCTATTGGATGTCAAACACTTGGTAATTCTGACTCGTCAGCAAGGGATCTTTTATATGCACTTTCCCACAGACAGGAAAGCAAATACCACGGCCTTTGTCCAGTTGTGGTGCACTGGTTGGAACGAGAAAAAAACACCAATCAGCTGAATGGATCCACCGAGGTGATTCGATCCTGCAATGCAAGCACCTCAACTGAGCTAAATCCCGCCCCCAACTTTTGGAAAGCTACTATATACTAGTATGTTATTATCGTTACACTATAATGATTACATCTTTCATTTAAATTTAAAAAATAAACACGTTAATTTAAAAAAAAACCCTGCGGTGTCACCCAAGCTAACGCTGTAATTTGTATCAGTTTCATATGTTGCTATTAGCTATACACTGGTGTAGGAAACTGGGGGGGGGGGGGGGGGGGGGGGGGGGGCCTCCTCTTTTCAGATATTTTGCTTTATATTTGCTTTATAATAGTGTAAAAGTGTGTAAATATAAATGTCTGCCCCCCCCCCCACCACACACACACTTTGGCACCTTCCTACACCACTGCTATATGTCTATACATAGTAACAAGGGTTCACAAAGTAAGTCAGCAAACTTTTTTTTTCAAAATCTTGATTAGCAATATTTCTAGTCTGAAAATTGGTTTAGCAACTACTGTTTAATGTTTTAACATTGTGTAGTGATCTCTTAAACTTGCGTAGCAATGTACATGTACATCCAACAATGGTTATTGGTCAATGGCTTAGTGTGTGTGTGTGTGTGTGTGCACGCACGTGTGTGTGTGCACGCACGTGTGCGTGCATTAAAAATACATCCCCCCATCCCTACCGGCCAGTCGAGACAGCATAATTAACACATACCATAGCCTTAATTTAAAACACTGGTTGGAATGGGAAAAGCTTAATTGGCATGGGTGCATTTTAACCAAAAATTGCGTATACATATACATTTTTTTTTAAAAACCCTGTAGGTCTAGTCCGAATCGGACACAGAAATGGGTGGTTTTTCCACATTGGATTACAAAATCTGGGACGTTTTGGTTGGGTACGTTTCGGTTTGGGTACGTTTTGACCAGCTCAGTTGTAAGGAACTATTTATAAATAAGGTTAATGACATGAGTAATGCAATAAAAACAAACACACTCACCATACTGATTGCTACTGGGACGAATATAATAAAACTGGTGATGGTAATGGCGGCATACAGCAATGTCCGAATGATGACTACTGCTTTCACCGACACGGTGCCTGCCATGGTTGTTTACAATCTGGAGCCCTCAACGAACTGTAGCCTGTAGGCTCGCACCAATGTATACTTTAGATGTATTAGAATATGCATCTACAATTTGTTTTCACAAAAGAAAAGTTGATGACAGTCAGTGTACTCAAGACAACTGATTTTCTTTAGGTGCGTTCACTGCTTATAATGCATGTAACGTATGTAACTGTAATATCGATTTGTTAATCACTGCCTGAAATCGACGCCGGGCACTGTTGCAGTGTTGGTATATATGCACAACATACTCTTCTAAAGAAGTAGGGGAACGCTAATAAGAATTTACAATTGCCAAAATTGTAAGGTATATTAGCTTTGGGGAATGGTTATAGGCTATATGATAATAGTTAATTAATTGGGCAAATATTACAACCGGTAGTTCAGTATTACAGTAGGTTTTATGACCACCAAGGATCTTTAAGGACGATATTGGAGTCAGAATTGAAATTTGAAAGTTGACGGGGTTTTTTTTTTTATCAGTAAAACGCAAATTCAAATAATAAAAATGAATAAAAACAAAACAGTAACAACTGTATGATCAACAGAATGAAAAATATTGACAGATATAATGTTCCATGTGCAGTGATTAATGGACCTTCCTGGAAATTTCGAACTACGTTATATAGTAGACAAAAACGTAAGAGGTGTTCGACGTCTTCAGTTATGTTCCCGCCATCTTCATAAATCAAGGCTAATATTCGTTCCTCGCTAGTAGTGGATATCAGTAATCTTGACTACATGTATCAAGGCTGAATACGAGGAACGAATATTAGCCTTGATTTATGAAGATGGGTTCCCGCAAGCACAAGATGGATTGTCACTATAATTACGTATCGAGAGTATTTAAGGTACCATTACCCAAAACGAAGTCGGCTATGTACTGTATGCTGCATTATATTGCCATTATAAAATTACGATGATATAATGTGATCACATTTTTTAAAATTAGAATTTTAAATACATTTAGGGATGAAGAATGCCTAATGTCAGCTGTTATTCCATAGTTTAACGGCGGACGGAAAGAAAGAATTTGAAGAGTTTTATTCGACAAAAAATATGTGCAGATGATCTGCACTACGTGTATGATGAGGATTCATTTTAGCAGTAGAATGCTTTAGTTGTAATGTCAAGAAGGTGGGTAGCATTGATATGCGTTGATTTGCATTGACGTCTTTCCATTGACACGAGTGCTAACCGAGGGCAAAAAAATAAATCGATCATGTATTGATTATTTTTTTCAGCCGCAAGGGGAATCCATAAAATGACGTCATTTTGGGGTATTACCCACGATTACCCATGTCATGTCATGTCATAGGGTTTTACGTGCACATTCAGGACAAGCTGTTGTAGCGCACGCCTGTCGTGGGCACAAGAACCGGCCTTGGCCGGCTCCTCTGTCCATGACCAGGAAAGGTGGGGGGGGGGGGGGGGGAGAGGAGGGACCGCCTGCACTGGCAGGTGCAAGGGAGCACCAGCAGCCCGATCAAATCGGTAGCAGGCGGGTGGGGGTGGTGGTGGTGCTATGGAATTTGAATGGAGCAGTTAAATGCCAAAGAGAAAAGGGTGCGCAATTTTGATTGAGGGAATTTGGCGCAATTTTTGAACGGTCGGTCAAAAGGTAAATGGCCGAGCTAATATAGGTTTTGATATTATTGAATCGAGAGTAGCTCGTTAATTTTAGACCTCTAATGATTACCCATCTCCTGCCCTTGGTTTATAGCCTCTATTAGAACATACTTATCTGCCCTTTATTTACATAGCTCTAAGCGGCCCCAATCAGCCACTAAATGACTTCCGGCGCGTTCACGCTCCAGTCGCTTGCAACAAAGGCCCTTTGTTACTACTGAATTGTGGAGTAGTCATCGACTTGTTCTTTTATTTTTTGACGTTACTAAAGGTTTATATTACTATTATTGTTTGTCAGATGGTGTGCAATCTCCTTTTACAGAAAAGAAATTGTACAATATAACAGAAATACTTACGAACACGCATCAAGGCTTGTCCTGCCAGTCTATCTTCTCACATGGTGTTTCGTAAATAGGTTTTGGAACGCCGTAGTCAAAATAAAGCCCCCCCCCCCCCCCCACACCACCACCACCACCACCAAAAAATACAAAAATACAAATGTGATTAATGTTGCCACTGTTACGGCACTGTATATCACTTTTCTTGATCAAGGTAGCAGCAACGCTGTGTGTGTGTATATATATATATATATATATATATATATATATATATATATATATATATATATATATATATATATATATATATATATATATACACATACACCCCCCCCCCCCCCCACACACACCCACCCAGCTTGCCACCTTCCTATGCCCCTGGTATATGTACATAGATAAAACCTCTTTTTTTTAATGTGCGTGTTCGTCTGTGTAATGTTTTTGGTTTGTACGTGCGTACTGGTGTGTGGGCTTGTTTTATAGGCTGTTGTTTATTTAGGGGCAGATTTGTTGTTGTTACTGGGGTTTGAGGGGGGGGGGGGTATTTTTAAAATATTAGGTTTTTAGTTTGCCTGCCACTTACGCTTATAATCATGTATAGGCCTAATTTTTACATGTATCATTCTTTATTCTTAAAGCATAGGTGGGGACATTTATGATGCCATGGACTGGCATGCATAAATCTCTGATGAAGATTCACAAACAACTGTGGTCATTGGCCATTATTGCTGTAACCGGAACACGACGGGAGTGGTTAGTGGTTAGGGGACGTAACTCTGCCTATTTTGTCTCGCGAATTTCTAATAGAGGCTATATAGCGTAATTTAATTTTCTAATTTTCGGAGTAGGCATTTTCCAACATTTTTCGTGCAATAGGTGAGCAAACGTTCACACGTGAGCAAATGGAAATTTTAATTGACTTGGACTAATAAATGAAAACCCCGGTACTTGCGACCAATCCTTAAATCAATATAAGTAGCCTACTCGATCTGGAATAGCTGGACGTCCAAGACATGACAGGTGCAATAATAATAATAATAATAATAATAATAATAATAATTTAATATTATGCTATTATTATACAAGCATATCAATGGAAAGTTGATAAACAACCATCTAAATTTTACGATGCGGTGGGTTCTTTTACCCACCCCTGCCTACGGACCCATGATGGTAGTAAAACATAATCGGTTTCGTGTGGCACTGTTGTATTATAAACTGGCGTAGTCAGGATTTTAGATGGGTGGATGGGGGACAACCCACACTATGTAGGCTATGTATGTATCAATCTAATTAAAATTAGCTCCACTATTACATGTGGATCTAAAGACAGCCAGTTGGAGCTCATGTGCACCAATCAAAACCTTACTTGCAGAATCCTGCCAGTGATTTAAAAACTAACAACACTGCGTAGTCCCCAATGTCCAGGTAACATTTCGTCTGTAAATAATAATTTAAATATTGACCAATCACACTTCGCCTTTTATAACGTTATTTGGGAGCATACAAATTCTAAAAATATCGGGCGAGTCTATTTTAGTGGCCGCAGTACAGCGAACCATACCGATACGTACGGGGTGGGTTATCAGTCTTCAATTTTACATGAAAAATTATTTATTTATTTATAAAATTAAAAAAACCTAAATCAGTCTTCAGTTTTACATTACAAATTATTTATTTTATAAAATAAAACATGTTTTACGGCATTCGTAATTCACACGAAACATGTCGTATACCCTCAGGATAATTCGGAATGTTTTCAAATTATTTTTAAATCACTGGCAGGATTCTGCAAGTAAGGTTTTGATTGGTGGACATGAGCTCCAACTGGCTGTCTTTAGATCCACATGTAATAGTGGAGCTAATTTTAATTAGATTGTGTATGTATGTAGGCTATGTATGTAGGCCTATGTATGTATGTATGTATGTATGTATTTATGTATGTAAGTATGTACTTTATAAGACAGTTAAAGAGACGTTTCACTGAATGGGGAATGGTGCCCGTACCCCCACCCGCTACATCAAGTATTATAAAATGTGCTAATAAATTGTTGTATTATATTGTCGTTTCCAATAAAACAGTATATAATGTTACTATGCGTGTAGGCTGCTTAGTATTAGGCCCTGCATGATATCACTAAAGGCTATAATACCTGATGCATATTATACCAGCCTTTCCTTTGATGAACGAGGCTCACGGAGAAGGGTATTATAAATAGACCTACAAATCCCAAAACATATTCCAGTTTCTCGGGAGACACGAAAATACTGATGATATTTTTCGCTATCAAATTGAAGCTCCCGCGCTAGATTACGGAAAGCATCCATCTCCAATCTCCTTGTTATTTCATTATCCCAAAATCTGAATGCCCTTTTCACAGATCTATGTTAGCTCTCGTCGCCTATAAGGCGGGACGTAGCCCAGTGGTAAAACGTTCGCTTGATGCGCGGTCGGTCTAGGGTCGATTCCCGTCGGTGGACCGATTGGGGTTTTTCTCGTTACAGCCAGTGCTCCACGACTGGTGTAACAAAGGCCGTTGTATGTACTATCCTGTCTGTGGGATGGTGCATATGAAAGATCCCTTGCTGCTAATCAAAAAGAGTAGGCCATGAAGTGGCGACAGCGGGTTTCCTCTCTCAATATCTGTGAGGTCCTTAACCATATGTATGACGCTTTATAACCGTAAATAAAATGTGATGAGTGCGTCGTTAAATAAAACAATTCCTTCCTTCGTCTCCTATAGTTCGTCCCATTCTCCTTCAAAAATGTGTTGTTGTTGTGGGGTTTTTTGTTGTTTTTTTGTAAATAATTTAAGTTTCATTTGACGTAAGAAGAAAAGTAAAACTGGTTT
Source organism: Gigantopelta aegis (assembly GCF_016097555.1). Lineage (NCBI taxonomy): Eukaryota > Metazoa > Mollusca > Gastropoda > Neomphalida > Peltospiridae > Gigantopelta > Gigantopelta aegis. Next base: position 84,680,811 of record NC_054702.1, read on the forward strand.
GGAAATAACTAACAACCCAACTATGTTGTGTCCGATTTCAAAAACAGTCGGCTCAGAAATAAATAATGTGTAGTAAATTAAATAGTATCAAAACAAAGCGTTTCCTGTGGAAAGGACTATAAGTAGTAGTTCAAATCTCGATTTGATCAAATGTTTTATTTTTTGTTTTTCCCATGTAGAAGTTTCATTAGCATCTTCCTCGTTTAACAATGACATGTTTTAATTTGCAGTATCAAACGAAATCGAAAAACATGGCTGCTTTATAAATTAATGGCGTCACATGGAAGGAACCGTGTCATAAGAACAGGGCCGTAGCTAGGATTTTTTGTTGGGGGGGGGGGGGGGGGGCAACTGAGTAGTTAATAGTCTAAAACTCCTTAAACAGTTAAGAAGAGAATTTTCTTTAAAGGTAGGATGTCACAAGTCAAATGTATTTTGTAAATTATTATTATTATATTTTGTATTGAGCTACATTGTCACTGTTCATTTTGTCAGTATGTTTTATGTAGCTGAGGAAATGTAGCATTAGAAGTCAGAAATAGCTTGGTGTATAATTATTGACAGCCTTGTGCGTTACTATTAATGCAATAGAACAATAGAGCTGTAGCTTGGCTTGTAGTTGTTGAGAATGACTGTAGAGTGTGGGTATGAAATACTGTGTGGTGCATGCTTTGGGAGCTTGGGTGTGAGTAGTTTTGGTGAATAAAAGCAGTGTGGTGTAGTGTACTGGTCACTGGTAACACATTCTTTGGTAGAGACGTTTGGAAAAATATATTGGAACGAGAGATGTGGGTGTACATTAAAAGCTGGTATAAGAGCGTGAGTAGAATCATGTGTATATGTAGTAGTGTTGGTATAACGTGCTCCTACTGGCAGTAGCTAGTGGGAATTTCCCTATTAGCTCAGTTGGTAGAGCACTGGACTCTCGTACTGAGAGTCTGTGGTTCGAACCCCTTCAGTGAAGATTGAGATTTTTATGTTACATTTGGAGCCGACGTAGGGACTGGGTGTGTTCTTAACACAAGAATACAATTATAATCCAGTCAGGACCCGTAACAGTTCAACTGCCCGTGGCCCACAGCTCCGGGACGTAGCTTCACTTGAGAGGGGAGTATGTAGTAGTGTTGGTATAACGTGCTCCTACTGGCAGTAGCTAGTGGGAATTTCCCTATTAGCTCAGTTGGTAGAGCACTGGACTCTCGTACTGAGAGTCTGTGGTTCGAACCCCTTCAGTGAAGATTGAGATTTTTATGTTACATATATGTTTTACATTAAGCATAAATGTTAAAGCTTGTAAAATATGTGGTATGAGATAAATGTTGGTTTGTGGATCTTTATGTATTTAAACATTGTATGCATATTATGAGTTTGTGTAAACGAAGAAAGGAATGGATTATTAATTGAATGTATTAATAACTGAACTAGTTTATGAGCGTGTAATACATGTATGTATGTATGTGAACTAGTACCGGGTATGTGGTTAAATATGGATGTGGTACAATGTGGTGATTTCAATAATCTTTTGTTGTAGTTTTTATGCTACGTGAGATGTGCCCCAGGTGCGGTGGAAGTTATAACAAGAGGTGCGTCACGGGGTCAGGGCTGTCTTTCGTGATGTTGAGGGGTCTCTTAGTTCGTAAGAGATGATGCAATGGAAAACTGGATGGAGAGCCGAGAGAGGTGGTGAATTCGGTGTTTGGTGTATCTAAGTAGATACTAGGTGCTCCGTGGACTGAGAACTGGTTACTTGTGTAATAGCATGACTTTGCAACTCGTGTGAATCATTGATAGTTTGTTGGTGGACTATTATGCAATATTATGTGACGACATAGTATTGTAAACTATTGTTGTGAATTTGGTGTGAATGGTATGCGGGAATGAATGATTGTGTTCAATATGAAAACGATGGGTGGTATGAAAGAGTATGGTGTGTTATATTTGTGAATATTTATGAGATTATTGTAAATTAAAATTATTGTTTATATCCTGAATTATGTTGTTCTTCATAGTTGCTAGTACGTGACATAATTTTGGTGGAGATGCAGGGCATAATATTTGATTTGTTAAGTCACTGTACTGGTAGCTAAGAAGAGTAAGGTGGGACGTGTATTTAACTTGATACTTACTGTATTGTAGTTTGCCAGTTGTTCAAAGCCGCGGGACTTGATAGATCAGTGTAATTTGACTGCTTTTTAACACGTGTTCCGAATGTTTCACTGCAGATGTATGACGGATGGGATTGTAGATATTGTAAATATGTGATGCAACACTGGTAAGTATGTGGTGAGTATTAGTTGTTTAGTACATTGTTTTGTTTGGTCATAGAAGAGTTGGTGATTATACATACCCGGTATGTATAATATTGTCATATTTTAAGGTTCAAATGTGGGTTAATTATTTGTGCATTTGTTTTTTGTATATAGCCTTCATGTCTAAATTCAGTATGGATATTGAAAGATTTATTACAGTAGGCAAGAGTTTGGGTTTAGAGAAGGGAGAATTGCAAAAGTTTGTTCAAGAACAAAAAGAGGAATGGAGAGAGAAGGATAGACTTGAGAGAGAAAATCGTCAGAGGGAAAGAGAGGACAGAGAAAATGAAAGGAGAGCAGTTAAAGAGTTGGCTGAAATGGAGCTGGAAGAAAAAGAAAGGGAGAGAAAAGCTGGAAAAGAGATGGCAGAACTGGAAATTGAGAAAGAAAGAATGAAGTTGGAGTTGGAACTGCAAGGAGGTAACATGAATAGAGGCGATCCATCTTCGATTTCTAAGGTGAGTATGTTCTAAGGTGAGTAACATAAAATTAAAATTGCCTATATTCCAAGATGGTCGGGACGATATGGATGCTTATTTGACAAGTTTTGAGAGACTTATGGAAGTACAGGAAACTCCTCAAAGAGATTGGGCTATTCATTTGGGAATATTACTAACGGGTAAAGCAAGGGACGTATATGTGAGATTGGAAACTGAAGATGCAGTTAATTATGAAAAACTAAAACGTGCTCTACTACATAGATATGAATTAACTGAGGAAGGATTTAGGTTAAAGTTTAGAAACGCACAAGTGGAAGATGGGGAGACTTACACTCAATTTTTAAGCAGATTGCGTGGTTATGCAAATAGATGGATTAAATTGAGTAGCATTGATTTGACGTTTGAGGATTTGTTAGATTTGTTGCTCAGAGAACAATTGTTGAATTCGGCAAGTATTGACTTGACTTTGTTTTTGAAAGGAAAGGAACTAAAAATTATCAGAGATACTGGTTGTTCCACAGTAACGATTAAAAGATCCTTAGTGCCTGAGTGTGCTATGACAGGAGAAATAGGAAGCTATGTAGGATTAGATGGAATTGTGAAAGATCAACCTTGGTGTGAAGTATACCTGAGGACGCCCTTTTATACAGGAAAAGTGAAAGCATTGGTGTTTGATAATCCCATTTATGACATTGTTATTGGTAACATACCAGGGGCGCGTGATGTAAAGCAACCGGATCCGACTGGGACAACAATCAAAATACAGACCATTGGTGTGATGGAAACACGGTCACAAAAGAAGGAAAAGAAGGTGAAACAATTGATAACTGCAAAGGTCAAGTTAGATGTAGTAAACTCGGAAGAGATGAAGACAGCACAGAGGAAAGACGTGAGTTTGGAAAAGCTGTTTCAGTTAGCGGAAAAAGGAGTGGAAAAGGTTAAAGGTAAGAATGTCTCAAGGTTTGTGGTGAGAAAAGATTTGCTAATGAGAGTTTAAATCGCCAAATGTGGAAAATGGAGAATTATTCTTACAATTAGTTGTTCCTACAGAGATGAGAATGCAAGTAATGAGAGTTGGTCATGAGACAATAATGGCTGGACATTTAGCCACAAAGAAATCAAGTGATAGAATACAGAGACACGTTTACTGGCCTGGGTTGAATAGTGACGTTCGTAATTTTGTCAGTCATGTGATGTCTGTCAAAAGACAATACCGAAAGGTAGAATAGGTAAGACATTATTAGGACAAATGCCAATAATTGATATACCTTTTCAGAGGATAGCAGTAGACTTGATTGGGCCTATTGAACCAATGTCAGAGAGAAAGAACCGCTACATTTTGACCATCGTGGACTATGCTACAAGATACCCTGAAGCTGTTCCATTAGCGAAGATTGACACAGAAACCGTGGCAGAAGCGCTGGTATCAGTATTTAGCAGAGTGGGTGTACCGAATGAAATTTGACTGATATGGGGACTCAATTCACTTCAGATCTAATGAAAGAGGTAGGACGTTTATTATCATTACATCAACTCACTACCACTCCTTATCACCCCATGTGTAATGGACTTGTAGAGCGCTTTAATGGGACATTGAAAACCATGTTGAAAAAAATGTGTGTTGAACGGCCCAAAGATTGGGATAGATATGTAGCACCATTGTTTGCTTATAGAGAAGTGCCACAAGAGAGTCTTGGATTTTCACCGTTTGAATTGTTATATGGGAGAACAGTGAGGGGACCCATGCACATTCTAAAAGAACTGTGGACAGGAGAAGTTCAGGATCAAGAAGTAAAGACAACTTATGAGTATGTGTTAGATTTACAGGAAAGGTTAGAAAGAACATGTGAAATGGCAAACAAAGAGTTGAAAAAGGCCTCAGCGAGGTACCGTGGGTATTTCAACAAGCGAGCGAGGGACTGTAGATTTAGTGTAGGTGATAGAGTATTACTTCTATTACCAGTTCAGAACAACAAACTATTGATGAAATGTCAAGGACCTTTTGTAATCAAAGAGAAAGTGAGCAACTTGGATTATAGGATTGAGATCAATGGAAAGAGGAAAACATATCATGTAAATTTATTAAAGAAGTATTTGGAAAGAAATAACACAAGGCCAGGGCATAATGTGGAAACAGTTTGCTTTGGTGTGGTAGAAGATGATGGGGAGAGGGATATGGACAAACCATTAGACATAGAATTACCATCACTATGTGTGACAGAAACCTGGAAAGAGTAACATTTCACATGAACTGCAAGTGAATAAAATAGAATCAGTGCAGAATTTGTTAGAACAATTTGGGGATGTGTTAACAGATAAACCTGGATTGACAACGTTAGACACATTTCAGTTGAAACTAACATCAGATGAACTAGTTAGATTAAAACCTTATCCAACACCTCACAGCTTAACCGATATTGTAAGAAAGGAGTTGGACCAAATGCTTGAACTGAATGTTATTGAACCATCGAAATCAGCTTATGCGAGTCCAATAGTCTTAGTTAAGAAGAAGGAAGGTACTTACAGGTTTTGTACAGACTATAGACGTCTGAACAGAATAGTGGTTTTCGACGCAGAGCCTATTCCTAACATAGAAGAGTTATTTAGTAAATTGTCAAAAGCTACATTCTTTACAAAAATGGATCTATGTAAAGGTTATTGGCAAATTCCAATAACTGAGGAATTCAGAGAAATGACTGCATTTGTTACTCCTCATGGACTATTTCAATGGAAAGTGATGCCTTTTGGTATCGCAAGTGCACCAGCCGTGTTTTCGAGAATGATGAGGAAACTTCTGAAAGATATTGACCATGTGATGAATTATATAGATGACATATTAATTTACACAGAAACTTGGGAAGAACAGATGAACTTAGTAAGGCAAGTGCTACAGAGACTGAGAAATGCAAACTTAACAGAAAAACCAAGTAAGTGTTTCTTTGGATATCACAATGTGGAGTTTTTGGGTCATATTATCGGGAAAGGAGAAATAAAACCCGATGTGAAGAAAGTCAGTAAAATACTGTTAGTGACAAAACCACAGAACAAAAAACAGATGAGGTCGTTTCTTGGCTTAATTGGATATTATAGAAAATTCATTCCAAATTTTTCAGCAGTTTCATCTCCATTGACAGATATGACAAAGAAAGGAAACCCAAATGAACTGAAATGGACAGACCAAACAACTCGGACGTTTGAGACGTTAAAGCAGTTGATGTCTAGTGCATCTTGAGACTGCCAGATTTGAATAAGCCTTTTATAATTCGAACCGATGCGTCAGGTACTGGTATAGGGGCAGTACTGTTGCAGGAAGATGAAGGTAAGACATTTCCTGTATTGTATCTGAGTAGGAAGTTGAAACTGAGGGAAACCAGATATGCAACTGTGGAAATGGAATGTTTGGCCATAGTGTGGGCAATTGGTAAGTTGAAGCAGTATGTGTATGGGACAGAATTCATTTTAGAGACAGACCATAAGTCACTGATTTGGTTAAACAGTGCAAAGATGACCAACAGCCGGATCATGAGGTGGGCACTCAGTCTACAACCGTACAGGTTTGTATGTCATAGCATCCGGGGTGTAGACAATGTTGGAGCAGATTTGTTGAGCAGGTGTGGCGACACTGGTATGTAAATATCGGATATTGAGGACCTGGCAAATATATGTATATATGTTCAGTAGTAAAGTAGAATTTGACTTGTGATTTTGTTTTTAATTTTCTTACGGGAAGAAAATTCTAAAGTAGGGGGATGTGTCACAAGTCAAATGTATTTTGTAAATTATTATTATTATTTTTTGTATTGAGCTACATTGTCACTGTTCATTTTGTCAGTATGTTTTATGTAGCTGAGGCAATGTAGCATTAGAAGTCAGAAATAGCTTGGTGTATAATTATTGACAGCCTTGTGCGTTACTATTAATGCAATAGAACAGAGCTGTAGCTTGGCTTGGCTGAGTAGTTAATAGTCTAAAACTCCTTAAACAGTTACTCAAACAAGAGCCTTATGTGTTGGAAAGATGCATACCCGGACCACCAACACATACTGACACTTTAGCAAACGCGTAATTTTAGAATTAATGAAAAATCCATGATTATTCCTGCTAACTGGGGGCAGCCATTTTGTTTCGTTTTTGTGACGTCCGGTGGGATAGTTTGGAGCGAAGTGACGTCAGCTCCTGACCGTCTCCTGTATGTACAGTGTAAACAAAAGCAGTAATTTTCTACAAGGCGCTTCTCTTTGATCAACCTGACTTGTAAAACAGCATAAATGACGTAATAATATAATAAACTATTTAACTAAATATATTTCAAGTTGCATTAACGGAACAAAATGGGGTTATAGTATTTTTCTCTGTTAAATAATCCGAAGGAAAAATGTACACTATTAGGCCTATTGATATGCTACGTTGGAGCAAAAACGAGAACCCACGATACCCAAGTGATAATTTTCTTTTCTTTGGGACTACGTAATTGGTCAGTTCTGTGGTTTTAGATGGAAAAGTCTACTTAATCAATAGTTTTATAGAACTATTTACAGTAATAAACCATGTCCATTACAATTATAGGGGCGACAGGTAATATTCCACAATACCGGTATGTATTTTTGTGCCTAGACAGCGTCAATTAATTGGCTCATCTGGTTACCAATCAAATACACACCTGCCAATCAGGAATCACAGGTAGAAGCAACTAACAGCATAGACCAATTAACTAAGAAAAGACTCCGTGTATCATTTCATAGGTTAATGCATGGGCAAAACATTGTTAATTGTTTTGACTTGTTGTGTAGCCACTTTGACAATGGTATTTTTGTATTGAAAAATAATATATATAGTACTGGATATACTTATTGCTGGCTTACTGGGATGTGTATTATTACAGAACATTGCAATTTATGACTGTTTATCATCCCGCAAAAACCAGGTAGATCGTGTTTCTCTAGTTCTAAACGCGTAACGTCATTACGTAACCACCAGCTCGCCAGAGGGCGTACTCATTGAGATGGTACAAAATGGCTGCGCCCGTTATATATACTCTTCAAAAGAAGAAACGCAAAACCACATTGTCGTAACATTTGGAGAATTGATTTAATTATTGAATGGTGAGTCCGATAATTACCAAATGTTGCAGGATTGTTCACAATTCACTCTAGTCCATTGTGAGTAAGTGATAGGACACACCACCAAGGTCAAGGTCATCTGGAGTCAATACCGGGTGTGGCCTCCGCGTGTGTTGACAACTGCCTGGCACCGCCTGCCCATTGGAGCAACCAGAGTATGGATGACGTACCGGGGGATGGTGGCCCACTCGGCCTGCAAGGCTGCTGCCAGCTCGGGCAGGGTCTGGGGCTGTGGTTGTCGCTGTCGGAGGCGTCGGTCCAACTTGTCCCATAGATGCTCAATTGGGTTCAAATCCGGTGATTTCGATGGCCAAGGAAGGACATTAATGTTGTTGTTCTGTAGGAAAGCCGTTGTGAGACGTGCTGTGTGAGGCCTGGCGTTGTCATGTTGGAACACTGCGTTGGCGTTGGCCATAACTGGAACGATGTGTGGCCGGAGGATCTGGTCAATGTAGCCCTGTGCATTCAGGTTGCCCTGCACGTGGACCAGGTCAGTTCTGCCAGTGTGTGAGATGGCTGCCCACACCATGACACTACCCCCGCCGAATCTGTCCACTTCCTGCACGCAGTTTGCCGCATAACGTTCACCACGACGCCTATACACGCGACATCTTCCATCATGACGTCGGAGAAGAAATCGGGACTCGTCACTGAACCACACCTGTCTCCATCGCAGTTGAGGCCATTGTCGATGAATCTGGCACCACTGCAGTCGGAGTCGACGGTGTTGTGGTGTTAAGATGACACTTCGAACTGGACGTCTGGCACGAATTCCTACCTCACGTAGGCGGTTCCGTACGGTCTGGTCGGATATCCTGCGCAAACCTGGTATTGCTGCGGCTGTGGAGGTGGCAGTAGTCAGTCGTTCCCGAAGGTGGCGTACCCGGATGTAGCGGTCCTGCCCGGGGGTAGTGACCCGTGGTCGACCGGATCTAGGGAGGTCACGTGTTGATCCATGTTGCTGGTAACGGTCCCACAGTCTGGAGATAGTGCTTGGGGACACATGGAATGCCCTGGCAACGGCCGTTCTGGATTCGCCTGCGTCTAGTCGGCCGATGGCATTGTTTCTCTGCGGTTCACTGAGACTTGGCATGTCCTGGATTGTCAACTGTCAGCCAGATACAGAGGCCAGGCAAGCGAACACCCTGCACTTTTATACTGTCGGTGTTCATGTTGCACGTGCAGACAACGCACGTGCAGTGGTGACATGGTTTGCACGTGGCTGCGTTTTTGCGAATATTCACATTTTGGAACTTTATTGTACAGTAGCTGCGTTTTATCGAATGTAACCGTGGGAATGTGTTTGGGACATGCAATGACCTTATATTCACAAAGCATGAACCGGTAGGAAACATAAAATCGGAGTTATAACCCATTTGTACCCTTTTGCGTTTCTTTTTTTGAAGAGTATATAATAGCCGTCACATTTAATCGTTTTATTAATTAATTAATGCAATAATGTGCATTATATATCGTTGAATATACATACCAGATCAAATGCCTTAATTGTCCTCTCCTTTAAGTTTCTATACTGCTTTCCAGATTTTTTCAGGGGGGGGGGGGGGGGGGGCGGCAACTGCAGGTGACAAGCAGAATTTATTTTTGAAAAACTGGCTCCCAATTTCACTTTTAAATTGCTCCTTGAAACTTTTGTCTTCGGTAATAGCTGAAGGACTGAAAAAGGTCCTTCCAAAACTTATTAATGAAGATCAAACTGATTTATTGGTGACAACGTTCGTTTATGATTCTATAGTGAGTGCTGAAAAGTTAAATATTCCTGGGATGTTATTTTTGGTAGACTTTGAAAAGGCCTTTAACTCCGTATCTTGGTCCTTCATTGATAATACCCTTTTATTTTTTCGTCTTGGTAATGACATAAGAAGATGGGTTCAAATACTTCAGAAACATATTAAATCTTGTTTAATAATTAATGGCACTTTATCACCATGGTTTGAAATGCATAGAGGCTGTAGACAAAGCGACCCTATTTCTCCCTATATATTTTTATTATGCTCAGAAATTTAGCTCTTATGGTTAAAAACAATCCAAATATCAAAGGCCTTTCCACCAATAATGAACATCTCCTTTTGACACAATATACAGATGACACTGAGTTCATTGTTGATGGGAGTAAAAAATCTTTTGAAACTACAGTTACAGTATCGAACGAATTTGCTGATATGTCTGGAGTAAATATTAACTATGACAAATCTCTATGACTTGGATCGGAGCTAAGAAAAATAGTAAAGACATATATTTATCAAACTTAAAACTAGAATGGAACCCCAAAATGTTCAAAATTCTTAGAATTACGTTCATAATAAATACGGATGAAATGTGTCATATTAATTTTAAAAAGAAACTGTTCGAAATCAAACAAGTAATTAATAGATGGATAAACGTATTATTACACCTCTCGGCAAAATGCAATTATCAAGTCTTTACTTATTTCTAAAGTTAATTACTTTTTCTTGACTCTTCCAAATCCACCTGGAGACTTTCTTAAAGAATTAAAACAATATTCTATTTAAATTCTTCTTGAATAATAAACCTGATATAATCAAAAGAAAAATAGCTTGTCGTCCTGTTAGTAAAGGTGGTCTCGGTATGGTAGATATATATGCGTATGTAAAAGCCCTTCAAATTATATGGATGAGAAAGATTTTGGATGTAACAAAGGATTATAAATGGAAGAACCTACTTTTATCGACAGTTCCAGATTTTAACAATATAGTTTGTTTTGGAAGTTCCTACCCAAAAGTCTTGGCAGGCAAAGTAAATAACATATTTTGGAAAGATTGTCTGAATGCCTTGCACATAACATTTTGTTATCATTTTTCGATGAATTTTTGGCAGATCCGATATATTATAACTCTAATATTTGTATCGATAAAAAGCTTTCTACAACTTAAATTGGCATCAAAAAGGTATCTCTCGGATTACAGATGTTTTTAACACACGTGGTAAAATTCATACATTGTTAGAAATTCAGGATAACTTTGATACTGAACTGTTATGTCCTTTATAACTTACTATGGCGTTGTTCAAGCAATTAAAAAATACCGTAAGCTATATCTCTGTGCGCGTATGCGTATGCATATGCGTATGCGCGAACGTGTGCGTACGCGTACGCGTAATGACTGTCTCCATGTGTGCGTAGAAGAATGCGTAAATGTTTTTAGCGTGACGTCACAACGTGTAAGTTGAGGAAGTGGCCACCGAAATAAGATAAAGATAAAAGATAAAAACTTTATTGCATATAAACATTCCACATACGGAACTGGATGCAAAACATATGTATAAACAAGAAACAAACAAAATGACTAAATAAGAACTAATTATGGGCAATACATGTATAATCGTGAACAAATTTGCATACCGCACCAGCACAGGCTGGATTTTGGTTTTGCATAATATATATAAATTTTTCTTGCATACTCATACTTTTAAATAGGTAATTATGGAAAGTTAGATATGCATATAATTTGACACGTTGACTATTATATTTCTTACATATTATGATATGATGGTATTCATCTTCAATTACATTGCAGTGGTCACATAAACGTTCTTCCACTGGAGTGAAGGGTTTTGTATGGCGCCCAGTCTCTATTTTTAAATTGTGGTCACTGAGACGTAATTTAGTAAAAGCTTTACGGTGTTCTGGATGTATACAGTGTAATAAATATGGCTCTAGTTGAATATTGTGTTTATATAATTTGTACGTTCGCATCTTATTACTGGATCCATCTCTTTTGGCTGGAGCTGTAAGGTTTTCTTTTAAAATACTGTGATACTTAGTTTTAAATATAATTATAAGATGAATGGGATAATTGACAGTGCTTCGTTTTTGATTCAACTCACCAATGTAATAATATAATTTGTGAAGCAAGAGAAAGCATGTTGTAAAATAATGTTGTCCGTAGTTTGCATATGGGAGTAAAAATGTAACATTCTTTTTACCACAGACAACAGGAGTGGGTACAAACCTAGCTCATTTCTAGAGGCCCAATTATGGGTACGACTATTAACCTGTAGTGTTGATTTACAGAATTTTAAAAGCACTCTCTCTGGCAGGAAAGTTTCCAAATATTTTAATGATAATATGAACTGGGCACCCCAAACCTCCCTGGCATATAAAAGGACAGGCTCAACAAGAGAATTAAATAACTGGCATGAAATGTCTACTGGTAGGTTAACATTTGAGAATTCTTTCTGCATCTTGTAAAAACGACAACCTAGTCCTTTGCTTCAAAGTGATCGGGAACATTCTTTAAAATTTCCATTTTGAGTAAAGTCAACCCCTAAATATGTATACTTTGTTACAACTGGGACTTTATTGCCCGAGAGATGCCAAGTAAGCTTATTTGTTGTACTTTGGCCACCAAAAATAACAATTTTTGTTTTATTTAAATTAATAGTAAGATTGTTATTATAGTAAGATTGTTATTACAATATATATATCTAGTTGACCAAGGAGCTGTTGTAGACCATGTGAGGTTTCTGATGAAAGTAGAAGATCATCTGAAAAAAGTAGATGGCTTAAGCGCATTGTGTCTAGTGATACTTTATCTCCAATGTTACATAAATATTCTTGGAAGTCATTAATAAACATAGTAAATAGTGTTGGAGATCAAATACAGCCCTGGCGAACACCAATGTTTGATTGGACTGGTTGTGATATGCCTTTATCAGTCTGAACACTATATGTAACATTAACATATAAATATTCGATTATTTTTAAAACATTACCTGTAACCCCCATAAGAGCAATTTTATTAAATAATTTGCTTCTATCCATAGAATCGAATGCTCGTTTGAGATCTACAAAGCATGCATAGACCTTTTTCTTTTTATATTTATATTTATCAATCAGGGTTTTTAGTGTAAATATGTGATCTGTTGTTCTAAATCCTTGCCTGAACCCAGCCTGACAGATATCAGTTTGTTTGGTTTGTTGTTGGTAGTCTACAATTCGTTTATCTATTATTTTGCAAAACAATTTACCAATACAACTACTTAGAGCGATTCCACGATAGTTATTTGGGTCTGTTTCGTCACCTTTTTTGTGCAAAGGGACACTTATTGAATGGGCCCACTGTGGAGGAAAATAGCCTATTGACAATATATCATTGAAAAATTTGACAACATGATCTAGTATTAATGGAAAGAGACATTTGATAAGCTCATTACTGACATTGTCTACACCCTGTGCCTTTTTCAGCTTAATATCTTCAATACATGCTATAATTTCCAGTGCTGATATTGGTGAATTAATCACTTGGTTATCCTGCAGATTAGTATAATCAACCTCATTAGAAGAACAGTTAACTGTTGGATCTTGGTAGATCTTTTCAAAGTGGTCTACTAATTCATGAGGATTAAAGAACACTTCGGTTTTTTTTTTTAACCTTGATACTATTAATTGTATGCCATAAAGCTTTTGTGTCATTCTTAGGTATACTTCTAAGTTTTGAAACAAGATCTCCTTTTTTTATGACGGGTTAATCTCTTATATTTCTTTTTGACAGAAATGCATTTTGCTTTGTTTCTTGTGTGTTATTAGCATTAAATGTCTTGAAATTAGATTCAATAGTCAATTTGGCATTTTTGCATTCTATGTCAAACCAAAGATTTTTCTTCAGAGATCTATTTATATTCTGATTTTTGGTAGCATATATATTTATGGCATTTACTATAGATTCAAACAAGTTGACATAGCAGCTTGCGTCTACATCCGACGTTGGTGGTGGTGTCAAAATGAACCTATTGAGTGCCTCTTTGTTTTCATCTGACATTACTGCTGAGTGGCATGCTATTATTATTGTGCCATTTTCTTTGTTTACGTTTCGTGAATTTATGGCTGAATTTTTTGGGATTTTCCTGTGACTTTTTGTTTCTAACTGATATATTAAGTTTTAGGGAGAGCTGACAATGATCTGATGTCCATGAAAGTGGTTAAATATTAAAATATTTCACATGGCTGTACAGTTCTTCAGATGTAAGAACATAATATACAACACTCTGACCATTGTACGTGTGGCATGTAAACTGTCCCAAGTGATCTCCAACTGTTCTACCATTTAAAATAATTAATTTTGATGCAATTGCTAGTGATATGAGGGATTGTCCAAATTTGTTCGTTATATTATCTCGGTTATTTCTTTTTGTCTCTATGGTAGTAAAAATATCTGGCGGTACATATATGTTTTCAAGAAAATTAATTCCATCACTATTCACACACCCACACTCGGTAGCAGTTCTAGCGTTAAAGTCCCCGCCAATTATTATCGATCCATGCTGCGAATATTTTAAAACTTCATTACTTATGACATTAAAGGGATCTGTTGTTAAATTTTTCCAATATGATGAATTTTCAGGTGGTACATAAGTAGTGCAGACAAATATATCTTTGTCAACCGATAAAAATATGAGTAGGGGAAAAGTTATAATAATAATAATAATAATAGGGGCCTAATAATAATAATTATTATTATTATAATGTTGAAAAGATTGAAATCACGAAAAGACGCACACAATGTTAGCTTCAAATATAGCGGGAAATTCACCGATGACGTAATTTTATGGAATTTACGTGTCCGTACTGCGTGAGCGTAGAGAAAACTTCGCTACATGTACCACGTACACATGGAGACATCACAATTTAAATACATAGAAGCGAAGTTTTAGATACGTACACGTTCGCGCATACGCATACGCATACGCGCACATGGAAACATAGCTTTAGACGACTAAAGATGGTTCAACCAGAGTCAATTCTCCTTTCTGGATGTTACTATTATTTTGAGAAAACTAGTTTCGATCAAAAAGGGCTCTAAAACTTATTACTATATTTAAATAACTACACTTCACAAAATAAGGACAGAAGCAAAATGGGAAGAACTCTTTAATTCTGAAATCGGTTGGGCAACAATATATTCCAAACCTTTTAAGACAACTCAAGATAATACATTAAGGTTGTTCCAATGCAGATTATTGCATATTATTATTACAACGAACATTTCTTTTTTTACAAAAAATTAACAAAGCTGAAAGTAATCTTTGTAAAGTACTCCAGAAACCATATTACATCTTTTTGGGGACTGCTTACCAGTCAAAACCTTTTGAAATTCTTTTGTCCAATTCTTATTTGATAAATGTCCTCATATTCAATATTTATCTCTCGATGCCAAATTAATTCTACTAGGAGAAAATACTATTACAGCAATGGACGAAATTTGCGATCTGTTTCTATTACTTGCTAAATTCTTTATCTATAAATGTAAAGTAAAAGACATCTTACCAAATATGAAACATTTTAAACATATTCTGAAATCTAGATATCTAACTGTGTGTTTGTGTGTGTGTGTGTGTGTGTGTGTGTGTGTGTAGTTATGTGTGTACGGTTCTTTTGGGGGGGGGGATGGTTGGTGGGGTTGGGTGGGGATGAGTGTATAAATAGATACAATATAATAGATAATATTTCGCAGAACCCATTTTGTATAGATAATTTTTGTTTAATTAAATGTCTAGTCCAAAATTATAAGCTATGAGAACATAGGTTACATAATATACAATCGTTTTTCTATCTGTATCACTAATATTCATACATACATGTATAACCTCGTGATAATAACTATTGTAAATACTGAATGAAAATTTCGATCTGTATACCAAAATAGTAATGTATAATTTTGTATTGTAACTGTCACTTCATCCCTGTGGTTGGGACAGATAACAAATGTAAACAGGGATTCTGTGAATAAATATTACTCAGGGAATCTATGACCTGACAGTAATTTGTTGATCAATTACAGTAAATATAACTGACAGTGTACAGATATCTGCTTTAGTCTGGAATATAATATAAATCCATCCACTAGAGGAAAAAATAATAATCATAATCATAAAACGAAGCACCAGAGATGAATTGACATACCTAATGTCTTAAAATATGTGGAATATATAACACGAACAAATAACATTAAATAATATTGTAAAAAAGATGTTAAAAAATAACAAACATGTAATGGAGGTATTCACAATACTAAATGTTACAATATATGAACTACATTCTTTTTAGCTTAAACAATCTCAGGATATACCCATTACCCATGAGCAAAAACATGATAAAATAAATGTACATTATCTCTATTTCCAAAACTAATCAGTTATACTATTTATACATGAACGGATTCTAGGGTTTCACAACTGAGGGGGTGCTGGTGTTTATTTCACTACATGAAATGGTGCATTATGAAAGCACACCCATTCACAGTGTTTCCTTTTAAATCCGCACGAAAACTATTTATTCAATTTTCTTGTGAAATGCAAAGATTTACTATTATTTCTCCGTATTAAAGAGACTGTCCTGGTTTTTTTGCCATTGTAAGATGTTTCCGGCTAACATTCTTTTTGGTGACTAAATATTCATATTCATTGAAAGACAATAGATAATTTTGGATCAGGGTTAAAAATTCGGCAGCACAGTTACTTGCCTTTTTGTTGTTTATTTGTTGTTGAAAATAAATTAAAAACAAACCCATATTTTAAATAAATCATCTACAGCAAACAATTTAAGACTATTTGTGATGAAATCGGTTCAGAATTAGTGATGTTAGCAACATGACAGTATTCTTTAATCTGACAATGCCAACCTAGATTTTGACCAGGAAATCCTATAAGCTATGTAATAGTAAAACGATGTCATTATTACGTGAGGAACAATCATTATTTTTTCAGTGTAAATTTTTATTTAATATTGACAAAGAAAATATGAAGAAAAATGCATAGGTTTCTGGTGTTGGATCTATTATTAATTTATAGAATATAAATTTCCACCATGTTCTTCATTTTTTACTATTTTGTTTGGGGAATATGTTAAAAATAATCATTTAAGGCTATTTTTACTACAATTGGATCATTATTATTGGCGTGAGACAAAAAAGTATAATATTTATAGAATTTGATCATTTTAGCAGCCATCTTGGATTTGATTGGAAATGAAAACCTTCTCAGGGTTAAATTTTGGTGCAGCGTTCTGATTTCCAAAGAGCAATGATATACGCATCATAAAATACCCAAAAATTAAGGGGGCCAAGTGGTGTAGGGTAAAATTATTTTTCTGGCTTTGGAGCTCGGACTATATGGGACATGCATTGTACAGGTAGTTATGTTTACAGCGGATGGGGGATGTGGAAATAGTGTTAAAATGTATTTTTAACGAATGGAAATGCCTAATACATTTTTTTTTTTTTTTTTTACATATTTTGCTGGAATTAATTTAATTTGAATAATCAACAGTGACAATTTTCTACTGCATCGAAACTACCTAAATCTTTTTCTTTTAAAAGTATTCACTTTGCACGTTGTTTAAAAAAGTGTGATCGTAGCGCTAAGATCGCTTCGTGGAACAGGGCCCTGGTGTTTATTATATCAAATCATCCAATAATATAAAAAAAAATAGTGACTTTTTATTTTTGAAAGTACAAACCTGAATTTGAGACTTTCTGATAATAACCAGTATACATGTATATGTATGTATGGATGAATGGATGTACGTATGGATGTATGGATGTATATTTACCTCAGATATATGCATGTGTATTTAAAGTTAGGGGCCATCCATAATTTTCAACATTTTTCACGAGCGTACAAACCGTACGCGGGGGCGGGGGGGGGGGGGGTGTTAAGGGGGCCAGCGTACACTTTTTTTGAAAATTAAAAATGTCGATCAACATTTTTCATTTGGGGATGTACACTTTTAGGGGAGGGAGGGGGGTGGTCAAAAGTGTACGGTTTGTACAATCGTGAAAATGTTGAAAATTATGGACGGCCCCTTAAAATATATTATCTTAAGCCCCCTTGCTACTTTAGAGGAGAGGTGCCAGCAACACAGAAGGACACTCTCTCTCTCTCTCTCTCTCTCTCTCTCTCTCTCTCTCTCTCTCTCTCTCTCTCTCTCTCTCTCTCTCTATATATATATATATATATATATATATATATATATATATATATATATATTACACACATACATACACACACACACACACACACACACACACACACACACACACACACACACACACACACACACACATACACACACACATATGTATACATATACATAAACATAATTACTCTAGTAGTGATTTATATTTGGTCTCAAATCTCAAATACAAGTGTTCCTTTATTTCTTTCCCTCGGTATAGTATAAAGAGCAGCAATGTTAAGAAGAGTTCTGCAAACCACCTCAAAACGAGGACCCGAGGACGAATCGCCCCCGTTCACTAAACCCGTCCTTGAATCGGTACTTGCATTGGTACTTGCATTGGTACTTGCATCGGTACTTGCATCGGCATTTGCATCGGTACTTGCATCGGCATTTGCATCGGTACTTGCATCGGCATTTGCAACGGTACGTGAAGCGGCCCCTTTGGTTCAGGTGTCTTTGCACAAAGCACTACGATTGCGCCAAGCAAAAGCTGAGCCATCCACAGTATTAGAGAAGCCCATGAAGCTAGCTAGAGACAAAGAAACAGTATGTTAAAACATCATTGAAGAATACGACAGCCCCAAGCCCATTTCACCCGCTAGTGTCTGAAGGCAACAGTGGTCAAATCTAAGTGTATTTTCTTCTGGATTTCTCTTAAAAGAAGCCATGACCTTATGCCAAAAAATAGATTACTTGTACTGATCCCCACAACAGAAATTAAATATTATGTAGACAGACGCAAACGCCAAGTAAACTAAAAGCAGTTACTGTCTACCTCAAATGATGGTTCTCTTTTTCTCCATCAACTGCTGTCAGTTATGTTATATAAACAATAGGGTGAAAACACACCACCACAACACAAACAAAACTAAACCTAAAGTATTATTGAGCTCATCCCCCCCCCCCCCCCCCCCCTCACCCGCCATAGAATATTACTACTGAGTTTGTGAGATTTTGCATACATCTTCACGTGACTATTGTCATTCGCATTCACGTTAATTTTATATGCAAGTGTTTTCAATGTTCACTTAAATGTTTGTCAATGTCATGTCAACGAGTGCGCCAAAAACAAGTGAAAACAGTTTTTATTTGCTTTAGAATCTCCACCATCACTTCATAAATATGATTTCTGACTGGCTTAAATTACTTATTGAATTTTACATTACTGTGCATCACGATAAGAAAGTTAAAATAGAAATATGGATTTGTGTTATTTGACGAATTAAGCACAATTACAAACCATGGCTATGTTGACATGATGGAAGAACTCATAATTTTCTCCAAAACGGTCCTTAACAGTAGCAGTTTCACATCTGAAATAATGAATTGGATAATTAGCAATTGTTTATGGAGTACCTCTGTTATCGTTTTTTATAGACAAAATCTTATAAAGTGTGAGTGTGTGTGTGTGAGAGAGAGAGAGAGAGAGAGAGAGAGAGAGAGAGAGAGAGAGAGAGAGAGAGAGAGAGAGAGAGAGAGAGAGAGAGAGAGAGAGAGAGAGAGAGAGAGAGAGAGAGAGAGAGAGAGAGAGAGAGAGAGAGAGAGAGAGAGAGAGAGAGATTTTCTTCACTTTGATGGTTGTTAGCTAAGGAATTGTAGGTTTCATTTACTAATGTATCATCCAACGGTTAGAGCCAACGCTATAATATTTGTTTCAACACCACACGCTCCGACGCACCACCACACACCCCCATAACAGAAATGTTTGGATCATTTTTATATGAAAGATATGGACTTAAGCAATGAACAAAACACACACACACACACACACACACACACACACACACACACACACACACACACACACACACACACAGAGAGAGAGAGAGAACGAAAACTAGCTCAATCGGTTAAGTGCTCACTTGAGGTGCTTGTGTCACAGGATCGAGTCACTTCGGTGGATCCATTCAACTGACTGTTTTTTCCTCTCGTTCCAACCAGTGCACCACAACTGGTGAAAGGCCGTGGTATGTGCTTTCCTGTCTGTGGGAAAGTGCATATAAAAGATCCCTTACTGCATTAGGACAATGTAGCGGGTTTCCGCTGATGACTACGAGTCAGAATTACCAACTGTTTGACATCCAATAGCAGATGATTAATTAATCAATGTGCTCTAGTGGTGTCGTTAAACAAAACAAACTTTTAACAATTGTAAATACTTGCATATCAAAATTTAACACATTCCCTATACCGTACTGTTGTTTAAATACAATCACTTACTTCTTCGGATCCCCTCCCAGTCTTCCACATGTCTCGAGAAACCCATGCGACATGAGACCAGCACATCCTGTTAAGAATGTAAAGGAGAGTCCGTCCATCAGGACATTGAGACGGAAACAGGAGCCAGACGCATTTTTCCTATAAACAAGATAGATACAAAAAGAAAGGGAAATAATGTTTGTTAGACACGATCACATCTCAGCATATCCCAAACTATGTCTGTTTGGCAGTGCACTTTATTCATTTCGCTGTTTTAAAATATATATATTGAATTTGTCAAATGTTTCAACTTCGAGAAAAATATACAAAATATATAGTAAATACGTCATTTGAAACCATATAAGTCTTTGAGATAACTGTGTTTTTTTATGTCAAAGTTCGAGATAAACATACACACGCTTATATGTTCGGGACCCACTTCTTGTTTCGAGATAGCGTGAGAGTTCATTGTGTATGTAAACAGGAGTCAAGACCTTATACACACACACACACGTACACACACGTATGCACACACGCACGCACGCACACAACTCTACTACATTATATATATATATATATATATATATATATATATATATATATATATATATATATATATATATATATATATATATATAAAGATGGGGTAATCGTAATCAGTAATCGTAATCGATTGTAATCTACAATTATCTATGAAACAATTTCAGGTAATTTGTATAAAATAATTGACTTAACTGAAATTTTCAAGTACTAAATTTGTACTAGTAGCAGTAGCAGTAGTAGTAGTAGCAGCAGCAGCAGCAGCAGCAGCAGCAGTAATAGTAATAGTAGTGGTTATTGTTGGTGGTGGTGGTAGTAGTAG
Organism: Gigantopelta aegis; assembly: GCF_016097555.1. Classification (NCBI taxonomy): domain Eukaryota; kingdom Metazoa; phylum Mollusca; class Gastropoda; order Neomphalida; family Peltospiridae; genus Gigantopelta; species Gigantopelta aegis. The sequence goes on from NC_054702.1 coordinate 84,701,735, forward strand.
TAGTAGTAGTAGTAGCAGTAGTAGTAATAATAGTGGTTATTTTTGTTGGTGGTGGTAGTAGTAGCAGCAGCAGTAGTAGTAGTAATAGTAGTAGTAACTGGTAACAATTGTGCAAGTGGTATACTGCCCACATTCATAACAGTTAAACTGAGGCGGTGTCCTGGCATGAGGGTGGTTGATTTTTTGCACACCCTAAACTAGTATACACACGAGCCTTTCGATGTTGTTGTATTTTTCACAGAATATATTCTAACAGCAGAGGAAAGCGATCGCGCAAGGGGCTTTCTTCTTTCCTGAGAGGGAAATAAAACTACGTAAGGTAATATTGCATCTGGCGACAGACCACAATTGTTAAAATTTACGCTATATGTTTCTATAGAACATAGTGGTTATATCACTTTTATTAATATCAGTAGGTCCATGGACGTTTTTTAATGCACCTTTGTTTGTCTAGAAACACCCTGTCATGAAAGGGACAACCATTGTTCTTTTCCCCAGGATATTGATTTAAATAAACACATCCACTAAATCTGGACGGAGTACACCCATTTTGCACCAGAAGTACTACATTCGAATAGGCTGGACAGGCATGTGTGCAGGAATCTTTTAGCAGGGTCTAGAGTGTGGCGAGCTACATTTATGGGGGAGGGGCAGACGAGTCATGCTCCCCCAAATAATTTTTAAAACAACAACAACCCCGAAACCCTCCGCTTGCACACGTGCCTGCTGGATTTATCAGAAAGAAGTCTTCAGTATTAACAAGTTACACATGTTTTGCAAACTACCTGCTCTCCCCTATCAACATAAGTCTAATAATTGCCACTATAAAGCTGTTTGTCACGGAATAATCATAAACAGCAGATTGCTTGTGCGGATATATTTCCGGATTTTGGCCAACCAAATTTGAAGATGACTGTGGGCATCTGTTGTTGATTTTGTTTTGAAAGGATAAATTTTGTTTTATTCAAAAACACTGAAGCATATTGGTGCCAAGCATTTGTATTTTTTACCAAGCGAACGCGATTGCAAACATGAACCTTTTTTCACACAGATTTGCATCACCTTTCGTTGCAAGAATGAAGTGAAAAGTACTTTGAATGTGCTCTAGTGGTGTCGTTAAACAAAACAAACAAACTTTAACTGAGCAGGAATACCTACTCAAGAGTGATAGGAGTACCTACTCATGAGGAGTAGGAATATCTACTCATGGGGCCTATAACAAATGTTTGTTGGACGAAGGAGTACCTACTATTATGTTGCAGTAGTACCTACTCAGAGCAGATGTTTATAGTTTATTACCTTTAAGCCTTCCGGCTCATAGGCATACATTTTATATACAAATCAATAACATTTGACAAGTGGTGCATAATTGGAGGGTGGAAAATTAAATATGTTGAAAACGTAAACATAATGCATTTTAAAGATATTTACCAATATTACATAATTCTTTTCTGTTTTGAACAGACAATACTTGCACAAGTTTAAACATAGATGGTTTACGCCAGTAGTATTTCTTAATATGAAGAATACGACCGCATTCTTCACACACGTGTGTAAAAATTGAGGTCCAACAAAGCATCCTTACAAGTATTTGTACGTGCAAGTTGTTACGCGAACACACTTGTTGGATGTACCCACAGAAATGATCCGAGTACTAAACTTTTATACTCTAAACAATTTAACATTTGAAAGAATTCATGCATTCCGCATACAGTTCATAGTGATTAGTTTTATTGTATAAGATTATCCAACTATAAGATTTGCATTAACGCGTGCTTATATGGATACAGTTGACCCGTCATCTGAGGAAGAGGATGATTTTAATGTATTTGAAGTGCATGCCCAACCAGTCTGTGATATATCAGTAACCGACATTTCTAACAATGTCGATAGAGACACTGCTGAAATTGGATATTTTACCCAAGATGTTCAAGACGACGATCTTGATCCACTTGTGGTAAATTTGGAAACTTCAGATGGTGACGACCAGACGTCAAAGCAATCAGAGGAATTGTCTGGCACAGGAGTTGAACAAGCAGAGGATGATGAGGATGGGTTGAGGTAACAGGAGTCAGGAAGTTCCACAACTTCTAATGACGATAACGGTATTAGGGAAGTACCAGTATCACGACCCAGACGTTCTTCTCTGCAGACACAGAGACCTACCTGGATGATTTCGGGAGAATATGTGATGAATTGAGCAGTAGCTGATCAGGATCAGTTTCATAGGTCTAAGGTAATTCAGCATTTAGCTTTCCAGAGTGTTTTTGAACATAATACTGTTTTTCAGGTAATTTTGTCTGTTATAGATGGTAGTCATATGTAACAAACGAGGACGTCGTTTTCTGTGGAGGGAGGAGTATGTGGCGAGCTTGTATTTGTTGTATATTGAGGTTATGGCAGGTTTAGGTTTTAATATAGTTAATTTAATATAGTTTGATAAAGTCTAGGTTTTAATGTATTTATAGGAATTGATTTTAGGTAAGTCTAACTTGCATAAAGCACAGACCGTGCATGAGCAAAGTTCACTGGCACATGAACTCTTTCTTTTGTCTGAGCATGAGCTTTTCCCTTTTCTTTCTGCCTTAAGTCAGTTGCTATGTTCAGTTGACGTGCTGACGTCAGATGTGCTGGTTATGTTTTTGCTTTTAACTTTATTATTTTTATCAGTAGACATTGAAACCCGAGTTTTCATCTGGTTAATGTTAAACTCAGATCCCATATATTTGGTGAGTTACTTGCAGTTATATATATATATATTTATTTATTTATTTATTACACACCAGTGTAAGATATTGCTCATGTCATACCAATCACTCGATATCTAACCAGTGTAATATTGATGTGACGTGAGCGTGACGTAGCTCACTTGCTGACCCAATTCATAGACAAATAACGTGTAGTAGGTCTCGACATCTGCTGACTTCTGCGTTGCGGATTGTTTGCAATTGGTTTGTAATAAATAAAATACTAAACTAGCTTGCCTGTCATACTATTTTTATGAAACTCGTGAACAGTGTTGGTATCTGACTCGCTTTCGCTTGTCTGATACCAAAACTGTTCACTAATTTCATAAAAATGGTATGACAGGCAAGCTCGTTTAGTATTCTCTATATATTAATTTCATTACACTTAGACAATACTAAATGTAAATGTAAGATATAACAATCACTTAGGTAAAACTATTATATGTATGTAAGTGCGGGGTGGTGTGTGTGTGTGTGTGGGGGGGGGGGGGGTGGTGTTTAAAGTATTCACATAAGTTGTATTTATTACGTACACTATGTGCAGTTCAGATATTGTCACATGTGTAAGTGTACATTATGATACATTGTCATAATAAATGACTGGATATTAATAATATGGATGATGTTAAACACGACGTAATGGTTATGAACAATATGTATGCACATGTGTAATATCTCGTGTTGGTCGGATATATGTTTATGTATTTTATTTTCATTATTTCAGGGTTTTTAATTATTATTTCGGACATGACCCGAACCTGGAATAAATATGAGTTTTAAACCCTGAATAGCTTTTGTGTTTTTTTGAACTCTCAAAACCTATGCTGCTACGTGTGTGTGTGTGTGTGTGTGTGTGTGTGTGTGTGTGTGTGTGTGTGTGTGTGTTTTATTTATTTTATTGTTGGGCTCTTTTGTGGGTTTTTTTTTGGGGGGGGGGGGTTGGTTGTTGGGTGGGGTTTTTTGGTTGTTTTTTTGTTTTTTTTTGTTGTTGTTTTTTTTGGGGGGGGGGTTTGGGGGGGGGGGCGTTGTTGATGATGTTGTTGATGTTGTTTTTAATTTCCCAGACATACTAATACTCAAAATAATTTACTCACGTAATATTTCGGTTTCCACAAAGCGAAACACATCCGCTGATCATAAACACCACACTGATAATCATGCCAAAGAAGATAGAACTTGCCACTACGAAGTAACAGTACATTTGTTCGCCATAGTGGATGGTTTTCCCTGGCTTGGAGCAAAACAGCATACATTCACCACCGGTCATATACTGTATAAATAAATAAATAAATAAATAGGGCACCATATGGCCATTCCAATTATTAGTATATTTCGTAACGCTCGAGGAGGTGGGTGGGTTTAGATCCAAACGTTATGTAACGTTACGGGGGGGGGGGGGGGGGGGGGGTGACTGGGTGCACTGAGCAGTGTTACGTAACACACTTTGTTTTTGAATTACTAAAATATTTTGTGGTGGTTTTTTTTTTATACATATATAAATGCTCTGTCACGGCGACAATGTTTAACGTAGATAGTTATAGCTAGACGTATACACACACTAAGGGTTATAAATCAAGTTGAAATGCGTATCTGCGCTTTCCCAAATCGCAAGACAGTATTACACCCATCACATGACTTCTTTATGAATGGGAAGAAGGGCTGTCTACATGCGTTACGTAATGTTTTTGGGGGTGTCTGGTTAAGCAGATCACTTACCCTAATATCAAAGGTAAGTATTTTCTCTGGCATAAAATACATTCGAGTTATTACAAACATCGGAACAATCAGAAATAAATGTACATTGGATTTGCTAAGATTGATAACTTATACATAATGTTATAAGTGATGTGTAATTTGACGGTAAAAAAACACTCCCCAGAAACCCCGCCCCCCCCCCCCGAAAAATACCCCACCCCACCCCACCCCCCCACATACACCCCCCAAAAAGAAAGACAACAACCCCTCCCCCCCCCCCCCCCCAAAAAAAACAACCCCAAAAAACTAACTGTAATACTCCAACTCACGCATTTACATTGTAATCGGCTATTTGGGTATTAAACTTAAGGTATTATGAATAATTTTGATTATGAAACAACAAGTACCTTCTACGTTCTGGTACTTTGTTTTCCCCACGTACTCATATAAAACGTTACGAGACACCGACTCAATGATTTAGATCTAAACACTCAACAATAGACCAAATAGTCAGACTTCAAAATAGTATCAACGACGCCTTTCGCAAATCTAATAAAGTATTAGCAATATTCATAGACATCGAAAAAGCATTTGATATGGTATGGCGACAAGGCCTACTCAATAAACTACAAACAAATGGAATTAAAGGCAATATGTTTAACTTCATCAATAATTTTATTCATAATAGATCAATTTCAGTCAGAGTAAACGGTCACTACTCAGATAAAACCGAAATAATTAATGGAATACCACAAGGCTCGGTCCTATCACCAACCTTATTTAACATATTTATTAATGACATAACTAAAGCACTTAATGCTAAAGGTAAAATTAAATCAACCACTCCATTAAACACAGCACTGTTTGCCGATGACTGCGCCATCTGGCGCACAGGCAGAGTAACCAAGAATCTATTTAATTTAATGCAAGACGTTATGAACAAATTAAATAAGTGGGCCCTGGACTGGGGCATTAAATTATCTGAAACTAAAACAGTTTGTATGCTATTTAATAAAGTCAACTCGCCAGATAACCTTCAAATAACCTCAAACAATAAGCCAATCCCAAGAGTTAGCAAATTCAAATTCCTAGGAGTCACCTTCGACTCAAAACTAACCTTTAGTGATCATATTAATGATATCGTCAGACAAGTTAAAAATACTCTAAACTTACTAAGAGCAATCTCAGGCACCAGCTGGGGAGCGCAAACAGAGGCAATGCTTATGGTTTACAAAGCATGTATACTCTCCAGGATAGACTATGGAGCCCAAGCCTACAGTTGCACCTCCCCAAAGCTACTGCAAAAACTAGATATCATCCAAAACCAAGCTCTTAGAACAATAGCTAAAGTCCCAGCTAATACTAGTGGCCAAAGCCTAGAAGGTGAATTTAACATTATGCCACTTAAATACCGCCGTAATCTTCAACATCTCAACTACCATCTTAAAATCCATTCGCTTAAATTAGATCACCCAGTTCAGGAACTTACCCCCCATAATAGCAAAACCAGGGCTAGAATTTAAAACTAATAAAAAAAACTTAATGACTCATTTGCCACTAGGGCTAGTAAACTTGAAATAGAGGTAGGAATTGATAACACACCTGTGGCTCTATACCAACTCAACCAGCCAATTGAATGCCACACTCCATACCTAATCAAAAAAGCTACTGATCAAACCCCCTTTCCACCATTTAAGAAAGTCCTGTTTGAAGCTGCAGCTAATGAAAACTACCCTGAGCATATCTATATCTATACGGATGGCTAAAAAAATCCAGATAACGGTAGGGTTGGCTTCGCAATAGTTGAAGAAAAAATATCCAAACACTCTAAACTAGTTAAATATGCCAGGCTGTCAGATAATCTATCAGTCTATACAGCAGAACTGACAGCCATCTATGAAGCGCTAATCTGGATTAAAAATAAACAATACCCTAAAAGCGTTATCTCTTCAGATAGTCTTAGCTCCATCCAATCACTTCAAACTAATAAATCTACCAGGCCAGATATCCTCGCAGCTATCCATAATAAACTTCAAGAAATAAACCAGCTTAATCTAACAATAGTATTCGAATGGGTCCCAGCCCATGTAGGTATAATTGGCAATGAAATAGCTGACTATGGAGCCAAAACTGCACTTTCAATCACTAGTACAATTACAGCACTACCTTTAGGAATATCAGAACTAATGTCAAAAGCAAGAAAACACTACATTAATCAATGGCAGGCAAACTGGGACCTATCAACCAATACATGGCACTATAACATCAAGCCACTGGTCAACTCTATCCGACCTAAACACCCCCAACACTTATGTGGATAAACTAATCACTAAACTACGCATAGGTAAATCTTCACAGCTCAACAGCTGCTCTTTCACCAAACTAAATCCTGACTGCGAATGTGGCACCCGGGAGGATATGAAACACTACCTCCTGGATTGCACGCTACACAACAGCCAGAGAAAACTAATGATAGAATCAATAACCGAAGCCAACCAAAATAAAACAATTACTCCTAATTTTTTACTTAACCCTGATAAATTCCTCAAACTCAAAATCTTCAAAGCAGTATACCAATTCGTCCTGTCCACCAAACCAAAATTATAAAAGCCACGTGCCACTCACCGTGCCAGCGTTCGATCGGCGCGAACCACCAACTCGACCGATCGCAGGCAGGATGGGAAGCCGTAGAGCACCCACTGGGCTCCTGGCAAGTCATTTAGTCAAAAGCTAAAAAATTAGAAAAAGATCGCAACCACCCGCCTGTACGTCTCCTGGAGGGAAGAGCGACCTTCTACACTCAACCGACACGCACTCCAATCTGGGAGACCAACGGATGGAAGGTGGCGATCTATAACTAAAATAAGTAATTAGTATACTACTTAACTCGTGACACCTGTGACTCCCTGGAAGGAACATCCACCCTACGCACTCGAACAGACTAGGTATTCCAACCCGGGGAGAGAACGGTGATACGACAAAAGTACAACCATATGCCTAAACTAGTTAGCTGAAATAAATGCAGCTATAAATTAACAATTGCTCAAAACCTCCCGCCTGTACATCTCTTGGATGGAAGAGCGACCTTAAGCACTCGACCAACAAGCACTCCAACCAGAGAGATCAACGACGGGACGGTAGCGAGTGATTAATAACTACTAGATATGACAATACTTAAATCGTGACACCTGTGACCCCTTGGCGGAACATCCACCCTTCGCACTCGACCAGACTATGTATTCCAATCCGAGGGGAGAACGGTGAAACGACACAAGTAAAAGCATATACTTAAACTAGATAGCTGGCATAAAATAAAATTATTAATCAACAATTATTCAAAACCACCCGCCTGTACAACTCCGGGAGGGAAGAGCGACCTTAAGCACACGACCGACAAGCACTCCAACCCCGGGGTTCAACGGCGGGACGGTAGCGAATAATTAATAACCATTGTTAACCTTACTGTAAATATTTATTCAGGTTCTGAAACTCGTGTGTATACCACTCCCAAATGTTTTTGTGGCCCTTAAAACAAATAAGATAGGATACCACTAATTACGACTTTCTCTTGCAGCATTCTCACTGGTCCAATCCAGCCAATCGCGAACAAGGAACCTCACATGTAAATAAACTGCACAATTGTGTTTTGCACTCGCACCATGTCTTTATTACTGATGCATGAAACCATGATTGACTAAGGTAAGTCAACTAGGGCAACTGAGGAAATAGCAAGCAGGAAAAACAAGATTGACTTAAAAGACTAACCAAGTAAGCCTACTAAATTATTCTACATTACTAACAGTTACCAACATATAGATACCGTTCATTTCGTCTCAATCATTTCATTTCTTTATAAAATAATTATTCAGGGGGCGGGAATTAAAAAATTCTTAATTACTTAGCTGTCAACTATACAACTGCTACTAGATACTTTAACCCTATTTTTCTTTCTTTTTCTTTCTTTCTTTCATTGGTAATAAAGTTAAGTATGTCAAGCATTAGGCTTTTTAAACCAATACCTACACTATAAGGGTTCCACCCTTCAAATTAGATAGCCAGATTAGTCTAACTCCCCCTCCGTCATTGTGTTCAATACTATACAAAGACGGAGGGGGATGGGTGGTCATGATGACCGTTGAATTCACTAGAGTAGGGACGTAAGACAATAAGTACAACCTTAACACCAGACTAGGATTTACATACAGACTACACGCTCACTGCAACAGTACACAGGATGCATTGACTAATGATAACAATGCATCCGCCCCCCATTTAATGGCCCAGCACGTGCTCTAATAAGGAACCGGACAAAAGAATACCGTTCCGAGTACACAATTGCAATGCACCCGGGGGAAGCTGAACAAAAGAATATCGGCCTCCCCCACCCAAACCCCCAATACTTGCTGCTGGTAATAACTTGGTACTTGGTGATGCCTCGACCAGAAGCGGTCCGGCCCTTTATAAGGGTCCGATGGGCAACCTAGGGAGACACCACAGCATCGTAAAGGTCTAAAATTAACGAGCTACTCTCGATTCACTAATATCAAAACCTACATTAGCTCGGCCATTTACCTTTCGACCGACCGTTCAAAATTGCGCCAAAATTTCCTCAACAAAATTGCGCACCACTTTCTCTTTGGCATTAACGGCTCCATTCAAATTCCATAGCACCACCCCCACCCCCACCCGCCTGCTACCGATTCAGTCGGGCTGCTGGTGCTCCCTTGCACCTGCCAATGCAGACGGTCCCTCCCCCCCCCCCCCCCCACCTTTCCTGTCATGGACGACAGGCGTGCGCTACAACAGCTTGCTCTGAATGTGCACGTAAAACCCTATGACATGACATGACTCAATGATTCGGCCTTCATTGGACGATTGACGTAGCTACATATTTAATTGTTAATTGTTAGGGCGGAATGTAGCACCAGTGGTAAAGCGCTCGCCTGATTCGCGATCGTTCTGAGATGGATCCTCGACGGTGGGTCCATTGTACTAATTCTCGATCCAGCTGGTGCACCACGACTGGTATGTAAAAGGCCGTTGTGTGTGCTATTCTGTCTGTAGGATGATGCATATAAAAGATCCCTTGCTACTAAAGTCGACGACAGTCACTTCGTACACAATAAATAAAACATATCCAACGGAAATATTTTGATATGATATATTTGACAAAATGTACTTTTTATTTATTTAATCTTTTAAAACTTAAAATTAATATTTTGTCCAGAATTATGAAAAATAAAAAATACCGACTTGTAAACAGCGTTATCGGCTTGTTATACAAATTTGACAGGGGTCAAGGTTAGTAGACCATTTTTATTTTAATGTGGCGAAGCATTGTAATAATATAGCTAATTTTTAATTTGAATGACGTCAATATTCCAATGGCGTTACTTTGCATCTCCTTACAATACAGTACTGTATAATGGTACAACATACCTAAATGAAAAAGGGACAGGTGTACTGACAGTCGTCTTGTCTAAGGCATTGCATCTACGGTACAATGGCAGAAACCAAAGACAGGAACCAGAAAAAGGTAGCCATTTTGTACAGCCAATTGTGATGCAGAGATTCCCAAAGAGTCCAGCTACAGATGCAAGAAACTCGCAGAGTCGGCCTATCAGACCCCAGCAATAAATTCTCACCTGGTCGCTGTTACAGTAAACTCTCGGCAGGCTTCTCCAAGCAGTTCGCCTCAGACTCGGTAACCCCAGCTTCCTCCTAGTGTACAATATCACAACCCCTTCCAACCACATGTTGACGTCTCCCGGCTTCAGACATTAAACATTTCTTTACCCTCTGCAAGCTGCTAACAACCATGGAGTGGATTTCAACAACAGCCCACACTGTATTATCCTGTTAGTGGTAGTGCATTCGGTTTATCTACTTTCCAGTATCCTTGGACCTACAGTCCACCGCTGCCTTCAGGTGGTATCCAGCCCCTTCGAGCAGCTTACTAAGGATCATGTTTTGTACTATGAATTCAGGTTCTCATCTTTACAAATGACCACAACTTATTCCAACATTTGTTACAGTATCCAAATTAACGTTGGATTCAGTATGTGCAACCTGCATGTACACTATATAAACAGTACATTCGTGTATTCTATGAGATAAGAGATTTATGTGTGTGCATTGTGTGAGTATTTAGAAACTAAAAAGAAATACCTCAAACTAAAACATTGGTGTTTTACAACATAAGCGATGCTTGCAAAAGCCATAATACTCATGCAGATACAATTGGATCAGCATGTATAGAAATATTAATGTGTTTAACAGTTATGTATGCTGAAAATGTCATAGTAACAGCCTACATAGGCTCTACGTTTCTTACCATATTGTTGCAGATGTGTTTATTTAAATTTTATTAATGGTTCTGTCGTGCTATCTTGGAACATACAAGGACTTGGTTCCAAGGTTATTGGCGGAGCAGCAACATTCAATGACTTTGAACGTAAAGTTAACCGTTATGATTTTGTGTGCTTAACTCAAACATGGACCACCAAAGAGGACACTAAGAACTAAGAATACCGGTAGGCTGTTGTCAGGCTATAACTCTACCCATGCCTCTAGGGGAGACAATCTAGATAAAGGTGGCGTTGCTGTGTTCTATAAGGACTACTTTGAACCTTTCATATCCCCTGTGAAATAATATACTGGTGATATTCTATGGTGTGTATTGAAAAAAAAGTGCAGGTAAGCTTGATCAAGATCTGTACTTCTGTACAGTGTACATTCCCCCAGAAAACTCTCCTGTCTTGGCAAATAGAAATATTGACTATTTTAAAATGCTAGAGGATGATGTTAATAATTTTTCACAGATAGGTTTAGTTCTCTTGTGTGGTGATTTTAATGCCCGTACAAGTGTCATGGAAGATACTCTTGAAACTCAGCATATGTCAAACAATTCCCCCTACCTAGTTTTAACTCTAATTTGAAGTTAACAAACGAAACAATTTAGATAGAAAAACAAACACCCTTGGTCGATGTTTAATTGATTTATGCATATAGTAAATGGTAGATTAATAGGGGATATCTTTGAAAACTGTACTTGTTATACCTACAGTGGGTGCAGTACCGTTGATTATTCACTGGTTTCAGTCTGTCTGCTAAATACCATACACTCCTTTTCTGTCCATCCACTTACTTACATGTCAGATCATTGTACTCTGATACTTAAAATTAACACCAGATGTATTAAAACCAATCATTTCCCATCTAAAACATTATCATATACTAAAAAGAAAGCATATGAATATGTCTGGGATGAAAATTCTGCATCAAGACCTTAAACTAAAAGCTTTGCAGTTTCTTATGAAATCTTATTCATATGAGGCATGTGGCGATTTCACAAATTTACTTTCAGAAGCTGCTCACCGCAGTCTACGTAAAGTGTGTATTGCGAAAAAGAAAAGAAAACGTAAATGGTTCGACCAGGACTGTACATTTCTTCGGAGAAACTTGAACATACTCAGTTCACAAATTAAATAAAAATACTCCTAAAGTAGATATAATTATCAGATTTAACACTATGAATAAACAATACAAGAACTTCTTAAATTTAAAGAAAAGACATTTAATTTTAAAAAATATATATATATATCAAACAAGCTAGAACAGCTTGGCAATGAAAATCCAAGAGAATATTGAAAACTGATTAAATCTCTGACCTCTGATGTTCAAGACTCCTCTGATAATATTGATATTAAAAGCTGGGAAGAACACTTTAGATAACTCAACTGCAAAGGTCCATCAACTGTCCACCAACAAGAATGAATTAATAGGTCTATTAATCAAAGACTTTGATTTCACTACTGTCTCTACCCTTAATAATGCAATCTCTATAAATAAAATCAGAAATGGAATTTAAAAGCTTAAAGTTAACAAATCAAATGGCACCGACCTTGTACTAAATGAAATGATAAAATGTTCATCATGGTACTTAATAGACCACTTTCATAAACTCTTTAACATTATCCCTGGGTCTGGATATTTCCCAGAATCATGGCAAGATTCATACCTCATACCAACATACAAAAAAGGGGACAAAAACCTGCCTGCCAACGATCGTGGAATTGCTTTGATTAGCTATCTAGGTAAAACATTTTTGTCGATAATAAATAACAGGATTTCCTGTTACTTAGAGACCAACTGCCTGTTAAATAATGCTCCACGTGGCTTCCGAGCCGATAACAGAACATCGTATAATATTTTCATTCTCAAAACCCTTATCAATAAATACAGATCAACTAAACGCAAACTCTTTGTCAGTTTCGTGGATTTTAACAGCTTTTAGTTCAATCTGGCGAAATGGTTTACTCTATAAATTAATTATGATACGTGTTACTGGTTGCTCATTGAAGATAATTCAAACCATGTATCGTAACATTCAATATATTGTATATATATTTTTTTTTTTTTAAACTACTGATGGATTGTCCTCTAAGATACCTTCGAATATAGGAGTCGAACAGGAGTGTGTTATGAGCCCATTGCTATTTAATATTTATGTTAATGATCTAGGTGACTATCTCGAGTAAGAAGAAATTCATTCATTTGAATTAGAGGATACAAAGATCCCACATTTACTCTTTGCGGATGACCTTCTGTTATTTTCTACAACTGAAGCTGGTCTTCAACAGAGTCTTAATAAGCTTGGAACCTATTGCAGCACTTGGGATCTCTCATTAAATCCAAATAAGACAAAAGTTATGGTTTTTGGTAACTCTGCACAAAAGTGTGTAAATTACAATTTTATCTATAACTCCACTCCACTACAAACTGTGTTATGTTACTGCTATCTTGGCATTACCTTATACTGGAACTTTCACAACGGCTATAAAAGATCTACAGCCAAAATCACTTCGAGCCTTGTTTAAAATACGCTGTAAACTAACTTCAGCAGAACAAGTGCCTACTGCCACTATGCTTAAAATGTCCAATGTCGTATGCAAACCAATATGTACATGTGCCTCTGAAATCTAGGGATCAGGCATAATTAACACACGCTAAAGATCTTTTTTTATAACTGGGAAAACCACAAATGTAATCATACTGTAATTAAAAAAATGCTGAATCTATTTTAGAGGTGCCTAGAAGATGCAGTAATATAGGATCCCTTAGTGAACTGGGTTTATTTCCATTATCATATGATGTAATATTATTAATGTTAAAGTATTACAGCAGACTCGGGTTAGCTACAAAGGACCGTCTTATTCACAAAGCCTTGATTGAGGAGATTAAGCTAAAGTCTTCAAATTGTATAAACCATATTTGCTCAAGTCTTGATATACCATTCGATAATGTGATTAACAAATGTTTATTCAGATAGATATAATTTCTGCAAAATTGAAACGCTAGTTCAATGATATGTTACATATAAATTCTTTACCCATTAAGTTAACCCAACAACAGGAAAAAGTAACAAATTAAGGACATATGTTATCTTCAAGCATGAGGTTAGTTGCTCAACCTACCTCAACATAAAAAAGACCACATGAAAGCTCTCATTACACTCAGGTTAAGTTGTCATCCACTGGAAATTGAAAGGGGGCGTTACCACAAAACAAAAAACAAAAAAAACCCGCCTGAGTAAAGATTTTGTCCTTTCTGCCCCAATAAAATTGAGGACGAATTCCACTTTTTGTTAAAATGTACAGCACATGCTACAAATAGGGAAAAACTGCTAACTGATGTTGTTAAAAAAATATATGAACTTAAAGTTTAACCTTTTGAATGAAAATTAACAACTAAAAAATAATATTGGGCCCACCAATAGATCCTTTAACGAGCAAATACAACTAAAAATAATATTGGGCCCACCAATAGATCCTTTAACGAGCAAATACAACTAAAAATAATATTGGGCCCACCAATAGATCCTTTAACGAGCAAATACAACTAAAAATAATATTGGGCCCACCAATAGATCCTTTAACGAGCAAATACAACTAAAAATAATATTGGGCCCACCAATCGATCCTTTAACGAGCAAATACGTTTATGAAAATCTGAAAACTCGATCTAGACTGTCTCAGTAAGTTAACTACATGCATGTAAATAATTTTATGGACCTAATAGTTGTTAACCATACATGTTAAACTATGCAATGTACATATATGTAATTGTTATTGTTTTGTACCTGCTCCTTGTGAGCGTTTTGCACAATAAAACTGAATTGACGTTTCCTTTTTAAGAATGTTGGAAAAATTCCAATTCAAAATTGCTACTGAAATTTGTTTTCTTTTTAATGCGTTTGAACAAAATCTTATGATTAAAAAATTGTACGTTTACGAAATATGGATTTCAAGTGAAATTACGGCAAGATATGTTATATTTATTGTGAACGAAGCCAAAACAAGGGTGCGATAAGTGACTATCGTCGACTTTAACTTAAGGCTTAAGTAATGGGAAAATGTAGCGGGTTTCCTCTCTAAAACTGTAGGCCCGTTCAAAATGCTTGACATTCAACAGCCGATGATTAATAAATCAAAGTGCTCTAGTGGTGTCGGTTTTTAAACGGGCAAATTGTAAACATTGATTTATTTGTGTCAGTTACAAATACTTCCGGTCAACAAATATTATCTAAATGTTTTACTTCTTTTGTTCATATGTATAATTTTTAAATTTGCATTGAAAAAAATTAATCTCAAGTGAAATTATTGTAAGTTTATTAATATTCACTCTATACGAAGGCAAAACGTTAAGGTCGACGAGTCACTTTTCGCACCCTTATTTTGGCTTCGTACACAATAGGCCTAAATATAGCATATCTTACCGTAATTTCATTTGAAACCAATATTTCGTAAAAGGTACAATTTTTTAATCACAAGATTTCTTCAAAAATATTCAGGTGCATTAGTAATCTTCAAACAAAACATTTTCAGTAGCAATTTTGTATTGGAATTTTTCCAGCATTTTTAAATCGGAAACGTCATGCACCCAGTTTATGGTTATTGTAAGGAGATGCAAAGTGACGTCATTGGAATACTGACGTCATTCAAATTAAAAAATTAGCTATATTATTACATTGCTTCGCCACATTAAAATAAAAACTGGTCTACTAACCTTGACCCCTGTCAAAATTCTATAACAAGCAGACAACGCTGTTTACAGGTCGGTGTGTTTTATTTTTCATAATTCTGCACAAAATATTAAGTTTAAGTTTTAAAAGATAAAAGAAATAAAAAGTACCTTGTGTCAAATATATCATATAAAAAAATTACTGTTAGATATGTTTTATTTATTGTGTACGAAGCCAAAACAAGGATCCAAAAAGTTACTGTCGTCGACCTTAGGCTTAGTGTCACAGTGACAATGTACTGTTGCGAACATAAGATGATTGCTGAATGTATTCCGTATTGCTCTCAGCTCACTTACGTTAAAAAGGAAACACGCAACACTTACCATACTGATTGACATCGGGACAAACATTGCAAAACTTAAAGCACAAGTACATAAATAAATCATTATGCGAAGTGACTGGATAATTGCCACTGCTATACACATGATGATTTAAGTTGGTTGGCGATTGTTACTAGTTAATCTTTATCTTTCTTCGGAGCACCGCAATAATTCATTATACGTGTGCGTTTAAAAAAAAAAAGTCAAACTATTTACATTTGAATTGATATATTAACCTATTACTGTACTTAAACATGCCGTTATTTTTATTAGCGTTATTTATTGCCGTCAAATAAAGAACGAACTGAAGTATGTTATACTAAAAACACTGACACATGTTCGGGGGGTAAATTCAAATAATTGGGTTTATTCAACATAAATAGAGCTATGGAACTTACATAATAGATTTATGGAAGATGGCTGTATATGTATGCCAATATTGTATAGATATGATTATATTCCTATTGCAACACAATAATATTATGCTTATAATTTAGGGCCAGATTCAGGGTTGTGTATAATAGGGTCTTAACAGCCTTTTAAAAACAACATATGTATCGGAATTGTTGTTGTTGTTGTTGTTGGTGGTGGTGGTGGTGGTGGTGGTGGTGGTGTGTGTCTGTGTGTCTGTGTGTGTGTGTGTGTGTGTGTGTGTGTTTTTTTTATTGTTTTTTAGGGGTTTGTTTTGTTTCCGAATATTTCTTACAGTATGCTATCAGCATAAGGCGCTACATGTATATACTGATACACAATGAAAACGCAAAACAGATAGTTTTCAATATTTTGTTGTGATTAAATTAATGAAAAATATATTTATTGGACTTAAAATAACAATTTGTGAGAGGAAGCCATTGATTGATACTTTTGTCTGGGTTTTAATCCTGGTTTTCTTCTCGTTACACATACAATAGCAGAAACACACAAAATGGTGTGAAATGCATTCACTACATGCGCAATCATGCTGCATGCAATGCACGTGAAATGCCAGTATGTGGACACATAAAAGTCACGTAACGGTGTTATATTCCTCGTCACATTAAGAATGCCACGACTCGGAGAAGAACAAAGGGAGCGAGCGTTGGGCATGGTTCAAGGGGGGACTTCGCAAAGTCAAGTTGCTAGGACCTTCAGAGTCCATCCGTCAGCTATTGGACGACTTGTTGAACGTCATCAACAGACCGGGAGTGTCCGTGATCGACCTTGACCTGGTCAACGTCCCGTTACTACCCCACGCCAAGATCGGCAGATTCGACGACACCACCTCCATGACCGGTTCAGAACTGTGACGATGACAGCAAGCAACACGATAGGACGACATGGAAGGCCTATCCATCCGATGACGGTCATCCGTCGACACAGAACGGCTGGACTCAGATGCAGACGCCCGTACAATGGTAACATCATGACAACGCGACATCGTCCTGCGAGACTACAGTTTGCTCTCCAGAATGGTAATCATTATCAGCCTTTTACCGGAGCATTGTTTTCTCAGATGAGTCCCGTTTCTCTGTCTCCTTTGCCGATGGAAGAGCACGTGTGTACAGGAGACTCCATGAACGGTATGCTGACGGATGTGCGAGGGAACGTGATCGTGATCACTTGTGCAACACTGATGTTGGTGATGAGTTTCACTATATTTTTAAATGTACGTCTTTATCTACTGATCGAAATGTGTATATACCTAGTTACTATACCAATAGAGCAAGTGCAATTACTAAAAAATCACTTTTGTGTAAACTATGTAAATATTTGCAAATTGTCATTGAGAGGGTCAGTCTTCCAGGTTAATATTACTTAAATAGTATGTCCATTACCACTACAGAAAACACTTTGTAACTTAATTTGTTTATATTTTCTCCATACTGCACTCGGTGCAGTTTATGAGAATAAAATTCTTGTCTTGTCTTGGCGGCGGTTGTCTGATGGTATGGAGGGCAATCAATTGTGATTTCAGGAGTGATCTCATCATTGTCCACGATGCCCTTACAGCCCAGCGTTATGTTGACGTTATTCTAAGACCAGTTCTCCAGCCACTTTTGCGCCGTCACCGAAGACCAGGAGGCCCCCTTCTGTTTCAACAAGACAGTGCCCGTCCACATATTGCAAGAATTACCCAGGCATTCCTGCAACAAGCCGGTATCACCGTTATAAACTGACCCGCCGTTTCACCGGATTTGAACCCAATTGAACACATGTGGGATGAGTTAGGACGTCGTGTACGTCACCGCCAGCCACCATCGCGTAACGTCGCTGAGCTTGCTCAGGCGTTGCAGGAGGAGTGGAGGAACATTCCTGTTTGCTTATTTGAGATGTTTGTGCCAATCCTTTCCCCGTCGTCTTCACGCATGCTCACGGGCCAATGGTGGACACACCAGATACTGACCTTGATATGGGAGGGGGGGGGGGGGGGGGGGGGGTGAACTTTTCGATTACGAATGCAACTCGATTACTGATGATAACTTGCCATGTTTCCATGTGGATGTATCTCATGAATACCAGTCATTAATGTCATATTACATTATCCATCAATTCATTAATAGTTTGTCGTTATTTGCGTTTTTATTGTGTTGTTTTTGCGTTTTCATTGTGTTTCAGTATATATAGATATAGATATATCAGATTACATATATTGCCACCCTCGCCCGCCGCCCCAGGGCCTCACCCCTCCCCCCCCCCAAAAAAAAAAAAAAAACAAAACAAACAACAAAAGACGAGAAAGTTTATTAATATATTTTACAATTACAGTGATCAATAAGTATTTTACAATTTGATGCAGATCGATACTGGGTATTTACAGGCCCATAGGAAAGATATTTGAAGTGAGAGTGCACAGTCTCCACTGGTGGGGACACAAGTTTACCTGATTTTTATCTTTATTTATACAGAGTATGATTTAGTGTGGTGTTCCGAAGAAAGATTGCGAAAAATCAACTAAAACCATCATAGTAGTGTGTAACCCGAGCACTCTGTCTTTCGAGAGCTGGACGGACATTTCGAGCAATTATAACTGCTAAAATGGTCAGTCTTCCAATGAAATAAATATATAAAGACGCTCCGCCCTTCAAATACCCAGGATTCGCCAGTGATCCTTATCTAAATATTAATTCATAGTATAAGTAAAAATTACAGATCTCCATATAAAAAATAAATAAATACATAAATAAATATCTATTAAAAAACACCCCCAGAAAAGCAATGAATCGATCGATCAATCAAATGACCATACAGGTACCAGACACTGGCGTAGCCAGGAGTAATATAGGGGGGAGCCACCCACTATTGGGTGGGGGGGGGGGGCATTCCATAATATGTATGTGTGTGTGTGTGTATTTGTATCTGTTTGATTTTTATAAAATTTAATAGTTTAAAAAAAGTTTGATTGGGGGCATTGCCCCCGTGCTGACCCCCCTCCCCTCCCCTCCCCTCCCCACTCTCTACGCCACTAGTACTAGAAACTTTATATATTTCTTTACTAAAATCACTGGTTTTCCTTGAATCACTGTTTGCACTTTGACCAGCTCATTAAAGCGTAATTGTGTACTGGTTACTAGTTGTGTATAGTACGCCCTGGTTCCTGCTCTTAACCTAAATTCGCGCCGACATGTAGCATCATCATCGGTTTACTGTGTGCACGTCCATCCGCTTGTCGCTAGCATGCCTCTCCCGGAGAGACTCGTCTGGTTTATTCGCATAATTTTATACATAGCCATTTTTGTAACAAGCTTCATCATATTCATTCCTTTAGCTATAAGCATGGTAAGTAAACATTAGTTATGGCATCAGTGTTTTTGTGTCTGTTTAAGTTAATGATTTGAAATACTAACTAATGGTTTTGCTTTAGTTGGAGTCAGATCATTTAAGAGCCAAATTGTGCCTCTGATGTTAATCATTGTGTATGTTCATACACGTTGTTTTCATTAAAGGTGTGTTTAGAGGCGTGGCACAGAGTTAAATCATTAAAACGGTTTTGAATTAGGCCTAATGGACCTCTCAGCGCACCGGTTATATAACTGCCTTAATGTTACCAGGTATATTTTTTTAATGCATTGTGACTCCGTTATTCAAATCTCCTTATTATGTGATGTTTGATGTAGATTGGTTATTTTCAGTTGCTGGTTAACTTCAAAGGTATATAAGCATTGTAGTAGTAAATGTTGGTTGATAAAACGTTGAAAGAAAAGAAGATCATTTAATGTCAAGCAAGAGAGAGAGAGAGAGAGAGAGAGAGAGAGAGAGAGAGAGAGAGAGAGAGAGAGAGAGAGAGAGAGAGAGAGAGAGAGAGAGAGAGAGAGAGAGAGAGAGAGACACACACACACACACACACACCACATAGCGTTCTACCAACTGAACTAATAGGGACATTCCCGATTGCTACTGAGGGAGAGAAACACTTTACAAATTCACATTTTAAAGATTTACCCATTTATGTGTTCGAGATCAATTTAATAAACAATGTTCTAAGATGTAGGCTAACTGAACTGCTATTTTGGTAAGGGAGGCTGAGACGTAATTAATGTCAATTTAGTTTAATTTTTTTTTAAATTAAATTTTAGAACCAACACTCGGGCAGCTGCGTGCTTTACGCAAGAAAAGGCAGCACATACGGAAGAAAGTCAACTTGCAACTATTGCATTGCAAACGCCGTGCTGTTCAGCCTCATTTATCCAGTCGTCTTCATAGTAACAGGCGGACTACGGGCAGTCTTTAAGAAACACAACCCCCTGTAAGTTCTTTAACTTGCCCTTTTAGAATGTAAACTGAACAAGTCAGTATGCTGTTACATAAACAAGTCCCACACACAAAGACAATGCGAAAGGCGCTGATACTAATTTCTAAGCAGTGTAAAATATGTTTGTGTTATTACAGTGCTTTTTCTTCTTCTGTTTTTTTTTTGGCGTTAACATACACATTATAATTAATTCAGTGGCGTTAACCCCCCACCCTACACATTATAATTAATTCAGTGGCGTAGCGATGGAAGAGAACGGGGGTCATGCCCCCCACCCCCCAAATCAAACTGTAATTAAAACTGTATTAAATGTTATAGAATCATGCATACATATATGCATGCATACATACATACATACATACATACGTGGATGTCTCAATAGCTCAGAGCGCATCGTGGTTAGTCTTGCAATTTGCGGGCGATTCGGTGCCACAGGTTCGAGTCCCAGCAACGGCATGGGACAATTTGTGAGGCCAGAATGGATTTAATTATCCCCTGCGCCAGTGCGTTAATATCTATGTATGTAATAGTCAACCTCGACATACATACAATATATAGATATTCATACATCAATACATACTAGCCAGTGCCAGGTCTGTCCACTGTTTCATGCACGTAAGCGGGATCGACCGCGTAGACTGTAGGCCCCATGCATATGGTTGAGTTAAAGAACTTCCTTTAAAATGGAAGCTTCGATAGCTCAGAGCGTATCGTGGTTAGTCTTGCAATTTGCGCGCGAATCGGTGCCACAGGTTCGAGTCCCAGCAACGGCATGGGACAATTTGTGAGGCCAGAAAGGATTTAATTATCCCCTGCGCCAGTGCGTTAATATCTATGTATATAATAGTCAACCTCGACATACATACAATATATAGATATTCATACATCAATACATACATACATGGTGTGGGTTTGTTCTCCCCAATATAAAATCCTGTCTACGCCAGTGAATTAATTACAATGTTTTGATTAAATCAACAATTTTGGCAAATCTATTGTGTTTTTGGCTCAAAATGCATCTTATTCAAAACAGAAAAGATGTTACCTAGATTCGGAGGCTTTAAATAATTATCGTATTTATTAACCTGAAATATTAATGTTAATATCAAACTATTAGACCGAACATACGTTTTGACCACAGACATCCTAGTAAAGAACGTTCAGGTCTGTTTATCAACACGCCAAAACATATTCCAGTTTGCACATACATCACGCAGTTGCCCCGTACACGTGCGTGGGGTGTCATTCTCGATTTTGACAATTTCCAGGAAGGTCCATTAATCACTGTAGAACATTATTTCTGTCAATCTTTTTCATTCTGTTGGTCATACAGTTGTTATTGTTTTGTTTTTAGTAATTTTTATTGTTTGAATTTGCGATTTACTGATAAAAAAACGTCAACTTTAAAATTTCATTTCTGACCCCAATCGTCCTTCAAGATCTTTGGTGGTCATAAAACCTACTGTAATACTGAACTACCGGTTGTAATGTTTGCCCAATTAATTCACTTTTATCATATAACCATTCCCCACAGCTAATATACCTTACAATTTTGGCAGTTGTTAATTCTTATTAGAGTTCCCTTACATTTTTTGAAGAGTATACACATTAACTAATAAATAGTGGTGTGAACTGAACAAGTAACGTAACTCTTGAATGTTCGTGTGTCATTAATTTTAGCACGAATTATCTTTTCTTTTTATTCAGTTTGGGCCGAATTTACGAAGTCCACATTTCTACACGCGGATATTTAAGTATTGTAAATACATGTACTTACACACGTGTAAGTGAAAAACATGGCTACTTTTAACTTCGATATAGTCCAAAACCGGTAGGTCACAGAGTCTTATGCCCCTTTATACTTATATACTTGCTAGTAGCTAAGGAGCCTGGCGTACTTCATTTTTAATATTCCTCGTTCTAGAAGCAATTTGAAGAGCAATATCTTCCTTGTGAACGTTGGCGTTGACGGCGTCCTCTGTCTGCTGGCTCTCGTCAGCAGCTGTGTTATCAGCGTGGGTCTCAACATCATCTGTCACAGCATCACGGATGTGCTGGGCTCGACGTACGTATCTTTTACTTATTAATAAGTAATGTCTCCCCCCCCCCCACCTCCACCCCCCCCCCCCCCTCTCTCTCTCTCTCTCTCTCTCTCTCTCTCTCTCTCTCTCTCTCTCTGTCGCTCTTTCTCTCTCGCTCTCTCTGTCTCTCGCTCTCTCTGTGTCACTCTGTGTGTGTCTCTCCATCTCTCTCTCTTTCTCTCTCTCTCTCTCTCTCTCTCTCTCGCTCTCTCTCTCTCTCTCTGTCTCTCGCTCTCTGTGTCTCTCTCCGTCTCTCTCTGTGTCTCTTTCTCTCTCGCTCTCTCTCTCTCTCTCTCTCTCTCTCTCTCTCTCTCTCTCTCTCTCTCTGTCTTCTGCCACAGCATCACGGATGTGCTGGGCTCATTGTACGTATCTTTTTCTTATTGATTAATAAGTAATCTGTGTGTGTGTATGTGTGTATGTATGTGTGTGTATGTGTGTGTGTATGTGTGTGTCTGTGTGTGTGTGTGTCTGTGTGTGTATGTCTGTGTGTATGTGTGTGTATATATGTGTATGTGTGTATGTGTGTGTGTCTGTGTGTGTATATGCGCGCGCGCGTGCGTGCGTGTATATGCGCGCGTGCGTGCGTGTATATGCGCGCGTGCGTGTGTGTATGTATGTGCGTGCGTGCGTGCGCGTGCGTGCGTGCGTGCGTGTGTGTGTGTGTGTGTGTGTGTGAAGATGTGTGAGAGGTAAGGATTGATGGGATAATGATATGTGTGTGGGTAGATATATACATGTAGATGATTGGGTAATGGATGGATGAACAGATAGGTGGACGAGTAGGTGATAGATGGATGGATATATGGATGGATGAGTGGATGGATAGATCTATCCAGTGTAAAGTTTGTCGCAAATGTATATATCCAAGGTGTACTCTTTCAAATTAAATGTTCCACACAGCAGAGATGATAAAGCTGACGGTTAATTACAGGTGCGACCAGGTGGCAATTGTGACACCTGCAAAAGAAAGAATATTTTTCTATGACGTCCTGTTGACAGCAGAGGTAAGAATCTCTCTGTTACTCTGATTTTGTTTTAAATTATTATAACATAGGCGCTATGCAATATGCATTGGTTACAAAACTTGGGTAGTGTCTATTATTCTGTGAAGGCTTGATTATTTTTTGTTATTATTGTGTATCAAAATAATGGCTCGGTGCCTTATTTGAACGTATGAAGGGTGTTGTTTATGAGACAGTATTGCTTACATCTCTTAGAATTTTTAAGGAGAAAATGTATATCGTAGCATTTTTTTCCTACAAGCATATGCCATAACAGTTCATTTCTTCATAATGTTTATTGTTGTAGTTGTTAATATTATATTTTATTATTAGATTACGTATAGCTTTAAACATGGTTTTCCATTTGCATTGGTCATTTCTGTTTTTCTTCACGTGTGTCAGTGTTTCTGCCAGAAAGAAATTTTTGGGTATGGCTCTATGGAATTGAATGCAACCGCAGCCGACAGGGGTATGGGAACCTTCCCCCAGAAAGAAAATGGTTTAGATTTAGGGTTAGGGTTAAGAAAATTATACAGTAATAATAAGAGTCATTAATTTTATCAAAAGGTTTACTTTAAAAGAAATCTGTAAAACATTTGGGTATGAGGTCATACCCGTTTTACCCTCTGGCAGCAACCGTGTGTGTCTATATATTTACTTTTTCTCTCTCTCTCTCTTCAGATTGCGGCATGGTTATGTTTTCTGTTTTGGCTGGTTCAGTTTGCTGTTGGTGTGTTGACTATTTATCAAACAAGACCCAACATTATCAAGGATATTGACATTCGGTCGTATTTCTCGAGTTGTGCCTGCGGTGTGTGACCATGCGGTATGTGATATGGTGTCTAACACCAGAAAGACTTACACGTAACCATGTACCTGTGACTGTTCATATCTACATGCACCTCAATGGTCTCGATACGCAGTAACCATGTACCTGTGACTGTTCATATCTACATGTACCTTACCGGTCTCGATACGCGGAAACAATCTACCTCAATGGTCTCGATACGCAGTAACCATGTACCTGTGACTGTTCATATCTACATGTACCTTACCGGTCTCGATACGCGGAAACAATCTAGCATTGAAACCATGCTAAAATTGTGTTTTGTTTAAAGAGATAAACAGCACGTTGGGTAATTAATCATCGGCTGTTGGATGTAAAACATTTGATAATTTGTACATGTCTTCAAAGGAAAGAAAGAAAGAAAGAAATGTTTTATTTAACGCTGTACTCAACACATTTTATTTACGGTTATATGGCGTCAGACATATGGTTAAGGACCACACCGATTTTGAGAGGAAACCCGCTGTCGCCACTACATGGGCTACTCTGGCTACTCTTTCCGATTAGCAGCAAGGGATCTTGTACAGGCAGAATAGCACAAACCATGACCTTTGTTGAACCAGTTATGGATCACTGGTCGGTGCAAGTTTACACATACCCATTGAGCCTTGCGGAGCACTCACTCAGGGTTTGGAGTCAGTATCTGGATTAAAAATTCCATGCCTCGACTGGGATCCGAACCCAGTACCTATTAGCCTGTAGACCGATGGCCTAACCACGACACCACCGAGGTCGGTGTGTCTTCAGAGGAAACGCGCTAGTATTATATGTACTTTCCCACAGATAACACAGCACATACCACAGCCCTTTAAGGGGCAATCGTTTAACAAAAAACTAAAGTAAATAAAATATTTTTAAAATAACAACAGAAAAGCAAAGGTCCGCCGAGGGATTTGATCCAAGCGTGTGAAGAATTGGGCCAGCGTTCTACTTACTTAAGCTAAATCAAGCCTCCATCATGCCAAAGAAAGATAGAAAGAAATCTTTTATTGAGCATCACATTTTATTATATGGTTTTCGACATGTGGTTTAGAATAAATAAACAGAGAAAAAACCCGCTGTCGCCACTCCATGGGCTATTACTTTTTTATTAGCAGTAACGTATATTGTATATGCACTAGACAGAATAGTATACACATGGTCTTTGTTATACCAGTTGGGACAGTGGCTGGAACGAGAAATAGCCCAATGAATCGACCCTAGACCGACTGTGCATCAAGCGACCGATTTACCAGTGAGCTACGTCCCACCAGACTCACCAAGCATATAATACACTTTTGAACAGCCTTGACTAGCTATATAATTAACATCAAATTGCCATGGTAACACACTGCTGAATAATTATATTTAGAGGTGTTCCAATGATCGATTGTACTAGTAGTCACAAATTGATCGGTTTGGCTCTAATGATGTAATGATGGTTATGAAATCTGTAACTGAGTGTGGTGGCAAAAGTTACTGGTCAGAAGTTTAGTTTCGACATCCAATATTTGTGAACTATTATTATGTTCGTTTTGTGGCAATTTTTTCTTCCAAATATTACATAACAAAAATACACTAAATAAAAGTGAATTTCATGTAATCTATTGAAAATGAAGGGACAGGACGAAGCCCAGTAGTAAAGTGCTCGCTTGATGCGCGGTCGGTTTGGGATCGATCCCCGTCGGTTGGCCCATTGGGCTATTTCTCGTTCCAGCCAGTGCGCCACGACTGGGATATCAAAGACCGTGGCATGTGCTATCCTGTCTGTGGGATGGTGCATATAAAAGATCCCTTGCTGCATTAGCAAAAATATAGCGGGTTTTCTCTGATGACTACTTATCAGAATTACCAAATGTTTGACATCCAATAGCCGATGATTAATTAATCAATGTGCTCCAGTGGTGTCATTAAACAAAACAAACTTCCACTTATATTGAAAATAATGACCAGTGTTTGTATAAATAAAGTGTAACTTAATATTACCAATCAGAGCTGCAGCTGCTTTTTACTCCATAAATAATCCGCCTCAAACTTTGACTCAAAAGTTCCTACTTTGACATTGTACAACCTTTAAATCCGAATAACCGGAATTGCATTTAACTGATTCGAGTGTATGGAAAAACATAGGAAATCCTTTAAATTTAAATAGCCATAATTTGAACATTTTGGATGTTGAACAACATACTAAATCTGTTGGAAATAAAACAAACACTGCATTTATTAAAGGCAGACTTGGCGAAATTCTGTCTCGCTGAATACTAGTAGTTTAAAGTCCTTCCGATGTTCTTATATATATACTATTATATTCTAGCCGTGTTATTTCATAACCGTTGTTTAAAGGTTTAATCGAATCAATTTTCTGTTTCGTTTAGCTGTAGGCCTGGACGTAGCCCAGTGGGGAAAACTATCGCTTGATGCGCGGTTGGTCTAGGATCGATCCCCGTCGGTGGGCCTATTGGGCTATTTCTCGTTCCAGCCAGTGCGCCACGACTGGTATATCAAAGGCCGTGGCATGTGCTATCATGTCTGTGTGATGGTGCATATAAAAGATCCCTTGCTACTAATGAAAAAATGTAGGGGGTTTCATCTCTATGGCTGTGTCAAAATGACCGTATGTTTGACATCTAATAGCCGTTGATTAATAAATCAATGTGTTGTAGTGGTGTCGTTAAACAAAACAAACAAACAAAGCCTATGTCTTTTCCATAAATTATACACGCAGGCACGGCGGAAGAAAGTAGACATTGTCTGACTGAGTTTCTAGGGGGTTCGGAAGATTTACTACCAATATTTTTTATTCAGAATTATTGGGGGGGGGGGCTAGATCACCATAGCCACCCCACCCCCCCTGCTCCGCCGTGCCTGACACGTACTAGTATTTTACCAAGATATATTGTATGCAAGTAACCTATGACCATAATTATAAACATAGGGTGTAGCGATACAAATTTAATTCATATATTCATACAAAGTCTTAAAAAGTTGGGCTTTTTTAAAGTACTGGCGCCATATAACCGTAAATAGAATGTGTTGAGTGCGTCGTTAA
The DNA here is from genome assembly GCF_016097555.1 of Gigantopelta aegis. Taxonomy (NCBI): domain Eukaryota; kingdom Metazoa; phylum Mollusca; class Gastropoda; order Neomphalida; family Peltospiridae; genus Gigantopelta; species Gigantopelta aegis. The sequence continues at coordinate 84,729,269 of NC_054702.1, forward strand.
ATAATACATTTCCTTCCTTCCTTTTTAAAGTATTTTAAATAGCTGATCAGTTAATACATTGCTATTTAAATTGCCACAGCATTAAACTTTCGCAGTACAGCATACTCCTTACACATACACACACACACATGTAAAATGGGACACTTCATTCTTTTTTAACTTTATCACTGTGGTTTCATCAAGATTTAACAGGACACTTTGTTATAAAAGAAAAAGAAAGAAAAGCCTCTTACGAGTGGAAAGACGCTTCAGCTTCTTAAAGGTATGTTTAACAGCACTCGTGTCTGGTGTTGACACACTTTGCCTGCACAAGGACCGGGACACGCTGAATATTCGATTAACAGACGGCCAACTCGGTCCGCCGCTGTCCCTTTCATTCAGTCAGACGTCACCTTACGTCTGCGCAGGTAGCAGACGACACGGTCGCGAGTGAGTGGGGCTGGTGAATCTGGCAGAAATGTCGAACATTCTGCAGTATGTTAAACAGTTTTACCTGCAAAGAGTGGTTCTATATGGATTAATAGCACTTTCGAGTTTCTTCGTTATCGGACCCTTAGGGGAAGTATTGGTAAGTACTTGCTGTTGGACTAAATTCCCATGGTATGCGGCTTGAATGCAAACTGGTTTATCTATTAGATGATGATGTTCTGTTGCCGTAGCAACTCAATGGGGACTTTGTTGGCTTAGGGTGGATCCATTTTATCTACATTATCTACATACTAACACACACACACACACACACACACACACACACACACCCCGCTGAAGCAAATGGTCCGCTTTCAGAACTAAAACATACGGGTTTATACATATGGAGTTTCTGGTGGTGCAAAAACAAAATAGAAAAGGTCCACTTGGTTCATATTCGAACACACACACACACACACACACACACACACACACACACACACAGGTCCAGCTCATGCTACACCCCTGTCTTATGCAATCTGGAACATTTTAAAAACAAAATTTGCCATTTTATAAGTCGACCTTTTTTTTTTGGGGGGGGGGGGGGGGGGGGGGGTCACAGCGGCCGTGAACTCATTAAGTCACAATGTTCTTTTGTTTGACACAGAAAAGGAAAACATATAATGAATAAAAAGTTTTCAAAATGTATATTGATACCTCCCATAGTGAAACCGGTCTCGCATATTCTTTGGTTTCCATATGTTTTAAATAATAAAAAGTACCTATACACATACGATACTTTTGATATCAAACCACCAGCTCATATATCTTGCATAAAATAAACACAACACAGCGACGTCGGTTTTTTTTTTTATCAACAATTTATCGTCGTATTAGAAAACTTCTCAGCGTGATGTATTTTTTTTAAATGATTTATTTTGTATTAAAACAACAATAAAAAAGAGAAGTTTTTAAAACCTGCCTACAGTAGATAAAATTATAAACATTTTTTTTAAAAGCAAGAAGAATGAGAATTGTTTTTCTTTTTCCAGCTCAAATTCAAAAGCCTACTTTACGAAGTTTATACGTTGCGCCTTGTTGTCGGGGGGGGGGGGGGGGGGGGGGGGGGCTAATCAATCCTATTAGCGAAGTAACGGGATGTAGTTCAGTGAGTATTATTTCCCATTCCAAATGTAATACAAGTTAACAAGTTCATCAAAAAACACGTTTTATAATAAACGTAAGCACTGTCTAATAGATTTTAACGTTAGGTTAGAATTGGAAACTATTATTTAAAAAAAAAATTCAACTCCACAATGCATTCACTTATTCATTTCATGTAGGCCTACTCTTTAAAGTATTTGACTGTTTTCAAATGTTGAAAAATTTCGAGATTCCATCTGGGTTACTGTTTTGTTAATCGCTTTAATGGATTATGCTGCTGTATTAAGCGCCGTGAATAGCTTTACTTTAATCTGCTACGACATACGACACGACACATGGTTATAAAGACGAATTCCACACGCTAGGTATCTTTATGTTGTTGCTGTTGTTGTTCTCAACTTTATCTATACAAGAGGGATTTGCATCTTCGATTTTAATATTATTGTACATCATCACCTGACAACGTGCATAAAATGACACTTGTATTAAATTCAATTGTATCCCCAATCATCAAATCACAGCAGAGTATCTGTATTGAGAAATTAAACATCTTTAAAAGCTAATTTTTTCTGTTCCCGTAGATAGCTGCTTACAATTTGACTATTAGCAATACAAATACGTAGCAGTACACAGCATTAGTAAATTACAGTATTGTAAAAATCACAGTTTCCATCTGAAGTTATATATAAACTGATTGTCATCAGGTAAAACATTGATTTAGCATTCATTCCATAATTCTACTTGCAAAAATCTGTTTTATAATCTTGAATACAGATTATGTCTTTGGGGCAGTGTGCCACATGTTAAAAATCCATTCATTACTTCAGTTCGTTTGTATATATCTAGATCTGTGAAGTCATCTTGTCCTCGAGGCCATGTGCTACCTGTAAAAACCGAACTGTAATATAGAAAACGCCGAGCGCTCTCGGAAACACTTGATTCATTATCACCCACGCTTCATATACATGTATGTAATTCGAGTTGCAACTGTCAGATGACTACATGACTGCTTTGACAGATTGACTGTCGCATAGACTTTAAAAAAATATATATATATCCCGTTTACAAATCAGAATGGATTTTTTGACTAAGATTTTGCATACCAGTTTATGCATTTAAACACACACACACACAGTGTGTATATATATATATATACTCTATATATGCGATCCCAGCAGGTGATATATGAGCATTACGCTAAAGTGTTCACCGTGTAACGATATCTAACACTAGCATTGTACGTATTTATTCTGTAATGGCTTTTACCATATAAGTGCTTTTACACAGCTAGACGTCTACAGCTGCACAGTACAGCTACTAGTTATTACGGGTTATAAACGTGCTGAATACTGTATTGTGACCTTATCGTGTCATCGTTCGCAGTTTGTCGATCCCATACATGTAAACAAGTCAAGTGTTGGCCAATACATCATCCATGCATAGGTGTGAGTTGGCGTGTTTTGCATGAGAATAATTACATCATAAACTACATTCACAGATCGGGTTAAACCGTTCCATGGTGCTACATAATAAAAGTAAAAATGATACAGATGTGAACTCGTGGTATAGATAGCTCGGATAAGCGTCATCTGTAAATTGAATGATTCATTCTAGTCAAGCTTATGTTTGTGGAGTGTTCTGATCTGGGGTTTTGTCCACTGCGGGAAGAAAGATGGCGGTGTGTTCTGATTTATCCATTTGATAGGCATCGATCTTCACGATTCGGTCATGATGATTTGGATTTCCTTCTTGTTTTTTGACCAAATTTCCGTTATCCTTAGATGTCTTTAAATAACCATCATTCAGTCAGTCAGTCAATCAGTATGTCAGTCTGTCTGTCAGTAAGTCAGTCGGTCCACTTAATTCATCCATTCATACATCATTGTATACACCAGCTCCTTCCTTCCATTCATTCGTTCATTTGCGAATATGTACAATTTATTATTACTGTTTTGTTTCTTTCTTTCTTTGCTTAATAGTTTTTTTTAATGTTGTGTTTGTGTGTGCGTGGGTAGGTGGGTGTGTGGGGTGATTGAGAGTTTTTTCTTCGTAATTTTTTTTATGGAGCTTTGTTTAATGTTGATTATTTAACTACGACAACAACAAACGTGTTTGTCTGATCAGACGCTGATCAGCACATTAAGACTGTTTAATCGTGTTTATTTGCAATGCACTGTACAGAGATAACAGTGATTAATGCACGCCTATATTTATATTGGCAAAGAACTCTTTATATTAGGTTCACAGGGTATGTTACATAAATCTGTCTGAATTTACAAGGAGAACAAACACGAGGGTCACATCCAGTCTGCATGTACAAAAAAGTACAAGTGCAGGGCCGCATCTAGACTAATGGGGCTGGGGGAGGGAGGGTAGCAGAGCAAAAAGAGTCTTCTCCAACAAGACGATACTGACACTTGAACAAAAAGGGGATTTGTTTTTCGGGGTTGGGGTTTGGCAGTTGTTGCTCCTAGGGGCGGGATCTAGTTCAGTCGTAGAATCGAACTACCACAGTGGACCCATTTCCTTCCCAACCAGTGTCCCATGATTGTCATAAAAATCCGTGGTATGAGCTGTCCTGTCTATGTAAAACTGCATATAAAAGATCCCTTGCTGCTAATGGAAAATAATGTAGCGGGTTATCAAATGTTTGACATCCAATAGTCGATTATTCATAAACCAATGTACTCTAGTGGTGTCGATAAACAAACAAACTTTAACTTTGTTTCCCCATGCCTCGCTAGGTTCGGCCCTTGGTTTTTAATCTATTTTAAAGCGCCAACTGCTGGTTGCACACTGGACTTATTGTCGCAAGGGAAAGTATACATTTATCCTAAAAAAAATCAATGTGCTCTAGTGGCGTCGTTAAATAAAACAAACTTTACTCTTTTTTTTACATTTATCCTATAATAGCTTATCCAGTGTATTCAAAGTATGTGACATTTTTCAGGTCACATAATTTCAGAATTTGATAACTTTACAAATTAGATGTAAATTAATCGAGGTCACAGAACTACATATATTGACATTTAAGCAAACGTACGACGGTGATACTCCAGAATTAACGTATGCATGCATTCATAGTCATCAAACAAAAACGTTTCAGCAACAACTTTACACTGAAAGCTGTCTGTAGTTCAAAAAAGAAAAAAAAACACCCGTTCAGCACTAGTTTATTTTTATGCAAGGTTTTCCAAAATGACTTCATTCAAGTTTGAAGTTATTTTAATTAAAAAAGACACCAGGTCATATATTCTTACGTCATTTGAATATCTAGTAATGGCGGACTGGAATTAAAGTTACATGTACAGTTTACAAAAACACGTTGTTCTAAGCTTGAGTGTATATGATAAAGAGATTATTACCCTCGTGTGTTTCGGTATCGTCAATATCATATATTAGAAATAAAAAATTTGATTCCAAATATATGACGATACCGAAAAACACCCTCCCCCCCCCCCCTCTCTCTCTCTCTCTCTCTCTCTCTCTCTCTCTCTCTCTCTCTCTCTCTCTCTCTCTCTCTCTCTCTCTCTCTCTCTCTATATATATATATATAGACACACACACACATTGTGAATTTTCCATAAACTGACGACGGTTAAATGAGTCAGACTTATAGATAACGGGATTGGTGGTTAAGCCATCGGTATATGCTGTCTTGTCTGTGAGGTGGTGCATATAAAAGATCCCTCGCTACGAATCGAAAAATACCGGCCTCGGTGGTGTCGTGGTTAAGCCATCGGACATAAGGCTGGTAAGTACAGGGTTCGCAGCCCGGTATAGGCTCCCACCTAGAACGAGTTTTAACGACTCAGTGGGTAGGTGTAAGACCACTACACTCTCTTCTTTCTCACTAACCACTAACCCACTGTACTGAACAGACAGCCCAGATAGCTGAGGTGTGTGCCCAGGACAGCGTGCTTGAATCTTAATTGGATATAAGCGCGAAAATAAGTTGAAATAATAACAATACACCTAATAATAAAAGATCTCTCGCTACTAATGAAACATGTAGTGGGTTTTCTCTCTAAAACTAGTGGCGTAGTTAAAGAAACTTTTATCTTTAACTGTTCACTGACTTAACCCTCTAGGACCCAAGCCCTGTCATACTGGGTGAAAAAAAAAAACTTTTTTGACCTGTTACATATATAAGATCATATTATACAAAACCAAACAAATATTCAAGATTTGACTTTTATTACGTCATTTCCGGTCATGGGTCATCGGTGACCCTCTGGGTTAGAAGTTCATTTCCATTCTTGGTTACAATAGTATTGGTGTCCATTGAAATAAAGTCAAATTGTTTACAGTTGAAGTTTATTTTGTGTGATAAGATCTGTAGCAATCATTCCTCTCAGTGAAATGCTTCTTTCGGTTGTGACGGTCCATTGCAAATATCCTAACTGAGAAAAAAGGAATAACATTAATGAAGAAGAAGAGTTTGTTTTGTTTAACGACACCACAAAAGCACATTGATTAATTAATCATCGACTATTGGATGTCAAACATATGGCAATTCTGTCTCGTAGTCACCACAGGAAATCCGCTACAGACAGGATGTCACATACCACGGCCTTTGATATACCAGTCGTGGCGCACTGGCTGGAACGAGAAATAGGCCAACTGACGGGAATCGATCCCAAACCGGTCGCGCATGAATTCAGTCATTTAAATGCTACCAAAGGATAGGTAGAGATATTGAATCACTGTAAAACAGTGATGATACCAGGTGTTCGCGAAAGCTGAGCATATCCTGCCCCACCGGCGGTACCCGTCATGAGCACAGAATTTGACCCCCTTACACTATTTTGTAACATTTACTTGTTATTGATGTTCAAAATTATAAAATTTGAATAAATATGAATGGAATACCAAACAAATCTACATTTAAGACATTGCCATGTATTGTCGGTATATGGTGGGAAAATTGTACCTATTAGCCCAAAGGGTCACTCATGACTCCACCACATATCGAAACCCTAAATATCCTGAAATCTCATTGCATCCAGACAAAATACGTTTTTACATATTCTCTGAAGTGTACTGGTTTACTATATTTATACGAAATGTAATATACTAACGTTATTGTGAAGCACAGATAACTTTTCAACCAATGTTTTTTCTATCTTCTAAAAATCGTGGGCAGCACCATTTCTCACTGACCAATAATATTCAACTGATTCTCTGTAGACGTTGCGCTAATGAGTCGCCGGCGACCCTCTGGGATTGCAGGGAAGGTTTTTGTTTTGTTTTTGTAAAATGTTGTAATTATTAATTAATGGTTAATTAATCTGGGTCGCCAGTGACCCTGTGGGTCCTAGAGGGTTAATTAAATATATATATATAGTCTGTGTCAAAAGGGAACCGTTGAATTGGCTTATAACTGCAGAATGAATAACGTTAAAACTTATATTTAAAAAAACCCGCCTTATTATTAATGCATACCAAAACGGACAAAACGGCAGCTATGTTTAAAACAAAGTAAATATTGCCTTGTTAATAAGATCATTAAGTCTCACATCCTCGACTTAGTTTTGTCCTTGCCATTTATTTAATAGGAATGTAAAACGTCGAGCTTTGTTGTTATTGTCTGTTTGTTTTTGTTTGTGTGCTATCCAGTCTGTGGGATGGTGCATATAAAAGATCCCTTGCTGCAAATGAAAAAAATGTAGCAGGTTTCCTCTCTGAGACTTTGTCAAAATGACCAAATGTTTGACATCCAATAACCGATAATTAATAAATTAATGTGCTTTAGTGGTGTCGTTAAACAAAGCAAACTTTAACTTTTTAACTTTGTTTTGTTTTATTTTGTTTTGTCTTCTTTTTTGTCTTTTTGTCTTTTTTTTTTTTTTACCGGCCTCGGTGGCGACGTGGTAGGCCATCGGTCTACAGGCTGGTAGGTACTGGGTTCAGATCCCAGTCGAGGCATGGGATTTTTAATCCAGATACCGACTTCAAACCCTGAGCGAGTGCTCCGCAAGGCTCATTGAGTAGGTGTAAACCACTTGCACCGACCAGTGATCCATAACTGGTTCAACAAAGGCCATGGTTTGTGCTATCCTGCCTGTGGGAAGCGCAAATAAAAGATCCCTTGCTGCTAATCGGAAGAGTAGCCCATGTAGTGGCGACAGCGGGTTTCCTCTCAAAATCTGTGGTCCTTAACCATATGTCTGACGCGATATAACCGTAAATAAAATGTGTTGAGTGCGTCGTTAAATAAAACATTTCTTTCTTCTTTTTTTTCTCTTTTTTTCTTTTTTTTGTTGTTGTCTGGTTTTTGTTTTATTGTAATGAAGTTTAAAATGTTATCGTTGTGTATGTTTTATAATCCCGCTACAGCCCACGACCACATTCCCGCGTCCTGTCGCGGCTTCAGTTCGTGTGTGGCTGTGCTAGGTCATGCGGAACTGGAGAGCATCTACTTTATATGCTTTTTATAGCATGATATCAACCTGCTCATCAACGGAGACGCCTCGGGCTGTCCTCTTTATGAACGGGAAGCCGCGGCCAGGACACTGCCCGTGTTGCCAAAAGGGTTACGGAGGGAATTTTCAATATCATTGTCCAAGTCCTTGCGTAAACCCACAACAAGGCGATACTTCAAAGATATTGTCCATCTCCATGGTAACAATCGACATGTTTTTGGCAGATCATCCAACAGAAGTCTTTGTAGTCATCGTGTGCTGTGGTTTATAAGTTTATTTAAAGGTGCTATCTCATTTGAATAATGGGGGTATCCCGCCAAAATAATTTGTTCACCTTTGCTTTGATATATATATAAATATTATACCTTCAGCCATTTGCCAGTCTTTAGAAGATGACCGATATAACTAGTTCAGTTGAGATGAACATTATCGAAACGTCATACTCTAGGCGGATGTAAACGACAGGTTTGCTGTTTTGTGCTACTCACCCGTCTCTGATAATCATGTCTAGCTGGCGACAGTCAACTTGCCAGTGCCAACACAGGGACCTATAGTTATACTGAACGCAGGGTGTGTGTGTATGGGGAGGGGAGATACAGTATATTGAAAAGAGGTCCAATATTCGAAAAAGGGCATATTTGAGTTTGTCGAAGGAAAATGAACGGAGCCCCCCTCCCCAACCCCCACCCCCCCCCCCCAAAAGAAGAAGAGAGCGATACATGTGCTGTGTGTGTGTGTGGGGGGGGGGGGGGGGGATGCTCATCCGAAATATTTTGAAATGAAGATATCAATGCTCAGAGAGGTGTTTTCATTATAATTTATTTGTGTTTTGCTACTGTTCTGTTAAAATATTTTATGTGAATACATTTATCAAATTAAAAGGGTACTTCAAACCGGAGAGGAACACGGCTCTGTGTGTAAACACGCTGTGTAAGCACATTTACAATTGCGACATTCCAGAGTTATTTACCGGTATGCAAAGATTATGATTGTTGTCGATTAATCTGTAGTTATTTATTACAAATATATGAAAAAGTAGCTAAATATGGCAGTGTAACTTTGAGATGGCATCTTTACAACTTTTGCTAATAAAATAAATTAATAGATTAATAAAAATTAATACAGTATAGTTGTTTCTCCCGGTTTCAGTTGGGTGGTGGTGGTGGTGGTATTGTTTGCCGTTAAGGTTCGCTGTTGTAGGTGTTGTGTATATATATTTTAAAAACAAATGATATGGCGCGAGGAGCCAACATTCTTCAAGAGAAGAAGTCTTTCTTTGGAATATAGCTCAGTGGTAAAGCGCTCTCCTGAGGTGCGGTGAGCTGTAGGATCGATTTCTGTCTGGTATCGTTTTGTTATTTCCGTTCAGACCAATGTCACGCGACTGTATAAATAGGTCGTGTATAAAAGATCCTTACTGGCCTCGGCGGTGTCGTGGTTACCCCATCGGACATAAGGCTGGTAGGTACACGGTTCGCAGCTCGGTACCGGCTCCCACCCAGAACGAGTTTTAACGACTCAATGGTTAGGTGTAAAATCACTACACCCTATTCTCTCTCATTAACCACTAACCACTAACAATGATCCCTCTGCCCTGGACAGACAGCCCAGATAGCTGAGATGTGTGCCCGGGACAGCGTGCTTGAACCTTATAAGCACGAAAATACGTTGAAATGAAATGAAATATCCTTATTGATTCTATTCGGTGATGCCTGTTTTGTCTTATCTTATGATCTTGTAATTTAAAGGGACAGACCCTAGTTTTTAAACACTAAGGCATATTTTTCACTTGGATCCTAGTTTTTAAACACTAAGGCATATTTTTCACTTGGATCCTAGTTTTTAAACACTAAGGCATATTTTTCACTTGAATCCTAGTTTTTAAACACTAAGGCATATTTTTCACTTGGATCCTAGTTTCAACCCGTAAAAATGGACACTAAGTTTGTTTAATTTACAAACCTGTAACAAACGTGGATACAACAGAGTGAAACAAGAGTCTGTGACGTTGAAATACCCTTAAAAATAGACTACAACGCGACTCCAAAACTGTTACTTCTCAGAAGCACGTGCAGTTTTTAAAATATGAAAAATGCAGTTTGATGTGTTAAAAACACATCGGTTGTACCGAAATTGATAATCTAAGCAATACAATATAAGTAATCCTTGATTTCAGTGATCATAAACGGATCTCACAGTGTTCTGCAGTTAAGAGTAAGATGGACTGTCCATAAGGCATAAGACTGTGTCATAATACATACATATACTTTTGTCATAATACATACATATACTTGTGTCATAATACATATACGTGTTAGCCTGTACCACTTTTGATCCATTTACCTTGTATAAATATCTCCAGGATGGTGCAGTTCTCGAGGACACGGGAAGAAAACTTGATTTTTGTTGTTTTTTGTTTTTGGCGACGTAAGTCACAACTGTTTGTCGAAAGTAAACTCTTCTAATCCCCAGTAATCTTTTCCCCCCGTAAATCTGTGGAATCATTGTGCATCTAGGAGCAAACGTCAACCACAACAACAAACATGTAGGCAAGAGACAGCTCGCTTTATCGGCAACTGTGTGTAAGCAAGACGTTTTCGGCGAGGAAAACTTGGGTTATTTGTCTAGGACCCATTATTTGTATTCCGTTTTTTTAATGTCCACGCCTCTTACTCGGGACACCTGTAGCCCCAAACTTACCCTATATAATTATCTTCACATATAATCGAGGTAAGGCTCGAGGATACTCGAAATAATGGACGCTCTGCTCTGCCCCTTAATCACATTACAAGTTACCTTCATTTCAACTTATTTTCGTGCTTACATCTAATTAAGGTTCAAGCAGCCGATACCGGGCTTCGAACCTTGTACCTACCAGCCTGTAGTTCGATGGCTTAACCACTGCGCCACCGAGGTCGGTTTCAGGTTACCGAGTGACCTGTTATCAGTTTTCAGAACATGTACTTTCAACTAACCTTACTGTAGCGAGTCAAGTTTGTGTGAAATTAATACCATTTAATTTTTAACAATATAACTGAGATATTACAGTACACATTACACATTAAAGTGAACGATGGACATGAATCTTGGACTGGAATAATAATCCTATTTCCATTAAAATTTCAATCTGCATGTAAGAAGATATAATTGTTTATAATATAATATAACATAAACATATTGTACAGCATTAGCATATATATTGCAAAGTAATACGTGATTCTGGCGGATATGTTTTAAATACTGATCATGTAAAATTCAAAGATCAAAGAAATTGAAAATGTTATTGACCAACATTCTATCATATCCCAACCCCCTTTATCAGCATTCTGATCTCCCTTTATGGGCAACAGTCAACAAAGCTGGGACCGTGACAGAAGATTCCAAAATAACAATAACATACATGTAATTGCTGCTCTAACTTCGCTGTAATTGCAGCGAGTAAACGCGAACAAGACAGACAAAAATGCTACATATTCTGTATTAAAGTCACGCCGCTTCTTTGGGACATATTTCCCTGCCGACATCAGACAACAATGAGCCATTGATGCCATATACGTCATCGACGTTGCAAAACTAAAACGGGATTATTATGAGGCCAATAGAAACACAGGTAATTGAAATTCCACAGCATCACATGTATGTGGAATCTTAAACAATTGGCGGTGTTGTATTTGTAATAATGCTTATGAGAAGTTCAAATAATACATGCTTAAAATGCTATAAAATGCATGTGAAGTGGCAGCCTTTAATTCTGAATCATACAAACGTGTCTAACGTATGCAAGCCTTCTGTGTAATGTCCTTTAAATGTGTGGATTCTGCTCTCCTTCGGTAAAGGGTTATCACATGTAGCGAATATTTCAGTCTGATTGTTCCTCTCTAATTCAAAGTTAATTGTTTAAAATGGAGATCCGGTTTTCAGGCGCTGTTTACAGACAGTGTTGTGAGTCAAACAGAACGTCAGTTCGTAATGAGGCCAGTGTCCGAAACACCAACGTGGACATGTACACTACTCCGCAACAGTATACGTGAGCTACACAGAGGTCAGTGAAGTCCAACGTGGACATACACTACTTCACAACAGTATACATAAGCTACACAGACCTGTGAAGACCAACGTGGACATACACCACTTCACAACAGTATACATGAGCTACACAGTGAAGACCAACGTGGACATACACTACTTCACAACAGTATACGTGAGCTACACAGACCCGTGAAGACTAACGTGGACATACACTACTTCACAACAGTATACATGAGCTACACAGACCCGTGAAGACTAGCGTGGGCATACACTACTTCACAACAGTATACATAAGCTACACAGTCGTCATGGAAGTCCGACGTGGACATAACTACCCCGCAACAACATGCATGAGCTACACAGTGAAGTCCAACGTGGACATACACTACTTCACAACAGTATATAATAGCTACACAGACCCGTAAAGACCAACGTGGATATACACTACTTCACAACAGTATACATGAGCCACACAGACCCGTGAAGACTAGCGTGGACATACACTACTTCACAAGATTATACATGAGTTATACAGACCCGTAAAGACCAACGTGGACATACACTACTTCACAACAGTATACATGAGCTACACAGACCACAGTGAAGTTCAACGTAGACATACACTACCCCGCAACTGTATAAATGGGCTATACAGACCCGTGAAGACCAACGTGGACATACACTACTTCAAAACAGTATACATGAGCTACACAGACCCGTGAAGACCAACGTGGACATACACTACTTCACAACAGTATACATGAGCTACACAGACCACAATGAAGTCCAACGTAGACATACACTACCACGCAACATTATACATGACCCTGGCGTAGGAAGCGGGAGAGGGGGGCAATGACATGTGCCCCCACTTTGTAGCAGCAACGATGGTTTTTATATAGTTATACATGTATATATATATATATATATATATATATATATATATATATATATATATATATATATATATATATATATGTGTGTGTGTGTGTGTGTGTGTGTGTGTGTGAGCCCCCCCCCCCCACCCACACACACACACACACACACACACTTTTTGGCACCTTCCTATGCCTGTGCTTGACCTACACAGAAAACAATGAATTCCAACATGGACATACTAGTACACTACCTCGCAACAGTATATATGTGCTAGTACACTACCTCGCAACAGTATATATGAGCTAGTACACTACCTCGCAACAGTATATATGAGCTAGTACACTACCTCGCAACAATATATATGAGCTAGTACACTACCTCGCAACAGTATATATGAGCTAGTACACTACCTCGCAACAATATATATGAGCTAGTACACTACCTCGCAACAGTATATATATGAGCTACACGACGCTTCAAGTGAAGTGATCATTCATTCAGTCAGTCTCACAGTGTCTTGATCACTTAGAATGATCATGTTTGATATTCTACTCACACTGATTATCAACTTTACTGGATGCCACTAAACACGTGACGTTGTCTCTCTAGTTAAAGGTAGCTGTTATGGACGTCCATTTCCTCAGTGTGGTACGGAATGTCCAAGAGAACATGAAATCGATGTCAGCCTTGACTAAACGTCAGTGGCCGTTATTCTGGTACATTACCTAATATTTACTCAAACTTGTCAAACATGGCTTGGCTGCATCGCGATTATTTGCTTATAATTGCCAGCAATGTTTTAAGCGGCCGCTGCAAAAAAAAACCCCCCCAAAACCCAACAACAAACAAACGAAAAGAAAGAAAGAAAAAAAATCAACAACAAGAAACATAAAGATTAGAAACACAAACACAATATCAAAATACTCCCAAAGGACCAACATTTTGGAAAGCACGGAAAAATAAAAAAATAATTAGACTCTAATCATTTTAAAAATCCATTTGCAACAAAATAAAATAAAAAAGAACGCAATGCACACGCAATGCACACACACACACACACACACTCTCTCTCTCTCTCTCTCTCTCTCTCTCTCTCTCTCTCTCTCATACACACACACACACCCGCACACACGCACACGTGCACATATACTAAAACGAGGAACAAGCACAGACGTAAATTTGGAGATTGGCAATTAATTAACTAATGTTATACCTTTTATATTAAACAAAAATAATGAGTTAACATATTAAAACCTGGGGCAGACCGGAGACCCACTTTAATGTGACAGTGTTTACCAATAAACAGACGCGGGAATTACCTGCTGCCCTTGTGTTAAGTAGGACGCCACATTGATTCACCGATGTGAGCTGCTTCTGGATTTGAAAGAACATCAACAGATTTGTCGATATTTAACTCAAACATTTCTCTGTTGTTCTAAAGAGGGTGTTATTTCAGAATAACAACACTCTGGCAGGCCTAAACGTTCCAGTTTACCCTCGAAATAGCACCGAATTCCAAGGTCACACCCAGCATGTCGTCGTGGCCGGTAGAACAGGCGTCGGTGTGAGAAATACGAAATTGTTATGTTCTTTATGACAGTTTCAAAACCCCTAAAACAATTTCAAATATCCCCAGATCAGTCGTTAAACTATTTGCAGTTAAAAAGAAAAATTACTGGTGTGTTTGTATGTGTGTGTTACATACGTGTAAGGCATAAACAGGCTTAGTGGCTCATTATGTTTAAATCGATTGTAGTATAATAGTGTTCTCTGCTGGTATAAGAAGTCAGTTAAATTTTAAACTAAATAATTAAATGTAAAAAAAGAAATAATTCAGATGAAATATTTTATTGCTGTAATAAGCCAAAACATATTATTACTTGTTTTTACATAAATTCTAATAGTTTGTTCTATATTGGCACTCAACATGTACATTTTATTAACAAATTATTAATTATTCATTACCATCCTTATTTATAATTTCATCGTTTACATTCTTCTCGTACATGATATATTTTCGTACGAAATTTTTTATGAAGGTTCGAAAAAGGCATGATTTAAATTCTAAATCGGCCACTGATAACAAATTACATTTCATTTCTCCAGTAGGGCATTGGCCTATTTCTCGTTCCAGCTAGTGCACCGGGACTGGTATAGCAAAGGTGGTGGTGAGTGCTATCCTCTCTGTGGGGAAAAATGTAGCGGATTTCCTCTCTAAAACTGTATGTCAGACTTACCAAATGTTTGACATCGAATAGCCGATGATTAATAAATCAATGTGCTCTAGTGGTGTGGATAAACAGACTTTGTTCTCCAGTAGGCCTGTATGTTGTCAGCGTCACGGGATTTACGATCTAGAGTAGAATGGGGGGGGGGGGGGGGTCATTGGTTATGATAATCCTGTGCCATGGAATTAATTCATCGCACACAGGCCTTTACGGGGGGGGGGGGGGGGGCACGTTCTAGTGGGACACGATCTTTAGTGGAGGGGCACAAGCCAGATTTTTTATCTTTATTTATTGGGTGGGTGGGGGTGTCCATAATTTACTTTTAATGTGGTGCATAATGCAAAACGCTGTATCTAACTGGAATGCAAGGGAGCAGTTGCTTCCCCAGATAAATAGGAAAAGTTTTTTGTTTTGTATAGATGATTATACACTAGCAAACCCTGCAATTAAGAAAATGTCTACTTAAAATAAACATGCCGTGGAAAAAGAATCGAAAACAGTCCACAGCCAAAAAAAAAAAAAAAAAGGGGCGTAGAGAATTAAAAACTCCACGGCAATCTCTGAGGCATTGCCGATTGCTGTGGACAATTGTAGGGGTTGCATTTGGAAATTAATATCATATGTAAACTTGTTTTTACTATTCCATACAAGGAATTATGTACAATTTAGACAAAAAGTTTTGTTTAACGACATCACTAGAGCAAATTGATTTATTAATCATCGGATATTGGATGTGAAACATTTGGTAATTGTGACTTACAGTCTTAGAGGGGAAACCCGCTACATTTTTCAGTTAGTGGCAAGAATTTTTTTTTAATATGCACCATCCCACAGACAGGATAACACATACCACGGCCTTTGATATACCAATCGTGGTGCACTGGCTGGAACGAGAATTAACATGCAGTGTGCATTCTATATGTCACGGTCTTTGGTCACGTAGTGCGCCGTGGTGATCTAAGTGTTAAAAGTTGGTCCTGCTGTGTTTATTATCGGTCAGATTCCCTCTGCCTCACTCTAACTCTAATTTAACGTGGTAAACATAGCTAAACAACACATCATCGACAATATTTGAAACAAATTAGCGTACGGGTTCATTTAAATCGCGAACGTTTGTGCTAATCTGTAAAAGTGTTTTCGGAACGTGTCCACCGAACAATGTATCCTGTTTACCCGTGACCGCCAACCGCTGAACACACAAACTGCCCCAAGAACTCAAGTGTACACTTTCCGTGTGATTGTTGTGAAAAAGGTTTAAGCTTGATTGTTAAATAATATAAGATACAGTAATTTGTCAATGATGTAATATATAACATGTTCGTATTTATGTTCAAAGGGGCAGCATTAAGTTAGCTTAGTCGGTAGAGCGCTCACCGGCCTCGGTGGCGCAGTGGTTAGCCATCGGATTACAGGCTGGTAGGTATAGGGTTCGCGAGTTCTTAAGGGCTCTGTGGGTAGGTGTAAGGCCACTACACCCTCTTCTCTCTCACTAACCACTAACCAACTAACAACTAACCCACTGTCCTGGACAGACAGCCCAGATAGCTGATGTGTGTGCCCAGGACAGCGTGCTTGAACCTTAATTGGGTATAAGCACGAAAATAAGTTGAAATGAAATGAAAGGTAGAGCGCTCGCCTGAAGTGCTCTTGTCGTACGATCGAACTTCCTCGACGGACCCATTGGGGTTTTCCAGTCCCGCCTACTGCTCCACAACTGGTATATCAAAGGCCGTGGTATGTGCTGTCCTTTGTGTGAGAAAGTGCATATAAAAGATCCCTTGCTGCTAATGGAAAACGTAGTGGTTGTCCTCTGAAGACTGTCAGAATTGATCAAATGTTTGACATCCAGTAGCCAGTGGTTAATAAATCAATATGCTCTAGTGGTTCAAGTACGCTGTCTTGGGCATGTAATTCAGCCTAGGAAAGATGTTAATGAAAACTCGCCGACACCAATTGGCTAATACATTTTTTATTGCATATTATTTTTTTAGCTGCAAGGGATATTTTATAGGCATTTTTCTTGTACTCATTGGTGTATCCTAGGTTATGGTAGAGCACGGTGACATAACACGGTGACTCATGTTGTATTTGCTGATGAACTTTATCATTAAAAAGCCTTGCCTAACAACGGATAAAAGTAGTATTGGGACTGTCCGGAAATAATGAGAGGAGAAAAAAAGAAACGCACTGAAATTATGTTTTAATATTTTTATAAAGTCACTCCCCACCCCATCCCTTTTTGTGAAAGAAAAATCTCGTCTTTTATTTTGTTCTTGCGAACACATCTAGAACAGTTGATTGTGATTATCCATATTAAATATTTTGAGTAAAGTGATTGTGAGTCGGACATCCATGGTGTTTTAGATCACAGCTAATGGCCGTTTATTAACTTTGATGCATTAAACGATTAGTATACAATAGCTGGTATTCCTTATTTTGTGTATTTTCTTTTAAATAACACTTTATTAGCAAAAATATAATGACATAATTATGACATTTTTAAAAATGTGATCGTGACTCGGACATATTCGCTTTTAAATCGGATAGAGTGTATGAAAATAGCTTTATGTATTGACATCAGAAATGACTTGCATTCAAAACATTCAGATATTTGTTTAAAACTGAAATAATTAAATTTCGTGCCTTTTTGATGAAGTAATATATTAGGAATTTATTTTAATTAATATGTAAAGAAAATTAATAGTGAATAGGAATTAAATGTAGTATTAATAGCAAAACACTTTGGATTTAAATAGCTGAATAGGCCCAGTTCCACGAAGCTATCTTAGAGCAAGGCCAGGTCAGGTCATAGGTTTTAACGTGCACATTCAGAACAAGCTGTTGTAGCAAACGCCTATCATGAGCGCAGGACTGCGTTCAACCAGACGGAGCAGAAAAACGTCCGCTAGACCGGTTTAGGCGCCTCACGTTAAACCAAATGGCCACGTCGGGAACCATTCAAATAGATCGCGAACGTTAGCGAAACGTTTGCTGTCTGAACTAAGGGTAGGTGTCGACTTTCGCCGGCTCCTCAGTCCAGGATAGGAAAGGGTTTGGGGGTGGATTGGACAGGGCGTCGCCCTCACTGACATGTGCAAGGGAGCACATTTAGCCCGACCAGGGCCATATTCCCGAAGATATCAGTCGTTAGATCACAGCGACGTCGTAAAATGGCGCGAACGACAATATACCGACAGGGTGGCCGACAGTTAGCCAAAAGTGTTGTTTTACTATAATTATGGTGTCTTTTGAAGTATGTCGTAAATAAAGGAAAACACCGTGTCGTTATTTTGTTTACTACGTATGCAATAATCATTTGTGTAGTGTAGTTAATTTGAATTTGATATTTTATGTAGCCAGTTAGCAGGGTTGACCAAACACACGAAAATGGTGCAAAACGATAACCAAAATTTAATTCCCAGGAACTGAAAGCGTTGCGGATGCTATTAGTGTTTATCAGGACACTGTGTTATTAAATCAGTGAACAATCAGTAGCTAGATGGAGCTGTCTCACTTCAACTGAACGTCTCTAAAGATTACCCAATCAAATATTGTTTTTGTACTAGTAAACTAATAAATTATTTGTTTGTAGTTGGGGGGTTTTATGGTTGGTGGTACTTTCTGTTAAAGTCCCTTTGTAAGTTTTCCAAAGCAAAATGCAAGTTCCTAAATATGGAATTGGCTAACAAATATGTGGAATGTAATTGTAATATTTCACACTCGTTACATTCAGTGAAAATTGTTGGCCCATCGATCAAATATTGTTAAAGTAGAAGAAGATCAAAATTGTAAGTTAAAGAATGCGTCGCCAAAAACTAAGTGAAATTGTATCTACCGTTGTTTACGGCACAGAGAATGAACTAAAGGTCAAAATACGAGAGAAAAGGGGGAAAATCATGTTGGAATAAATAAGAAAATCAATTACCTCGTGGAAAAAAAACACCGTTTAATGGCAGTCTACGAGCAAGACGGAGGACACATTGACCACCTTTTTAAGTAAACAAAAGTAGATACAGTTTCTGTTAGCTTTTGGCATCGCATATTATTACTTACAATTTTGAATCTGTTGCTGTTTTAACAATACTTTACATATGGGCTTACTATTTTCACCGAATGTCGCAAATATCCATGCAGTAATGGATGTGATATATCAAAGTTTCAGTCCCTATACTTTTTTTTTAGACAATTCCATATTCAGTATGGTTATCGTTTGGGCAGACACGTATTTGGGTATTTGGCGCCCCTAGACAACTAATAATTTTGCGCACACTCCTCGTGGGCGTCCGCAGATGGGGAGATATAATATTAAAATATATAGACATGGTTAGGCATATACTTGTATGGCGAAAGTAAGTGAACATTTGGGGAGGGGGCTGACTGATAGAGGACGCTAAGAACTCGATTTTCCACGGGATTCAGTAACATGCTTCGCCGCATGCCATGCTTGATTACGACAGACGTGCATTAGACGACACTGTTAACAGAAGGGTTGGACCCGTTGTTAATATTACTACTCAAAAGAATTTAAGGGTCAGACGATATTTTCGACATTATTTTCCGAATGTCAGTTATATTAGCTAGACCATAATGTCACGCATGGTATTGTTCCATTTTGACGAAAGTGGGTCTAAGCAACCCATAAATGAATTAAAATCCACTGTCATTGACACTGTCGACTAGTTCTAATGGCGAAAACATGCTTACATTTACCAGTAAATTAGGGTGAAAGCGAAAGGTCTGCTAAGTGCTCATAACTTGCTTTTTCACAAAGCGCTTCATTTGCACGCATTGCATGTGTATTCCATGTTCCCAATGCTGAATTTCCGTATAATTGGAGCTTGCGTTCGTGTACGGTGCACACTCCAAATTCGACAATGGTACGACGTCAACTGACTATCGAAGATCGAGGAAGGGCTATTGCTTGGCTTCAGGATGGCAATACGCAAAGAAATGTTGCTCTGAGACTTGGTGTCAGTCAGAGTGTCGTTGGCCGACTGTGGCAACGGTACCAAGCAACGAATTCTGTTCGAAATCGTCCACGTTCGGGAAGACCCCGAAGCACTACAAATAGAGAGGACCGCTACATCACCAATGTGGCTCTACGTCAACGCACAACCACTGCACGCCGATTACGTGACAATCTGCGGACTGCGACTGGAACTCGAGTGTCTGATCAAACCATACGCAATCGTCTGAGAGCCAATAATCTACGCTGCCGTCGCCAGGCTGTTCGACCACCACTCCTACCACGTCACAGAACGGCCAGACGTCACTGGTGCACACTTCATCTGCGGTGGCAACGTGTTCAGTGGGGTCGAGTGATGTTCACTGATGAGTCCAGGTTTAGTCTCCAGTTCAACGACGGTCGGGTTCGTGTCTACAGACGTCCTGGGGAGCGCTTCGCTGACGTTAACGTTAGACAACGTCACCGGTTCGGTGGTGGCAGCGTCATGGTGTGGGGCGGCATCTCTATCCACCACAGGACCCCCCTCTATGTGGTGGATGGCAATATGAATGGAATCCGCTATCTGAATGAGATTATTCGGCCGTTGGTTCTCCCAGGCCTTCAGCAGATTGGCGGCGGGGCAGTTCTGCAGGATGACAATGCCAGACCCCACCGCGCCAGGGTGGTAACGGACTTTCTCAGACAACAAGGTATCGCCAGGATGGATTGGCCAGCATATTCGCCTGACTTGGCCCCAATAGAGCACGCCTGGGACGAATTAGGCAGGAGAGTTCGGGATAACCATGCCCCTCCGGTCAACCTTCATGATCTGGGTCAACTTCTTATGGCAGAGTGGCAGGCCATTCCCCAAGAGTTCGTCAGACGTCTGATCAACAGCATGAGGCAACGATGTGTCGAGTGTATTCGCGCCAGGGGTGGATTCACACACTATTAAACGAATGTTCTAATGTGTAAAATCCATGTTTGACAACCTTCAACTTTGACAGCATGTCATGTGACTTTCTTGTATACAGTGACGTTTATTTGTGTTTTTTTGTAAATATGGAACAATAAATTAAATTTTTGGTGTAGTTTACATCATCAATCTAATACACTCTGAAACTTATTTGGTTATACATTTTTGACCCTTAAATTCTTTTGAGTAGTATATATATATAACAATATCGACATTCATTCATCTTTGAGAACATGGAACATTTATCAACGACATGTTAACGATGTTGTTTCACGTAACGATGGCTTCGGAACAGCCCCAAGGTCGGTAGCGGGCGAGGGTTGGTTTTGGTGCTATTATATTTGCAAATGTCCCGTAGGATTAAGTCAAAATAGAAAAAGCTGCTTAATTTCGTGAAGGTAATTTTGACGCATAATTTGGAATGGTTCATGAAAATTGAAAATGGAGCTTATGGTTGATTTGACTTAGTTGATCGAGAGGTAACTCCTTGATAGGGCAAAGATCGCCTTAAGTTCATATCAGGTAGTCATGCACTCAAGGCTATCTTAAGCGTAGTGCTAATATCGCTTCGTGGAACAGGGCTCTGGAACTTATTGGCATTGTACACATGAACACCAGATTCATGGGGAGAAATTCGTTTGAGGATGTTTTTCTCTTTTTTTCTTTTCTTCATTCATTCCGTTTTCTTTGCTTCTGTTTATTTATTTATTTTATTTTATTTTATTTACTTATGCGAGTGCTATGTGAGGAAGTTGTTCTCAAGTGAACTTTGAGTCATGTTTTATTTCCAGGTTAATTTTGGTGACAAGTGTATTCTGTACGCTGACGTGGAGTTTATCAAGAACAGTTCATACACAGCGACATATTTCCTCGTCAAGTTTCCACCTGATTCATCGGTGTGTCACTACAACCTCGTCATAGCCATCGTGTTTTCCCTTGTCTACGCCGGGGTCGCCATCGCACTATACATTTACCTCTACTTCAAAGCAAGGGACAGTGAATCGTGAGTTCAAGTCAGGTTTAAAATACTAAGTATATAGAGCGTACGATTTATCTTATAGTTAACAGTTAACACTATGGTTTTTATAGTTCTGTTTTGCCATTTTATTAATTTATAAGTATTTAAAGTCTGTAAAAGAATATATAAACTTCACAGGGTTGCACCTAGCCGGGGATGGGGTGAGGTAGAGGCAAGGTACAAGGACCATCTCAACAAAAGACATAAAACAGTGTCATTTATATCCCGTTGGGTAACACCCTAAATTACAGTGCAATGATTCATACTCCCAAATGCTTGTGTTTATTCTAACTCTAATCCTGACACTTTTTCTGCACGTGTTCAGCGAACTATTTGACTGGTCCCCGATGTGGTCGTATGGTTTAACGCGAAGCGCATAAACCAGTATAGCAAACGTTTTTGTGATCGGTCTGGCTGAACTCTACCCTTGATACCAGTATTCGAACTGGACCCAGTTTTTCGGCTGCATTGAAACTAAAACAATAAATAAATAAAAAGCTCAGAACAACTTAGCACTTGCAAATTATGTACTGAGGACAGACTCGTGTGAAATACATTTTGCAGGGGGTGGGGTGGGGGTGGTTTAGATTAGCAAGCCAAGTTTAAGGGTGGTTGAGTCATATTCACCCAGAAAACACATTTTTAAAAATTGGTTTATTTGATGTCATATCCCATCCTCTGCACACGCGCCTCCAGGCCAGCAGGCCAGCATGAATCATAACTGGATATAAGTAGGAAAGTAGCCATATATTTCACACAGTTCAGATTGTGTTTGTGTTGTTTTCAGACTCGACATAGCTAACATCTACTTCGTGATCCACTGCGTGCTCGACGTGGCCGTCGCGGTTCTCGTGCTGGTGGCCGCCTGCACCATCAGCAGGGGCTTCTCGTACGTGTGTGACCAGTTCATGAACGGCGTCAACCACGGCATCAACATGCACAGGTACCATCGGCGTTATTGCTGCTTAATTCATTGACACCCCCACCACCACCACCACCACCACCACCACCTAACACACCTAAAGACCACCCCGCTATAAAGATCAATAATTTATAGACAGAAATATTTCCGTATTATATTATTGTAAAAATATTTCGGTATCCCGCTGTTACGAATTACGGCCAGTATTTAAAGTCCGATCCAATGGTCGTTTTCAGTACATTTTGACCCCACAAATGCGACCACAGCATTGAAGTGTCATGTCATACAAACAACAAACAACAAACAACAAATAAAGTGGTAAAATCTTATCTTGTTGTCCACGCCATGGTGTTAAAGTTAATTACATGACATATAATATGTGTTCAATGGCGGATCCAGAAAATCCATTTGGGGGTGGGTGGGCAGTGACATGAGGTGGAATGTCAAGGGAACTTTGGGGGAGTTTTGGAGGGGGATCGTAAACTAATTAAAATTAATATATAATAAAATTAGAACTATTGCAAAATTTAGGTCGGGGCCCCCTAGATCCGCTTCTGGTGTTTCTCAAACAAGTAATTAAATAGTCCTATGCTTATTTAGCTGGAAGGGGGCGGGACGTAGCCCAGTTGTCCAGGATCGATACCCGTCAGTGGGTCCATTGGACTATTTCTCGTTCCAGCCAGTGCTCCACAACTGGTTTAACAAAGGCCGTGGTATGTGCTATCCTGTCTGTGGGATTGTGCATATAAAAGATCCCTTGCTGCTAATCGAAAAGAGTAGCCCATGAAGTGGCGACAGCGGGTTTCCTCTCTCAATATCTGTGTGGTCCTTAACCATATGTCTGACGCCATATAACCGTAAATAAAATGTGTTGAGTGCGTCGTTAAATAAAACATTTCTTTCTTTCTATTTAGCTGGAAAGACATTATATCTAAGTTTTCGTCTTATAGTTAATATAAAAGCCATCAAATTAAAATTATTTTATAGTTTATGTTAATAAAAGTCATAAAATTAAAACTGTCTTATAATAGATGTTTAAAAAAGTCATGACATATCTTATGTTAATAAATGAGTCATAGTTTATAGTTTACGTTAATAAAAAAACAAAATCATTGTCACTATCAAAAGTGTACAAAAAGACAGAATTCAGTGCATATTTGTGACAGAGCTGTAGTAAGTTGCACTCATGAATATATCAATCAAAATCATGATATTCGCAAAATGTTAGTCTCTTGTACCATCTTAACAAAAATAGTTACTATCGTTTTTACGGCGATTGGTAAGAATGGTCTACTGCGGATTCCTGGGTTTCTGACTGAGGACGGGTATATATCATATCATGAATGTCCGCAGGAATTTGTCCTAGGTGGGGGCATGACATGTTCACAAATATTTACGTATAGGTCTGCAAGTAAATAAACACTATACTTGTTTGATTTAAAACCACTTGTGTTTTTATAATTTCTATTTTTCAGCTGTTCGGATGCTCAACGATTTGAAAACTGGTTTAATATTGATGCCAGCAATTTTCACCTGTGCCTTTCAATTGCAGTGGTAAGATTTTAATGTGAACAATCAATAACAAGTTAGCATTTTTATTTGATCTGTAGACATTTCAATGTTGTAATAACCAGAAGCATGAATAAAAATAAGTATTTTAGACTGTATACACCAATCCGAACTCATTATTTTCAAAATAAAATTATAGGAATTACAGTATATAAAATATTTATGATTTTCACAAATTATTTTCAGGTTGGAAGCTGGCTGTGTTTTTTATTTTGGTTGATGCAAGCAGTGTTTGGAGGCTGGAAACTGTGGAGACTGAATATGTTACCAACGATTCCTGAAAAACTGAAAATATGCTGCAGGGACACGTGATGCATTCCAACAGACGTGATGTGTATATAAAAGACAAACCATGTACAATATATATATATTAATATTTATTACACATAATTAGGGTGTTTCATACCCAGAGTGAAACAACTCAGTACAGCGTCCCAGAACCAGAGCTGCAGTTATTATTTATTTTTCCATTGGAATGGGGTGGGACGTAGAGAGGCTCGATGGAATAACAACTAACAGAGCAGTTTGTCTCTGGTTATTAAGTCCTTTTTAGTTCAGTTAGGTTACCTGAAGTCAGGTGGAGATGTTTACCATTACCCACTGTCTACACAATACAAATCACTAATTTAATTATGATTCCATTTTCAGTATCAAGAATACCTGGGAATTTCAGTTCTCCCATGACGTCAATGAGGATTAATTCTAAAATACCCATGCCCCACACCAGTCATTTTAATTGACCATCTGTCATGTTATTGACAGATACAATGTGGTTTCAGTGCTGGTACGAATGACCAGCCCCCCCCCCCCCCCCAATAATTTTGGCTTTGTTTTTCATCTCGACTGAATGTAAAAGTTGTAGCGAGACTTAACGGATCGAGATTAACGGCGAGAGTTAGGGCAAATAATCATGCCCCCGGACCCCCCAAATATCTCGTGCCTTCGACGCTCGTTCATTTGTCCACTCCCCACCCCAATAATGTCCACCATTCTACGGGCCTGGTTTGTAGAAGCTTTGATAAAACTAATGAATGGATCCTATGCAATATGGGTCTTCTAAGCTAGTCTTGGGAGCGGCAAGCCTTCTACGGGCGGTGCAGGATGGATGAAACATCATGTTACGGGATCTCCTTGGGGAATGGCCGTCCTCCTAAGGACAGCACCTGATAATGGATCATCGAATCAATCACGATATTGCGTAATATCCTTTCGACTCTGCCATGTGCAGAGATACTATTTTGATAATGGAATATGGTTTTGTCGTTCAGATTTAGTCCAAACCTGTCTTATATATTGATTCCCTCAAGTAATAACCCCGGGGAAGGTATTACTTCAGTTTGACTGCACCTGTGATCTTTAAATGAAATGACATATGACTGATTTGCTAGTCTCAGTATCGACTTTCCGTGTCTTGATGGAGATCCATTTCGGTAGGAGCAGTTATGTACATTGGCTACTTCACTTCTGTGTGTACTCAAATTAAACAACAATAAATGAGATTTTCATTTGGAACTGCCAGTTCTGTTTACGTATACATCTACTGAAATCCCACATTTAATGTAAAGGTAACTATAACAGTCTACTAAACATTCAAAATTGTGCCCTAAATAGAAAACAAAAGATGTATATTGTATGAATTATACTTCTCAGACATTTCACATGCTAATAGTTTTTGTTATGATAAACATAGATACATGATGATGTAATCTTATAGACTTGATAAATATAGACATGGTGGATTTCACTTAATGTTTAATTTGTCATGTATCTATAATCCTAGTCGTAAAAAAAAGTGCTTTAAATTAGTATATACGTGTATTTAGATATATTTATGTACTTAAAGTTGTGTCCAATATAGTTCTTTTATAATGTAATTGTTAATAAAAGAATTTTTTAGTATTGACTGGTGTTGGTTATTCTGCTGCAATATGTTTATATATCCATGTATTCAGTTAGATCCTGGTAGTTAATGTGTACGTTACTTCAGGGAATACTAACTACCTTATAGATCTGTCTTATTTTAATCCTTGCTCTAAATACCTTCAATTCTCTAGACTTGGAACGTGGGGACAGACACCCTTCAGAAGAAAACAAGAACATGCCAATACAACATACAAGTTATAATCATGATAAGAAAGCGTATGGAAATAAATGTTCACAGAATGTCGACTCTGAGATATTCCTCACGACCATTCATGGTTAATATAGGCATAGCTCTGTATATCCATTATTGTTTGCGTGGAGGTCAAACGAAAGTTCGTGAAGTTAACACCAAGGCAATTAGTTTCAGTGCAGATTTGGAAGCTGTCGAAAAAAATGAGAAGAACATTTGAAAAGGAAACGTTACAGAAAACAGTGTTTAATTATAGCGTTTTTCAGATTAACCGAACACAACATCAGTACAATAAATAAGCACACATTTACTTAAAACACCCAACAGTTGAATGTACAATGTTTTATAGGTGAAACTATTTTAAAATGTGCTTACTGAACATAATATTCAGAAGAATTAATGTCATTTCGGTTTATTATCTTTGCTAACATCTGTAAACCTGTGTAGGGCGTGGCTTAAGGGAATAGCGTGTGAAGCTGTTTTAACGTGTTTAATTAACATATTCAGACGAATTAGCATTTGGCCCGTTCATTATTTCTGATAGCATCTGAAAGACTGTTTAGGGCATGGTTTAAAGGGATATCGCGTGTGTTGTCTATCGTGGTGTAAATACGTACAGACGGAAAGACAGCAGGCTAACAGCCAGAATAAATACTTGTGTTACGATTGGGCCAACTGTCAATAACAATGCTGTTTGCCCCTACCTGGCAGAATGAACAAACTCGCTCGGACATGGCTATACAACACTTTTTCAGTATTTTATTTTTAAACATTCTATGTAGGTTTCTACAATCAGACATTAAAACACATTACCGAAGGATTTTATCTCTGTCATTCCACTCAGTTCATCAGTTATGGTAAAACACCATTGCACGATTACCATGGCATGGCACTGTTTGAATAATATCTATTGCTTTATACCAACATGATATTCATTTATACCATTTACTTGTCATCACTGGTATTATACACTATACTATTCAGTCTATAGAAAGGTACATGTATACTGGTATAAAAAAAATATGCCTTGCTGCTCACTGAAATTGTCTCTGTGCCAACACTGGATTCAGACTCCATGTGTAACATGTATCATGTTTAACACCTTAGAGCCACTAATCAAACAATTAGCCGAGTTGTTATATTAAAACAGACGTGTCGTTATGTTCTTACCTGGATTCGTACCACTCGTGGCATATGTCGTCGTCTGCAGTGAGGGAAGACTTGGTTTCTGTCTTAACAAACTGGTCACATGACCATAATATGCTACTTTTAAAGTCACGTTTATGTTGTACGAAGATAACGACTTTCGTATTAGATGTCCATCTGGCCACAGAAGGGTCATCTCAATGGGGTTTGACCGTCCCAAACCGAAATGAGCTACCGGCTCAATATTTGAACTAGGATCAATTATCCTAAGAAGAATTTGATTGGTTTTTAGAACCAGCTTTACACTGGCACCACGGGCAGGAGCGCCACCTCGGGTTAGAGGCATCACTCGCAACCAGTTATTTCCTTTTCCTTCAGTCACGTGATATATTGACAAGGACTGAGTATTGTCATCTTCGTTAGTTATGTATAATTCCAGTAAACCATCACCATCCAAGTCTGCAACTGATGCTCCTGAAACGAGCAACAGTAAACAGAAGTCAATCCAGTTAATATTAAGTCGGTGATCCAGAAAATCTTAGTTTTTTTCCCCCAACTCTTTCCGTGACAAGCTGCTTTTCTGGAGAGAATGTTTGTATTATTTACTTGTAAAGTCATTGAACATAACATATAAATATAAAATAGATACACAATTAAAACAAATATATATTAAATATGAAATTTAACATAACAGAGACAAAGCTAATTCATCCGTATATTTACTTTTGTTTGACACCTAATTACCGAAGTATATATTTCATGTTGGGGTGTCGATAAACATTCATAAATAATTTATTCAGGGCTTAATTTCACAAAACAAATTTGTAAGCCTAGTTTTGCACGTAAGCGTAAATCTACGACTAAACCACAATTCTTATTACTATTATACTACACCTAATATAGTTTAAAGTGCACATATTTTATTTTACTTTGTCCTTAAAATGCTGCATCTTCCATAATGATGTAATGTTCTGCATGAAATAGATGTCAAACACACGTAAACGTATGCCTGGTATAATTGTTAGTTGCAGACGTAAATAAACAATGTTTGGTGAAATTGGCCCCTAGTTCTGTGGATAATGGGTATATATATATTATAATACTTTTAAAACATAATAATAATATTAATAACGATGCAACCTGTCGTTTTTAAATAAGATTGGTTTCTATTTTTAGTCGATAGCATACATATATATATGTGTGTGTTTGTGTGTGTGCGCGCGCCGTTACACTTTCTAACTCTACATAATACTATAGTACTGTATACAGGTATCATCTTATTTTAAATAATTATTTGATCATTAAAACAATATCTGGATGGTCCAAGAACTAAACTGGTTGTTAATGTGAATTCCCCTCCCAACCTCCAGGCGCTCTGTCACTACTGATGGTTATTACCTGTTATATGTTGTCCTGAAGTCTTGGCATCGCCAATACTAACATTTGTCATCACAACACCATCGTCAGTCATCTGGACTTGATACAACGCGTTCTCTGACCTTACAGAAACACCAGTATCAAAGGGAGACCGGTAAAACGCGTTCACGAGAAGTATTTCTAATATCCCGTCGTTGTCAAAGTCGACTGCCAGCACGCTTCTTGCTGAAGAAATCTCTTCAAAATGCTTTGAAGCTTTATTCTGCAATGACAGCCCCATAACAATTTGATATAAAATAACTGAATGAATAAGTAGGACATTATTGAACGTCACATGTTAGATTCATACTGACACCTATAGTTTTCCTAAAGGCTGGTTCGCATAAAGCCTGTAACACACCACAGAGCAGATAGATATTATGTTCAACTTTCCCGATTTGTTATTGACCATCTACGACTGCGTTCCCATAAAATGTATCGTATACGAGCATATAGTAGCACATTAGCGGAATGTTTAAAATAAATTAGATTACTACTACAGTTCATTTTAAAGCATTAAAGCGGACTACAAAGCATATTTATAAAATTCATAATTCATTAAACTTTTTTTTTATTAACCCATTTGACTACAGTAAGCTGTAATGAAACTATTCCACTTATGCTCGAGGTTGACATATATGATATACACACACAATATAAATGTTTTATGCTATAGTTTGTAAAACAAAATATGAGAAATTGTCCACTATTTTGTTTTCATGTATGTACTTAACGTAACATACTAGGTCGCTTTTTATTGCAGGAACATAAATCACTTGGAAATGATAAGTTCTATATTTCACTTTTCTAAGTAGATAAACATATAATATCAGATTTAAGCTTATAAACTTAAGTAAGTAAACAAGTCATTCATTCTACAGGTCACTTTTTGAGTGGTTCCAAGCAGAGATTGGCAATGTCAACAATCACATATATATCACAAGTAGTATAAAGTATATACATGCAGCTAGTTTTAATATAATATTATATTACACGTTTGAGTTTAACTGTTTTCATCTATACACTACGGCAACCCGACTGGTGACTCTGTGTTTATTTGTTTTAATATTCGTATGTAAAAAAACAAAAAAAACATTAAAATTAAAAAAAAACCCCACAAAATACACAAATCCTCAAAAAACAAACCAGAACCCTAAACCAAACCAAAACCAAAAATCAAATAAGAAAAACCAACAAAAACAATCCTCAAAAAGCCCTCACCCCAAAAATAAATAAACTAATATAAACGCAGTCATACTTAAATGAACAGACAAATAGCTTGCAAAGTCAGTCTATAAAATTATTCCCCCACAAAATCCTTTGTTGCACATCCAGTGCTAAGATGCCATTAATAATTCATTCATTCATTCATTCATTCATTCATTCATTCATGCATTCTCTAATTAAAAAAGGAAACACAACTAAAATCAATGTTTAGATTTAAAATCCAATCCAGGAACTTCAACATTTTATAAATAAACAGAGAAATTAACCTAATTCTGTTTTGTATTAAATCATATCTAACGTGCCTCAAACTGTACACTGGTCCCATTCACATGTTGCAGATACAATCTGTGTCTGCTCATCATGTTCACGCTGATGATGTCCACCAAGCCGTCGTAGTTCATGTCGGCAAGAGTAGCAGCTCTTCCATTTTCCTGGTCGCCCATTATTCCTTCAAAACAAGTAGCCTGTATTTTGTACATTGCTATAATCACCATAGAAATTCGTAGGAAAGATAAACTATATATATATTATAATATAAACATCGCAGCACATTCTTTATTTTACATGATAACTACGACACACTCTTTAATGTGTGTGTCACACTGAACAACAGTTAACGTTTGTTTTGTATAACGATACCACTAGAGCACATTGATTAATTAATCATAGGCTATTGTATGTCAAACAATTGGTAATTCTGACTCGTAATCATCAGAGGAAACCGCTACAGTTTTCGTAATGCAGCAAGGGATCTTTTATATGCACTTTCCTACAGACAGGAAAGCACATACCAGTTGTGGTGCACTGGTTGGAACGAGAGAAAAAAAAAAATCAGTTGAATGGATCCACCGAGGTAGTTCGATCCTGCGACGCAAGTATCTCAAGCGAGCACCCAACCGACTGAGTTAAATCCCGCCTACCTGAAAAACAGACGGTAACGAAAAGAATCAGAGACAGAGGCAAAGATACAGCTTGTTTTGTTTAACGACACCACTAGAGCACATTGATTTATTAATCATCGGCTATTGGATGTCAAACATTTGGTAATTTTGATATAGTCTTAGAGAGGAAACCAGCTACATTTTCCCATTAATACTAAAGGATTTTTTATATGCACCAAACCACAGAGAGGAAAGCACATACCACGGCCTTTGATACACAGAGTCGTGGTACACTGGCTGGAACGTGAAATAACCCAATGGGCCCACAGACGGGGATCGATCCCAAACTGATCGCGCATAAAGCAAACGCTTTACCACTAAATGCATCCCGCCCCCAGACAGACAGAGGCAGAAAACAGAAAAAGACAGAGAAAGATATGGGGATATGGACGACAGGGAGGGGGTATTGAATCCAATTCAACAAAAAGCATTGTGTTGCACTTTTCAACAGAGAAAACATAATATGTATTAGTTGTAGGGGTATCACAATGTATTCACTACGATCTATTGCATCTCGGCCTAATTACAAATCTCAGTACGGAAGCACAGTTCGAATACCTGTGTCCAGTGCAATATCGTGGAATGCTCTCACGAGGTTGTTCTTCAAAAGCTGGTTTTTAGTATGATGACCAGCATCATCTCGAAAGCCAGCCATGAATATGTCAGACCTTCCTTCTTCCCCAATAATAGGTCCAATCGCTATGCTTCTTGAAGCTTAAAATATACGAATATATAAAAATGTAATGTTGTCAGTTCGATGTATATTTTTGAATATGAATACATATAAAAATAATATCACCAGTTCCATATATTTTTGTGCATATGAATACACATAACGATAATATCATCATTCTATGCATGTTTGTGAATATGAATACACATACAGATAATATTATCATTTCCATGTATCTTTGTACATATGAATATACGTGTATATAAAAATGGTGTTGTCGGTTCCATGTATCTTTGTACATATGAATATACGTGTATATAAAAATGGTGTTGTCAGTTCCATGTATCTTTGTGAATATGAATATACGTGTATATAAAAATGGTGTGGTCAGTTCCATGTATATTTAAGATAAATGAATTGATTCGAGTGTGATAATTCCCAAGCTGTTACATATAATCCTCAAGACTGGTCATATTTAAGTGTGGGCGGTAATGCACGATTAGTTTTAATGAAACTAACATTTGGTGAATTGTGAATACGACTTGTAAATTATAATGTATTTTTATCCTCAACCCATTCGGTTGCTTAGATGCAACACCATCAATGTATAATGGATCATTTGTGTCACTGTACCCGGCCTATGCAAATAAAGTTCAGTGCAATTCTAGCTCTCGTGGATGCCATCGTCACTCTGAAGCAAAAATATGCCCTTCATCACCTGAATAATATAATATGCATGTTTGTTTTGTGGATAAGATAATTTTTGTCTCACCTTTTTTAATCGTCTGGTTTGCTATCTAAGATGATGTGTTTGTTATCTCACCTAGCGTGTTCGCCAAATTGGCTTCCCGAGTGGCATCTTCCAGAACGATTCGACTTGAACTGTTATCGGCAACTTGTACTCTTTTCACTTGTATCAGCGCTAAACTTGCAGCTTTGTCTAATAAAAACAAACAGTTAACAGATTAATGAGGTTGTATAATAAACACTGTGTATGTATTCAGCCATGATGGTTAAAATGACAGATCCTAATTTTTAAACACTATGGCATATATTTCACGATTAGAGCCCTTTTTGATAACTGAAATCATACATTAAATTTTATAGTTTAGATTACTCAGTTCCGTCTGAGAAGTAACGGTTATGGAATCGAGTTCTAGTGTCTTTTTAAGGGTATTTCGCCGTTTCAACGTCATATCACAGTTTTACTTCGTTTAACTTTATTCAAATGTGTTACAAACTTAGTGTACATTTTCTCTAGTTGAAACTAGGGTCTGTGACTTTAATTCCAGAGCTGTACCCAGCCTAAAATTACTAAGGTAGGGTGTAGAAGAAAAAAAGGTAACAAGGACATTGTAATATAGGGTCTTGTCCAGCTAAACAAAGAGGATATTTTTAACACAAAAGAACACTCATTTATATTTTGTTAGGGTTTTGATTTTCTTCTATTAAGCAAATGCTTCCACGATTTTTGCTTCGCATTGTGTGATTAATTATCTGACTTTTAAAATATCATTAAATATATAATAATCAATTAAACCAATTAATGAAAAACCAGATCTGATGGGTCAATTGAATATAACTGATAGTAATACCATATGTTTTAATGAAACCTTGATCAAATATTTGTTTACATACATGCATTCTAATAATATAAATAAACATTCAGTTACTATTTAAAATACATTCAGTCGGTATTAATCCACCAACGATCTTACCACGAATGTCTGAAATCAAAACTCCATATCTGCCGTTTCCAGCCCTGTCCAGACAACCAACCGCGTGACCATCATATCGGACAGACAAGTTGCTGTTGATGTCATCATTAAACAAGTCATCGAACCTGCAGCAAGGTAGCAATGTTATGGTCGTTCAAATGTCCACACAGTATAAGCATACTCTGGAGTTGATGTAAGAAAGTACGTATACATATGTTATTGTAGTCAATGAGTCCAAGGACATGTCCTAAGTATTAAAATAATATATACTCAAAAGAATTTAAGTGTCAAAAATTTATAACCAAATAAGTTTCAGAGTGTATTAGATTGATGATGTAAACTAGACCAAAAATTTAATTTATTGTTCCATATTTAAAAAACACAACTAATAAACGTCACTGTATACAAGAAAGTCACATGACATGCTGTCAAAGTTGAAGGTTGTCAAACATGGATTTTACACATTAGAACATTCGTTTAATAGTGTGTGAATCCACTCCTGGCGCCAATACACTCGACACATAGTTGCCTCATGCTGTTGATCAGACGTCTGAAGAACTTTTGGGGAATGGCCTACCACTCTGCCATAAGAAGTTGACCCAGATCATGAAGGTTGGCCGGAGGGGCATGGTTATCCCGAACTCTCCTGCCTAATTCGTCCCAGGCGTGCTCTATTGGGGCCAAGTCAGGCGAATATGCTGGCCAATCCATCCTGGCGATACCTTGTTGTCTGAGAAAGTCTGGCATTGTCATCCTGCAGAACTGCCCCGCCGCCAATCTGCTGAAGGCCTGGGAGAACCAACGGCCGGATAATCTCATTCAGATAGCGGATTCCATTCAGATTGCCATCCACCACATAGAGGGGGGTCCTGTGGTGGATAGAGATGCCGCCCCACACCATGACGCTGCCACCACCGAACCGGTGACGTTGTCTAACGTTAACGTCAGCGAAGCGCTCCCCAGGACGTCTGTAGACACGAACCCGACCGTCGTTGAAATGGAGACTAAACCTGGACTCATCAGTGAACATCACTCGACCCCACTGAACACGTTGCCACAGCAGATGAAGCGTGCACCAGTGACGTCTGGCCGTTCTGTGACGTGGTAGGAGTGGTGATCGAACAGCCTGGCGACGGCAGCGTAGATTATTGGCTCTCAGACGATTGCGTATGGTTTGATCAGACACTCGAGTTCCAGTCGCAGTCCGCAGATTGTCACGTAATCGGCGTGCAGTGGTTGTGCGTTGACGTAGAGCCATATTGGTGATGTAGCGGTCCTCTCTATTTGTAGTGCTTCGGGGTCTTCCCGAACGTGGACGATTTCGAACAGAATTCGTTGCTTGGTACCGTTGCCACAGTCGGCCAACGACACTCTGACTGACACCAAGTCTCAGAGCAACATTTCTTTGCGTATTGCCATCCTGAAGCCAAGCAATAGCCCTTCCTCGATCTTCGACAGTCAGTTGAAGTCGTACCATTGTCGAATTTGGAGTGTGCACCGTACACGAACGCAACCTCCAATTATACGGAAATTCAGCATTGGGAACATGGAATACACGTGCAAAGCGTGCAAATGAAGCGCTTTGTGAAAAAGCAAGTTATGGGCACTTAGCTTTCGCCCTAATTTACGTGCAAATGTAAGCATGTTTTCGCCATTAGAACTAGTCGACAGTGTCAATGACAGTGGATTTTAATTCATGTATGGGTTGCTTAGACCCACTTTCGTCAAAATGGAACAATACCATGCGTGACATTATGGTCTAGCTAATATAACTGACATTCAGAAAATAATGTCGAAAATATCGTCTGACCCTTAAATTCTTTTGAGTAGTATATATATATATCTTGATGGTATTCTCCAAGGGTCAGTTTTAGGACAATATATTCTCCCTCTCTGTCTTGCCTGATGGATTGGTGCAGAAAGGCAACCAGCGATATATATATATATATATATATATATATATATATATATATATATATATATATATACACACACTGTACATGTATATATAATGATAGTAATATAACAAACAAAAACTTGATAAAGAAATGTAAAACCCCTACTCCCCCAAAGGCTTGTCATATTTAATTTATTAAATCCTAAATAATCATCTTCAAAAACATGTCAAATATTACCTATTGTTATTTTATTTTCAGACATACCTGTTAAACTGCTTTTGCCAATGTAACAACCGATCTTTATAGACCTTGTGGTTGAAGTTTCTTTTGTTGTTGGTTAGCAGATATATTTCCTCATTCCCGTCACCATCTATGTCACACGCACACACGCCAATAGTACTGCCTTCGAACAATAACAAACAAAAGGGTGTGTATAACAGGCCCGTAGCCAGGATTTTGAGGGGGAAGGGTTCGTTTAGACTTATGGTGAGGCACAAAGTGATACGAGGGCGCGAAGCGCCCGAGTTGCTTAAAGGGATCCGGGGGTATATTAAAAAAAAAATCAACGGTAGGGAAGAAGATAAAGAAGAGAAAACAAGAAAAGGAAGAAAACAATCAGTTCGTTATGCATAAATTTGATTTTAAATGTTTAGGGTACAGTTAGCATTAAAACAATAATAATAAATAAATAACATATTCTGATTAATAAAAATATTCATTAGTATTAAATTTTACTTAAATGTATACATTGAATTATTATTGAGATGTAATTAATATATTATTTCAAAACTTTGTCTCTTGAACATGTATTTTGTTTGTAATGTTATAACGTACCATGTTCATCTCTTATACTTGCCAGAGAAGGATTTGACAGAGTTACATCAGTATAGATATGTCGTCTGAAGTCATAATTAAGAACCATGTTTGAACCTCTGGAGCTGAAATTAATTGAAAATGTTTGATTAAATACATATATACATTTAAAGTGAATCTTTCTTCTCTTTTTTAATTTTAATTTTTATTATTTATTTGTACATTGCACTGTACTAGATACACAAAATAGATTAAAAGCAAACTTATGTAATTTCGATTCTTTCGTTCAAGCACGCTGTCCTGGGCACACACCTCAGCTATCTGGGTTGTCTGTCCAGAACAGTCGGTTAGTTGTTAGTGGTTTGTGGTTAGTGAGATAGAAGAGGGTGTAGTGGTCTTACACCTACCCATTGAGTCTTTAAAACTCGCTCTGGGTGGGAGCCAGTACCGGGATGCGAACACTGTACCTACCAGTCTTATGTTCAATGGCTTAACCACGACACCACCGAGGCCGGTAATTTCTATTTATCAGCTGGAATCTGAAGAAATGGAGATAACTGTGTACAGGTGGATGGAGTAACAAAGTCCATTTCAAGATTCATTTGAAACGCCCATTACAAAGTAGTTATATAGATTATTCATGTGTTAAATCTACCTTTCAAAATACACACTCTCCGTTAAAATGTTGTAGTACTATACACATAAAATAATATTTCAAACTAGCGGACAGATTGAAGGTTGTACATCACATGATCTGTCCTTCTCTATGCTCCTTCATAAGCGTGCGATGCAAGGGGCAGGGGGCAACTGCCCCCCACCCCCCACCCCCCACCCCCAATGCATGAGCAAATCCTCAAATTCGGGCAAAAACGACAGAGACATTCGGTTAAAATTGCCCTTTTATCATGGTAGTCCATGGGCCAGATACCGAAACCCTCTCCCCCCCCCCCCCCCCCCCCCCCCCCCACCCCGGGATTTTTGGAGACAAGTATTTTTAGATACCACATTATATATGAATTTAATATCTGCTTGTCTGCAGCAAAAATGTTTTGTGGATTAAAAAAATATCGCCATTTGAATGGGGTACCGTTGCACATTTTGTGTCCCAAAAACACTATATTGAAAAATTAAATATAGTGATAAAGTTGTCATCCATATACATTTTTAACAGATATAAGGCCAAAATTAATGATATTCATCCTATACTAGATGTTAATAGTAACAAACCAAATAACAATGCAATATGTGATATGAATAATGATATACTCATCGGCAAAAGTTAAGCAATGCCTGAAATGCATTATTTTCTATATTTACACATATTTTGGGCTGCTTGAACCTTTTACTATTAAAAATTGCACTGTATTTAATATATTGAGGCAGCATTATTCAAATATGGTTCAGTATATCTGCCTATACTATACTCAACAAAATTAATTAAGGTCCAATAGATATTTTAGCATTTTCCTTTATATATGAGGGAAAATACAACTTCTTCCGTTGAAAGTTGTCAGCATTTCGGCATGCTCTTAAACTTAATGACTTAAATAACAATTTTGAGGGAACACGATGACAAATATCATTCTGAACAAATGTGTAACAAATACTAGCCTAATGCTCATTTCAATATTTTTCATAAGTATGTGAAATACCTGGTGTTTTTTGCATGTATAACCAGTAAAAGTTTACTGAAACAATGTATAGAAGCCATATATATGACCAAAACATGCTAAAATAATATGACAGTAACAAAGAATTATATTATAATATAAGAAAGTTTACTAGCCCTGAATTAATTTTGTTGAGTATACATGTATGTGCATCAATATTATGAATATGTCCCTCTTTACTAAACACCAGTGTTAAAAATTTAAAGCATCAGTTTTGTGTACCTACCATAATTTCTTTTGCATTACATGTACAAGTCATCTATCTCACAGAAGTTCATCTTATACTAGTCTGTGTTTGTAATATTTTTAGATTTGCCTTTATATTTACATTGTGCTTAACTTATGCTCAGGTGTATATAATTAGTTTCTACATCAAATATTGTCTAGGAAAGTTTTTACTTCCTTTCATATTTCTTTGCATTTTCATGCAATTAAAATATGTCTGTCATGTTCACAATTTCTGGTATTCTCCTTCTCCAGACTGCTCTGGTTCATCCATCAGTATGCCCATCAGCGCTCCTAGTATGATATCACTATTTCATCTCTAGTGTTCCTTCTAAAATTTCTCAGCCATATGACAATTTGGTTGGGGAATAGCCTGGACTGCCTGGCATGACTGATACCAAATGACAACTTGGCAATTTGTTCTCTTTATGTGCATTCTCAGAGCATTCTCAGTGAATACATACATGTAGAGTGGAGAAGGCTGATTTATACTCTACTGTAGTTCAATATTATCATCCTTGGTTTGGCAACACACATTTCCAGATATTTCTCAAGTCATGATGTTTTTGTATGTTATTTGCACCTGCACTCCCATAGAGAAGGTATATGAAATGATCTGCTTCTTAAATATATGAATATTAATTTTTGCTGAACTTCCATGAGCTAACAACATTTCAAGGAAGTCTTGGTGTTGCTTGAGAATATTCAAAACCTCCAGTTTTCCATTCTGCATAAAAACACTGTTGGTATCATAGCCAGTAATGGCAAGCACAGTTGGAATTGCTAGTTGGTGTCTTCCCTGCATCCTTAATGATGTTGTGCACATCTATAAGATGCCTCTTGTTGCCAAGTTGAGTTTATAAAAAAAATTGTATCTTGGATGGTGAACTGACAGCAATGTACAGACATTGAAGTATAATCTTTGTTTCTGCATCTTCTTGTGTACTTTACAACACCCCCAGACATGGTTTGCGTTTGAAACATGTACTTTGTCTCACAAATAGAACCCTCTTCCCAAGAAGCTGAGGGCAGAGTTTTCTTTGTTTTCATTTAAAAGGTCTTCCA
Organism: Gigantopelta aegis; assembly: GCF_016097555.1. Taxonomy (NCBI): domain Eukaryota; kingdom Metazoa; phylum Mollusca; class Gastropoda; order Neomphalida; family Peltospiridae; genus Gigantopelta; species Gigantopelta aegis. The sequence continues at coordinate 84,768,737 of NC_054702.1, forward strand.
GTCTCTTAAGACCTTTGTAGGGATTCCTTAGATCAAGTGTGGCTTGGAAGAACCCCTTTCACATGAGAAATTTAGTGCCAAACCACGAATGCTGTTATTATGCTACTGTGGATTAGTTGCAAACCTTCCGTCCAATAGATATTCCCTGAAAATATTCTGTACCAATAGAGCAAATTGGAAGAGAGCACATTGCCATGGTCTCATATGGTATTAGTCATATCACAAAGTCCAGGGTATTCCTCAACCACACAGAAATGGCTGAGAAATGTCCAAAGAAATACTGAAGCTGTGATCTAATAATGCAAGAGCTGTTGACATATTGAGGAGGAACAAGAGCAAAGGCCCAGAGGAAAAATAAGAAATTACAGATATTGTGAACATAATAGACATTATATTTGAGTCAGATGATAAGACTGAAATAGGAAAGAAAGTCAAGTGCTAGATATGCCTGATGACTATAGCTGATGTCAATTATATAAACCTAAGCATAAATTAAGCACAATTTAAATACAAATATGTTTTTAAAAATAGTACAAGCTTCTGTGAGATAGATGAATTGTAAATGTTTTAACATACATGCCGAGGAAAAGTACTTATAATTGGCTGGTACTAAGAACAGAGGGACATCTTCATAAATTTGTGAACATAGTATATAAACTCCGTATACGTAACTATATTTGAATAATGAAGCCTCAATATGTTATAGAAAAAAGCCAGGTCAATTTGTTTTTTTAATAATAAAAGCTTCAGGCAATCCTAAGTATGTGTATACAAAGAAATTAATACATTTCTGGCATTGCTTACTAGTAACTTATTTTGAGAAGTATATAATTATTCATACCTCATATTATATTGTTTTTAATTGTTATTAACATCTACTTTATAGAATAAAAGGAAGGATGTAGAAATAGAAAATTGTAAACTTCACATATATCATATTTGGGTCACATAAAATGATTGAGAATTGGGAATGAAAGTTAGATTTTTATAGTGCTAGATATTTGCCTGATGACAATATTCTATGTAGATGTCAATTATATACACCAAAACATAAGTCAAGCATAATATAAATAGAACTGCAATTCTAAAATATTACAAAAAGCAACAAAAAAAACCTAGCTATTGTAAGATGAACTGTTGTGAGATAGATAAATTGTATATGTTATGCAGACTTGCCTAGAATGGTATGTAAATTCACTTTTTATGTTTGTAAGACTTGTGTGTAATATAAAAATATTCAAAATATCCATGTAAATGGTTTAGACAGCATGTACTGCACCATATTTAAGTAATACTGCCTTCAGATATTAAATACAATACAATAATAAAAGGATCAGAATGATTTAGGTACGGTATGTGTATATACACGTACATAGAGAATTACGTATATCGAAAACTGTGTAACTTTTGCTGGTATTACCCCCGATACTATATCCATATCATATATATTGCATTGCTTTGTGGTTTGTTGTTATGAACATGTAATTTAGCATGAATAACATTCATAATTCATATAGTGGGCCCACGGTCTATGGATTTCTATCATTCTACCCGCAAAATTAGTTGTAGTAATTCATGTAAAAATGCGTAGTGATTCGTTGTCAACCCTATATAGCTGTTCAGCAGTAATGCTAATATGAAAAAAATCTGTTATCCATATTCGGGCATTATCGTTTAATTCGGGCAAAAAACCAGCCTACCCTCTTACAAAAATGGGAGCCTGTACGCCTATATGTGCTTCTTTGTAAAAATTATTTTTCAAAATCTGTTATTTGAGTTGGTATGGGTTTAAAACTTAATAATATGTTTTTATATGAATTTTAACTTTATTCATTATAGAGTTATATGCCAATTAATTCACGCAAACGGATTATATAGTTCATACGATAGGACGACCAGAAACACATTTAATATACAGCCACTGGTTTTTAATTGAGAAAAATGTATTGAATATACAAGTTTAGTCATTAAAACGTCTCATTTAGTCGACAACATCGTAACATTGGCAACAAACTCAGAACAGTCCTTTGAACGGTTACCTAACTAGTATCATCTCCATATTGCCGTCACCGTCGACGTCGCACACCGCAACATCTTTAATTGGCTGACTGATGCTGATACCGAGCTTTTCTCGTGTCCTCGATGTGAACATCGCGAGACACAGCGACGTCATCGTCAAAAGTGTGTACACTCCGTAGATCACTTTGAAGTCTGGACTCTGGACACCACAGCACTTCATCCTGAAGCCAATTACAGAATCACTACTGTCAGACAGCACTAGTATTAATACCACATACCTGCAAAAGCAAAGGAAGATGACAACGATGAATGGGGGGGGGGGGGGGGGGGGAAGGGGCTATATTAATTGGGGTGAGCTGCATATTAATTGGATTTTCAAACAGGTGAGCAATGCATTAAATATATATCTTCTTTTATAACAACTTCAGAGTTGGAAGACCAGTGTCTCTTTATCCCCCTAGTACTGTGGAGAAAATCCTCAAATTCCGGCAAAAATGATAGAAATATTCGGGCAAAATGTGCTAACCTGAGACCTTTTTACCATGTATTTCCATCATTCTACCCACAAAAGTAGTTGTAATACAAACATGTACATGTAAACATGCGTAGTGATTCGTCTGCAACCCTATATACAATTGATTTAATATAAAATTTGATTTGGTTAATGTCTCGTGATACCTTTATTTTTAAAATGCTGACTGCAGTGATGTTCTTGGTTTTTTTTGACGAGTCCCGATATCATGATGGAATCGAAGGCGTCGTGGTGAACGTTGGCAAACTGCGTAAAGTGGACAGATGCGGGGGTAGTATAGCCATCTCACATAAACTGACCTGGTTTGAATGCACAGTTTGAAGATTCGGACAAAAAGCCAACGCCCAACATGCAACCCAGGCTCAGCCACCGGCTTTCCTCTACCTTCCTTGGCCATCGATATCACCGGATTGGGAACCAATTACGCCGAGTTGGACCGACGCCTCCGCCGACAACCATCTGGCATAAGTTACACCATGCTCGTCAATGGGCACCAGGCAGTTCTACCCCCTTTCCTTGACCTTGGTGGTGTGTCCTAACTAATGGACGAGTAAACAATCCTGCACTGGTTTGAATTTATGTTTGTGGTTTTGGTTTCTTTTGGTAATAATAAAAATTAGATGTCTCTATAAAAAAAAGTTCATATGAAATCTGTTAAAGAACAAAATTGCAAAAAGCAGCCTGCCCCCTCCCACCTCTACTACAGCTAATGTAATTTTTGATAATGACGTAAACTGACTAGCATTATTAGATTTCCTGTTTGAATTGTTTGTTTTGTTTGGTAATAATAACAAAATTGCAAATGCTAATGTAATTTTTGATATTCATTAATTTCAACTTATTTTCGTGCTTATATCCAATTAAAGTTCAAGCACGCTGTCCTGGGCACACACCTCAATTATCTGGGCTGTCTGTCTAGGATAGTGGGTTAGTGGTTAGTGAGAGAGAAGAGGGTGTAGTGGTCTTACACCCAACGAGTTGTTAAAATTTGCTTTGGGTGAAAGCCAGTACCGGGCTGCAAAACCTGTACCTACCAGCCTCATGTCCGATGGCTTAACCACGACACCACCGACGCCGGTAACTTTTCATAAAGAAACCCCTCTCCCACATTACGTAACGTATCCTGAGGGCGGCAGTTCTCCTTTTGTAGGTGGATTAGTAAAGATATGCATCGTCCCGGAGAGCGACAGTTCATCTATAGACCAATCGCATGACAGTAATTCGTGATAATAATCATGACTTTCGGCTATGCCTTGTACAGAAATAAGACTTTTTATCGCAGTAACTGTTTTGTTGTTTCCGCAAATGTTGCACTCAATACTGAAACATAAAAAGCATTAGCTGCTTGATGTAAAAGATATCTTACCGACGCATAATTTAGATCATCATAGAAAACCGATTCCATTGTTTAGACTACAGCAAAACAAATATCCTATTATAGTCATTAGGTAGTGTAACATACCTCCTACACCTTTTGTCGTTGATCAGAAGTACCACAATGGAGAGAGAAACGATAAAGGGTGTTACAAGTAGGTTGGTAATATTCCCGTTTGTTCATCATCTCAGAAGTGACTGTAACATGACAATGTTAACATCTAGCACATACGATGCCAATCTATATACGAATTGATTTTGCTCATGGTTATGGCGAAAACCTTCTCCAAGAAAGCTAGCAATACAATATTAATGAAGTGGCTAATTGGATACCTAACGCTAGATATCATTTATTCATTTATGACACTATGACAGCGCTATGAGAGGTCAAGACGAGACGATGTAATAAGGTGTGCGTGTATAGTTAAAAGTGCCTTCCTCTAAAACAAAAACAAAATATACAGTATACTTTTGACTGAAACTCAGGTTAGTGCTTTGAATATTAATTTCTGTAAATCTGCTGGGTCCTAGGTTGTCCAAATGTCTGTTGAAGCTCAGGACAGCGTTTTGTTGTGACGATTTTTTAAACCTAGCTTTAAGGAATGTATCCCAGCAAGTCGTCATGTGTTATGATTCATAACACTTCCGGCAAGCGAAAGTCGAACCCCCTCCCCCTCCAAAAGAATTTTCTTTATTTCAACGTTTTTGGGGGAGCTTGACCCGACCCCTCATCAATCTCCGACTCCGCAAGTCTAAGACGTCCCCTACACAATTTGCTGCACACATGCCTGTTCCTAATAAAGATTGGAAACGTTTGGATTGTGGAGTGTCAGATTATTTTGCACTTTTATACTCATAAATAAATAATTTCAATGACTGCATATGGGAAATAACCTATGTATTTCAAGTACGAATCTACATTGTATGGCGTCATGTAGTTAGTCGTGCATGGGTCATAGGCTCAAATATCATCGGTGGACCCATCTGATTTTTCACGCCCCAAGTCTGCTTTATCAGACAGTCCCGTCTGCGTCAATAGGCGCGATGATCAAAAATGTATACGCCTATCTAGGTCAGACTTGTGCTATGGTCATGCCTACCTATTAATTTTCAAGGTAGTTCTCTTGGAGGTCCACTTTTTATTGATGTTGCAAAGCCGTATTTCTCTTATAATAGATTTTTCCTGCATGTCGATTAATTACATCATAATCAGTAGCTTAAAGACATACTGTCACGGATTTAAGGACCATATGTCTCTAAAAAAAATGGATAATAAATAAAAATTACATTAATTGTTGGAAACCAAATCTAGCTATCACATCACCTTAATTGAACCATGATGGAGTGGAATCCAAGTAAACTCTCTTGGCAATTTTAGCTTTTGAATTATGGACCATTGCCATAATTCAATTTTTTTTTTTACAAAATATCATTAATAAATGGAGTATGGTGGTTATGAAGATGGTTGAATAAAGTACATTTAGGGACAAATCAAATTATTTTTGTTCAGGTAATACTTTGCTAGACCATTAAATAGGTCAGTGGTCTACGACAATATGCCTTTAATGCCTGCCAGCTAACTTCTTTTTCAGGTCAGAATGTTCGATTCTACATCAAAGCACCTCAAGCAAGTGCTCATCCACCAAACAAAATCCTACCACTAGTATTGTATAAGGCAGACTAAAATATTTAATATCATAATTGTTTATGTGCTGATCTGCACTGTCAAATTTTGGTAAAGGTAGCCTTCCAGCAATTACCCAGTTGAAATCATGAAAACAGTATTTTAATATCACCCGTTAGCCAGCAAGTCACAAAATTCAGTGGGGGTAAAAAACAAAGTCTGGTCCAGTAAGGATCTTTAGTATGAAACCCATCTTTCTTGTTGATTCATTAAACTATGTTAATGTATTTATTATGAAGCTTATTTGAACAATTAATTTAAAGTAAAACAACATTTTTGTATATATTTTAATCCAGAAACAAACACATCAGATGACAAAACAAGAACCATGTTCATATATGATCAAATGATTATACATATAAATGTATAATCATATATAATCTAAGACAAAATTAACAACATTATTCAGGGTCTATATAAAATCTATTTCCAGGTTCATTTGTTAACGTAAAACATTTATTTATATGTTCTATGGGTTTTTTCTCAAAGTGAACATATATAAAATACATTTTTATTTGCTTAACAATTATAATCAGTCAATGAAATAGTATAAATTGTGCACCCTCTACTGTTCACATTTTTCACATACATATTTTTAACTTTGTTATAGACTACAGCATTATATGGTCAACCAAGAATACTAAAGTTCACATTAATAAATGAGATCCTAAAAACCCACAAAACAACCATAACATTGTTATGCAAAGTCATTTTATACTTGATTATGAATTCAACTTCATGAAAATCTGAAATTATTATACATAGAGAGATTATTAAACATTCTAATTTGTAGTAAAGTATGAGACCAGATTGAAAACATCTAAGATAAAAGACAATGAAATTATGAATAATCAGTATATTATAGTATTAAACAACCTTCTGACAGGATGTCCGTTTCGATTCACTAAAAAATAACAGAAAAGTAAAAGAAAGACAATTTTCAAAGTTCATGAAGAAAATAAAAATGAATATTCAAATTTCTTGAATTTATATTTAAGTTTAGTTATGTCTGGGAACAAATTAAACATAAACCATAATATATCTTCAAAACCAATGTTATTCATAAACAGTTATTTTGATTCCTGCAAACAAAGCCAACATTTGTAATGCAAACCACACTCCAACACAATGTACAAACCCTGAGCTTTTATTTAATAACAAATATATTAAATAACTTTTCACAACTTTTCTGTTCATTTAAAAATAGAATTGTTTTTAATAAATTAAGTAAATAGGATATAGTACACCCATCTATGTAAAAATGAAAGGCTTATAATAACTGTTTCCTATTTACAGAGCTACAAGTATAGTACATGTAATGAAAAAGAGATGACATTCCAATAATTATTTTTCTTGTAGGCAGGAACGTAGAAATATATGAAAAATATATACATATATAGGTAATGTATCAAAATGATTAACAAACAATTATTATAAGGAACATGAAATATATACTTGACACCAAGAGAAAATATATTGGCGATTCCTATTAAATTATCAATTTTTCCCTCATTAATTTAACTACAGAAGCAAATTTTACAATCTTTTAAAAAATTTGCTAAAACTACATTTGTAAAAGCAATTTTAATAATTTTAACATCTGTAATAATACATATATTAACAAGAGGCCAATAGGCCTATAAAATGACACTGTTTAACTTTCAATTTTCTCAATAGTAGATAATTAATTAATTTGTAAAGACCATCTAATGTTAAATTTTTATTTAATTTTTTTTTAATTTAATAGAAATTCCAAAATATCTCCACTAGTTTGTGAAGACTGCCCCAAAGAATCATAGTACCATCTTTCAGAACTATTCAATCAAAACTCTAGGAGATCGACTTTTAAATTTTCAATGATAAATTTCTATTTAAAATTTCACAATTCAAAAATTTCCAAAATATCTCTCTATTCGTTTTTGAAGACTGTCACTGAGAGTAATTCTATTAAGTTTTAGAAATGTCCAATAAAAACTCTAGAAGATAAGACTTAAATTCTTTTAATATTTTGAAATTTAATAACAATTCCAAAATATCTATTAGTTTGAGAAAATTGCCCTTTGAATACCTATATTAAGTTTCAGAACTATCAAATCAAAAGACAAACTTTTGAATTTTCAATGTTAAGTTTTTAAGTATTTAAATTTAATAAACAAATTCCAAATTGCCAAAACATCTCTCTATTAGTTTGTGAAGACTGACTCAGAGAATCATAGTATCACGTTTCAGAACTACCCAATCAAAACTCTAGAAGATAGACTTTGAAATTTTCAATTTAAATTAAACAATTAAATAAAAAATGCAAATTTTCAAAATATCTCTCAATTAGTTTGTAGAGGGTTTCCCAGAGGATCATTGTACCAAGGTTCAGAATTATTCAATCAAAATTGTAGGAGATGAACATTTGACTGAAATCAGTTTTAAAACTGGTCAATATTTTGCAGTTTCATTAAAATGTGCACTGCTATTTTTAACAAGTTTGTTTTTGTTTTGTTTTCATTCTACTTATATATTTTGTACATGTGTTAGTGCACACATAAAATGTTTCAAACAAAAATTACCAGTTCAAGAAAAGAAACAATAGCTTCACTTGTTTGGAATAAATCCTAATGGACTAGTGTGTTATTTTATTAAGTTATACAAATGTATACAAAATTGAAGCACTTTATAAATTCTAATAATTGAGAATAGGTCTTCACAATATATTGCGGTTTGTATTACAATTCTCAAGTATTCATGGTTAATCATTTGAAATGTTTTTAAAAATATTTGTTTAAAAAAAAAAAAATGAAGTTTAACAACACATGTGGAGATAAGCCCTTACACTCACATCTTTATCAATAATGACTTAAGTATTAACCCACCAATGGAAAGACGGCCTAAACAATTAGGTGTGTGTGCCCAGGACAGCATAAATAAACAGATATGAAATCAAATAAAATGTGGTCAGCTTCATGTTCCTTTTTTTATTGTAAATAATGGAACATTTTCTGACATTTACTTATAATCTGAACAACCTAAAACTATATGTATTTAACAGTATTATATACAGGCTCTACATTTAATAGGCAAGTTAGGAATGCTAGGTTTGCATCCCTATTGATCTGTTAATGGATTTACTTTGATCACATATATTAAAAGGCACTAGAAAAAAAAAAGTAGTGTTATCCGAGTACCATTATTGGCACTAAATAAATTGCAGCAAAATTCTGAAAGACATTGTACTTTTCAGAATTAAAAAGTGCTTTACACATTCAACAATGATTTTCAATTATCAAAAGCAGCAATTGTACAACAAATGTGAAAAATATATAGCAGTATTGCTTCTTTAATAACTAAAAATACACTATAAATCATAAAATATTAGCAATTTTAATATTTAAAGAAATCTATTTAAGTGACATATTAGCAATTTTAATATTTAAAGAAATCTATTTAAGTGACATATTAGCAACATAACTTTAGCGAGGTCACCATCATTAGACATTAAAAAAACCCATTAAGCTGAACGAATAATTTTGATATATTTTGATGTTATGCAGCTTAAAGACAATTAAATTTAGTAGAAAACTTCAGTAATTTGCATGCTAACCAACTATTGTTGGTTGCTATACTTTTAATTTAATCAATAGCATGTATCCACTGTTGTATGTTTAGTAAATCACCAACAAAACAATCGCACAAAAACTTTTGGGATAATCTATTGTATGTCTCTTTAAATTTAGTGTTCTGTATGACCTCACTAAATTCAGTAATATTTTATGCTTGCTAACATTTCCTGATTTACACAGAATCTGATAATTGCAAAATCAATTACTACCTCTATAGTCTATACATAAATGTACAAAAAATGTAAGCCATTTTTATGCTGGACAGATGAAGAACAATGAAATAAGAATCAAGTAATTTATAAATAATTTTAATTATTGATTAACTCTATACAATGGTTAGTCCTTTTTGCCAACTGTAAGCATTAAAATCATTTTCTAAGAAGCTTTTTTTTTTTCTTGAACTACACCGCTAAACTGATTCTCAAATCATTTTAAATTTTATAAAATGGAAGCTCTTAGAAATATAATTTTACCAAATAAATGTCATTTAGTCCGATGACAAGACATTTCTTGCAAATAAAATTAAGTTTGAAACAAAATCAATAAAGTCAGCTGTGAATATACATGTACCGTGAAATGGTTTTTTTTCCATATGAATCCAATGTTATCAAAAAAGAGATAAAAAGTATCCTAGTATATGTATATAAATACATGTATCATTATTTGTATATACATGTTGTCAATTGGTGATGCTTGATTACCCTCTTAAGCCCTGTTCACACGTACATAACTAAATGGTGTAAAACTGATTTCATAATAGTATCAATTTTGTGTCATGGACAAGTAATTTACATCACACCGGAATACAGGTTTGCCACAATGAATGCCGGACTTCATTCACATGGGGTCAGAAATACCAATTCTTTTTTGAGTAACAAGTAGAAAATGAATTATCTGTCCACCCTCATCCTCGCATGGCTTGCAAATCTCTAAATGGCAGAGAATGGACAATCAAACTGTCATAAGGAACTAAATTGGAAGTTCTTTCTCATAACATTTATTAAATTAAAATTAATTTTACCCCTCCCACCCACCGAAATCAAATCCCCATGGCAAACTTTAAAAAAAAAATGATTTCATGCACTCTCATTATCAAATCTTTAGCATGCATTTGATTGGCTAAACAGGCTAATACCATGTTGATACATTCATCCACAATTTGACAAAACCCCACATATCACTCTTTTGAAAAGGCCAGTTTTTTTTCATTTAATATATTTATACCACAAATATCACCAAGTGCTGGATAAGAAAATTTAATGTTTGTCGAGCTATTACATACATTATAGAAATATACTTATTTATGTAATTCATTTTTAAAGGATTACCTTTGGAAGCAATAAAATGGAATGTGCTAACATATGTACACAATGCACTTTGTATTCTAGCATACACAGTAGGGCCATGCTCTTATAGTCTGGTGTGTATTCAAAAACCCTTTTCATTTTTCCATTCTGGTTGTTCATATTTACTAAGACATACAAGATCTTATGAGATAGCCAAGCAGCATGCAATATAATGAAAAGTACTTGGTCCAGTCAACTAAGGCAAACAATTCAACCCTAAAACTGCTGATGGACAATTGAGTGGTTGCAATTCTAAGGTCAGAGTTATGATAGTATTGGAAGAGCGAGATTCCAGTGTACATATATAATTCCAACATTTAAATCTCTACAGGTGTGTATTTTAAAACTGATTCCATTCAGCATGTAAACTTCAGCTTTTCGTTTTGTTTTGTTTAACGATATCACTAGACCACAATGACTTATCAAACATTTGGTAATTTTGACATAGTCTTAGAGAGGAAACCCACCACATATTTTCATCAGTAGCAAGGGATCTTTTATATGCACCATCCCACAGACAGGATAGCACATACCATGGCCTTTGATATACCAGTCGTGGTGCACTGGCTGGAATGAGAAGTAGCCCAATGGGCCCACCGACAGGGATCAATCCGAGACCGACCGCGCATCAAGTGAGCACTTTACCACTGGGCTACGTCCCATTCCAAGTTCAGCTTTTAGAACCAGTTTTGATTCTCTCTTGCCTACTAATATTTAAAACATAAAAATCTGCTTACTAGTGTTACAATCTGAAAAGCAGTCTTCTGATGAATACAGTAAAAAAGAAGATACCTCCATATAAACCTATTAACTAATTCTTACATTTCTAATGATAAAGAAAACAAAGATAACTATTAGTACATGTACATTGTGTAAAAAGAAAACCCAAGTATATAATGGTTAATGATTCTACAATTATTTGTAACAAATGTCAGTGAGCATACATTATGCCTGAAACTGCATCAGTTTTTTCCTATCGACACCATGTAAGAGTGAAGAGTGAAGAGATGCATCATATTGTAGCAGGATTAATAATTTTAAAATAATTATTAACTTTTTCAAAAATTGTTTTAAAATGCAGAACAATTTATTATACTTTCTAATTTTCACAGTCGATGATATTTAAACACTGAAATATTTTACAGTGTTGGACATGCATTAAATAATCCAAATATTGTACAGGTTAAAACTCATTAAATCTGCATCATAACATGCTTAGATGTCATTAAACAACACAAACTTTACTTTTATAACATGCATTAACCATAAAACAGTTCATTCAATGCGAATACATTTATAACGAGACAATTTAACAACAGTTTTATAGGTATGAAAGTTGAATAATGTATGAATGACAGTAAATAACAAAATTACTTATATGTGATCACTATAAATGTAATTTTATTTCTATCAAAACTGTTCAACAAATGTAAAGTTTTCTGCTTCCTCTGAAGAAAGTAGTTTGTCTCTGGTCTGTTTATCCACACAGGTAGTAGCCCGCCTTATAGGTGACAGAGGTTTCTTGCCAACATTACAACCTTGTGCCATGGACTTAGGGCGAACAGCTGAAAAACAAAAACATTTTTAAAATTATATTTAGCATATGAAATTAGTAATGCCAATAACAATCCATAGATTTACGTTCTGGATGCTATAACAAAACAATTAAGGAAAGAAAGAAGCTTTTAATCATAGTAATTATCAATCTGTAGATTAATATTTTGGATATTATACATGTAATATAAAAATTTGTAACAGAAAAACAGATACATGTAAGCTAGTTTCCATGACTTTACTACTGGGATTTGTAACATGAATGACAACCATTCTAATTACTATGTCTATTAAAAATACAATATTTACATATTTTCTTTCTTTTTGGTGAGATCTATGGGTCACATTGTATAATGCCATTATGTAAAATATAAAAGAGTATTGAATCTTCAAAATAATACAGTGGGTTTTTTTTTTCATTCTTTACCTTCTAACACTGCTAAAAAAAAAAAAATGTGAATATACTGCATATACCATGTTACTATATTACTATTAATGGCCTTCTTTACACACGTTTTACACTTTTTAATTTTGCACATTTCCTCAATTTGACAGACGCTAGTTTTTAAACATTAAGACATATTTTTTACTATTAGAGCCATTTATGATCTATGAAATCAAATATTACTTATATTTCATTGTTTAGGTTAACCATTTCCATAAATATTTATACAATGCAGTAAAATGGATTAATTAATTAAGATTTGATTATTTTCAAATTAGTATTGATACAGTGAACACATTATTACATGTACAATATTATGTACTTTTTTCTACATATTTGTGAGTTACAGCAAACATGCTTTGAGTATTATTTATATGTGTTTCTTGTTTACATCCGGCAAATGTTAAACATGCTTATACAAAAAAATAAAAAGTAAAAATTAAAACATAAAAAATATAAAACATTTGAATAAACTCATTTTAAGGTTAAAATAACATATTTTCATTATTATTAAACTATAAAAAGATGTTCTGTAAAAATACATGCATTTGTTTTTAAATTATAATGTTCATTTATTTTAATGTATGAGTAATTATAATTCTAGTTTAATATTATAGTTGACATGAAATTACAATATAATTATAATTTTTTTCACAATTATAAATATAATAATTTTAAAGTTAACTGATGACAATAGAGTAAAGTAAACATATACTTTGCACCACAAAATGTATTTTAACTATTCTAGTATTACTAATAGTAGCATACACATGCACACTGCAAAGAGTCCTTTATTACTTCATTTAGTATTATTAACAATAAATTTATGAATGTGTCAGTATGTTGTATTTTGAGACAAGCAGAAATTAGGGCAATTGATATTTTAATTTAAATATTTTATTTTAAAGTATTAGGAATTAAAATTATAGTTCATTCAAATAAAGCATTTGACTAATTCAGTGATTCCGGTGTAATATATGGTATGGAAGAGGACCACCAGGGACTTGCTAGAATCTTTTGTTTGGGGGGCACACGCAACTGAGTAGTTAATGGTCAAAAACTCCTTAAACAATTAAGAAGAGAATTTACTTTAAGTTTTTATAATGTTTTCCCCTTTGCCCTCCCCCCCCCCACCCCCCACTAGCTATGGCCCTGACCACTGGCAAAACCAAATGAGTACACACATTACAGGTTATGATACATGTATGTGTACAAGGAAGAAGCTGAGTTGACAGAGGGTAGAAATGCCATTTACATGTAGGACACAGACTTAAAGAGAAAAGAAATGAATCTTTAAAGTGACAGATCCTAGTTTTTAAACACTAAGACATATTTTTCACTATTAAAGCCGTTTTTGATACCTGAAATCATACATTATGTACGGTAGATTTTGGTTAGATTATTCATTTCTGTACATGGGAAGTGTTTTTGGTCATCCTGGTGTTTTTAATATCACAAATGCATTTTTTGTATTTTTAAAAACACATGTGCATCTTGGGAAATAAGTGTTACGGAGTCGAGTTCTTGTCTATTTTTAAGGGTAAATCACTGTCAGCATCACAGACTCTTGTTTCACTCTGTTTTAAATTTATTCAAGTGTGTTACAGGTTTGAATATCAATTAAAGTTTATGTCCATTTTCATGAGTTGAAACTAGGGTCTGCATCTTTAATTACACCTCAGCACAATTTAAACTATGGCTATTCGTGTTTAAATATGGCTAATATTGTTATGTGGTCTACAGAAGATAGTTAAAGAGGAAATCCACTGTCACTACAAAGGCTACTCCAGAGATATTTGAGAAGCATTTTCTATATGATTGGACATACTACAGTCTTTGAGATACTAGTTGTGGGTCACTAGTTTAAAGAAATACGTTGACAGGTTCACTGATGGTGATATTTCATACAACCTGAACACCTAACATCTCAGGAGAACAATCTATCACCAAGCCAGTGTTCAACCACTAGTTGTAGTTAAAACTAAATGCAGTGTAAATTCAAGTGTAAATCAAGTACCAGACGTGTTGCAAATGCATTGTATCAAAATTCAAATATAGAATATTCTGTTTCATCCATCAACTACAACAAGCTCTGCATGCAAAAATAACTATATTCTATACTTAAAAATAACAAAAAACACAATTCTGCTTGCTTAAAAGCATCAGATAAAAACAACTTGAAAGTTGAAAATCTCCATAAAAGGTATTATTGGAAAACTTCAGAAAGAACTATGAGTTGCTCACATAAATCAAATAAAATCAATTCACCCAGTCATCTCAGTAAGTCTCCATTATATCCAAAAACCTTATCAAAAGGTGTCAAAACCAAGCTTACCAAAATCTCAATGAACCTAATTCACAAAACCTCCAAAAATATATTCTAAAAATCAAGCTTATTTCTAAATTACATACCTGAACAAACATGCATTAAAATAATACAATATAACATGCACAATATTGGAGTAAACCAGAAAATATAAAAACCAACAACAGAAAAGAAATCAAATCAAAATCGAACAGAACAGGCATGTACTGGACTTTCTAAATGTTTTCTGTCAGTTTATTTACTAAAATTACATAATTATACATGCAGGGCTGCACAGACTGCACAAACAATAATTCCATTAATGTGTGGTTCATGCCAAACTGTGCCTGCATAACATTTCATGCAAAATTTTAAAATACTGAACAACATTTTGCTAATCTGTACTCATTCCAGTAAGTTTCTTTTGTTTTTACCAGTAATTTAAATGGAATTTTACATTAATAAATTATGTAGTGTTTTATATGTGTATATTATTTTGAAAATGGGTTACCAGGTATACAAAGAAAAAGGATTACACAAAAATAGTTTGCATAACCCATTTAATTAATTGTATTGTTTCATGCAAGTCAAATAGGAAAACAGTAATCTAATTTAAATATTTTGTTTATTATATCAGAAATATGGTCGGAATAGACTGTGCCAGTAATGCCTATTCTGTACATGTCCAGCATGCAGAGCTGTACTATACCTGTACGAGTTGAAAAGCCTGAGAAAAGTGAAACACCAGTCAATACTTTGGTTAATAATTAACTATATATGAACAAATATAATACATATACCATGTCATAAGTCAAAGCCCATAGAACTTTTTAATTTTCAATAGTAAATTAACATTACAAAATGATGGTCTATAAAATGTTATAACTTTTAATGACATTAAATCCTTAGATATCATTAAAAAACAAAACATTTTATTAATTTATGTCTTGTAGCAAAATCCGCTCTATTTCAAATTTAAAACATATTATAAAGTAATGTACATAGTAAAGATATACAGTCATCAGGTTACAATAACCAATAAAATAATTTTTACAAGTTACAAACTGAAACAAAGAAGTAGTTTTGTTTGACTATAAAGGAAGGTTCTAAACTCACTAATGACATGGCAAAGTATAGTAAGTTTTAAGACAGTGACAAAACTACAGCTGAGAAATCCTGTAACTAACTACATTTGTACATGTACCCCTGTAAATACTGTTTTCATAAAACTATCTGAAAACTGAAAATATTTATTACACACAAATAAATATAAATTTATTTGCAATCATGTGTAACATGTATATCGGTAATCATGTGTGACATATTAATAATAAAAAAACTATGTTACCCAGGTGTTGGCCATAGGTATAACTGCACGGATACTACTAGCATAACAATTAAGACTAAAATAAACAAAATACCAGTAATCTTTCCAAACCTGCCAGTATTTAAAGAAAAAAAACCCTTTCTGGAAAAATCTATATTACTGTATATATTGGCATAAAAAAAAGAAGGTAATAAGCATCTTCGCATTCATGCATCAATTAAAAAATCCTGCAACTGAACTAAAAAAAAAATGTATTTAAATATATTTTTTATTATATCAAATGGTGATATATACCTCATAATATAAAATAAGGTTCATGAAATGTAAGCTACATTTATACAATTATGTATTATACTACTTGTATTATATTTTTATAACACATTTCCCAAATTATTTTACATATTAAATATAAAAATAATAAATTTAACAAAAACAAAACATTTGTTACTGATTTAGCAAAACTTTGATTGCATGAAACTAAATAATACATAATATAATTATTTTAACAAAAATATATTCTTAAAGTTAATATTTAAAAATTCTGTTCTCAGTTGTAGTGTAGTCAGTATCAAATAACAATAAACAAAGGGAATGCCTTCATCAAGTGATATAAAAATGTGATGTATGATGGCACATGCAGTAATCTCAACAAAGTGGTATGCATACCTCTGGGGCTGTTGGTAGACAAGCTGAAATACTACCATTTATAGGAAAATGTCAAAAAATGCTAATCAGGGATCCAGCAGATGATAGAGGAAAACAAAATTAATCAATGAAAATATTACTGGTAAAAGATTTTAAATATATATATATATATAAATTAAACATTTGAGATATGTAACCAAATCCAAATATTTTTTTTTAGAAAAAAAAGTATTATGATTAAAGGTTAAGTTTAAAATAAAATTGTTAACTATGGGCTATACATTGTGAAGTAAAACGTGTTATAAATATCTTATCCATGTTAATACTCTATTGAGATTAACATAGTAATTATAAAATATTTCACTCTAATACCGACTATACAGTATATGCTGCATAGCCTGAAAAAGTACTGAGCACCAGCCTCAGTAGTGTAATGGTTAAGGCTGGTGGATATTCGGTTCACTTCCTGGTACCAGCTGCCACCCAGAGAGAGTTTTATCTGCTCAGCATTGGGTTGTGTGGGGTGTAAGAGCACCACACCAAGTTATCTCTCACTAACCACTAATTCACATTCCTGGACAAATGGCCTAGATAGCCACGGTGTGTGCCAAGGACAGCGTAATTGAACCTGAAGTGGATATCAGCACGAAAATATGTTAAACTGCAGTACCAAGTGCACTCCTTCTCCACTGACAGACAAACATTAATTAAAAATAGTACAAAGTTGATTTAATAATAAAATATTGAAATTAAATATCAGTCATAAAATACCAATAAGTTTACTAGTAAGTCAAATACATTTTAATTATAATTTATATACTGGTATAAACATTGGTACATAATTATATTACCAATTATTTTACTCACTACAGCAATAAATGTCTTCATTCATTCATATATTTACTTTTGTTTGATACCAACAGCTGATGAATTGTTGATGCTGGGGCGTCATAAAACATTCATTCTATATAACCTTACACAACATCAAACCAATAAACAGGCAGATATTTATTAGCTATAGGGTGTATACTACCAAATCAAATCCCACAGACGACAATAGTAACATACATGTATGTGGCTAAAACTCGTACCTGCAGCGTATCAATCGACAAAACGCCACAGATATAAATACTACCACCCCTCACACTTAAAGTGAATCCGAAAAAATTGGGGGTCAAGCTGCTCGTTTCTGAGATAACGGGTAGCGTCTATGACTACCCTAGTTTTGCACAAAATTTAAGTACTTTTTTTTTTACAGGTGCCCCATACATGCTGATTTTCATAATGAATCATCAAAACCATTGCCAGCCACCAATATTCCTTACTATATTTTATTTATAGCCTACTGTAGTTGGTGGTTTTAATAGCTGTGATATCTGGAATTATCATGCAGCTTTCACACATTTATTTTTGATTAATTACTGACAAAAAGCTATTTTTAAATGACAAAATTATCCGAACATCTATTTTCTTGCATTATTTTCTAATCCAGATGAATACAATATGTATATTGGATGTATTCCTACAATCTGTAAGCCAGCATTTTATTTAGCTAGTAACATTAGGTAATACAGCTTTAACAATAAAATAAATCCAAGGCAGTGAATCAGAAACAATTGGGGGTCAAGCTGCTCGTTTCTGAGATAACGGGTAACGTCTATGACTACCCTGGTTCCGCACAAAATTCGAGTACTTTTTCTTAAAGGTACCCCATACAAGGCTACTTGACACATTGGCACTAGATGAAATAAAATTGCATATATTTTTTTACCCAGATGAAACTATAATTTTTACAACCAACACACTCACATTTATAACCAATCACAGGACTTGTGGTTTTCACTTCTCTATCAAATGTTCAGTGCACCTCGAACTATGACCCAGCCGGAAGTTATTTAGTTTAATACTACCTATATACATTTTTGTATATGTGTACATTTGTATACTACCCTATGTTCACAGCATTAAAACATCAATTAATAATTAAATTAAAACAAAATATGAAGTTGGTATTCAATGTCTATATTTTATGTTTTGAATGAATGTTTTGGATGAATGTTTAACTATACATAGTGTCAAATGTATACATACTGAAGGAAGGAAATGTTTTATTTAACGACACACTCAAAACATTTTATTTATGGTTATATAGTGTCAGGTATATATTGAAGTAACTTTAACATTTACTATAATGACCATAAAGTAAATCAATATAAAGGTGCAAGTACAGAATGTATCAATTCCAAACAAAAGCAACAAAAATTATTTTTGAAAGCGGAACTAACATATATGTGATATTATTACAAGCACAGACTTCTGTGTGTTCCATGCAGATAATCAAAAAATAAATAAAGATGATGGAAAAACATTTTTAAAAATTAATGATCATAATAAAATTTTACATACAGTAGTTTTATAATGATAATCATTGAGACAATAATATTGATTGTTGCATGTAAGTGTAAGTAAAAAAAATATAAAAAGTTAATAAATATATTATTCATTACTTAACTGACATCTTTCACTCTTGAAATAACTATGCACTATGTAAAAAAAAAAAAAAATTGCTGGTTTAATTACATTTACACCCTCCCCAATCCCCCACACCTATCCAAAAACAACACAAAACAAAAACTATAATTAAAAAACATGAAGTACTGTACTTTAAACAACACCAATTACAATGTAAAATATGTTTATAATAAACACCAACTTACATATTTTCATCTGAAAACAGCAGGAATAAATATAAAAATGCATCATATTATACAACTGAAATAAGGTGATATCTTTGTTATACACCAATCTATTAAAGGTAGGTCACATATCCTTTTAGATTTTAGGGAATTTTCCTCCCCTCCACTCCCCCACCAATATTTCAAGGAGGAAAATGATTGGGGAATAACTACTAGGAAGAATTGCCGTGGGGTAAAATGGTGTGGTATTTAGTTGTTTTTCAATGGAGGTGTCACAAGACATTGTACAATTGTGCAATGTGGTACCATCGTTTTGGTACACACACAAATATTAAATACCTTTCCTTAATTTCACTTTAGGTCCATTTTTAGCAAATGGTATAATATTAAAAAAAATAGTCTATAGCTTTTTAAACACAACCATATAATCATTACAAACCAAAAAAAAATCAATAGCAATTTTACACAAAAAAATGTCCAGAGTTCTAAAAATGGAAGTATCTACTGGTACATGCAAATGAGTTTATTATTATTATTATTGTAGGAATGTGTAAAGTGACTTCATTGAAGTTAGGAACTCATGTGAATGATGCGATGCAGCTTTTTAGGTAATCTTCATCCTCTGTCAAAATATTTATCTGTTCCACATTGATCAGACAAGGACGCTTAGTATATTTTAATTTTTCATAACTGTAGAGAAATGCTAAAAAGATCAAAGCTAATAACCATACAAGCAGGTAAATATGACATGTACAAAATATTACAGTAACTGTGTGCGATACCAAAACATTGATGCCACAATGTCCTGCCGTCAACCTTAAAGTTGTAAGGGCATGTTTTTGCAACTGCCTTCCCATGCTACTTTCTGTCTCGTTGTTTTCACTGACTGTCTCAATATTTTTCGCATCACAATCTACAATTATCTATCATCACTAAAAACTGCATTCCTCAACTTTTCTTATTTATTCTGTCAATTGTTAAAAATTATACTAGCACTAGCAGTAATGACAGACAAATGTTAATAATGGCAAGTACATAAACCAGAGAATTGTGGGACATTATTTACTTTGCACCAACCCCTGAATATTGATGTGGAGCTTGTTTCTCTACGGTACTTTTTGTCGTGGATTAAATTCAAATGTTTTTTCACTGTAGACATTTTCCTAATTGCAGGAGTTGTTGGCCAACTGTATTTAACCAAGAGTTAGTAAAAACTAACCCTGGGTTAGTGAAAACTAATTCTGAGTTGGCTAACCCAGAGTTAAAAATGTGTTTCTGCAACTGTTTTTTAACCAGTGATAAGCTAACACTGTGTTATGGAATTTAGTGTTAATCAATTAGATAAGTTAACCCAGACTTCAAACAGCCAGGCCCAGATGCTGAGCAATAACATAAACTAACCTATTTGACTAAAGTCAGCCCAGATAATAAACTACAATTGTAGATTTTTTTTAAATATCATGAAAGAATGATAAAAACTCACATTTCAACAAGCATTTTGAGAGTACTGCTAAAGCAAAATATACACCAACAAATTTTCACATCTCCTAAATCAAGGGCCATAACTCATTAATAAATGGGAAAATTATTATGAAAGTCAAACTTGATATGTAACTTTAAATAATAAATCCATACACAAAAATGTCAGTTCAATATCTTGAGGCATTGTGAAAAAACCCACATCAGGAAAACTATATGTGGGACAGATGGACAAACACATACAGTCAGTCAGACAAATGGACTGATAGTGGACACACAACATTAAACTAATTAGAATGACTATGAGTATGTCAACGTTAAGACAAATTATCTGCTGTAGCCTGACACTCTTCAAATTACCAAGTTCTCTTAAGTCTTCATTCGAAATTTCCTCTCTTTATTGTCTGTTTTTTTCCCTCAATACACGTGTCTATAAGAAAGAATTCTTATATACCCTTAAAGACAGACTCACTACTAAAATTGAGGGTCGGGCTACAGCAAACAAAACTTTTATAAAGGCAGGTTCTATGCAGATTGTCCCTATGTGCTGAGTTAAAGAAATTAGCCTATTAATATCACAGACTATGATAATAACAAACAAAAAACCCAAGTTAAAAAAATAACATGAAATGAAATTGTTTTAATGCTATTAATATCTTTCTTTAAAAAAACAAACAATACCTACTTTTGGTGGGGGTTTTTATTTTTATTTATAGGTTACAAACCTACATTTCTTCTGTATGTATTATTTAATCCAACATAATAAAATTATACTATTATCTAATTCTGTATTATAATTTACATTCAGTCACCTACATTGTATATAACTATTATATTATACTATTACAGTCCTGTACAGTCAAGGATCTGTCACATTTGATATTAATTAACAAGCAGTTTTTGATATCCAAATCTTTTGAATCAGAAAAACAACAATAATTAAGCAGATAAAATAACTTCCAATATTAATAGATGAAACAAAGAAATTCAAAATAAACAAATAATAAAATATTTTTAAACATTAAAAGACTTATATATTATTATTGTTAATAATTTGACTTCAAGTGCAATAATACTTTAGCAGTGTGAAAAACTCCCAATAATTCAGTAGTATCACAATTATTTTCTAATAATTATTACCGGTATGCTTCCTTTATAAATACCAAGCAAACCCCCAAAGATCTAAAGAGGGTTTTTGTTGTTTATTGTTAACAGTATGATCTAAATGTTAAGAGCAAATTGGAAATAGTGGAATTTAGGAAGCACAAGAACACAGATAAATATTGTAACAGCAAACTGCAAATTACCCTGATTTAGCTCCTAGAACATACAAGTATTGAGAAGCATGGAATCCAGCTGATCACCAACATTGAGACCCCTTGATACATTGCCTGAGAGAGATAAATCTATAGCAAGAAAAAACCTTTCATCAGTCTTCCAAAACAACGTAACAAAACATGGCCAAACTACAGTCATAAATCAAAAAGTATTTAATAAATACAAAAGGGAACTTAAAAGTGTTGGAAATTAAGAATACAAATAATATAAAAGTAACAAAAGGAGATTAATTCTTATCTCTATTACAAACTACAGTCAAACCTGTCCTAGTGGCAACCTGTACTCAGCGGTCACCACCTTAAGTGGCCACTTTTTTCACTTCCAAACGATTTATAATGTAAATGCATCTGTAATAAGCGGTCACCTGTCTAACGCGGCCACCTAAATCGGATCCCAAATCGCTAAAATACCTGTATTAAGTGGCCACAGTAAAGTTTTACTATTATATAAAGAGATATTTTAACAACAGTGATAAGGTGCAGCAAATAACTGGTCTTCACACCTTCAGGAAGACTAGTACCCATTCAGTGCCAACATCTCTACTGTGTATCAATTAAGAAAGTATGACTCTGGAATGCATCCAATTGCCTCTGGGAGGCTACACTTGACAGTTGTAGATTCACCTACTATGACAATACACCACATGAAGTAGGAATTAAGTAATTAAATGGAAAAAGAAAACAAACGGTAATTTTAATACATTCCATTTGCATTATTTCTGTGAAGCACACATCCATTGACTAGCCAGAAACAACAACAAATGTTTTTAAAGACTATATATGTAGTAACCTGTACTCAACGGACACCTGTCTTAAGCGGCCACTTTTATCTACTCCCTTGTGTGACTGCTTAAGACAGGTTTGACTGTATTTGTTACCATCTGACATCAAATGCACTATATTTTTGGGGTGGGGGAACAATTCTTCAGTATAAACAAGCATTTTGAGAGTACTGCTAAAGCAATACATGTCCCCTACGGGACACAATAAATTTCCATATCTACTAAGTTCAAAGGCCCTAACTCTGTGAAAAATGTATAAAACACCATGAAAGTTAAAACTTGATCTGTAACAGTACATGATAAAGTTACATACAAAATTTCATCTCAATAGCTTCAGACATTGCAAAAATACAAAAAGTTCGGTTTACAAATTTTCTAAGTTCAAGGGCCATAACTTAGTCAAAAATGGGTACATGTCCATGAAAGTCAAACGTGATATGTAAAAGTACATGATAAACCTATATAGAAATATCTCAATGCATTGTGAAAAAAACATCGAGAAAACTGTAAGTGGGACAGATAGACAGACAGACAGACTTTTGTTTTACATAGAACCTCCTTTAATTAATAGGAATATATAATCTATGGCAATTAATTACAGGTTTAATGCTAACAATAAGTTAATGGGATCGGTTGTCTTGATGCAACATGCAAGTCTTGTCTACATTTTAAAAATATATTAACAACTAAATAGTTCATAAGCTGGACACTATAAAGCTTAACGATTTTATCTGACCTAATTCGGAATTTATAGCCAGCATAAATAGTACATCTAAGACGACAAAATATGTATTAAATATAGCATGTTTTAATACTCACTGCTTGATCTCTTTCGGTTGATGTATTTCATCGTCTTGGCCCTGCGTGCCAGTGTCTTCCGGGCATAGACAGCATTTCTCATAATAATGGGTTTCTCCGAAGCTTGTCTCGACTCTTCAGCCAAATTTTCAAAGAATTCTATTTAAATAAAAATAGAAATTTCAAGTTTTTTCCTGTATAATACAACATTTGTGTCCAAATCCATTTTCTACTTTTTGTTTTCATCTTGCCCAGTAATAATTGTATTAGATGACTACTCTTTAGCGGCAAACAGACTTTACACACGTTCCAATACAAAGAAGAATATGTACTATACTAGTCATAGTAACAGGAAAAAGACTATTTCACATTTTATAAAAAGCTCACCTTTTAGTTTCTTGACAAATCCTCTTTATCCTCAAAATTACATTACCATAATAAAAGCCAGCTCACCTCAACAATAAATCATACACAATAAATGCCAGCTCAATTTTTAGTTTTTTGTGGGGGTTTTTACATTAATCATCTCTAAATCAGATTATACATAATAAAAGCCAACAACATTATATAATAAACAATGAAAGCTTGCTCATCTGTAAGTGATGACATTAACCATAACCTCCTCTTTGACCTGTAAATCCATTATACATATAGAAATCCAGCTCACCTTGGAGTTTCTAGACATTAACAACCATCTCCTCTTTGACCTGCACATTACATTATACACTATGATACCTTTTAGTTTCTTGACATTAATGACCATCTCCTCTTTGACCATTATATACACTGAAAGGCAGCTCACCTTTGAGTTTCTTGACATTAACGTCCTTCTCTTTGACCTGCACATCACATTATACATAATTAAATCCAGCTCAACTCGAGTTTCTTGACATTAACAATCATCTCCTCTTTGACCTACACATCACATTAAGCACATTAGCAGCCAGCTCAACTCAAGTTTCTTGACATTAACGATCATCTCCTCTTTGACCTACACATCACATTAAACACATTAGCAGCCAGCTCAACTCAGTTTCTTGACATTAACAACCATCTCTTTGACCTACACATCATATTAAACACATTAGAAGCCAGCTCACCTTTGAGTTTCTTGACATTAACGTCCATCTCTTTGACCTGCACATCACATTATACATAATTAAATCCAGCTCAACTTGAGTTTCTTGACATTAACAATCATCTCCTCTTTGACCTACACATCACATTAAGCACATTAGCAGCCAGCTCAACTAAGTTCTTGACATTAACAACCATCTCCTCTTTGACCTACACATCATATTAAACACATTAGAAGCCAGCTCACCTTTGAGTTTCTTGACATTAACGTCCATCTCTTTGACCTGCACATCACATTATACATAATTAAATCCAGCTCAACTTGAGTTTCTTGACATTAACAATCATCTCCTCTTTGACCTACACATAACATTAAGCACATTAGCAGCCAGCTCAACTAAGTTCTTGACATTAATAACCATCTCCTCTTTGACCTACACATCACATTAAACACATTAGAAGCCAGCTCACCTTTAAGTTTCCTGACATTAAAGGTAGGGTCAACTCAAACAAGAGCCTTATGTGTTGGAAAGATACATACCCGGACCACCAACACATACTGACACTTTAGCAAATGAAAAATGCGTAATTTTAGAGTTAATAAAAAACCATGATTATTCCTGCTAACTGGGGGCAGCCATTTTGTTTAGTTTTTGTGACGTCCGGTGGGATAGCTTGGGGCGAAGTGACGTCAGCTCCTGACCAACTCCTGTATGCACAGTGTAAACAAAAGCAGTAATTTTCGACAAGGCGCTTCTCTTTGATCAACCTGACTTGTAAAACAGCATAAATGATGTAATATTATAATAAACTATTTAACTAAATATATTTCAAGTTGTATTAACGGAACAAAATGGGGTTATAGTATTTTTCTCTGTTAAATAATCCAACGGTAAAATGTACAAAATTAGGCCTATTGATATGCTAAGTTGGAGCAAAAATGACAACCCACGATACCCAAGTGATAATTTTCTTTTCTTTGGGAGTACGTAATTGGTCAGTTCTGTGGTTTTAGATGCAAAAGTCTACTTAATCAATAGTTTTACAGAACTATTTACAGTAATAAACCATGTCCATTACATTTTTAGGGGCGACAAGCAATATTCCACAATACCGGTATGTATTTTTGTGTCTAGACAGCGTCAATTAATTGGCTCGTCTGGTTGCCAATCAAATACACACCTGCCAATCAGGAATCACAGGTAGAAGAAACTAACAGCATAGACCAATTAACTAAGAAAACACTCCGTATATCATTTCAGTACGTAGGATAATGCATGGGCAAAACATTGTTAATTGTTTCGACTTGTTGTGTAGCCACTTTGACAATGGTATTTTATTTTGTATTGAAAACTAATATATATAGTGCTGGATATACTTATTGCCGGCTTACTGGGATGTGTATTATTACAGAACATTGCAATGTATGACTATTTATAATCCCGCAAAAACCAGGTAGATCGTGTTTCTCTAGTTCTAAGGCTCATGCGTTAAGTATTACATAACCACCAGCTCACCAGAGGGCGTACTCACTGAGATGGTACAAAATGGCTGCGCCCGTTATATATAATAGCCGTCACATTTAACCGTGTTATTAATTAACTATTCGATTATACGTGTTGATATTAAGCAATAATGTGCATTATATATCGTTGAATATGCATACCAGGCCAAATGCCTTAATTGTCCTCTCCTTTAACAACCATCTCCTCTTTGACCAGGAGTAGAATTTTACGCTCTTCCGCAAATAGTAAATTTTGAAACAGAATAGTAAAACAATTCTTCCAATATTCCGTCATGAAAGTGAAAATAAAGCACGGAATACCGAAAATCGCCCACGACTATTCCGCTTAGGCTTTTTCTTCAGCTACATTTTTCTGCAGAACATATCCTCGCCCTACTAAGACCTTTCTCATGCACTTACCGGTACAAAATAAACGTCTTTTTGATCGATACTAATGTTTGGAGTGAGTTCGTTTGTAATTCCAGCTAGTACGCAGTAATGCATAGACTGGTATATAAACAATTATTCGTTACGCAATGTTGTACAGGGCGACGTAGCACAGTAAAAAAAACTAGTGGTACATTAATAATTGAAGGGATAGTACATTTTTAGATGGAATAGTGTTTTTTGAAATTCACTATTCCTTTGGGATAGTGGTAAAAAAAAAAAAATCAACCCCTGATGACTATTATATACACTGAAAGGCAGCTCATTGAGTTCCTTGACATTAACGTCCATCTCTTTGACATGCACATCACACTATACACAATGAAATCTAGCTCACCTTTGAGTTTCTTGACATTAACAACCATCTCCTCTTTGACATGCACATCAAACTTGTTCTTCTCATCCTCCACCACGTTCTCTAAACGCAGTAGAGATCCTTCAGCCGCACGCAGCCTCATCTCAGCTGCTAGCCGAGCCTTTACTTCCTCCTACAACACATGGCAATAACTCTACACTTTAAAACAAAACTTAAGTGAATAAGCATTTCGAGTATAAATAATACATAAATCACACTGATGACTAAAATATCTGCCAAACAACTGAATAAATATTTCAGTTTCTTATACTTGAAAGTAATATATAATACAGCAGGTTTAAAACACAAGGTAGAATCTTCAAATACATAATTCCTGAATCAAATAATAATTTAAAAAATGCTTCTGAACTGATTCACTGTAAACTTATAGTTTAGTTGAAATTACTATTAACTGAATGTACCTTTAATTCTTGTTCTGTCATCTCCTTTTGAGCAGCAAGATCCTGTTAAGATACAAAGCAATAATTTGAGATTAAAAACAAACAAACAAAATTGGGAAAGCAAAACTACTGTTTTACCACTGTAAGCGAAAATATGTCATAACCAAATACTCACTTACTTTCTATTGACATAAAACAGATCTGTTAATCTAAACGATGCACACCATATGTTTGGATTTGCTTTGTTGGTTTGCATTTTATTCTTGATGGTGTTACTGGTTAAAAATAAAATGTGTCAAGTAATTCTTGTGACAATCCGTCAGTCGGCTTTTTCTCATCAGTATGTTACTCACAATAATTTCATGATTTACATACAAAAGCTAACATGACCATACTAATTTAAAATGTGCTGCCAAGAACCAAAATTTGTAATAATAGATTACTAATATATGTCGGCAAATTGGATATCATAATATGGTTATCCCATAAAAATACATGATCCATTCCACAAACCGAAAAACAGTTAAAAACAAACACGAAAATAATTATATAAAAAATAAACATTTAAAGCATTCTGAGTTTGCACTATTACAACTCGTTTCTGACCTTCAGAGCATATTAAATGACTAGAATTACATTTGAAATGCATTTTCTTGTTCAGAATATTAATGTTTATATTACTGTATAATACTTTATTTTCGCGTGGAATTTCGCACGAAAATAAACTTTTTATAAAGGCAGACCAAAAAAAAAAAAAAAATAGTCTCGTTCAACTATACCACATTAGTTTCCGGTGTACAAGGCTAGTAGTAACAAAGCGGTGCTCCCTCCTGTCACGGAACAAACCACAAAACACAAAAGCTGTTTAAAACTTTAAATCAAGAACACGGTTGTAAGTACATACATGATAATAAAACAATACTAACACTAAAAAGCTTTATGCTGTTTTCCTTCGCATGTGCTAGCGATCAGTTCATCGGACAGAGTCTACACGTGTTTAATCGACGGAAGTGAACATGCATTATCACAGTATATTAAAAATGTGGAAGTGAAAAAATCCAGACTGGGCTATGTTCAGATGTTTCACAATTTTATTTTTATTTTTGGCCTTGTTAGCCAATCACAAACCGTTTTGAACTAGTATTTTGACAGCAATAAATATTGTTTCAATCAAACTTAAGTTACCAAGTACTAGTAGCTTGTGCCTTCAAATTTCGTTTCGTTTGTTTTCGGTTTTTGTTTTTATAACAATTATAAGGATTAAGAAAAACTGTACGCGGTAAGCACCTTCTGACAGTTCTGTAAGCTTATTAACTTGTAAACAATAAAGTCTTGATTGGTTAAAGCAGAAAAACTATTGTTTTACGTGTATAGCACTCGTGTGTACATGTAGGATTAGTTTACAGATTAGCGTAACAACCGGCAAAACTAAGTTCCGTTTTTAAAACAAAATTATTGACATCTGTCATCTGTACTTCGTTTTTTTATTGATGGGGGTTGGGGGATTCGCCAAAATAAATGTTCGCGAATTGACCCATTTTCATTAAATCGCGAAAATTTGATCCCGCGAAAATAAAGTATTCTACAGTATACAAGGTGTGTGTCTGATTGTCTGAATATTTCTAGAAGCCGGAACTAGCTTGTACCTCCCAATAATTTTATACATTGAAAACAAAAATATATATTAGGAAGTAAAATGATGTTTTAAGTAAAATAAGGAAATATTTTGATTAATGATGCACTCAACACATTTTATTTATGATTATATGGCATCAGACATATGGTTATGGACCATACAGATATTGAAAGAGGAAACCAGCTGTCGCTACTTCATGGGCTACTCTTTTCGATTAGCAACAAGGGATCTTTTATATGTGCCATCCCACAGACATGATAGCACATACCATGGCCTTTGTTACACCAGTTGTGGAGCACTGGCTGGAACGAAAAATATGTTTTAACTAAAACAAACATTAGAGCGACCACAAACACACTAAATATACAGACACTAATATTCTAAGCAAAAAAATGAATTTAATATCTAATTTTAGTTGTTAAAAAGGTGTTCTTAGTCAAAAACAACTTAAAGGCAGAAAACTTAATACTGATTTGTTGTTTAATGTCTTTCAAAAATTGTCAACAAACATTCTTTTGTTATTTTGATGTTATGCTGAATGTTTTGTAAAGACTTTGAATGAATATTGTTACTAAAATATAATATATTTTAAGCAATAATTATATAAAGATTTATCAAATGAAACCTGAATAGTTGTCTTCAGTTCACTGGCTGTTTCAGCAAAGTTTATTTTTTCTTCTTCTAGCTGAACTGTTCGTTCTTCATTTTCCTTCAATCTACATTAAAATTAACTCAAATTGTTACAAATGTTATAAATTGATAAAAGCATAATAAATCATTTAAATCCATCACTGAGCGGCCACATACAAAACATATTCACTAAAAGACAACTGAATTGTCTCCCCTTATGTTGCAAATAAAACAACATTAATAAATATTTCAGTGAGAATTCAATCTCGGTTTTTAGTTGAAAGTTTGTGTGACTGTGAGTGTGTGTGCATGTAAAATTCAGTACAATTATGCAATTGTCAGTCGTATGTAATAAGACCAGTAAACATTAAATTTGGTTAACTGATCAAAAAGACGAGTGTACAAAACGGAACTTTCTGAAAATTTCCTCAGCATTCTATTTAAACATTTCTATAGTTATGAAAAGAATACACAGCTATTCACTTACACACATCCATTAACTGGCAAATCAGAATAAAATATATACATTGTTGTACAGCTGTATCAGACTGATGTGGTGTTACCTATTTTCAGCTTCTGATTTTGCTTCAAGGAGGGACTGTGTTTTGCTTTCAATTTCATGTAATTTGTCTGCCAGTGCTTGTTTCTCTTTAGATAATACTGAAGTTGTTTTCTCAGTGGCCTTCAGTTCTTGCATTATTGCTTTTCTGTCACTGGCAAGTGACTAAAGTAGAAAAAAAAAACAGTGTTAGTCTTCAATAATTTTAATAACCCAAATTATAAAAGTTTTAATTTAAATTAAATTCATATACTAATATAATCAATCACCCTTGTGAGGTATAGATAAGGCAATTCCAACCCAAGGGTTGGGAATTGCCATATCTATACCTCACAAAGGTGATTGATTCTTTTTCTTGCCCATTTAATTACTGTAACAAAACATTAATTTTGTAAGCTACAGTTTATTATAGAACAATTCAAAACATTTCACCTACAAACTCATTTAATCATATGTGGAAAATATAGTCCACATTATGCAACAACATAAAAATGTAACAACATAACAATAAATATAAACTTGAAACTATTAATTTTTTAAAATATTTTTAAAACAATGATACAACTTGAAACTTAGGGAATACCTAATTCATCAGAATTCTGGAAAATACAAGTTATGACATCAATTTTCGTAAACATGATATATGACGTCGGGCATATGTAAAAATCGTCTTGCTCCGGGGGGTGCTAGACAAGATTTATCTAGCACCATGCAAAAGCTGGCTTTATTCAGTCCAGTGGGCAAGAAATGTATATCCACTTTAGACATGACTGATTAAATAAACCACAACACTTGAGAGATCTAAACTCTATTCAACTAACTAATTTTAAGCATTTTGAAATGATATTAGTCCAATGTATTAATTATTAAGGTTTAGTTAAATATTGTTACACTTTCACACCCAACCCACCCACCCAACCAAAAATCTAAATGTATGGGAAGTTAAGAATTCTAAACATTTTCTCACTTAATATTGTTGTCTTAAAACTATATGACACACTTTACATTGTAACAGTTCTATTTTATGTGTAAATCATAATAATGGTCTACTAACTTCCAAAGCATTCTGCTGGTCATTCAGAGTGTCTGCTAAACGGATTCGGTCCTCATGGAGTTCAGCCATTATATCTGTGGTGTCTTCAAGCTCTCTATCAAAACAAACAGAATCAAAATTAGCAAGGTATATTTTTATATCTTAAATAATCTTATATCTTATATTAAGTACAGTAAATTACTCTTATAATGAACTGCAAGGGACCAGATACACTGGTTCGTTATAGCAGTAATTCGTTATACACATTTACGGAAGTTAGCCATTTTCATTCAGGAAGTTGGCCATTTTGGATTTTCCAATTTAAATACAATAATTGGTGGTGTTTGCAATTATAATATTTCATCTATTATCACCAATATCATTATAATTGTTTTGGATGCATTGCCATTAATGCTACTGACTGATAAGATCCAAACAAGATAAAAAAATTAATTGGTTTTCTGTATATACACTAATTTACACTGAAATTCGTCACAATTTTGACAAATTGGTTCGTTTTAACATTTAATTCGCTGTACATAGTTTGTTTTATGAAAAAAGGGACTTTACAATCAGTTCATTCTAACTGTCTATGTATTGCATTACAACATTAATGTACAGCACTTATGAAGACATTTGACAAACATATCAATATAAATGTATATATTATGGGTCTGATATGTAGGAAGGGGTAACTTATTTCATTCATTCATTCATAGCCGAAACCAGTAAATATTTTTGTGCTTATATCCAATTAAGGTTCAAGCATGCTGTCCTGGAAACACATCTCAGCTATCTGGACTGTCTGTCCACGACAGTGGATTAATGGTTAGTAAGAGAAGTCGGTAGAGTAGCCTTACAACCCATTAAGTTGTTAAACTTGCTCTGGGTGGGAGCCGGTACCAGGAGGTGAACCCAGTACCTACCAGCCTATGTCCGATGGCTTAACCACTATCCTATCGAGGCCAGTAGATTATCTTATACAGTACTTATTATGCAGAGTGCATGTTTAAAAATGTTACCTATTATGGTCATACATGTTATCAAATTTATATTAAGGTCTCACTACACAGATGTCATCTGCCATTGAAACCCATGTTAAACTGCCCAACTTCAAGCAAAGATTGCCCATAGAACGGGTTCTCGTTGGCACTAACAACATACACCATTGCGAACATACATTATATAAGCATTTAAGCATTTATTTTCACTCCAAAATTGAGAACATTTCTGTCTCAGTTTTTTGCTATATGACCGCATCTGGCTGTAGTACTGGTCCGAACAGGTGGTTCATTAACCGATTCACTCCGGCTGTCACTTGCGCTATATACCCATGTCCCAAAAGGTCGATGCACAATATTACAAAATAACATGGGCAAAATACAGCCAGAAGGCTTACCATTAAACATACATATTGTTTTAATTCTTCACCATTTCCTAGAAGTGAATATGTGAACCATACCATGTGTCACAATTAGGAACTATAGTGGACCGTGATGAATGAACTGTCACCCGGAAGTGATCTGTGTAGTGAGACCTTAAAGTCTAGTGACCAATTTTGTCAAACTTGGTTTGAAGTCAGTTTGATAATTTGGGTCATTTACACCATGAAAAGCTATACTAGAGCCGTGTAACTTATGAACTCTAACCAATACACCAAAAGATAGATGTACCATACCATCCAATAAAACTTCATATCACATTGTTACTCCTTGGTCATCCACACAATAGATGGCCATCAAACAAGTAGCCACTGTATGGTAATGTATGACCTTGTTGGTAGTTCTGATATGGGGAACATACAAAGAAGATAATTATCTAGTTAGTTCATTAAAAATATTAGTTTCCATCAATTGTTGCTATGGGCAACAATTGTTTCATAATGAAGTGTTGAAATCCTGGGTTTTTCTGTATATTTCAGCATGAAGATCCACATATTGTTAATGGCAGACACAAAATCTACTTTCATAGTAGAATACTATGTTATATATTCACAATACCATCAAAACTGTTTGTCATTATGACTGTACATTCGAAAAAAAATCATTATGCACAAAATCACAGAAATTAGGGTGAATTTGGATACTGACCATGTGACCTTGAATTTTGACCTTTTACAATGAGAAACTCATTGTTAGACACTCAGATTAATTTATTTATTACATGTAAGAACACTAGAATATACATTTTGACACACACACCCCTAAAAAAGAAAAAGAAAAGAAAAAGAAAAATAATAAAAATAAATAAAATTGACGTTTGCAATATTTACCCAAATAGGGCCCCATACACTTGACTGAAATCAACATCGATGTAATTACCTTTTATAAGGATGCTACACTAGTACATTTTCATTTTGGCTTGCTAAACTTATATATTTTGAGATAAACAGTAATTTCATGTTTTACATTATGGTCTCACTACACAGATGTCATCTGCCATTGAAACCCATGTTAAACTGCCCAACTTCAAGCGAAGATTGCCCATAGAACGGGTTCTCGTTGGCACTAACAACATTGCGAACATACATTATATAAGCATTTATTTTCACTCCAAAATTGAAAACATTTCCGTCTCAGTTTTTTGCTATATGACCGCATCTGGCTGTAGTACCGGTCCGAACAGGTGGTTCATTAACCGATTCACTCCGGCTGTCACTTGCGCTATATACCCATGTCCCAAAAGGTCGATGCACAATATTACAAAATAACATGGGCAAAATACAGCCAGAAGGCTTACCATTAAACATACATATTGTTTTAATTCTTCACCATTTCCTAGAAGTGAATATGTGAACCATAACAAGTGTCACAATTAGGAACTATAGTGGACCGTGATGAATGAACTGTCACCCGGAAGTGATCTGTGTAGTGAGACCTAAGATAGGATAATCAATGACAATTTCCTTACTGTAATAAACTGTATTTATTAAAAAGGTAAATCAAATTATACAGCTCTTACTCTTTTATTTTTTCGTATTCTTCTTTTAGTTCTTGAGTAAACTGCTCCATCTTTAGTTTCTCTTTCTCAAGTTCTTGGTTCAACCTTTCTAGCTCCTGAAACATAATATATAACATTTTAAAGGCAAACTCAGTGTATTCATTGTGCTTCAAAGTAAAAAGCTACATTAAGCACTAGTTTTTCTAATCAATGTAATTGTTCTGTATCATAGTTAGTGTAAATTTTAACCAACATGGAAGTTACAACAGTTGATGAATTCTGCTGGTTGTTGACTTATTTTGATGAGCCTGTTTATGACACATACATATACAGGTTCCAATACTATCAAAATATTTATAATAAGCTGTCAAATAAAGTAACAAAAGATGAAATTACTTCTTGGTACATATACATATATACCATTATCGGGCAGTAAACCATGTCAGCATCAAATACATTTTTATTTTTATCATAATTGGGTGTATGTGATATAATTATTTTGGGAACAGTCAGTAACAGAACAAGATGAGATAGGAGTTCCACATAACCTACTAGAATTGTTTTAGACAAACAATGAATAGGACAGCTATTACAAAAACATGTTTTAGGAACACCTCGTAATTGTGCACTGTGGGATAATTTCATGAACTGGTTTATCGAGTTAAAATATTGGAGGTTAAATTGACCAATACTTTTTGTTTATGTGCTGGGAAACAATGACAGGGATCACGCAAGGGCGCGACATGGGCGAAATAAACGCCCGTTCATACTAAACTTCGCCTAACTTTTCATCCATTGCGAAGTTCTAAGTCGCCTTCTTTTAAAAAAAATCAAAAAATATATATATATCAGTGATTTGGGGAGGGTTTTCAGTCAGAAATATTGGTACATTTTGCCTTCATTTTGTCCAAAGATCATGTGACCACATTTTGTAATCGGTCAGTGAACTCGTTTATTTCCGTCAAATTATATTTATTAATAATACATTGTGAAACAACACAATATTTTATTGCTCTTCTTCATTTGTTATGTACTGTTTTACAAATGCAAGGGAACTGAATAAATAAATCGCAAACAAAAATAACTTGTTAAAAATAATGTTGCCGACTTTTCAAGATTCATCGCTTTCAACCACAAAGGTTTAAAGATCATTAATATGCCTTCTTTGTTTCACTGCAAGACTCATAGGAATTTGTTAATGATAATAAACACAAATCTCCTTCTTATGGCATTCATTTATTTGATAAAGACCTTGTGTCTACAACCGAGTGGGGGAAGTGTACTATTCAAGACTGTTACACAGAGTATATTTGAAAATGGGTGTGGGGGTGGGGTGAATGTCTATGGATGAAAATACATGTATTTGTGAGCCCGAACCTGGGTTTGTTTTGTGGGGACATGCTTCCCCAAGAACATTTTGAATTTCAGGTCTTAAAATACATTTCAAGTCTTCTGAATAAAATAACACTGTAAAGTGGGTGGTGAGCCTTGACCTCTGCAGTCCCATTCTACAGCCCTTGCTATAAGCATCCTTTTTAACGCTGCTAACTCCATCAATACTGGAGGTACCCTTTTTAAATGTTGCAGCTGATCAGTAATGTAATGGAAAATGAAGCTAACCTATTTAATAATACTTAATTTTAGTTTGAGTTTTTGTTTAAAGAAAATAATTATTTTATTTTTACAGATTTATATTGTGACTTGTGTTACTTTTTAAAACAATGTTCTAATTTACTTCCTGCTGAACTATAGGTGACCTGTAGGCATAACTTTCTTAAGCCATTCAGCTATCACTAAAATTTAGGTTACACATGCACATGGTCTAACTATTGGATACACCACAGGTAAAATCAAAGGGACTGACACCAAAGCGTGTACAATTTGTTAAAGATTCTGTTTTATTACAAACTGAATAGCGATGCATACATGTACAGTCCTTCCCATCTTCCTACCAAAATGTTTTTTGTAAATATTTTCAGTTTGGTTTGACATAAAAAGAAAAGGCATTTTGTAAATAAAAACAAAAATACTATTTTTGTGTGCACTTTAGAAAACAACTGGCTGAAAAATAAATAACTTGACGTAGTAAATTCTCATTTCTCCATCACCAAAACTCACTTCTCTCTAAAGTTCCTCACTTCTCCCTAAAGTGTGTAGAGGAAGAAGTCATTTCTGACTGTTTTTTTAGCCTAGCTTTAACCCTGAATATGACCAATTATGTATATTATTGACTATTTCTGAATACCAACACAGTTCTCCGTAAGTATAATATAACAAGATTCATACATGTGCTATAGAAAAACATGCACTCACATTGCATTAACCCAACAGCCTGAAAAGCAAACTGGGTGCTATGATACCTCACTAGAGATTGTTTGTAGATGATTTTACACCATAGGTTCAGAAAGTGTGGGTAAAGGCTGTGTTATTTCACACAATAGAGAAACAAAGGCATTGCAAAAATGATTGCAAAATACCCACCTCAGTTTTCATCTTTTCTTCAGACAATGCAAACACTTCAGACTGAAGTCGATCTAGAAACAGAAATGAATAACACATCATTAAGTCTGTAATGGCACTGGAAAATGTTTACCCAGACTAAATTTCTATTTTTAGCTTCTTAGCATGACCTTGTGTCAAAAGATTGACATCCAATAGCCAATAATTAATAAATCAAATTGCTCTAGTGGTGTCATTAAATAAAATAAACTTTTTTGTGCCCCAAAAGCAGTATTTTAACATGAGGAGCTAGTGACAAAAATATGAATTTCAGAACTAGTTCTGGGTCAACAGAAAATTTCACCAAATTATCAAACACACTTCAAAAATTGCAGAAACCCATTTATTTTCTTAAAAAATATCTATTATTTCAAGAAATTATTTTGCCAAATTAAAATAACATTCGCCAATTGTTTTTTGAAATTCGCATTTGGTGAGTGCCAGAGCCCTGAATTTAATCTGATAGAATAAAATGTATATGAATAATATATATATATATATATATATATATATATATATATATATATATAGTCAAATCCACTTAATTGGATGTCGGATTATTGAATATTTCGGATATTTGAATATGTTTGTCCTGCACGGAACCATTTGCCATTATGACAATACAAAATCCAACGGTTAATTGGATGTGTTTTTTAAACGTGTTTTCGGATATTTGAATATAAAATTATCCTTGCCGAATGGCAATTGCACGTAAAACATAGGAAAGTTTGTGTTACTTGATGTGTTTTTTTTTAATTTATGATCGTACGTAATACCATACTATCGTACATGCAAAAATGAATACTTTTAATTTTATTTAATTTCATTGTTTAAAAAAAGGAAAAAGACTTACAACAAACTTGTTTTCTTGTTTCTTAAATTATTTCGGATGACTCGTTATTAATCAATACATTTCCTAATTACATCGTAATTAATCCATGAACTCTGAGATTCATCTCAAATGTGACCCAATGGCCGAGACAATGCAGGACAATCAAGGATCAAAGTCGGTCATTCCCACCTTGTTGGCGGCCATGTGCGTTTCGTAAGCAGGCATCCCTTAATCTCATGTCGGCCACTTTTGAAGCAGTGTATGTTTAATCCATAAATAAACACTTGTCAGATATTTTTCTCTATGAATTGTCGGTGACAGTAACAAACAAAAGCCGTTTGCTACTAGTGTTATTTTTAGCGGGATCTTTTGATCACGTGATTTTTCCTCTGCAGCTCACAATGTGAGGCCCCATTTGGGGTGACCGATTATGGTGATTTATTGTTTAAATTGTTAAATGCCGACAAAAGGTAAGTTGTAGGAGATTTTCTTAGCAAGTTGGATTAATCATCTTTTGGCTATAAATATTGACAAGAACTCTTTTTTTTTCACAATGTCAACATGGCAAATAAACGGAAAGGAAACGATTTATCTTTGGCTCAGAAATACGACGAGATATGTGCCCAGTATCTAGCCAATGCTAACCCAGAACGAAAAAGACAGAGAACAGGAAAAGCAGCCAATGTGGAGAAGGCCTTATCAGAATGGTTTTCCGTCGCCAGACAAAAAGACATTCCAATATCGGGCCCAATATTAGCGTTTGTGTTTGTGTTTTTCCTTCTGTTACATTGAATAACGGCCTTTCACTTATTTGACTTTGGCCAGTCTAGTTTACCTGTCAAATCAGTTACAAATGCACACAGATAATAGTCAGATAGACGTCCTGGTAAAATACAGAACATGGAAATGACTACTTATTCAAGATTATATTGGGTGGTTGGGGTGGGGTCTTGTTGCACTTGATTTACAAATGTACAAAGAAGTTAATAATGGCCATTTAATTATCAAGAAGTTAATAACGGCCTTTTAATTATTTGACTGTGGCCAGTCTAATTGAGCTTCCGGTGGTTTTATCTGGGTCATTAGATGTTTTAGTCACTTCTGCTTCTAGGCGTACAAACGGCATTAACTGTTGTCTCTTGTATTTATCAAGTTTATAGACAAACTTGATAATGGCAACAGAGTCACAATATGGAACTTGGAATCGGTATTTTATTAACACAAAATACTTACCGGTTTTTGACGAAAATTCCACATGTCATGAGGCCCAAATTGGGAGAATCGTAATTAGGGTTTGCATAAATCAACGAGGTCTTAATTGGGTATATCGTATGTCGAAACTGTACCTTCGGTTTATTGAATATGCCGCTTATTTGAATATATTTTTGTTGCACGAGGCACATCCAAATAAGCGGATTTGACTGTGTATATATATATATATACACACACACACACACACACACATACACATATATATACATATATTTATATATATATAGTTTAATATCAGTGAAATTCACTGTTGACTTAGTGACCTCCAAAGCCAATGTCATGAATGTTATTTTGTGTTATTTTTTACTGTCTCAGCAAAATAGAAAATAAATTAAGTGAATGAAATTTGAGAGATTTTTTAACACAGCCTAATCTCTCACCAAAGTAATCCTGTTTTTCCCTAGCCATCTGCAGACCCTGACTCTCCATCTGACGAATCATCTCATCAGCAAGAGTCATGTTCTTCCAGGTACTGTGAAATATAATTCGTATCACACAACTCAGTCAGTTCAAGTTCAGTCCTTTCACAATGCACAATAAGTTAACAGTGTTATTTTAAGTTGTAATGTCTAAAATCAATAGCAAAATAGTTGAAAAACCCACCAACTATACAACTACCGGGTATACAAAATTGACCTATCAAATTACTATAATATAACAAAATATAACAAACAAGATATAATATTTGGCGCCATACACAGTTATTAAATTTTTTATATGCTATAGAATGGGTGTGTTAATGCCAGCATACACATTTATATAAAAAAAATGTTTTAGAAACATATTCCTTACAAAATCAACATTTTAGATGTACACTTTTCAGACATGGAAGATGAATTACAAAAGAATGCATATGGTTTGTATGCCTCTAAAAATGTTCATCACACCCATTATATTTTGAACTAAATCAACAGTTTAATTCCTCTTTTCATTCATAATATTCTTAAATTATGAAGATCAATCTTTACAGATACAGAGTAACTATACATTGTAAAAGAATGTTCATATATAAAAACTAATACTTCTCATAATGTTTAGAATCAATTCAACAGTTAAGTTAACTATTCCATTCACTGTATAGTTTTTTATTTATTTTAAAACTTACACTCGTCTCGACTTTTCCATGATATCCATCCACTGACTTCTTTCATAGTCACTTTCAGCAGCAAGGACAAGTCGTCCCTAAAATTTCAATGAATTTACTGTTAATTCCAAACTCCACAGAGAGATAGAGATAGAGATAGAGATAGAGAGAGAGAGGAGATAAGTGATAAGTAGTATCATCTGACATTCTGAGCCTTCGTTAATCTGTATTTAACAAGACTTTTACAACTTAAATACTCATTAACAGGTGGAGGTTGATTTATGACAAAAGGTCATCTTCCTGGGGGTTTTCTTATTACAATATTTGTTTTTAATAATCTTTAAAATAATAGACAACGTACTTACTATTAAAATGTTGTTATTTATTTTAAGAATGGTCTTAGGACAGTTGACATAATTGTAATGCAATACTGCACAGATTATAGTGAAAAATTATTCCTGTTTGGCTTAAATAAAATAGAAGACCTACAGATATCCTCAAATACATGTATTAATATTTATTATATAACATTTAGTCTATTCATCGCACAAAGTACTTCTCAATTAATGAATTCAGTATAATCAAACAGTTTGACATGTGCATGCTATAAAAAAAGTTAAAATGGCTGAATCTAGTTGGGTTTTTTTTACAATGTACATGCAATTACCTTTTTCGTTTCTTAAAATATTAATTTTAATATACCACAAACACAAGGATGACCAGAAAAATATTGGATTTGTCAAAATGTAAACAACAAGTTAGAAGATGAAAGTTAATGTTAAAAAGACTGTAACAGCTCAAAATATTTTACAGTAGGTAATAACTAGGGTCAGCGGCTTTAAGAAATGCCCTTTGCAGACAAGTGATTGTGATACATGGCATAAACACATGGTCAGAAGAAACATTCCTTCAAATGCACTAAATCTGTGAAATACATTTATTTCACCCAGCTGTTAATCTGAGGCAGGATCTAAAACATGCGAACAGGTGATATCTTTAAGAATGGTCAAATCTCAGTGCAAACACACAAAGAAGGACCAAAAAAAAGGAAAGATATTTTAACTTCCCCTTTGTACCATGTTTCCCCCATCTAATGTACAGATAACTGTTATTT
This sequence comes from Gigantopelta aegis, assembly GCF_016097555.1. Taxonomy (NCBI): domain Eukaryota; kingdom Metazoa; phylum Mollusca; class Gastropoda; order Neomphalida; family Peltospiridae; genus Gigantopelta; species Gigantopelta aegis. The sequence goes on from NC_054702.1 coordinate 84,810,054, forward strand.
TAATCTGCACAGATGTGGCACTGTATTTTCTGTTGGCAGTTGGTTTATAGACCGATATCACACAGTGAATTGGGAGTGGTTTGAATGAATGTGCACAGTGTCTCTCCTGCATCTGATTGTGGCTGACAGTGTATACTGATAAATCCTCTTCACTTCTTTGTTTACCTTGAGATTACTCTCGCTACTGTTCAGCCTTAATGTTCATGCAGGTGGAATTAATTTCACTCCATTGTGGTATGCAACAAACAGTAACACCCTTAACAAGGCACATTTTACAGCAGAATTCTGTTACAAAATCTTTATTATTCTGATAATAAAGGTGGATATTATTTTTTTAAAGAAATCAACCAATAAAAAATTTGATTAATTATGAAACTAAAGTACTGATTAAAAAAAAATGTAATCTTTGATATTTGACTTCATTCATTTATTCTGGTATATGAAAGTCTGTGGTATGTGCTATCTTGTCTGTGGGATGATGCACTAAAAAAGATCCCTTGCTACTAATCGAAAAATTGTAGTGAGTTTGCTCTCTAAGACTATATGTAAAAATTACCAAATGTTTGACATCCAATAGCCGATGATTAATTTTAAAATGTGCTCTAGTGGTGTTATTAAACAAAACAAACTTTTAACTTTCATTCATTCATTCATTCTTTGATCAATCAATCAATCATCAATCAGTCACACATTTGAACTCAAAACAATGTAGTATTACAACAGTTCCATAATTAGCACATCTAACTCCTGCCCTGTCTATGAAAATACACATAAAAGACTCCTAAAGCGCGTTACTAAGACTAATCAAAAAGAATATAGCCTACGTGACCATAGTGAATTTCTTTTCTCTGTACTAATGAATATCACAATTAACCCATGTCATTTCATTTAAACTTATGTTCGTGTTTATATCCAATTAAGGTTCAAGCACACTTTCCTGGGAACACACCTCAGCTATTTGAGCTGTCTGTTCAGGACAGTGGGTTAGTTGTTAGTGGTTAGTGAGAGACAAGAGGGTGTAGTGGTCTTACACCTACCCACTGAGTCATTAAAACTCGGGCTGCGAACCCTGTACCTACCAGCCGTATGTCCGATAGCTGAACCACAACACCATCGAGGCCAGAACACCCATGTTAAAGATCCAGTACAGAGTATTACCAGTGATTAAACAATGTGCTGTGGTGTTGCTCAATAATATTTATTGGCTTTTAAAAATAATATAAAGCAGAGTTCGACAAATCCACTAGCCCGACGCTAGTGCTTTTTAACACAGGGCTATATCTAAGTGACAAATGCAAAACCAGTAGCCCGGTGGGCTAGTGGCTGAAAAAATAAAACAAAAACAAATCCCACAACAACAACAAAAAAACACTGCTACCTCACAATGTTTTGCCTACACTGACGTACATTTGATAAATGTTATTCTGACATTGGTCATCGCATAATATCAACAAATCAATAAGTATATATTAATATTCAACTTGAACTAGATTTCTACAAAATGCAGTAACAAGAATTTACTACATAGTCAATTACAACAATACACACCCAGAAATTACATTGAAAAAAAAGAATATATTGAACCCCAAAACCCTCCCCCTGCACACAAGCCTGCAGTGTGAACATTAGTCATATTTGATAATACTCGTCCAAAATAATATTAAAATTTTGCATGATTCATTTTGGCTCATTAATTTTAGTTTAAATTTCACGCTAACGGGTAGGCCTATACCCAGTCAATTTTCAAGCACACACTTCAGCTATCTGAATGGGCTGTAGGACATTAGTTATTGGAACTAAAATATCATTGCAAAATGGTCAAAATTTCAAGGGTTTCAAGTAGCTTATAATACTTACATTGACCTCATGGTTATTGATCTGCATGCAAAACGGGTGTCCCGGTTCTTGAATAGCCTCGAAGGTACATTCACCAAGAGGAAATATACCCTGAAATAGAAGTATGTTCACAGATTTTGAATTTGACACGTTTGGATTTATAGTCCCCCCCCCCCCCCCCCCCCCCCCCAACACATATTTTTTATTGATGTCATGGAAGACAGATGTGTACAGAGATATGTCTATGTTTGGAAACCCCTGCACGTGCTGTAACCTCACCGTGGTGCATGGGTGTAACATTCTCTTTGAGAATGGCCAATACAGCACAAATTGAAATTTAAAGTAAAAGTCAGTATCTATCTGTGATATTTGTATTTTTGCACAGTTCTTTACACTGTTTTTATTTAAATCTTGAATTTTTATATTGATGTTGATCATCACCTTGTTTGTTTGCATTACCATAGTTTGACACCCAATAGCCGATGTATTTTTCGTGCTGGGGTGTCGTTATTCATTCATTCATTCATTCTATGTTTGGAAAGTGCATATACATGTACGTCTATATTGTTAGAAGTAGACTATATGATGCAGTACTTTTAGTGGTTTTCTTGCCTTTCTTTTTATCGATGCTGAAATCGTCATATTAGACTCAAAATAGATGCAGTTTCAAAATGTGCGGGTGAAATGTGTTTAACAAATATTCTTTCCTTTCAAATGATTAGCAGCTATGACTGATAAAAGTTTTTAAAACAATATGTTTCATGTAAGACTAACTGCAGTTACTATCACAAGCTTGTAATCTAACAAGACACTGAAGAATTTCCCGATGGACTGAGAAACAGACAGACAAATGGATGATGGTGTGGACAAATATTCATGGCTCGAATCTAACGGCGGCCATGTGGGAAATTGCTGCAATCCTAATGCTTTAGTCATATGCTCCAATGACGTTAAAATTAAACAGACTCGTGGCCCTTACTTTGCATGTTACTAACTGGTCACACTTCTTTATTTTGAGTGTGTGCTGTTGTGTCATATTAAAACACTTGTTGAAGTTGCCTTGTTGCGATGTCTTCTGGCCATAATGCCCTAAAATAAATCTCCATTGGTACAGGCCAAATGACCTTGTACTCTTATTTGCTAATTTAATTTAGAGGCCTGGTACAATACTGTATATAAAAACTATTTGAATCAAGACATTTCATTCTTCATTGTTGTTATGCAGTTAGTGTATTTTATTAGCAGCATAAAACACATACACACACACCTAACATTTTGCAGTAAAAGAAGTTTATCCTGGAGGGCGTGGTTTTACCTGAACTGTTGATGAACAGGTTATTCGCATTCCTGTCACATCAAATAGTTACATGTATTACAGCCGTCTTCTGATAATCATGTTTAATTCAGCCATTTAATCATACATTACATGTACATCACTTACTGGTGCAGTAGCTCACTATAAATCAGACATTACATGTACATCACTTACTGGTGCAGTAGCCCACTATAAATCAGACATTACATGTACATCACTTACTGGTGCAGTAGCCCACTATAAATCAGACATTACATGTACATCACTTACTGGTGCAGTAGCCCACTATAAATCAGACATTACATGTACATCACTTACTGGTGCAGTAGCCCACTATAAATCAGACATTACATGTACATCACTTACTGGTGCAGTAGCCCACTATAAATCAGACATTACATGTACATCACTTACTGGTGCAGTAGCCCACTATAAATCAGACATTACATGTACATCACTTACTGGTGCAGTAGCCCACTATAAATGGTACATTAACATCACTTACTGTGCAGCTAGCCCACTATAAATCTGTCACTTACTGGTGCAGTAGCCCACTATAAATCACATTACATGTACATCACTTGGTGCAGTAGCCCACTATAAATCAGACATTACATGTACATCACTTACTGGTGCAGTAGCCCACTATAAATCAGACATTACATGTACATCACTTACTGGTGCAGTAGCCCACTATAAATCAGACATTACATGTACATCACTTACTGGTGCAGTAGCCCACTATAAATCAGACATTACATGTACATCACTTACTGGTGCAGTAGCCCACTATAAATCAGACATTACATGTACATCACTTACTGGTGCAGTAGCCCACTATAAATCAGACATTACATGTACATCACTTACTGGTGCAGTAGCCCACTATAAATCAGACATTACATGTACATCACTTACTGGTGCAGTAGCCCACTATAAATCAGACATTACATGTACATCACTTACTGGTGCAGTAGCCCACTATAAATCAGACATTACATGTACATCACTTACTGGTGCAGTAGCCCACTATAAATCAGACATTACATGTACATCACTTACTGGTGCAGTAGCCCACTATAAATC